>NC_062568.1:189424336-190047745 GCF_022837055.1 Prionailurus viverrinus | reverse complement strand
CAGTTGAACCCCCCCTGGACACCTCCCCTTGGTCACACACCCTTTCTGTCCTACTCCCCAGTCCACCCCATTATACCACCACAGTGGTATAAGCCCTCTCCTGAAACCCCTGTTAATCCCATGCATCTTTCTGCAGGGTGCTTTTTACCACCTTCTCCACCTTCCTCCGCTCTCTCATCTCTCACCCAGTATTGTTCTCTTCAGTATAATGCCACCCTAAGAATAAGAAAAGTATTTGTGATAGGAAGAGGAGAACCCATACAAGAGTCCTCCCTAGTCTTACAAATTAGTCCAGGTGAGGGTCTCCATTTCCCCCCTTTCCGTTTCCAATCACACAGCTTGTTGAACTGGGAATAATGGGCTGGACACTTGAGCCACATGTTGGTTTGGGGCCTGAAGGGAAATATTTTTTTCTCATATCTAAAATAACCATTTTGTGGGGTGCCTGGCTGGCTCATTCAGTAGAACATGCAACTCTTGATCTTGGAGTCTTGAGTTCAAGCCCCATATTGCTCTTAGAGTGTACTTAAAAAAAATAATAATAATAAATAAAACATATCCCACATGAGAGTATAAACAAAACTCTAGAAACCTAGGCAGGCCAAACCCAATGAAAGACGAAGCAACTGGAGGAGGCATTCGGTTGCCAGTGGATAAATAGCTTGGCCCCAGGGACCAAAGTTCTTATTGACACAGCCTCCCAGTGTTTACCCGGGAAGTGGGGGTGAGAGCCACCTACTATTCCTCACCCCGTTATGCAGGCCACACTTCCTCAGAGCACTTGTCTTGGCAGGGCACCCTCCCAAGCTTAGGGCAGTGCCAGAGTTGGTAACGCTCATGGTTATTGCAGACTTCGAGCTTCAGCTGTCTCTCAGAAGGTTGCACAGTCCGAGCTGGGCTCTGCTACCCTCCTCATTCTAGGGCTTCTCCTTGCTCTACTTTGGGAATCCCAGTTGATAGCAGTGGATGTAGTAGGAAGGCTAGGGCAAGAGAATAAGGATCTAGCCTACCCCTGCCTCTAGTTTCCTGTGTCTCTTTGATGTCTCAGTACTTTCCTTTTCTGTGAGAGATGACTTGGAGCCCTAAGGTTTCTCTCTAGCTCCGTGACTACAGCCCTCAGGTGTGCTTCCCTTCCTGTCTTTCAGTTTGTTTGCATTACTATTTGCATGCATTTCCTCATTATGTGTTAGTTTGTACTTTTGCCCCGTTAGGCCTGAAATAACCTTACTCCAGTTGTCACTTGTAGGTGTAGTAGAAAGAGCACTACACTGTATGGGTCAAGACACCTGGACTCTGATTCTGGTGCTGCCATTGTCTTGTTATACAACCTTGGCAGCTCACTTAATTCTTCGTATCTGTTTGTTCAAGTACTTACTTGCTATATTCTTCCCCACATAAGATTTCTGTTAATCTTCTCAACATTTAGGTGAGGTGGATATCATGATTGCTTGTTAAAGATAATAAGCCAGGGGCGCCTGGGTGGCTCAGTCGGTTAAGTGTCCGACTTCAGCTCAGGTCATGATCTCGCGGTTTGTGAGTTCGAGCCCTGCATCAGGCTTTGTGCTGACAGCTCGGAGCCTGGAGCCTGTTTCGGATTCTGTGTCTCCCCTTTCTCTGCCCCTCCTCTGCTCATGCTCTGTCTCTCTCTGTCTCAAAAATAAATAAAACATTAAAAAAAATTAAAGATAATAAGCCAAAGCTCTAAGAAGTTAAATGACTTGACCCAATCACAAAGCCAGTAAGTAGTAGAGCCTGGACTAGAACCCAAGCCTTCTGAATCCAAATTCTTTGTTTTTTCCCATGAGCTCATAAATATGTAAACAAAAAACTAAAGGAATTGTGGAAACTAACTTTTCCCTTCTGTCTTTCAAGTCAACGTTGGTGAGGACTGTCCGGTATTTGATGGCCTGTTTGAGTTCTGTCAGTTATCTACTGGTGGCTCTGTGGGTAAGGAATATACCTCCCTCCTGGAGGGCAGTGCTGGGTTGTATTAGTGAGGTCTGCCTTTTAGGCCACTATCCTAGTAGGGCTGATCTGTGACCCCATAAAATGGTCTTGTGAGTTTTTACCTTAGGTCTTTAAAATATCCTTCTGGTTCAGTCCCAGCCCAGGTTCAGTCTCTGACATGGTACTGACAGGTGTCCTTGACTGTCCTCTCCTACCCAGAGATCTTACATACTGGAATTCCCTGCAGACCTCGTGGGGTTGTTGAGATGCTGTACATAGAAGCAATTTGCAAACTGCAAAGTGCTATAAAAATGGGAAGTGTCATCATCTGTGTCTTACAAAAGAGCATGGTAATTACCTTTAGAGGTCAGAAATACTCCTCACGTATCTCCCACTTCCATTATTAACTTCTAGACTACCTCCAGGATTACTCTAAACCCTTTTTTAACAAATATATATTTTCCTATGATCATTGTTTGGTCTCTTCTCCCCTTCCCCCTGCCTCTCAATATAACCTCAGGAATCAAAGATGTACACAGGAAAAAATTACCCACAATCATACTGTCCAAAGATAATCATTACTACCATTTTGGTGTTTGTATATGCATTCTTTTTTGTTAGTATATATCTGGATATAACATATACATCCATATTTTATAAAAAGTGTCACGTGTATATAGTTTTGTGTCTGAATTTTTTATTTAGTAAATCTTTAAGATTTCTTTGGTAGTCTATAGCATGATTTCTAGTGGCTTCAGGATTATGCCATGTTATGGACCAACGTCAGTTGATATAATTGGCCCCTCTTGGATCATTTGGCCTGTTCTGTGTCTTTATTGCTGTTAAAGTTACATGCCACAAATGCACCTGCATACACAAGTGTATATTTCTCTCACTTCTTGGGCTTGTTTGTGCTTTGAGCTTCTAGTTCCTTTAGTATCTTCATCATTTTTTGACCATGAACCATGGTAAGAAATACATTTACTCTTGCAATCCAGGTTGTACACACACACTGTCATTCTGAAGCCAGTTTCACAGAAGAACAACTTCCTTTATTGTTATTTTATTCTAGTCTGTTTTGTTTAAAATTGTGTGTATACACACACACACACACACACACACACACACACACACACTAATCATGACCCACTAAATCAATTTTAAGGCCTACTGATGGGTTTCCACCTTCAGTTTGGAAAAAAGTTGCTTAGAGTAGCCAGCCAATGTCATATTTACTCCCTGTTAGAATAGGGAGGGAGGGAGAGAACAGTCCAGCGATTGAATAGGCAGGTTCTACCTCTCACCAGGTTTCCTGGGCTTCTTGGGGAAAGGGGGAGAATGGCTTGCTAACAGTCTTGTGTTCTCTCTTTCACACCCAGCAAGTGCTGTGAAACTTAATAAGCAGCAGACGGACATCGCTGTGAATTGGGCTGGGGGCCTGCATCATGCAAAGAAGTCTGAGGCATCTGGCTTCTGTTACGTCAATGATATCGTCTTGGCCATCCTGGAACTGCTAAAGTATGCCTGCCTGGCCTTGTCTCTTGGAGGAGCACCTTAGGCCAGGTTCCCACTTCCCTCTCCCCCTGGGCTTGCCTCCCTAGTTTGCTTTTCCTAGCCGTGTGCTGGCTAGGATGTGTTCAGTGAGTGTCTCTGGCTGGCCATCCTCTCTTTGACGGGGTCCCGGTTTGATTTGAGCCCACGGCAAGATCAGGGGCAGGTGCTGTTCAGATCCTGCCTCCAGAGTGTCCCTGTGTGGCTGGAGTTGAGCCTGGCTGTAGAGTAGGAAGATCGGACTTGGTCGGCTTGGTCAGGCCTCTGGAGACACCCTGCCGCTCTTCCACCTTCCTTCAGCCAGTTTCCACGTCTCTGGTGCTTAGAGATACCTGAGGGAGGCAGCCAGCCCGGTAAGCTGGGACCTGGCGCCCTTGGCGCGTCCCACTCCCAGAGAGCCGCCAGACCCCTGACCCCCTTCTGATCCTAGGTATCACCAGAGGGTGCTGTATATTGACATTGATATTCACCACGGCGATGGCGTGGAAGAGGCCTTCTATACCACAGACCGGGTCATGACTGTGTCCTTTCATAAATACGGAGAGTACTTCCCGGGAACTGGGGACCTACGGGTGAGAACTCCCTTCAGGGGCCAGCCAGCTCACCCCTAGCTGCCAGCTCTAACTCTCCTATCTCATGTCACCAGAAACCACTTCCTGCCCCTTCTGCCATTCAGAATGCCATACCCCAGCCTAGGGTACCTGCCCTGGTCTTCCCTCCCTTATTCTGGAGGAAGGGAATGATGAGACACAAAGGGTTGGGAGGGATAGGGGTCTCATGACTCATTGCAAGCCCCTCCTGGCCACAGCTAAGTTACACTGCACTATTCAGATGCCCCAAACAATTTGAATTTTAGGCTAGAGACATCAGGTTCTCTCTCATGGGCTAGGAATTGAGACCCTTATGGACCATCTCAAGGGTTCTTAACCTTCCCCTTTGATCATCTGACTGAAAGCTATGGACTCTGTCACCAGGAAAGCGTAAGGAATCTTTTGTATCTGATACTGAATAGGTAATTAAAGACACCTCCCCTTACTGAAGCCCGTCTGTAGACCTCAGGATAAAAGTCCTTGGAAACTAACTCACTGAACTGTTGTATCTGCTTCTATTAGCATGAATATGAAACCAACCCTTTGCCGTGCACTAGCCCTCTGGTGAAAAAGTGGCACTAATTCATGTTTGCTGTGGCCAGCATAATAAATGGTCTTTCTTCTACCTTCTCTGGAGAGGAAAAGGTCGTCCCAGGGTGGGTGTTAGTTCTGTGACCCAACTACCAGCAGCTCTAACCCAGTCCAAAGATGGAGGTCTTGTGCTCTGGGGTAGGATATTCCATCTCTGGCTCCATAAACAGTTCTCAGCCTGGGCGCAGGCTCAGTGGTGTGTCCAGAAACGTGAGCTAGACTTGCCAGTGGGGGGAATGGTATTAACCAAGGTGCCCCTGCTCTGTCCCTGGCCCACCTCATGGATCCCAATTGTCTCCGAATACTGCCTCTTTCCTTAGCCTCCCAGCCCCTGTCCTTGAACTTCTTCCCAGCTTCATCTTTCAGTTTACTTTAATGTCCCTCTTGATTAGGATATTGGGGCTGGCAAAGGCAAGTATTACGCTGTTAACTACCCGCTCCGAGATGGGATCGATGACGAGTCCTATGAGGCCATTTTCAAGCCGGTAAGTGGCTTATCCACCACCCGGGCTACCAATGGGATTAGTCTAAGGGATGGGTAGCAAAGTACCCCCAGCATACCTCAGGGACCTCTCCCCACTGAGAAGCTGGTTGGGAAATGAGCTGTGTTTTGACCCTGGATTGTTATGCTGTGTGGTCAGCTAGAGGAACAAAATTCATCCAAATATTTATTGATGCCTTCTGTGGGTCAGGCCCTCTGTTGGATACAAGAGTATCTAAGACATGAATCATGCCCTTAAAGACCTCACAGTCTACATCGTGGGAGGCAGGCGCACACACAACAGTGTGTGGTCATTACTGTTTTGCAGGATGAACAGAGGAAGGGGAGACAAACCGCTGCCTGGGCTGGGGAGAGGGTAGTCAAAGAGGATTTCACAGAGGTGGCGACATTTGAGCTGGACTTTGAAAAATGAGGAGTTGCTATGTGAAGAAGGAGGTGGAGGCCGGAGGGCAGGGATGGCATTCAGCAGGGGGGACAGTACATAGCTGTATGTAGGTCAGTATGATGGGTGGGAAGAGTGTTGAAGGACGTGGGAAATGTATATGGGGGTCTTGGATGCCAAGCTGAGGAGTTAAATCTTCACCTGCAATCCACAAGGAACCATTACTGGAGTATTAACCTAATAAGGTTAGGTAGTCAAGTGCCTACTGTATGCCTTGCAGTAGGGGTGACAGAGAAGTCCAAGGTATGATCTTTGTCCTAGGTAACGTCAAAGTCTTGTGAGAATGGGAAAGGTGAAGGTGAGCACTCCCTCACAATAGGAGGCTCAAAGTCTCAAAAGACTGAAGGAGCAGGGCAGATGAAGCCAAGGGTCAGAAGAAGGGGCACTGGAGCTTGGGTAGTGAAAGAAGCGGAAGACTGAGGGGAAGGTGAGGCTGTTCTAGGTACAGCATTACTAGAGCTAGAAGAAGCCTCTTGGAGAGCCTCCTAAATTGAAAAACTGAAATCCTAAATAGGGAAACAAGAACTCCAGACTGATACTTCCTCCTTACCACCCCGCACGAGGGAGAGTGGAAATGTAGGAATAAATACAGGAAACGGAAGAAGTACTGCAGCCCACCCTTTGCAGCCCCTAACATCACATAGCTTTTCTTGAAGCTGGTGGTGACCAGGATGTGTCCTTTTAGGTCATGTCCAAAGTAATGGAGATGTTCCAACCCAGTGCAGTTGTCTTACAGTGTGGCTCTGACTCCCTATCTGGGGATCGGTTAGGTTGCTTCAACCTGACCATCAAAGGTGAGACCAGGTAGCATAGGGATGGGTGGGCAGGGTTCTGCCAGGCGCTCCTGTAACCCAGCGCCCCTTTCTCCCACCAAGGGCACGCCAAGTGTGTAGAGTTTGTGAAGAGCTTCAACCTGCCTATGCTGATGCTGGGAGGAGGCGGTTATACCATCCGTAACGTGGCCCGCTGCTGGACGTATGAAACAGCCGTGGCTCTGGACACGGAGATCCCAAATGGTAATAGCCCTGGGCCAGGTTGGGCTGGGCAGAGCCAGAGTTCATGTGTCCTAGAGTTTATAACCCCTTCTGCATTGGCCATGTGGCCTCTCCTCTTCTGATACTGGGTATTGATTCTCTTCCCTATCTTCTTGTGATTGTCAGACCATCGCTTTTTCCTGAGTCCTTTTTTGACCCTGCCGCCTCTCCTTCCCACTTCTGGTCTAGACATAATGATCAGTGGTTATTTATAGCTTTGGAATTTCTACTCTGTAGGGTAACTGGGGTAGTGAGTGAAGAGGTGCTCCCAACGAGCATTGCCTAAATTTGTCTAAACCATGAGCTTGTGCCTTCTCCTCAGTGGGGGGTGAGGTGTAGACACTGGAGAATGGCATTAAAAAGACTGAAACCCGATAAGCACTCAGGTCTCACCCTGTCTCAGAGGCATTCTTCTCAGTTTGATGGTTGGGCTAGCAGTTCCAGATAAATCTACAAATGCTTTTCTCAGGGTCCCATGGTAGCCAGGTCTTTGACTCTTATCTCCTGCCCCCAATTAGAGCTTCCATACAACGACTACTTTGAATACTTTGGACCAGATTTCAAACTTCACATCAGTCCTTCCAATATGACCAACCAGAACACCAATGAGTACCTGGAGAAGATCAAGTGAGTATATTCCCCAGACACACCCTGATTGAACATTCCAGGCTCTGGTTTGTCCCTAACCAGCGCCAGCCACCCTCTCTACCATTGGCCATAGACAGCGACTGTTTGAGAACCTGCGAATGCTGCCCCACGCACCTGGGGTCCAAATGCAGGTGATTCCTGAGGATGCCATTCCAGAGGAGAGTGGCGACGAGGACGAAGAAGACCCTGACAAGCGCATCTCGAGTAAGACCCAGACCCAGGGGCCTGTAATTTCCCACTCAGTAGGTAGCTGA
This sequence comes from Prionailurus viverrinus, assembly GCF_022837055.1. Lineage (NCBI taxonomy): Eukaryota > Metazoa > Chordata > Mammalia > Carnivora > Felidae > Prionailurus > Prionailurus viverrinus. Next base: position 190,040,186 of record NC_062568.1, on the reverse strand, counting down.
CTTCCCACCACTGTTCTTGGTTCCACTTTCCTCTCAAGCTACCCACTTGTTGAGAAACCCAAGTTCTGGTAGTTGGGACAGTTTAGGGAGTCTGAGTTTCCTTCCTTTCTTCTTGGTCACCCCTTCCCTTGGTGTCTCTTGGACACACAGGGAGGCACTGGGCACAGGTCCTGAGGTAAAGATAATCTCCTGCTCTCTCACCCACTATTTCCCATTGCTTCCCAGTCTGTTCCTCTGACAAACGAATCGCCTGTGAGGAAGAGTTCTCGGACTCTGATGAAGAGGGAGAAGGCGGTCGCAAGAACTCTTCCAACTTCAAAAAAGCCAAGAGAGTCAAAACTGAGGATGAAAAAGAGAAAGATCCAGAAGATAAGAAAGGTGGGTTTGGGTTGCATCTGGACTTGGGTCTTGAGCCCCAGGCCCCAGAGGAGGATGAATCTATGTAGGGCACTGGGAGGAGGGAGCTGACTCAGGCCCTGCCTTCTGTGGGGCTGTCTCAGCTCCCAGAAGTGGCAGGGCCCACAAAAGAATGAAACTCGATTTGTCATCTCCAGTGGCTGATTGAGCCCTGCCAGGCTCCAGAGCCAGGGACATGCCTGGGCTCCCCTTGGTCAGGAGTGTGGCTCTCACATACCACCCAAGCCCTTTTCCCAGCACTTCACCCCAGTTTCCCAGGGGGCTGCCTCCGCCCACTGGGTTCAGGCTCTAGCAGGCCAGGAAACCGGTCCAACCTGTTTGTTCTCCACAGGGCTCAATGGGAGGGCCTGGGATGGGCTTTTCTCTCTTTAGTATGTCCACTGAGCTGCAGTGTTGGGGAAGGGGTTTCAGGTAAGTGAAAATTCCGTGGGTCTTTCTGGAAGGGATCCCTTTACCATCCCTACATTCTTATGTTCTAGAAGTCACAGAAGAGGAGAAAACCAAGGAGGAGAAGCAAGAAGCCAAAGGGTGAGGAAGGAGCTGTCAGCCATCTCCCTGGCATTGGAGCACCAGTCCTTTTGTCCGCTATGCCGAGGGAAGGCGCAGGGACAGCTGGTGCGGCTTACAAAGACCTCTTTCAGGGACCAGTCCATCTCTGCAGTTCTAGGCAGAGCTAGGAAGCCCCAGCTCTCAGCAGTCACCTGGGCAGCTAGGGTCCTATAGAAGTCATTGTCCCCATATTTTTGCCTCAAGGCCTCTGGGGTGCATGATCTCATGCCAGTCTCTGCTCTCTCCACAGGGTCAAGGAGGAGGTCAAGTTGGCCTGAGCAGACCTCTCCAGTTGTGGCTTCCTGCCAAGTTTCCCACCTTTCTCCCACAACCCCTCAGATTTTATATTTTCTATCTCTCTGTGTATTTATATAAAAATATATTAAATATAAATATCCCCAGGGACTAGACAGGAACCAGGGCCCTGAGCCCAGGGCACGTGTTAGGAGTGAGCTTTTCTAGTGGCTGCCTTGCCACCCATCCTTTCCCACTTCCTAATTTTGAACCATAAAGGGTGCTGGGTCTGGAAAGCATATTCTTAAGAAGCCATAGGACAAAATCCTGAAATGTTAAGTGCCTGCTTAGTGGCTTTGGAAAGGTGTCCTTACTGGGCATTCTAGGAGTGGCTAGATCTTGAGGGACCCCCTGTCAGGCTCCTTAAGGTAATATCAGCCATTTTTAGATTGGTTCTGTTATCATACCTTCCCACTAGCCCCCTGTGAGCCAAGAAACTCACACTGCCTGCCCTCTATCCTCGCCCAGTTCTGCAGGTGGAGATTGGTAGTCTAGTTTCCTTTTTGAGATACTATTTTAATTTTTGTGAGAATCTTTGTAATAAAATGGTACATTTCTACATCCTCCTGAGCTTGTCTCCTAGCAGTATCCCTGGGCTGATTTCAACTCTGCTTCCCTGTCCTTCTGGTGTCCATGAGAATCTGGGCCACCCTCCTGAACAACAAGACAACCCCACAATCTTACCCTTCACCTTAATCCCTCCCTCAAGGGTTGAGGTTAACCAGTCTTCTCACCCTACTCCCAGAAGACCACTCATTAAAAAGCACTACTAAAGGGACGACATTTATTCCTTTTCCAAATGTTACAGTAAAACCAGGTGGAAGAGAATGGTTTTAGCAGTTAGAAAAAAAAAAAAAGTACAAATCTGGGGTTTGACCATTAAAAGTTATTTACAACAATGGGAGGGGGAAAAAAAGACAACAAGAAGTTGTTTCACATTACAGACCTCCCCCCCCACCCCAAAGCCTAATACTTGCTTACCAAGTCAAAAAAGAGACACAGTCGATTCACAAGCTGGAGGTTTGAACTTGAGTAAGACATTTATAAAAACCTAGACAGGGGCAGTGTCCTCCCCAGCCCAGGTGCCACTAGGCACAGCACAAGAGACTAAAAACTCAACAGGGGTGGGGGGGGGTGGGGGGGAGGAAGGCTGGACACTCAGGGTTTGGGAGTGTAGGCACCCCACATCTGGCTCAGGGATTTGGGGAATAAACAAAACCTACTTGGAAAAGAATTGGGGAAGAAAACCAGCAATTGCCTTCTGCAGGGGTGGGGACAGGAGAGGTAGGGCCAGGGGCAGGAGCATTTCACATCACTAACCTAACTTGGGAAACTGCAAGGGACCATCTTCAACTGGCCTTAAGAGGAAGGCCAAATGGACGATGGGAGAATCCACAGGAGGGAAAAGGAGAGGGAACGTGGCGGGGAGGGGGCAACAGCCCCTTCCTTTCTGGGCACAGGAAGGCAGCCAGGGCACCAGGTCCAGGCAGTGACCTCACAAGGACAGCACAGTTTTTGCAGCTTAGAGATCACCCACCTGCCCCCACCCAGCTACTCATTCTGCTCGCTGGTGGGTGTAGGGCCACTCTCCGGCCCCGAGGGAGTGGATGGCTCTGCAGCCTGGGGCCCTGCCTCTTCTGTGTCTCCTCCCTTGGAGGCAGCACTAGCCTCTGCCCCCTTGGCCTGGGGCTCCTGGCTCTCGGGGGTGGCAACAGCCTTCCCTTCCTGGGCTGTGCCTTCCTCGCTGCAGGCACCGATCTCCCCCTGCTCCTGCTCTTCCTCTGTAGGTGAGGAGGCAGAAGAATCACCCCCACCCTCCTTCCGATTTCTCTTGAAGGACAGACCACTCAATTTGAAAGGCTTCTTGAAAGAGAATTTCTTCTTCTTCTTGGGGGTCTCCTTGGCGGGGGCATCCCCCTTGACCTCAGCGCCCTGGCTAGGGGGTGCTGGCTCGATGGCATCGCCAGTGGCCCCGGCTGCCTCCTCTGTTCCGTTCACGGGGGGCGATTCCCCTTCACCCTTGGGGGATAAGTCTCCATTGCTTTTCACGTGGCCATTCTCCTGCAGGGCAGAGGAGACAGCAATGAGGGCCGGGGCTCTACCCCACCTCCCCCAGCCCGCCCCTGACCCCTTCCAGGCAATGGGACCCCGACTATTCTGCAACCCGGGAGGTTGGCTGTAGCTTCACCCCCACCGGGATCCCGTCAAACATCTCCCTCCTGCCCTCACGAGCGCGCGGGGGCCGAGCGCGCAGAGGCCGCGGCCGGCAGGAGGCGCTGGGGTCCCGTGGCCCCCCACCCACCTCCCCCGGGGCGCTCTCTCCGTTCGGCGCAGACCCGCTCGAGGCCGCCGATCCCCGGCGGGCGGGCAAGCGAGCCCAGCAAGCCGACAACGGGCGGGAAGCCGCCCCAGGGCGCTCTTCTCCGCACCTGGACGGCCCATTTTCCCAGCCTCCTGCTTTGTGTAAACGGCCCCCCACCCACCCTAGGCTCTCCCATCTCGATTCCCCCCCCCCCCCCACCGCCGCCAAAAAGAAGGCCGTGAGCCACCGAGATCGGGTCTAAGGGTGGAGTGCCCTCCCCCCCGGGCGCCCGCCCCGCGGCCCCTGGGCGCCCCCTTGGCGCGGCCCGGCAGCGCCTTTGTTCCTCGCGCGGCACTCGGGGCGGCCGGGGGGCAGCGCCGGGGGCCGGGGCCGCGAACAAAGAAGGCAGCGGGGCCGGGCCGGCGCCCCCTCCCCGCCCCTCCCCTCGCTTCGCCCGCGGGGGCTGCGGCGCCGAGAACAAAGGGACCGGGCGGGGGAGGGGGCGCCGCGTGTCCCGGGCCGGACAAAGCGCGCGGCCCCGGCCCAGGGCCCCAAAGGGGGCTAAGTGAGGGAGGAGGGGGCCGGGTCAGGCCGTTCCGAGTGCACCCACCTGTCCGTTGGCCTTAGCAGGGGAAGCGCCTGCTGCCTCCTCGGCGGTCACGTCGCCCCGGGGAGCCTTGGAGCTCTGGCTGCCCATGATGGGGGGGGGGGGTCTGCTGGGGGGCGCCCGGAGCCGCCCCGGGCTCGCGCCACAGGGGATAGTTCAGCCGGGTCGGCCTGGCCGGCGGAGGGGTGGGGCTCGCGCCTGAGGGGGAGGGGTATCGGGGGGGGAAACCGAGCTGCACCCCCCTCTCCGCGCCCGACCCGCTAGCTGTGCCCGCCGCCGCTCAGCTCCGCGCCAGAATGCCGCCCGCCGCCCGCCGAGCTGCCTTATATATGCGCCCCAGATCGGGGCGGGGCCGGACATTTAAATAAGCGCCCAATCGAGGAGCAGAGGCGGGCTCAGGTCCCGGGCCCCACTTGCGCAGTGGGCGACGCCGGCGGTCTCGTACCCCCAGCCTACTCGCCTACCAGGGCAGGTGGGGTAAAGCGTGGGTAGGGGAGAGGCGGGTCTTTCGGCGAGCTGGGCGGGGGCTCCTAGAGGAAAGGGAGAGCAATCCTGTCACCACCCACCCGTCCGAGTGGACGCCCCAGAAACTGGAGTGGTCCCAACACCTTGGTCCTGCACTGACAGCCCCTGTCAGTCTCCCCCTAGAACTCTTCGAAGGGCTCACATGCCCAGACTCGTTAGAGGTTTGGTCCTGAGTTATGCTCCGGAGAATGTGGTCATAGAAGCCGCAGGGCCCCGCGCTGGGATCTGCGCCCCCTCAGGCCGGGAGACCCGTCAGAGGTCCCACCCACGTCCCTGCCTGCCGGTCCCGGTCAGCCTGGGGGGTCTGGCCCGCCGCGGAGTCCCTCTGGTCAAGACTGGTAAGATGCGTCCCTCAACTCCCCCTCCCCCCCCTTCCCTTCGCAGCCAGTCACACACGAAGCCCCCACAGACAAACTCACCCTTGGTCTCTCCTGCCCCCAGCCTGGACCCATTACAAAGTTCCGATTAGGGTGGTCCTGCGACCTTGAAGGGCATCTCCATCCCCACCTGAAAGCTGGAGAGTCTGAGGCTCAGAGACATTGGCATAACTCCACCTCTGCTCCCCCATATTAGGGAGCCTCCCGGAGCAGGCAGAGGAACCCCAGGAATTTACCAAACACTGCAGTGGAGGGGTGGGACATCAGCAAGGCTCCTGGGACAGCCCCTTGAGGACAGCCCCAAGACTGCCCAGCCTGGCCCACTACCCAGCCTGAGAGTGAGGGAGCCTGGAGAGAGAGGCGGGGTGCAGGGGGTGGAGACCCTCCAGCTCTAGTCCCCTGCCACTTCCCCTTCCCCTGGTATGGACAGGTCTGTGGGAACCCCCGAGTCCTGACTGGCCCCGGATGTGTGTGTCCGGTTGCCTGCCCTCAGCCCCCAGGAGGAAAGGGATGGGGGCTGGAGGAAGCAAAGTGTTGCAAAAGCAAGGCTGTGCCCTGGACAGCTCAGCACGTCCCTCCCTCCCTCCTACTGGTACGGCCTCCTGGGAGGCCTGAGGCTGTGAGGTGTGGAGACACCGCAGGGCCTGAGAAATCAGGAACTCCCCACAGATCTGACCACAAAGGGGCGGAGGAGGGCTGAGGTGACATGACAGCACTCACTCCCGTAGACCCCCGCCCCCCACTCTGAGGCCACAGAATACTCTCAACTGCTTCAACACCCCTCCTCATTTTCCAGACGGGGACACCCAGGTTCAGAAAGAGAAAGTGATGCGCCCAAGGACACACAGCAGATACCGGTAACTGAGGGTGAGAAAGGATTTGGAAAGACCCACTAAAATGAGGTGGGGGCTGTACGGAAACCCCTGGAGAAGTCGTCCATTAAGATCTGGGACTGCCTGGCCGAAGTGGGAGGTCAGAAGGAACCAGCCTTGGGCTGGGAGGGGCATCCTGCCCCGCTGAAGTTCACTGACAGAACAGTGCCTTCTCCACCCACTGCCACTAAGGAATGGACTCCGTGACCTGCATCTCTGTCTCGACCACAATAGGGAACCCACAATGCTGCCAGGCGCTGCCCGCACCGGCTGGCAGGGCTCAGACGGAGGGTGTGCGAGTCCTGGAGGGGTCGGGGTCAGGGGTGAAGAGCAGATCCCAAAGCTCCCGATTTCCGGGCGCTGCGCTGAGGGGCTGAGAGGCAAACCCAGGAGGAGAGAGCAAAGGGCTCTCTGAAGGACCCTGAGTTCCCAGAGCCCCAGAGGGAGCCAGGCCCACAGGGAGCTCTGCCTCTCCTCCAAGACATTGCTGGAGTCTGAGGAAGGGTCGTCTGGGAGCCCAGTCCCTCAGTAAATCCAGGTCCCCGCAGGGTCTGGCTTCTGGAAGAGGGAAGAAGCTTAGGATGCTGTGGGAGTGAGCGGGGGGCGGTGTGCGGAGCCCCCACGGCCTCCTCCGTCCACACTGTGGCTCCTTCCTCCCCAGCTGCTGCCAGCCCAGACAATGCGCCCATTGTTCTGTGTCTCCAGGGGCCTGTGTGCAACTGTGTGTGTCTGTTTCTCTCTGTGTGTGACTGTGTATTGCTCTGTATCTGTGTGTGAGAGACTTTGTGACTGTGTGTGAGTGTGTGTGTGTGTGACCAGGTGTGCACGTTTGTGGTTGTGTGAGCCTGCATCTTTGTTGGGCCGTGAGTATTTAGAGGGAGAGAGAGACTTGGTGACTCTTGGCGACTCTGAGACTTTCTGGGTGTGTGCCTGTCTGTCCTTCAGATTGTGCCTTGGTGACTGAGTCTGACTGAGATTGGGTGTACAACTATGAGGGTGTGCGGCCGTGTGAGAGAATGTGAGTGTGGATGAAAAAGTAGCTGTTGGCGTTTCTGTGCCTGTCCCCGTGGGTGGCTGTGTGTGCCTCAGTTTGATCGCTGAGGCCGTGGTGGTCAGAGCCTTCGAGGTATGGGCTTTTGCCAGCACAGAGGCAGGGAAAGGAGCAGTGGGAAGGACAGGGGGACTCTGGGATGGATGGGGGAAAGGCAGCTGTAGAGACTAGAACCCCATATGTGAAAACACATCCCTCATCCGTCCCAGCTGTCCAGTGAGGCCTCAGCCCCCTGCCCTGGCCTGAGATGCTCCTAGCCTCCCTGGATGGAAGGGAATGAGTCTCCTTGGCAGGGAGCCTGGGACCTCAGGAGAGCCACAGGGTGGGGCTGAAAGGTGGGAGGAGGGCAGAAGAGAACACGGCCCTATAAAGGAGGATTGGGTACACTTGAGGTCTCCGCGGGGACGCTGTGGTGGGGATCCGGTGAGATGCCAGGTGAGGGGTGAGTGGGCAATAGCTAGTCGGAGGTGGGGGATGGGCTTTCCTAGCATGGGCGGGGGGAGGGGGGGCAGCACTTGCACAGGCCTGGAGAGGGGAAGAGACATCAGAGAATGGCTACGTCCCAGTGGAGACCTCAACAACGGTGACTTGATACGGCCCGGTTCCCAGCGCCAGTCACCCCGTCTCCTTCTGGGGGGGCGTCAGCTGGACCCACAGACCATAGTTTTGCCCCAGGTCAGCCTCCTCCTGCTCTGGAACCTCCTTAGGCCTCAGTTTGCCGGTCTGTACAGTGACAGGTTGGACTCCATGATTCATACTCACAACACTAGAGTTCCTCCACCAGCTGTGAGTCACGCCGAGTCCTTGCCCTCAGGGGTTTCCCATCCAGGGGAAGAGGCAGGCAATGCCTTACAGGGAGAAAAAGAGCCAGACCGGGGTCAGCTAAGGAGGCTGGAGGCTTCACGAAGGAGGGGCATGTGCACGGGCCAGGGATGGAGGTAGAGTTTGGAACAGAACAAAATGGGAACAGCAAACGGTTTGTGTGAAGGTGTGGATGGAGCGACAGGCCTAGTCTGGAGCAAGGTTTGGAGACAGGATCCCTAGGACTCAGGGGCTGGCCGGCTGCAGGGCTGGGGTAGGGAGAAGGGAGGGATAATGTTGTCACCTGCATTTCTGATGTGGGTGACAGCTGGCAAAGTGGACCTGTTGACTGAAACAGGAAAACGGAGGGAAAGAGAACTTGGGCTGGGGGGGGGGGGGGGGCGGGGCTTGCTGAATTGAGCTTTGTTGAGTCTCAGGTGCCCAGGGAACATTCAGGGGCACATCCAGGAGGCAGCACATAGACATGCTATCGGATCATGTTTCCTGAGCCAAAGGCCAGGGCCCAAAGTCTGGCTAGTGACCTTTCAGGGACAACGGACAGAGAAGGTTTTAAGTCAGAACTGACCCCAGGAAATCTGGGCCTCTGGATGCTGTGAGATGAAGGTAAACAGAGCCAAGCAGTGCATGAGATCACCCAGGAAGTGCCCAGGCATCGAGGAGCACTGTCGTTGGAGGGGCAGGTGATGGGGTGGGGCCCTGGGAAAGAGACTGGGAAGGAGCCAACAGAAAGGGAGAGGAAACACCCCCGAGGACAGAATCCTGGAGATCCTTGAAAAGGCAGGAATGACCACCACCAATAATACTCATAGCTGCTAGCATTGCTTACACCCCTGTTGTATGCCAAGCCCTGTGCCAACTGCTTTCCATACCTTAGCTCATGACCTGGTGAGATGTGTACCCTCATTGTTCCTGTTTACAGAGGAGGAAACCCAGGGAGGCGGGGTGTTTATGGGAGCAGCAGAGGAGGAGGTCAGAACCAGCAGAAAGTGGCTCTCAGGATCTCAGAGGAGCATGGCAGTGCTAGGTTCAGCCAGAGGCATTCATAAAAGCTTCTGATGCTTCGGGTTTGTGAGGCACAATTAGGATGTCAGCAGGGAGAGGCAAGGCAGCCACAGGCTCAGCACCCTAGGGACTCGACTCCCCAGCATCCTGGGTACCCTGGGATCTGGTTCGGTTGTCAGCGGGACCCAGGTCTGCAGCCTCCCTGCCAATCACGAGCCTTGAACCTGAGTCTGGATACTGAGGCACCTCAGGGGCGCGTCCCTAGGACCCACCATCCCACCAGTCACCAAATCACAGGGACCTGGATTCCAAAGATTCAACATTTTAGGCCGCTCAGCCCTTTTATTTCTTCCTTCCCCTCCCTCTTGCCTTGGTCTCTGTGAACGTGCGTGCACGTGTGTGCGTGCGCGTGTGTGCGTGCGCACATGCGTGCATGTGTGTGCATGCGTGCGTGCGTGTGTGGGACTGGGGTGGGGTGGTTGTGTAACACGGCCAGGGCCCAGTCACTATCGGAGCTGTCTCTCCCGGGGCTCAATTTCCCCAATAGCCATGCGGCGTGTCATTGGCTCACCTGCCTATCTCCCCCAGGCTTGATGAGGTCACCAGAAATTCAACCCGGTTGCTCTGAACTGCCCTAGCCTCTCCCTTCCCCCTTCCCTCCCCTCTTCCCAACTTTCAGTTTCTTTTCAGATCCTGGGTGCCACTGGGGAAGAGGCAGCCAAACCAGTGGAGTGTGGGTTGCTTACAACTTTCCAATCAAAATTCCCCACTCGGGGGGGGAAGTCCTTTCAAAGGGAAACTGAAAGCCTGTCCTAGTCCAGTCCCCAGTGCCACCCCTTCCTCTCCGCACTGCTCAGACCCCTCACTTCTCCCATCCAACCTCTTCCTCCAAATGATCTGGACCCACCCTGCAGCTTTGTGACCCCAGACGAGTCCCTCCCCTCACCAGGCCTCCCAGTGCACACTCTGTAAAATGACAACCCTGGTGTCACTTCAGGCTGTGGCCAGGGTTCAGCGAGGTGTTTTTGTGTGGAGGCAGTTGTAGTGATGAAGCGTCGCGTCCTTGCGGTGTGGCTGCAGGCCCTCTCTGAGCCTCAGTGTCCTCGTCTATAAAGCGGGGATGATAATAGCCATGTCTTGGGGTTCCTGTGAGGTAAATGAGCTACAGCCACCAAGTGAGGCCCTTAAAACCGAGCACCTGGGGCGCAGAGCACAGGGGGAGCCTCCAGCAATATTCGTAGGTGCAGTTGAGTGAAATCCTGGCCGAGGGCGTGGCACATACTTGGCATTCACCAGTGTGCCCATTCCCTGGGCCTGGGGAGAGGAGGCAGGAGTCCAAGAGCTCCCTGAGATGACCTTGTGTCCCCTCCACCAACTTTCTTCTGGGACAGGTGGTAGAGGGCTGTTCTAAGGATGCTGACTTCTGCAGAGGGAAATTTATTTGGCTCGATCAATTCCTTACATGGCAACGGAGTCTCCCCAGAACCCAGAGGATTCTCTCCCTCTCCTCTTGCACCTCAGAAGTATCCCAGCGGGACCTCCTCTTAGTGACTTTTCCCAGAAAGACATGCTAGAAAGCCCCCCTCCAATACACACTTCATCTGTCCGTCCCCTCCTAGTCCCTTCGCAAATTCTCCTTCCTTCCTGGCTGCCCAGGGAGGTATGATATCCTGGTGAGCCTCCCCGAGTGCTCCAGGTCATGCCGCACCCCCACCCCCACCCCCACCCCCCGCCGGACTTTTTCTCTGGCTCACTGAACTTCAACTCTACTGGCTTTTCAGCTCCTCAGAGTATCAAGCTTCTCTCCCCTCAGGGCCTTTGAACATGCTGTTCCCTCAGCCTAGAATGCCTCTCTCCACTTCTCTACTTCCTGTATTTTTACTCTTCTCTTAAAGCCCAGAAACCCAGATCAAACCACTCCTGAGGACTTCCACGTTCCGCAGGAGGAAGAGAGGGCTCTCCCCACCACATACCCTATGGAATAGAGCCCCTGTGGGCCGAGGGTCCCCCTACTCTGTTGCCCAAGCCAGGAACCCAGCCTCCCACCTCAGGTCATCATCCGCTCTCCTCCACCCCCACAGCTGTGGTCCTTCTCACCTGTGCCTGGGCCTACAGCATTTCATCAGCTCCTTGTTTGTGTCTCTGTCCCAAGTCCAGCCTCTCTGGCTGTTCTCTTCTGTCTCCGGGTCACTTTCCAATAGAGGCTGCTCAGTAAATATTTATTGGTTGATGGAGTAGATGTGTGAAGGAAGGCACGAAGGACTGAAAGAAATGTCAAATCAAGTATGTCCCTTTGGCTTTAAACCCTTTCTGTGGCTTCCTACTGCCCTCGGGATGTCTACACCTTACACGTAAGGTCTTCGCTATCTGATGCCCATGGTGCACTCTGGACTTTCCTCCGAGCCATAACCCTGCTCTCCTTCCTGCCTTTACGCAGGCAGTCGCTCTGCTTGGATGGTCCTCCCTGCCGTGCAGCAGGGAAGCCCTGGGTGGTTGCAGTCACCCAGGCAAGAGCCAGTGGGGGCCTGGGCAGTGTCAGCCAACGCCAGCATTTCCAGAGCTGGGCCCGTTCACAGTGCTGGGGCTTACGAGTGTAGCCTTGGAGTTAATGTTTGAGATGCCCATTAGAGTCCCCATGGAGACATCAGGCTAGCAGTTAATGGGTCCATGAGCCTACACTTAAGAATTTGGGGGTGTCCCAAATTTGAAGGCACACGATTCACCAGAGAGGAGTGGCTCAAGAAGACAACTCCAGAGACTCACCAACAATTAGACTCTGGGAGGGGAGCTGGCAGGGACATTCAGCTGATGGTCAGTGAGAAAGGACGAGGTCCAGGAGCAGGGGTGTCCTGAATGCTGAGGGAAACAATGGTTTCCAAAAGCAGTGAGTGACCCCCCATGTCAAATGCTGCTAGAGGGTGGAGGAAGATAGAAGGAGAGAGGTATGGGTGGCATTCAGGGGGCAAAAGGGCGGGACTTAGGGAAGGACTAAGAATTGAGAGAGTGAGCCCCTGAGGAGGAAGGACGGAGCATGGCCCTGAAGGTCCAGCTTGGACAAATGAGGGGAAGGAGGTGCCAAGCGGTCCATGGAAGCTTAGAGGAGGAGCAGTGGGTATGCTTGGGAACAGAGAGGTCAGTTTGGGACAGGTTGAGGCGAGGTGACTTTGGGATGTCATTAGGATCCATGGGTCTAGACAGAAATGTGTGTGTGTGTGTGTGTGGGTGGGTGGGTGGGTGAGAGAGAGAGAGAGAGAGAGAGAAAGAGAAAGAGAAAGAGAGAGAAAGTCTATATGCTGATGACTGAAATCTCTGTCTCTAGCCTAGATCTCTCCAGAACTCCAGCTACCCCTGGAGATCAACCTGGATGACCCACAAGGACATACAAAACAGGAAAACAGACTCTGGTAGTGTAGATGGGATAGAGTTGTTGGTGAGAAAACCAGGAAGAGACTGATCCAGATGAAAGTGATAGTGGCCGGAACTAGGTGAGGCCAGAGGGCAGGAGGAGAAGACAATATCCAGAGACAGTCAGGGAGCAGGGAGTACTAGAGACCGGGACTGGGTCCCATGTGGAGGGAGAGGGGCTAGAGGAGGAAGGGAGATGGTTCTAGGAGCCTGCTCCTTTGGGGAGCTAGAGTGGGGCTGCCCTGTAGTTACCTGTTTACATGACTGAGGCCCCCACCAAGGGCATGGGATGGGCCATATGTGGGTCTCATGGGGTTGGGAAGGGAGCTGCTGTTGACTGTGAGTGGATGAGTTAGGATAGCAGCCCAAAGACTCCCTCCTCCAGCCATCAGCACCCTCTGAGGCTGGGCAGGATCCACTCTTGGCCTCAGTCTCAGGTAGGAGCCAGGAGAGTGTGTGAGTGGAAGCACAGGGACAGGTGCCCTGAGGCCTTGGACCTAGTTGAGGGTCAGAGACTACTCATTCACCAGAGACTACTCATTCTCACTACCCTGAGACTCAGGGAGGGGGGGTCTAGACCTGGAGATGCCATGAGGCAACCATGTCCCTCCTTTGCTTTAAACCTGTCCTTGGCTCTCAACCTCCTCCTGGAGAATGTCCAACCCCTTTGTCTTGGCGTTCAAGGTATTTGACGCTCCAGGCCCAGTTAGCCTCATTTTAGGCTGAGCCCACCGGCTGCCAGTCTCACAGTTCCCTCAGCAGGATGACCATTTCAGCCTGTATATGAAGGAAACTTCCTCTGTGCTGCCCACTCTGCCTGGAGTGCTGTTCCCTGTGTGTGCCTACCCAGTGCCTGCCTACCTGTAAGATTTAGCTCGAGGAAGCCATCCTGAAGTCTTTCCCGATCCATCGGAGGACTCACTGTGCCCCAGACAAACTAATGTCACCCTCCTGCAGCACTTTACTGAGCTGGCATATGTGTCTGTCTTTCTCTAGCTATGGCACTGTGAGAGTCTGGACAACAGGAGCCAGGTCTGGTTCATCTAGTCTGTGCCACGGAGGGGGCTCGGGGGGATCTGGGGGCAGGGGAAGGGTCAGGAGTGACCGCAGAGGCCCTCCCAGCCCTGTGGGTTCAGTCTAATTCAGTGTGTGTGGGTGGGGAGAACTGAAATGATCATGCCCAAAGTAGAGAGAGCCAGAGAGAGGTGAAAACTGCTTTATTTGGGCAGTGAGGGGCAGAAACATGGAGATCCCAGGGGAGAAGGCAAACGTAGAGAACCTTCACGCACAGAGAGGGACATGGGACTGTGCATTGTTCCCAGGACATCTTCCTGCTCATCGTGGCTCGGCACCAGTCAGCCTTGGGACAATCATGTGATGAATCTGAAGCCTGTCTCCCCAGATCCCTGGAAAACAGACATCCGTGACACTCCTCTGGGGCCCCGGGGCGCAGGGTGCGTACCTGGCCACTCCACACTGCCTGGTGTCACACGCAGCTCTGCCACCAGCTCTCTGGGTGTCCTTGGGCAAGTCACGTGACGGCTCTGAGCCTCAGTCTCCTCCTCTGAGGATAATGGAAATAATAATGGTATCCGCCTTGTAGGTTTGTGAAAAGTCTTAAACAAGAAAGCTCACGCCAAGTTTCAGCATAGTACCTGGCAGAGAGTAAATGAGCAATACGGATTTGTTGTTACGATTATTACTATTTTGACAAGAGATCTGGGTTCTGGTCCCAGTTCTGCCCCGTTTTCCTCTCTGGGCCTGCCGGAATTTCCGTCTGTAAAATGGGGTGTTGAAGGACTCAGTGAGAAAAATGGCTGTGGCAGAGGCTTCTGAGATGAGTTATCACTCGGCCCCTCTGAGGTTCGCCTCCCTGGGCTGCAGGAGGGTATTATTCCCACTGTGTTAGGTCTTTACTGGGTTCTCTGTCCAGGCAGGACTCCTCTGCCTGCAAGGCAGAATGAGAGGAAGGGCCGGGGCTCCCTTGGCAGGACTGTGGTCAGATAGCATGAGGGACTTCCTGCCGGGTTACAGGATGCTACTCTGGGAAGGAGCCAGAGGCTGTGGGACTCAGGCGGCCACGGGGAGGGCCTGCTTCCAGGGGGAATGGCCAGGCCAGGCTAGTTAGGTCAGAGTCCAGGGGGTGAATCAGATCGGCAGTGACCTCACTTCCAGAGACCCTGGAGGGCCGCTGTTTAAGCCTGCCCTTCGATTCCCAAGATCACGGAGACAGCAAAGAGAAACAGAGACACAGCAAACAGGGAGACTCCAGGGCAGACAGCCAGAGGCAAGGGGCCACCCACTGAACGTAGGCTGTTCCCTCTGCTCAGAACACTCTTCCCAGGGTCTGGAGTGGCTGACCCTCATCCTTTACACCTTGATTGAGAGTTACCTTCTCAGACCAACCCATGCATTCATTCAACATTTACCGAGCCCCCCAAAAAACAAAACAAAAATAAAAACAAAAAACCATTTACTGAGCCCCAATTATGAGTCAGGCACTGTTCTAGATAAGACAAAGTCCCTGCTCATTCCATATAAAGCAGCTGGCCCAGCTTGTTCTTCTCAAGCACAGCACACTGTTTATCTCTGACTTCTTTTTATTGTCGGTCTGTCTAACCAGAATGTAAACCCCATGAGGGCAGGGACTTCAGTAGTTCCTTTTACCCGATGACTCGGAATATAAACCTGGCACAAACTAAAATAGGCCCTTGATAAGTATTTGTTGAATAAATGAATGGACATAGAGATCAGAGATGGGTACCCAGAGAAACGGAACCACGCTCAGCGGTGGACACAGATATTCAGAGATGCGCATCATAGGATGACTGCCAGGATGGTGCCTTCAAGGCAACCAGAGCTTTCCTTTCTCTTAGGTTGCTAGGCAGGAGACTTGTTTGGAATGCTGTTTTACCTTTATTATTATTACTATTGTTTTCAAGTAGTCTCTATGCCTAACGTGGGAGTCCAATTCATGAGCTCGAGATCAAGAGTTGCATACTCTGCTGACTGAGCCAGTCAGGTGCCCCTCGGTGTATTTTACCCTTTTTAAAATTAATTTATTTTGAGCGGTGCCTGGGTGGCTCAGTTGGTTAAGTGCCCGACTCCGACTCCGGCTCAGGTCATAAACCGGCTGTTCTGAGTTCGAGCCCCACATCGGGCTAGCTGCAGTCAGCACAGAGCCTGCTTTGGATCCTCTGTGCCGCCTCTCTCTCTGTCCCTCCCTTACTCATGCTCCCTCTCTCTCAAAAACAAATAAACATTAAAAAAATTAAGTTTATTTATTTTGAGAGAGAGAAAGTGAGCAGGTGAAGGGCAGAGAGAGAGAGAGAGAGAGAGGGAGAGAGAAACTCCAACTGGCTCCACGCTGTCAGTGCAGAGACGGACACAGGGTTCGATCTCACTGAACATAGAGATCATGACTGGAGCAGAAATCAAGAGACCCACGCGCAACCGACAGAGCCACGCAGGCGCCCCTGCCTATTTTACATTTTTAGGTGCCTTTTGATGAACAGAAATTTTAATAGTCAAATCCATCAACCTTTTAGATTCTGTATATATATATATATTTTTTTACATAAATACATATATAAGTAAATACATATATATATATATATATATATATATATATATATATTTAAGTAACCTCTATACCCAGTGTGGGGCTGGAACCCAGAGATCAAGAGTCACACACTCCAGTGACTGAGACAGCCAGGGGCCCCAGATCCGTCAATCTTAAAAAAAAAACTGTTTGTGGTAGAGAAAGGAACGGATGGGTAACCCCGCAGAGTCCCACAGCCGCCCTAGGGGCCCTTCGCATCGTGGCTCAACCCCTCCAGGTCCTGGAGCCTGGGAGGGAGCCGCTGCTGGGGACCCACTAGGTGCTCACACCTTGCTCTTCCCCCACCTCACCGCTAGGCCCCGCCTCTGGAACCGCTTTCCCCAGGGGTCCCGCCCCTATCGGCCGCGCCCTCTCTTGGCCCCGCCCCTCACCGGCTCTCACGGGCGCAGGGGAACTAGATGTCTCTTCCTCTTGCCCAGAAATTGATAATTAATATTCTGCCATCGGTGCTTCCATCTGGAGGGAGGGAAAATTGGACAGACAGGATAGGGGCAAGGCTCCGCCTCCCTCCGGGTCTACACCCATTCCGCATAGCCCCGCCCCTTCCCCCGGCTCTCAGCAGCCTCAGGCCCCGCCCTTCCGACTCAGTGCCGCCCCCTCCTCCCGCTCCCAGGCACCGTCAAGCCCAGCCTATCCAACCCCTGACAGGCCCTGGGCCCTGGGGATCCGCTCCTTCGCTCAGGCCCCACCTCCCACCCGCCCCCCGCCCCCCGCCCCCGCCCCATCCCTCCAGGGCCTCGGCCCCGCCCCGCGCGCTCACGTGAGGCGCGGGCGCGCGCTGTAGCAGCTGGGCCAGCGCGCCGAGGGTACGTCTGCCAGGCCGGTGGCCCCCGGCAGCAGCAGCAGGTTCCGCGCTGGCCAGCGCCAGGCGGCGCCCGGCGGGCGGCGACGCTGCGGGCTCAGCCAGTAGTCGCCCAGGCTGCGGCGGGAGGCAGGCGCCGGCAAGGCCGGGCCCCGGCAGCCCCAGAAACACAACTCCTGGTCCAGGCGGTGCGGGGGCGTGGCCCGGGGCCGTCTGCGGGGGGAAACGGGGCAGCAGTCACCCCAGAGCACTACGGGCGAGGAGAAGGGAGCCGCCTCGGATCAGACGCGGCGGGGCGTGGGTCAGAGTCACTCTTGGTCGACACTTTAGAGGGACGGGGAAAGACATTGGAGGGGTTGCATGGGGGCACTCAGGCCTGGACGCCTCCTCCCCCGGCTGCGGGACCAGACCCCTTTATCCCGCCAGCGCCCTCCCCGGGGCCCCCTCACCGGGACAGAAGAAAATTCACTACGAAGTAGGCAGTCTCGGTGAATAGCATGGCGTCCAGCCCGCCTGGCCCTGCTTCGGCCTCTTAAATACCTGCCGGGGGTGGAGGGGGAGGCCTGAAAGCCCATAGTCCCCCCGGGACGGCTGTTTTTAGCAGGAGGCGTCAGCTGGCAGAGCAGGGTGGGGGCAGCACCAGCCCCCTCGGGCGGGTGGGGTCTGGTCTATGGTCTGACTTCACCAGCTGCTTTGGTGGGAGGGGGCCAGGCACCAGATACCCAGGATCTCCCGAGACTCTCCTCCCCCCCCATTCCCCCCCCCCCCAGGACCGAGGACAGAAGGGCAGAAGCAGCAAGAGGGGGCGGATGGCAGTAAGGTCAGCTGCCAGCTAAACTGTGCCCATGCCACCCAGGCAGACCCCTGATGGCATGCTCAGGCAGAACCCGCACCTCAAAACGTGGCCCTGCTCCCAGGCTTGAGTCCTCTACCTCTGCCTCCCATGACCCTTATGAGAGCCTTTTCCCTTGCTCCAGGGCACTTTCAAATATCAGAGGCAGAAGCCTCCTCAACCAACACTAGTTCAGGGTTCTTATCTGGAGACATTCTATGAATGAGCTTCTGGGGATCCAGGACCCCCTAAACTGTCTCAAAGTTCCAAATACACATATATTTCTGGGAAGAATTTAGAAAGGATCTGTGACAGCATCTCCCCCCCACCCCCCGCCTCCCCCCAAAAAGTTAAAAGCTCTCGATCTGGTCTAACACACTCTTTTTGGGAGGGGAAACTGAGGTTCAGAGGGTGGCAGAAAAAAAGCCAAAAGAAAAACCCAGGCCTCATACTACTCTGCCTACCCCTCCAAAGGGTGAGGCAGCTCCTCTGTGCCCTTGTTCTGGTCAGAGCATGGGGTTCAGGGCTCAGAGCCCAGGCTGGGCCCTGCTCCCCGACCCCCTGGGGATCCTGAGGAACGTGCTGGCCCAGCTCCCTTTCCCACACTGCCAGTTTGGGCTATTTCTCCCCCAGTGACTCACACTGGCTGCTGGGGAGAGTGGGCAGCTGTTCCGAGCCCCCAGGGCCCAGTACAGGCCCTGACTTGCCCCCCAACTGTGCAGCCATATTTGGGGATTTTTCCTCCCTTAGGGAATCTTCCCTGCCTTTATCCCTTCCTCTTTTCTCCATCTCCAACCTCTCCCTCCCTGATGGCTCCTTCCCAGCAGCAAACAAACAGGCTCTAGTCTTTCCTATCTTTGAAAAAGAAGAAAGCCCTCCTTCAACCCCATGTCCTTCTCCAGCGCCCCTTCACAGCCAACATTCTTGAAAGAGTTGTGTACACACGCTGTTTCCACTTCCTCACTCAGCCCCTGCAATCTGGCTTCCTCCCCCACCATTCCCCAGGAACGCTCGCTCGTCAAGGTCACCACTGACTTTCTTGTTGCTAAATTCGAGGGATGCTCGTGAGTCTTTATCTGACTTGACCCTTTAGCAGTGGCTGACTTCAATACAAATACTCCCTCCTACTTGAAATACTTTCGTGTTCTTGTTTTTCTGGACACTGTGCACTCTTGATTTTCTTGCCGTCTTACTGGTTGCTGCCACATGGCAAATTTCTCATCCTTTGCTTACTGCCTAATCAGGTCCCAAGGGGATCTCATTGGTTCCCATGCCTTGGGTGTCCACCCATGTCAGAGACTCACTTCTCTCTTTCAGCTCTGATCTGTCTTCTCGGCCCTACACCTGTCTCCTGGACATCCCTTCCCTCTCCCCCTCCCCCTCCCCCCAGGTGCCCCACCTCGCAGGAAACATGCCCCATACCTGCCTTCCCTCCTATGTTCCTTAGCTTGGCCATTTTCTTGGTCGCCAGGACCAAAAATCTGGGTTTTTTTTTCTAGGCTCTTCTCTCTTTCATATTTAAGCAGCTATGAAATCCTGTCCTCTCCAGAACATTTTATTTTATGTTCAAGCTTATGTATTTATTTTGAGAAAGGAGAGAATCTTGAGCAGGCTGTCAGTGCAGACCCTGATGGGCTCGAACTCACAAACTGTGAGATCATGACCTGAGCTGAAGTCAAGAGTCAGGTGCCTAATGACTGAGCCCCCCGGGGGCCCTCGCATTTAAAAAATCCCATTGCTTCTATTTCCATTGCTAATGAATGCCTGGTCCAACACCGTTGCCTTTCACCTGGGAGGACACGGCAGCCTCCTGACTCGTCTCCCTGTTGCTACTCTCTATCCCTTTATGTGGCCTGTTCCCCACAAAGCAGCCAGCGTTGTATTTCCAAAACATGAGTACGTCCCTCTGGACAGTGTCTTCAGCACCAAGCTCACCCTTGGCATGCACCAATCACAGTGCCAGGGACATTTCCCACCTCCATGTCCTTGCCTGGGTAACTGCTGCTCATCTGAGATTCACTGGGGGATCCATTCTGGGTCTCCTAGCTGGTTCTGTTCCTTCTCCGCACAGCACTGGGGCCTCTCCCCTATGGACTTACCGAGCATTCACTAGCTAGTCTAATCTGCAGACATCCTACAAACTCCTGAGCCTGGCCATTCTAGGCCCCTGGGATGTCAGGATGAACACGACACCGCCCCTGCCCTCAGTGAGTCCACAGTGTGATGGGGGAAAACAGACATTCGTCAGGCATCAAGGAACAGATAAGCAGGTGCTATGAGAGGAGAAGGACAGGTGGTCAGAGGAGGCTTCCTTGAGAAGTGACAATTGGCAGATGTCTGAAGGGTAAGTGGGGTTGGGAGGGAGGCTATTCCAGGCAGAAGGAACAGCGTGCTGAAAGGTGGGAAGAACGTTATGTGAATTGCTGAGGCGTGTCTAGTGCTTTCCATGTGCCTTTGTCCGTCCTTTTCTCTCGAAGACCAGATCGAGGCCCAAGAGGTAGAAGGCTGCTGAGAAGGCCTCGGAGGAGGCAGAGGGGAGGAGAAAGGGGAAGTTGGGTCAGAGCCCGGATGTGATGGGGTTTCAGGAAAGTGGCATCTGGGGTTTCCTCAGAGTCTGGAAATTCCACTGTCTCTGCTCCACCTTGAGACCCCCCAATGCTGAGGTGCTCGGACGCAGGGGCCCAGTCCTCGGAAATCCTCTCTAGGCTCTCTAGGGGCTGTGCTTCTATATCTGAAGTGCCACATCCATTAATGGGTACCTGAGACTCAACAGCCCCTAATGTCAGGGTGCACCAACCACGAGCTGGCCGAATGCCCATTACCTGCGTGATCCCATGCAGTCCTCACAGTAACCCTTGGAGGCACATAACTCCTTCATCCCCCTTGTACAATGAGACTTCCAGAGCTTAAGGAACTTGCTCAAATTCCCACAGCTAACAGAGGCAGAATGAGGATTTGAACCAAAGTTTGACTGACATCAGACACTGCTTTTAACTCTGTGCTATATTAAGCCTGTCGACCCCCTGGTTGATCGGCTCAGTAAGGGGAGGAGGCTTTGTGGGGTATTTGCTTGTGGTTGGGGTGGCTGCCCCCCTCCCCCCCATATCAAGCAACGGGAAATGGTAGTACTGACGTCAATTGTTGCCATGACGATACAGCAACCTTTTCCCTGCCATCTCCATGGTAACCTGGGGGTCCATCTGTACTTCGCCCCCTCCTTCTAAAAGGGGTTCCTTTAGGGAGGGGCTAGCTAATAGGGCGCCTGAGAGGCGAGTCAGGGGAAGCAGTGATTCGAGCATGCCCCTTTCCCCAGATGCCTCCCTATTCCTTGGGCCCAGAGAATAAAGTTGGAATCTCTCGGGGTCCTGCTTTGGGGTCTAGGGACGGCTTTACCCTCGAGGGTGAAGGAGGCAGCTCTCTCTTTTCCACCTGGGGATTCCCCTGGAAATGTCCCCCGACCAAGTTCCTAAGTTCATGAGCAGAACTGCTGGGAAGTTGGCAGAGGAAAGCGAAAAGGGATTCCCCAGTCCTCTCCAAGGCTGGACATGGCCCAGCCCCTGGGGACATGACTGGCTTGGCTCTCTGCTGCCCCTTGGAGCCAGAGGTAGGGGCAGCAGCAGCAGCAGCAGCCTCTCTTGCTCAAGTGCTACCTGTGCCAGAGGTTCCTGCCTGGTGCTGTACATGCGTGAAACCTTCCAGCAGGTGTCATTAACCCCATTTTACAGATTTGGAAATGGAGACTCTGAAAGGCTAAGTAACTAGCCTAAGTTTGCACAGCTAGTAAATGGCAGAGCCAAGACTCAACTCTAAGACTAGAATTTAGGCCAGTGGCTTTTCTGGAGGCGGCGGGGTGGGAGGCGGGGCAGGGAGGTCAGGGAGGAAGAAACAGAGAACAGGATGGAAAAGAAGAGAAATAGGAGAGGGAAGTGACTCAGGATGGAACCTGTCATGCCCCCTTGTCAGCTACAGAAAAAAAGCTCAAATTCAAGGCCTCCTTGATCCAGCTTGTCTTCTGTTAATTCATCACTGGATCCCTTGAATTCTGAACTCTGCAAGGGCCAGGAATCTGTCAGAATCAAGCCTGGTTCTTAGCACCTGGTGTAGCCCAGAGAGGTAGGTGTTGCTAGAAGCTGACTGAACTGACTTCCTGGAACTCACCGTCTGCTTTCCTGCCTCCAGGCCTTTGCCAGAGAAGTTCCCTCCACCGAGTGGAGCTAACCAGCCCCAGGGTCTGGCCCATCTGCAAGGTATGTGTTTGAAATCTTTGCATCACTCATATATGAGGGGTGGCTGGCAGCAAATCTTTTTTATTTTTATTTTTATTTATTTTTATTTTTTTAACATTTATTTATTTTTGAGACAGAGAGAGACAGAGCATGAACGGGGGAGGGCCAGAGAGAGAGGGAGACACAGAATTTGAAACAGGCTCCAGGCTCTGAGCAGTCAGCACAGAGCCCGATGCGGGGCTCGAACCCACGGACAGTGAGATCGTGACCTGAACCACCCAGGCGCCCCAGCAAATCTTTTTTAAAGGAAAGGAGGATCGAGAAGACGGGAGAAGGGAAAATAGGAAGGATTTAGCGTCTTGGGGCTGGCAAAGTCCATAGAGATCCGTTGGTGCCTTTTGGTAAAATTAAAGTTTATTTATTTAAATAATCTCTACACTCAGCGTGGGGCTTGAACTTACAACCCCAAGATCAAGAGTGACCGAGCCAGCCAGGCACTCCCCACCCGCTTTCTTTCTTTCTTTTCTTTTTTTTAAGCCAGTGAAGAAGGGACTTGCCTGAGTGAGGCTTTCCACCTGCTAGGCTATGTGAGTTCCAAAAGGGCCAGTATCTGTGTCCTTCAAGTTCACTCTGAATCCCCAGTGCCCTGCACAGGCCTGGCTGGTAGATTTGTATTGGCCGAGTGAGGGGCAGGGCCTGAGCTAGAACCCGGTGGCCTGACTCCTGGTCACACTGTCCAAGGCTCCTCAATGCCACAGAACGGAGTTGTCACCCTGGCTCCCGCCACTCTCTATCTCTTCTTTTCAGGCTTCTTTTCCTCCAGGTATACCTGATCTTTGCATAAGCTCTCTCTGCTCCTGGAATTTTTCTCCATCTCTGCCCATTATTTTCTGGTGATGCTCTCAGTCACCTGGCCGGCCATGCTTCTAACTCCAGGGTAGGCTCATGGCTGGCCCAGCTCATCAGTTATAATCTCCCATTACCCTGATAATGGTAACTGGCCAAAGGAGTGTGCATGTGATTTAAGAAGGGCCAGTCACTGCCCTTCCCAAGGTCAGGTAAACTGAGACTGGGAGAAAGCACTCTCCCTTCCAATTGCAGATTTCCAAACAGCAGCAGCCATGTTTCCTGCCCAGAGGAGATAATCAGGGATTAGAGAGGAACAAAAGGGGGCAGTCCTAGTGGGCCCAGCCAACATCCTGGTTCCTACAGTTCTTCCTTTAAGCTTAGGTATGTGGAAAGCTTATATCCTTCCCCAGCCACTTGAAACAATCCATTCCTTTTTGGCATAAGTTAACTTTAGTTGCCTGCAAAGGAGAGACCTTATCAATACAGAGGCCAATAATTTTTTTCTCTCTAAACTTACAGTGGCCTCCTAAGGAGGAGGCGTACTGTTTCCAGGGAAGAAGGCCCTTTTTCTGCAGAGCCGCAGCCCGGGTTGTTAGGCTGAGTAGGGCCTGCCTGGAGTTTGTTGGGGATGGAAACAGCTGGATTACTCCACTTAATGGAGAGTATTGAGAGCCCTGGGGGCTCTCTAGGAATTTAGGGTGGAGGAGAAGAGGAATAAAGGGGAGAGTGAAACCAGCACTGTGGCCTGAAGCCAAGGATTCTCCTGGTGGGTGAAAGAGAAAGAGAGGCATGGAAGGGCTTTTAAGAACTAGGGTGTTTGAAGGACCAGGCAGTGGATGGTCAAGTCTAAAGTCCTCACTTCGAAGTAGACCCTTTCTTGGCAAACATTCTCTCCTCTTTATTACTATTATTTTTTCTAATGTATATCTTTTTTAGGGGCACCTGGGTGGCTCAGTCCGTTAAGCATCCCGACTTTGGCTCAGGTCATGATCTCATCATGGTTCATGGTTTCGAACTCCGCATCGGGTTCTGTGCTGGTTGGTGCAGAGCCTGTTTGGGATTCTCTCTCTCCCGCTCTCTCTCTGTTCCATCTGTGCTCTCTCTCTCTCAAAATAAATTAAATTTCAAAAAATAATAATGTATTTACATTTTTTTTAAGTTTTAATTTAAATTCCAGCTAGTTAACCTACAGTGTACTTAGTTTCAGGTGTGTAATATACTGACATCCTGTTCTCTTGTAATAAGTCTCCTACATTTGGGACTGCCTGGGAGAGAAATTGTGTGGAGATCGGCAATGGTGGTCCTTTTGGGTGACTGTGGAATTCTGAAGTACTCTAGGGAGGACTGAGACTTCTACCCCATGTGGAGTAGGGGTGTTAAGTCATTTGTACTTTGATTTCAGGGGGCAGGAGACTGAACCTGACTTTTGGGTTACGTATATTTTTTCCAATATTAAAATAATCCAGGCTCATTAAAACAAAATTGGAAAGTGGAAAATACTTGTTCAGTTCAATGTCACACTTCCAGGCAGCCTTGGGTCATGGACCCCCTCTTCCCCCCACCCTCCCCATGGATGTACATTTTAGAGTATTAAGTCAGAGGATACTGAGGAGTGTGCTAGCCTATCCACCTATCATCTGGGGGAACCCTGGGAAAGTCTCTCAAGGCTCAGTTCCCTCACCTATAAAATAGAAATGAGAAATCAAAGTCTTTCTTTAAAAAAAAAAAATTGCTGTGGTTCCTAGAGTTCTTCTTTTTTAAATGTTTATTTATTTTTGAGAGACACACAGAGCACAAGCAGGGGAGGGGCAGAGAGAGAGAAGGAGACACAGAATCCGAAGCAGGCTCCAAGCTGTCAGCACAGCCTGATGTGAGTCTAGAACCCGCAAGCTATGGGATCGTGACCTGAGCCAAAGTCCGATGCTCAACGGACTGAGCCACCCAGGCTCCCAGAAATCAAAGTCTTTCAAACGATTTCTTTCCCTATCTTTTTCTGGTCCCACCTCTCCTAGGAGAAATCAAAGCTCTAGATGGCCTAGGAGGCCCCTAATCCCTCCAACAAAGCCAGAGGTGCCCAGGGTTACAGAACAGCAGGTAGCAAAATCTAATTCCATCTTGGGAGAATTAAATGGGCCAAGTGTGGGCGGCCATTCTCTTTATTCTAAGTTGTCTGTCCAACCTCTCCAGTCCAGAGCTTCTCGGGACCCCCAGAACGCAGCACAGCTATGCCAATTTCAATGGAGAACCAAGGAGAGGGATGAGAAGGACGACGGCAGGGGGTAATAAGGTTGCCCTGGAAGGGGTCAGGACCAGTAAGAAATGGGGGAAAGGCTTGGCGCGGACTGGGAGGGCGGACCTCTACGGCTAGGTCAAAGGGAGGAGACAGCCGAAAGGAAGGTGCCATTGGATGGGGCAGAGCAATTTGCGGGCCGATCGACGGGATAGACATACACGGCCAGCCTGGAGTGGAAAGAACAGTTTATGCTGTGCTTTATTAAAATGTGCATCATTCTTTTATTTTAAAATGTGCATCATTGTCTCGTGCTCGGCGCGCGCGACCTCAGCGTGGTGGCCCGCGGCGGGCCTCGTCCCGCCCGGCTCCCGGGGAGCCGCCGTGCGCAGGCGCCCTCAGGTGGCGCGGGCCCGGGGGCTCCCGCCCATGGCCAGGTAGACGTCGATGGGCACGTGCAACAGTGTCAGGCAGTGGCAGCCCGGGCAGCGTCGAAGCGGCCTGGGGAAAGCGGAACCCGGCCGATGCTGCTGGGAACGCGCCCAGGGAGTGCACCCGGGCCCCGCCGAAGGGGTTCCGGCGAGGCTGCGGGGCCCCGACGCGGGGGCGGGGACCTGGGGAGGGAAAGTGGATTCGGGCCGCCGGGAGCTTCGCGCGGCGGAGAGGGCGGGGGCGGCGGAGGGGGTCGCGGGAAGGCGCCGGTCTCACCTGACCGGGTTGTGCTCCGTGGCTACCGGCTCCGGGCTGTCCTGGGACTCGGGGGCAGCGGCAAGGCCAGGGGAGTCTCCGGCCTCAATGGGGAATCTCCGACCCTGCGAGGGCTCCTGGGCACTCATGTCCAGGCCCCGGGGCGCTCTGCGCGGGCAGTGGCGGTCAGGACGCTCCCGGGCCGCCGGGCGCCCCCTGCCCGCGCCCGCCCCCTGGGCCGTTGCTCACCTGCCGGAGGCCGAGGCCGGTCCCAGGCTGGAAGCAGCTGCCCGACCCCTGGCCGCGGGAGGACGCTCCGGTCCAGGCGGAGCCCGGCAGGTGTCTGCGGCGCGCCACGGCCCGGGCGTCGAGGGGGCGGGCTGCATTGTGATCCGGGCCGCGGCGCGCTGACCTCACAGAGCCCGTTCCTCCCGTCGGGAACCTCCAGCCTTCTTGGGCTGCCCGGCACTCCGCGCCGCAGCGAGCCCGGGCTGGAGGGCCTTTGCCATGGCGCCTCGGCACTGGGTCGGGCAGGTTCCCCGCAGTCCGATCCGGGCGCAGGAGGCGGCGGCAAGCAGCCACGAGGCGGCGTCCAGGAAAAGGAGCCCGTCATCCCTGGAGACGCGCAGACGTCCCGGGGCGCCCCCGGGGGGGCTGTGACTCCTTGCCTGGCGCGGGGGCGGGGGCGCAGCAGGGACTTAGCCCATACTGGATTTGGTGGTGGTGATGGTGAGGACAGGTAAGGGCTCTGCCCATTTTGGCCAAAGGGTCACACAGCATTTACATCACAATTGGGCCGGAGTTTTAAAATGTCTGGTCCTCTCCCTCCCCACCACCCGTGGCTGCTGTGCCCAGACGGAGAATGTTCTAGCGTGGGGACGGCTGCGGATGAAGTCCTTGGGGGGAAAAGGAGCAGGCCAAGGGCGATGGTGGAGTAGAGCTGCCTCACAGAGGCAGCATGAGCTGAGAGGGTGACAGGAAGGAGGCGCTAGACAGCATGGAGGACTTTCTGCTCTCCAATGGGTACCAGCTGGGCAAGACCATTGGGGAAGGGACCTACTCAAAAGTCAAAGAAGCATTTTCCAAAAAACACCAAACAAAAGTGGCAATTAAAATTATAGACAAGATGGGAGGGCCGGAAGGTGAGCTGGGGCCCCTTTGGAGAAAGGGAGGGCTGGTTGAGGTGGGTGGACACTTCCACCAGTGGGAAAGAACATCCCCACCTCCCCTTTAGTCTGCAATCAAGGAATCCCAAGAGTTTGTGGCTCTGGTGGAGGTCAGCGGGGAACAAAAGGATGCTGTGAGTCCAGGAACATCACACCCTCCAAAACCCAAAATTTAAGTGGCAGTTAGTGAAGGGTCCTTAGAACCAGAAGCCCAGCCTGCCGGCCTTCCCTGTTCTAGGAGGGGGACAGAGACAGGCAGAGAGACCATGGCCTGGGCTGGTGGAGGGCAGGAGCTGTTGCCAATGCAGTTAGGGATGGGAAAAAGGAAGACCGGGCTCATGGGAAGAAGCGTGGGTCAGGAGGCAGGGGTGTGAGGAGATGGCAAATCAGGCCTCATAACTGAGATTCAGTGGTTTTTTTCTAAAAATCCCCAAAGCACTTTGATATCCATGGTCTCACAGGTGGCTTACAACAGTCCTTGAGGATGGCCTGGAGTAGTTCCTTTGAATATATTAACTACAAAAATAATAGCAGTGAACATTCTTTGCAACGTCCAAGTTGCTAGACATTTAAGACTGTTAATGGGAACCAAGGCACAAGACCCAGACATGCTGGGCGGAGAAACTGGAAGGAGGGGACAGGAGTGAAGGGTTATGCCCTCCTGGACTTGAGATCCCATCTCTTTTCTCTTTGTTTCCTCAGAATTTATCCAGAGATTCCTGCCTCGGGAGCTCCAGATTGTCCGTACCCTGGACCACAAGAACATCATTCAGGTGTATGAGATGCTGGAGTCTGCTGATGGGAAAATCTACCTGGTGATGGAGCTGGCTGAAGGCGGGGACGTCTTTGACTGTGTGCTGAACAGGGGGCCACTTCCCGAGAGCCAGGCCAAGGCCCTCTTCCGTCAAATGGTCGAGGCCATCCGCTACTGCCACGGCTGTGGTGTGGCCCACCGGGACCTCAAGTGTGAGAACGCCTTGTTGCAGGGCTTCAACCTGAAGCTGACTGACTTTGGCTTCGCTAAGGTGTTGCCCAAGTCACGTCGAGAGCTGAGCCAGACGTTCTGCGGCAGCACAGCCTACGCCGCCCCCGAGGTGCTGCAGGGTATTCCTCATGATAGCAAGAAGGGCGACGTCTGGAGTATGGGCGTGGTCCTGTACGTCATGCTCTGTGCCAGCCTACCTTTTGACGACACAGACATCCCCAAGATGCTGTGGCAGCAGCAGAAGGGGGTGTCTTTCCCCACTCATCTGGGCATCTCAGCCGAATGCCAGGACCTGCTCAAGCGGCTCCTGGAACCAGACATGATCCTCCGGCCTTCAATCGAAGAAGTTAGTTGGCATCCATGGCTAGCAAGCACTTGATAAAAGCAATGGCAAGTCCTCCCCAATAAAGCAGGGGGAGAAAGCAAACCCAAAAACGTGCTTCTAAAATGGTGATATATATTTTACACTTTAAGTTTACTTGTGTCCTAAAACTTACCTACACCTTCCCTGGCCTTCTCTCTCTCTTTCCCTTGAAATATCTTCGTGGAACCACAGGGTCTCATTCAGACTTCCCTTTTATTACAGCTAACAAGTGATTTGCACACAGGCGTTTTAACTAAAGTTAATTAAAAACAGACCCCAGAATCATACATGTACAGGGGGAGGAGAGGAGAAAAATGACCAAGAGCAGCTGGAACCACTGTTGCTGCAACTTCCTTTCCGAATAAAAGCAGAAGCATTGGGAATGCAGAAGTGGTCTCTTGACTCCTTGTCTTGGTAAGAGGCCTGTTGGGAGCCCTATCCCTGCCTCATCCCAAAGTCTAAGCTGTCTGAGATGAGGACCAGGGGTTTCCTCAGGACCCAGACTTCCCCCCAACTTCCACCATCCCTGCCCCTTCCCCGGGCTCCAAGCAGAAAGCCACCCTGCGCACTGTGTTCATCCCGCCCCAGCTCCAGGGCAACTGCTGTTGGGGACAAGAACGGACCCCCAGACACCTTCCAGCTTCTGTTGAATCTCTTTAATGCTGTTAACGGCAAGTCTGGAAAAGGTTCAGGACAAAGTTCTTTTTTCTTTCTTTTTTAATTACAAAACTAACAGCTGTTAGAATCTTTTTTTTTTTTTGTTGTTTTCCTTTTTTCTTTCCCTGGCTACAAAATACTCTGGGGAGATGCATTATAATTTAAAATATATAATATTGCACAAACAACCAAAAAGTTAATTAAACTAAAGAAATAATTACAAAGAGAAAAACCCCATCCCATCAAAAAAAAAAAAAAAAAAAAAAAAAAGATTCTCTCCATCCCACCCCCCTCACTGAAGGTTTCAAGTGGAACTGACCACCACTCTCTTGGCGTACCTGACCACAATCCCTTTAAATCATTGGTGAATACACCAGATTATGTACAAGAATCACCAGAGCAGCATCATGAAGCACCAGGGTCTCCAGGGATTCCTGCAGCCCCTCAGTCCTCCAAGAGAGGAACAGCTTTACCAGAGCAAAGGGTGAGAGCCACAAAGACCGGGTCTATCTTCAGGAAGAAGAGCTTTTGCAGAAGCCTGATAAGAGTCTCAAGTTCACCCCCAGCATATCCCTTCAAGCAGCAGAAGGGCTGAGGTGGAGAAGTTGGGCTTACCAGAGTTGTAAGGACTCAGCTTTGATCGTTGCTCTGTACCGCCGGTAGCTGGCTTGTGTCCTAAGCTACAGGGGGGTCGAGGTGGGTAGCTGGTTGGACAAAGTATCCCGCCAGGCAATGCACAGAAGGGCCTGAAGTGACCCCCTCCCTTCTTGGGGAGGGGAAGAAATGCAAGAGCAGACTCTTGCAGGTGGCACAGCTGGGCTAAGGACTTGGGTGCATCTGACATGAAGAAGCCCTGGGAGAGGCATTGGGGACATACCAGCCTGGGCTGGACGAAAGGGAAGAGGTGAGAACTTGGGGTTTGGTCTCTAGATTTGGAACCACAAGGAACCTTTCTGGGAATGGAAAATGCCTGGGAAGGGGAGATTCCCAAGAGAGGCAAATTTCCCAGAGACGAATGCCTCTCACTCACTGGGATAGGAACCAAAATGTGCTTGCCATCCCTGTCAAGCTAGGACAGGTGGGATGGCCCTCCTTGCCTACTTTTGGGTGGACAGAGTGTTCTCTCAGCTTCCTCCAAGAGACTGGTGCTTAGGTCCTGCACAGATAGAAGGGCTAGAGTTACCCCTTGGGACTTCCCAGCAAGAGTCCCCAAGAACAGTGGGCGTTCAGCAGAGAAATGTAGGCTCTTCTGGTGAGGGGGGTAGGGCTCCTCCCCTTTGAGTCATCCTATGGTTGGCACAAGTCAGAGTTCCTGGTTTGGATTCAGTGAGCCCCTTCCCAGATGTAAGCAGAGGCCCAAAAGACCAGCAAAGAGCCACCCAGAGGTCTGGTTGACAGAAGCCATTGGGGGGACATTCTCAGTCAGTGTCTTCCAGGGCTGGGCTGAGGTGAGCGAGGGGGTGGGAGGTTCTGTGGGCGGGGGAGCTGCGCGCTCTGGCCCCTCATTCCCAGTCCTCCCACTCTACATCTTCCAGCTGCGGACAGGAGGGGATAACGGAGAGCACAAACACATATTTACTCCTCTGAGTCAAGCCTGGACCCAGCCTCCCCTTGCTGCCCCCATTTCCAGATAGCCCTCCCCTAAACATCCTCCCCCAACTCCCTGCACACCCCGCCCCCCACCCCTTGGGCCACACCTTGCCCCCTAGGAGAGTGAACCACTGTCTTAAGGAACACGTCTGGGAGCAGAGCTGCCCTGTGTCCGAGTGGTGGGGCTGCTGCTCTGATCATTCCAGACCCAAAGGAAATGCTTCCATCAGCCAACACTGGACACTGGGAGGGGACATCCTGCTTCCAGGAACCAACTCAGTCAATCCCTTAAGGAAAACTTGAGAGTGGCCCCGTGATCAGAAGCAAGGTGGCACTGTACTGCAGGTGCTCACAGGGTCTTCATCAGGGGCTCCAGTGCCCTAACTTCAGCTGAAGTCTCTCCAGGGAACTTTCTATCGGCCTGCTGTCAGCTGATCCCCGGTATGATGGGTTGTAGAATGACTGCCTGGGTATATGGTGGCCAGGTTTTACAGAGGGTCGCAAAGACCCAGAAGGCATTAAGCCCCTGTGGCATGATAGGGGATCATGGGCTTCTCTACCCTGAGTATAGTGAGGTCATAGAAGCAAAGTACTCATGGGTAGGTCTCTACCTCTCCCCAGGCTTCAGTTTTCCCATATGGAAAACGAGGCCCTGCCTATCTTTCTAATCTGTTTACCTCTTTACAGCAGGTTTATGAGCTACATGATAGAAGAAATCATGTGATTCTTGTGTAACAGTGGGAGTAACACTGACTTGAATGTTATATGTCTGGGTTGGAGCCTCACTCTTGCCACTTAGCTGTGAGAGCTTTTTTCCCTGCCTTTCATTCAAAAATGACTCCTTCTTGATTTTGGCAGGTAATAAAGAGTTAGAGTAATAAGGCCTCTGAGCTTCTAACTGGACTGGGTTTTGTGGTGGCTTCAGTAACATTCACTGAGAGCTCACATGTCCCAGGCACGATGCCTAACATGTCTACATGCATTACCTCTCACAGCTTATGTGCTTCTAAGATCAATTCTGTTTTCGATGGGAAAACAGAGGCTCAGGTTAAGTGACTCGCCCTAGATCACACTATCTTTTGTCTCCAAGGCCAGGAATCTATCTGTTCAGGTCCCATCCCTGGGAACCATGAATCAGAAGATCTGGGGCAGGGTTTGGAGTCTACATTTTTTAGTAGTTCCTCAGGTGACTCTGATGCAGAGCTAATGTCAGGTACTCTCTCACCATCTACCCTGGAACTGAGGGGAAACAGAGCCTGCTGACGGAAACCATTCAGGGCCTGAAGCTGCCATCTCAGGAACAGGGATCCACCCTGAGGGGACAGTTGCACTTGATG
The DNA here is from genome assembly GCF_022837055.1 of Prionailurus viverrinus. Lineage (NCBI taxonomy): Eukaryota > Metazoa > Chordata > Mammalia > Carnivora > Felidae > Prionailurus > Prionailurus viverrinus. Next base: position 190,008,616 of record NC_062568.1, on the reverse strand, counting down.
GGAGGAGTCCTCAAACACTGGGATCATTGGGCTTGCTTCCCTGTGGCCAGCCAGGCCCACTCACCTCCCCAGAGGCATCCACTTTGGAGAGTGCCATCTGTACTTCTTCTTCAGTCATGTCCAAGTCAAAGTCCTTCTCCCAGTCCTCACTGATGTCCGTGCTTGAGCCTGGAACCATGATCCACAGTGTCAAAGGTGGGAAGGGGTATGTATGAGCAGGTTGTAGCTGGGGGTTATGGCACTCTTCAAAAGGGCCTGGCAAATATACATCAAAGCTCTCACATTCTGTTGTCACTCTGGCTCAGTGATTCCACTTTTAGGAATCCATTCTAAGGAAAAATCTTGGATTCAGTAAAAGATTTAGCCAAAGGGATGTTCACTGTAGTGCGGTTATAGTGATGAAAATTAAAAAAAACCTGGGGCACCAGGGTGGCTCAGTCGGTTAAGCGTCCGACTTCGGCTTGCGTCATGATCTCACGGTTTGTGGGTTCGAGCCCGGCACCGGGCTCTGTGCTGACATCTCAGAGCCTGCAGCCTGCTTCTGATTCTGTGTCTCCCTCTCTCTCTCTCTCTCTCTGCCCCTTCCCCACTCATGCTCTGTCTCTCTCTCAAAAATAAATAAAAACATCTAATAAACAAACAAACAAACAAACCTGAGAGTCCACTGACAGGGAATTACAAAAGTAAATAAATGGTATAGTCACATGATGGAACATTATGTGGCTTTTAAATGTTAGGCTGTAGAGCACTTATATGCATGGCAAAATAATCTAAAATGATTAAGTGAGGAAAAGTAAGTTACTAAATAGTGAAGAAGCACTTTGGCCCAGAGGCTCCCAGGAGCCACAGAAATCTTCTAGAAGACATAAACAATGAACCTCTTCCTCTTCACTCACTCCACGCTACCTACACTGACCTCGCTACTCCTGAAACACACCAGACACATTCCTGCTTTAGGGCCTTCGCATGGGCTGTTCCTTGTACTTAGAACTCTCTCCTCAGACATCCACAGGCCAATTTCCTCACCTCCTTCACGCCTTTGCTCAAATCCTACCATCTAAATGTGGCCTGCCCTGACCATCCCGCTTTAAACTGCAACCCACTTCCGCACTCTGCTCTCTTTATTCTTTTTTCCATTGCATTTATCACTTTCGAACATATTACATCATTAGACTTAATATGCTTATTGTCAATAATAGAGGAACTAGAATGTGAGCTCCCTGAGGGCAGGGTTCTTTGTTTTCCTTTCTTAGGTATGCCCAGTGCCTAGAATACAGAGTTTGCACCCAACAGATATTCATGGACCCTTTTCTAAACCAGGGTTGGCAAACTACGGCCCATGGACCAAATCCAGCCTACTGCCTGTTTTTGGAAATTCAGCTTTGGAACACAGCCCTTGCCATTTGTTTACATATCGCCTATGGCTGCTTTCCTGCTACAACAGCAGAGCTGAGTAGTTCTAACAGACTGTATGCCCCCAAAGCCTAACATATTTGTGATCTGGCCCTATACAGAAAAAGTCTACTCATCCCTGCTCTGGGTGATTCTGATGCCTGCTAAGGTTAGCAGTCACTGCTCTAAACATTCGTTATTTGGGTAGGACTTCTTAGAGGGAACATAAAAAAATGTCCATGTGGGGGAGCCTGGGTGGCGCAGTCGGTTAAGCGTCCGACTTCAGCCAGGTCACGATCTCGCGGTCCGTGAGTTCGAGCCCCGCGTCAGGCTCTGGGCTGATGGCTCAGAGCCTGGAGCCTGTTTCCGATTCTGTGTCTCCCTCTCTCTCTGCCCCTCCCCCATTCATGCTCTGTCTCTCTCTGTCCCCAAAATAAATAAACGTTGAAAAAAAAAAATTTTTTTTTAAAAATGTCCATGTGAAGGTTATTACTAAGAAGAAAACTACAAAAAGAGTTTTTTTAAAAAAGAATATGCAGAAAAAAAGTATATGTATTATAAGTCCATTAAAAAAATATGCTCAAAGGGGCACCTGGGGTGACTCAGTTGGTTGAGCATCCGACTTCAGCTCAGGTCATGATCTCGCGGTTCGTGGGTTCGAGCCCTGCATCAGGCTCTGTGCTGACAGCTTAGAACCTGGAGCCTGCTTTGGATTCTGTGTCTCTCTCTCTCTCTGCCCCTCCCCACTCATGCTCTCTCTCCCTCTCTCAAAAATAAATAAGCATTAAAAAAAATATGCTCACAGATGCTTGTACACAGAGAAAAGATGTGTAAAATACCCACAAAAATACTAACAATAGTTACCTCCAGGTGATGAGGTCATGGGGTAATTTTCTTGGTATTTTTTTTTTTCTATAATGAACACATACTACTTTGTGACTTTTTTTGTCTATTAAAAGCATATTTGAAAAAAGTAGGTCCCTGATCTCCCAATGGCACGACCTGTAAACACGTCCTTGTTTCTTGTACAGCTTGCTCCTCACCAGGCACCCAGGCTCTGAGACCTCCCCTAAGCACTGCCTCTGTGCTCCTTATAAGGGGTCTTGCTCTGTTCTCACTTCCTAGCCACAAGCATCCTGGGTCTCTGGAGCCCTGTAGACCTCGATGGAATCTTTACTTTTTTTTTTATCTATTGTGTAGTCTTGGGTAAGTTATTTTGGGCTTCAGTCTATTTATAAAACAAGGATAAAACCACCCTCTTTGCAGAGAACCACAGGAGGAGCTTATTATGCAGATACCTGCCTCCCCTTCCCCCTCATTCAGATTCTGAACGTCTAAGTGGTGGCCCAGAACTCTGCATTATAAATAGATACCCGGGTAATTCTTTGTAGGCCTGGGCCTGCAGTTTGAGATCCAACAGTGTTAAGATTAGAAGTGTCGATGTGAAGTGCACGTAACACACATACACATAGTGGGGATTTAACAAATGGGGGCCGTTAAAGGCACGGTCTCAGAGTTCAGTAATTTTGCACGTGGTCCCATGGCTAGTCAGGGCAGACTGGCAACCAAGACCAGGTTCTTCGGACTCCGCATCCAAGTCTCTCTATGCCTTCAGGACATTTTGGTGGCACACACCTGGCTGGCTGTCAGTGTTGGCTTCCTGTGAGTTATGGCTGATTCCTCATTTCAGAGGTGTGGCCATGGCCATGACCGCTTTCCCTAACCTCAGGTTGCCCTCTTTTTCAGGCTTTAAATGTTAGGGCAGTCCTTCCAGGGGTGGAAAACAGAGTATCAGCTTACAGTTTTGGAGCACCTCACACCCACCCTCTGAGGTGGGTATTAACAGTCCCAGTTTTCAGATGACGAAATGAAGGCTTTGAGTGGCAGAGATGAGAACCAGGGCTGTCTCTGCCATGTGCCTCCTCCCACCATCTTGTCCTCTCACACAAGAGTACTAACATCTCCATTACACTGTGCATGTGGCGGAGAACTGAGCTATGCCAAAACAATTTAAGATTTCCTGATGGAGTTTGCTTGTTTTTTTAAGAAAGGGGAGTTTTCAGGTGATTACTAACCTCATAGTGTTGTCACTCAGCTCATTTTCTTCTGTTTAATTGGATCTCTGCTTCCCCAGAGAAGAAATGGAGGCAAAAGCCACTCTCAAGTCAGTCATTGGTGAAGTAGGGCCTTCAGCCCAGGGCACCTTCTGGTTTGCAGGCCATAGGCCTGTCTCAGTCTCTCCTTCCCCTCCTCCTGCTGAGGGAACCTGAGCAGGGTAAGTCCAGGCTCTTAGATTAAATGGCTCTTGGGTCAAAATGCAGGTGGGAAGCAGCTCTGCAAGGACAATGATTGCCCCACTGCCCCTGGACTGTGGGAGACTGTGTGGCTAGCCTACCCCAAGAGACTCTGCTGTGTCCAGAGACCAAGTCTCTCTTACGTCATCTAAGATGTAGACCTAAGAGAAAAACGGAGTCACTCACCGTCTCCAAGCCTTCATTATTTCTTTTTAAGATTCACTCTCTCTACTCTGTTCCCACTGTCCTCCTGTCAGTCCAAGGCCCCATCTTTCCCGACTAAGTGACTGCTTGTGGTGGGTCTTCGGCAGCGATAACCCAGCCCTCCTGCAAACCCCCGAGTGTCAGAGGCAGCAGAGCAATGAAGAGCTTATGCCACAGCTCCCCCGTAATCTCATTTTGTCCCATTTCAACCCACCACTCATTTTTCTGACCCTGCTCTCCCACAGCCCAATTCCAATGGAGCCTACAGTATTTTTTTTTAATAAAACAAAAAAATTTTTTTATATTTATTTTTGAAGGAGAGAGAGGAACAGAGTGTGAGGGGGGAGGGGCAGAGAGAGAGAGGGAGACAGAGAATCGGAAGCAGGCTCTAGGCTCTGAGCTGTCAGCACAGAGCCCAATGTGGGGCTCAATATCGGGCTCAAACTCACAGGCCATGAGATCATGACCTGAGTGAGCCAAAGTCGGACACTTAACCAACTGAGCCACCCAGGTGCCCTGGAGCCTATGGCTCTTTAATCCAACTGTTTCACTGTCTCTCCTTCCCTTTCCCAGCTCCAATTCCATGAGCCACAATTCTGATCACTTTTTTGCATATACTTGTGGACTTTCTTCTTTTCCTCTACTGATTTCCCCCGGCTAAACTTGAACCCTGGTTAAATCCAGCTCCCCATCTATTCTGTGCCTGCACCTAGCTACTGACTGTAGCTGGACAAAAGTACACCAGTGCTGACTGGTGTCTCTTAAAATTCATGACTGCTCTCTCAAACGGGCCCTTAGTACCACCCAGCCAGCAACTCCATACCACCTCTTGGGTCCCTCACCTACTCTTCCACTTTCCCAAAGTACTTTTTCATGCTTTTCTAAATACTTAGTGAGTGGGTGGTTGATCTCAAGTTTCCTACCAGTAAAAAAAAAAGGGGAGGGGGGCGGGAAATCACACAGACCTCTCTTGGGCTTCTGTGAGGACTGTGATATGCATATCCAGTGTTAGCACAGAGTGATACAGACATATAGAAAGTGCTCAGAGATAGTACCTTTTATCATCATCATTTCCCCAAAGCAGGGCTCTACTCATATTTCTTCCCTGATTGAGGACCTATTGTGAAACAATTACCCCCAATTTGTAGAGGAATAAATGGGGCTTAGAGAAGATCAGTAACTTTTCTGAAGTCACATGGCTTAGGAGCAAGATTGGGATTTGAACCCAGAACTGTTCAAACCCCAGAGCCTGAGCCCTTAGCCTCTGTACGCGAGGCTCTTTGTACAGGTCAGGCATCTACTGTGAGCAGCACGCCCTGCCGCTTTATGGCACCAAGTCCAACGTTCCAAGTTTGGCTAAGATTTTAAGTTCTTAAGTTCTGCTTCTGAGTTAACCCATCTACCCTTCTTATTCCTCCCTCTCCTGGGAGATAATACAGCAAAGTGGGCTTTACTCACCACTTCTCCTGCCCATGGCCTCTGCCATCTGGACTTTGTAGGCCCCTGAGCCCCGCAGCTGCCCTCAACTCTTCACCTCTCCTATACAATGCCTGTCTCCTCAGTAAACCAACCGCTGATGCCTGGAGCCTTCCTTCTTTCTCTGAACTCCTCCAGCATCAAGCCTGCCCCATACAGCTTCATGTTTCATCATAAAGACTGAAGCTTTTGCCCCTCCCTCCTCAGTGTCTCATAAAGAGTAGGTAGGAGCTCAATGGATGACCTCACTGAATCAGAGCCAGAAGGAAAGCATTGTGTTGGAAACTGGAAACCCTGTGGTTTCCATCAGGGAGCAAGGGGAGGGGTGTGGTGGGGCCAGTTTCCCTTCCACTGCAGGAAACCAGTCTCTCAGCACCAGAAGGCCAGGGCTCACCTGCTGGGCAAGTTTTGTGGCTGACTGGTACTGTGTGTGTGTTTCAGGAGAGGCCCTGGTGACAATCAGCTATCTCTGAAGAGGGATTCTGGATGTGGCAAAACAGTCAACCCCGGAGCTCTTACTGTCTTTTCCTTCCCAGAATTAGAGAGGTTCCCCTTTGACAAAAACTCAGAGTCTCCAGTCTCAAATTTCACTATACAGATAAGAAACTAAAGCTTTAAAACTTAAGCTGGGTCACAGCAAGTTCATGAGGATTCATTTAATTCTTTTTTAAACTGTATGTGTTTAAAAAAACACGTGGATTTCGTGCTCCTAATAATGGGATAAGCTTAGGGAGGCTAAATGACTTTCCTGAGGTCAAAAGGGTGAGGACCCCTGACAATCAATGACACAGGGATTTCCAACCCAGGGTAAGGCTTAATTGTCCAAACGGACAGTGTGGTAGTTATGGGCATAGGCTCTGAGTCAGAGACCTGGGCCTGAATCTGGGCCTGCCACTTCCTGGTCATGTGAATTTGAGCAAGTTACTTAACATTTCTGAGCCTCGTTTTCTTCATCTATAAAAGAAGGCAATAATACCGACCTGACTGGGCTGTGAGATGAAATAAGAAATTAAATGCAATATAACACACTAAGCCCAGGACATGGCATAAACCTTATTCTGTTGGACCTAAGACTCCAACGATTGTAAGATGCACTCTTATTTCAGAGCATATGTACAGCTTGGATGAAATAAGGTAATAAATACTCAACAGATAGCAGCTGTCACCATCATCAGTATCACAAATGAAAGGGTGAGGAAACTGGCACCACAAATGCTTCTGGGATCCTAAAGAGACAAGTCTGCCTTATGGGGTAACAACTCTTGCTTGTCCCCCTCCCCCCTGCTCCCTGGGATTTTGGCCTCGACTTACCTTTCTTTCCATTGTTAGAGGGCGTAGACTTCCCACTGTCCGAGTTCAGCTCAAACACCCGTAAGTCTGTGAGTACCTCCTCCCTCAGAGTCTCTACTCTGGCTGGAGGCCTAGGCTCTGGGCCACTGGGGCGGCCAGCAGGGGTGTGGGGCTTGAACTGAGCTGGGGGCGGGGGTCCAGTCTCACCCACATCCACAGCCAGGCCCTGTTCCTCCAAAGATGCCTCTAGCAGCTTCTGGGACAGGTCCTTGGGCAACACGGGTGCCTCAGCTGCAGTGGCAGGTTTGGCGATCTGGGTCACGGGGGAGATGCTCTCACTGCTCTCTGAGGGAGTCACCTCTGTTGGAGGCTCGGCCGGAGTCATCAGATTCTCTTCACAGGGGCTCAGGGGGCCAGGTCCTCCTTCAGGGGATGTGGAGGTTTTGGCCACAGGAATCTTTGCCTCTTTTGCAGAGGTGGGTGAGTCGCTCACAAGCTCCTCTGTTGAGAGAGAACAGGAAAGAGGGGTATGTACCCTGGTCAGCCCCAAGACAACCTTGGAGCTCTGAAGAGCTCTCAGGTTCGCACCAAAGCTTACTCTGATCAAGACTAAAGGGTGCAGTTTCCTCACCCTTTCCCCATCACGGTTCCTCTGCAGATACTTCCTGCTGGTCAAAGTCTCTCCTACGCTGAGGCCTAGCATATGTCTTGTGGACACTCAACTTCTGGCAGCACAGCCCAAGACGGTATTATAGATTCGAAAGCTAAGACTTGACAGTCAGTTCTGGGTTCAGGCTGGGCTCTGCTCTATCCTCAGTGTATGATCTCGGGCAAGACACTGAACTTTTCTTTAACTTACCCCCACTTAATAAATGTGTTAATAGCATACAGGTGGCTCCAACATACTATCCAAAGTTGAGCTACCAGGTAGAGGAGGCTGAGCTCTTAAGCGAGTGGTTCCCAAACCTGGCTAGGCACGAACCATTAGCAGGGGAGCTTGTTAAAAATGCAAGTTTGGGGGCGCCTGGGTGGCTCAGCCTGTTAAGAATCTGACTTCGGCTTAGGGTCATGATCTCACAGTTCATGAGTTCCAGCCCTGCGTCAGGCTCTCTGCTGTCAGCATGGAGCCCACTTTGGATCCTCTGTCACCTCCCCTTCTCTGCCCCTCCCCCACTCACGTTCTCTCCCTCTCTCTCTCTCAAAAATAAACATCAAAATTTTTAAAAAAAATTTAATGTTTATTTATTTTTGAGAGACGGAGAGAGAGAGGGCACGAGTGGAGAAGGGGCAGAGAGAGAGGGAGACACAGAATCTGAAGCAGGCTCCAGGCTCTGAGCTATCAGCACAGAGTCCGACACGGGGCTCAAACTCACGAACCGTGAGATCATGACCTGAGCCGAAGTCGGTGTTTAACTGACGGAGCCACCCAGGTGCCCCACCCCCCCAAATTTTTTTAAAGTACAACTTTGGCCACACCCCCAGAGTCTCATTTAGAATGGGGGAAAGGGAATCTTGAATTCTGATAAGCCTCCTAGGTGACTGTGAAGTGGCTGGCCCATAGGCTGGCAGGGGAATCTGTTGCTACTGACACATGTGATTTCCTTACCTAAACCGGGAATTCCGCCAGCCCAGGCAAACTTCTCCTTTTTAGTTCAGCCTATCCTCAGCATGGACAAGCGCCGTATACATGCCCTACGCTTCCCTGCATGCCAGGTCTCTCCGGTGTTCAGAGATGGCCAGATGGTCCCTACAGGCAGCACAGGACCTGTTACTTGCCCATCACCTTTCAATATCTCTTACCTTCTTCCTCCTCCCAGCCAGGCTCTTCAGAGATGCTCTGTTCTGCCCGTTGCTTCAGGGCATCCCTCCGGGCCTGCTCCTGAGTGTGGGGGAGATGGCCAGAAGCAGTCAGGGCTCACTCTCCCCAGACCCCGGCCCTGACCCCAGAACTCTTGGTACCTTGTGCCCCTTCTTCCCTCAACAAAATCCAGTCTACTTCCCCAAGGGCTGAGTGGACCTCCCCGGGCCAGGCCAGCATACCTGCTCTAGTTGATGGACTTTATAGAAATACCGATGCCAGAATTCTGAATGGGAAACAGCTGCTGGGACCTGGAGGGAGGGGACAGTGGAGATGAGACTTTGGGCGTGGTTGTGTACGGTCTGTGTCCCCAGCCTTATCAGCCTGCTCCCAGCTGCTCTGGATTTAAGATGTGGCTCTGTTGGCTGAGCGGTTTTCCTCAAAGCACTTAACACCCTTCCATCCCCAGACCCACTTTCCTGGCCTAGCTTGGCCAAGAAGAGAGAAAAGAATTCCCATCAGGTTTTGCTGGCCCTTCCATTTTTCCCCTGATTGCCAGAAGCCTGGCGAATCAGCTTTGCCCATGAAGAGTCTTGGCTCAGGACCTGGCTGGTCTGGCTCTAGAGGGTCTCAGACTGCTCTCTGGGCCAGGTAACTGCAGTGACTCTAGCTAGATATGTGCCTCCCACCTCCTGACACCTCAAGCTGAAGCTGGGTAAAGTCCTGCCAGCTGGGCCCTCACCATCTTGGTGTAGAGGGCCCGGATGGAGGGGCTGCCTACAAGGAGCTCTGAGATCTCCCCCTTCTTCTCCTCCAAGCAGAACTGGGAAAGCCAGGCGTCAAACAATTCCGGGGGCCCTGCAGAGGGACAGACACTGATGGTCAGTTTTTTGGGTCTGGAGAAAGAACACCGGGCCTACAGAAAACATATCTAAGCCTGGACATGGACAGTGAGGAAAGCTTAAGGTTTTTTTTCAAAGCCATTTGGCCAAAGGTGGGAGGTCGGGAAGGGTGAAGGGGTGGGTAGGCCCCACTGGTATCACGGCATAGCATTTAAGTGATCTCTAGAACGGGCTACTATCTGCACGTTCTCATGCTGCTTGCTTTTTAGCTCATTGCACTTGGCTACTGAACGCCCTCCTCTCCGAAACTGTTCTCAGGTCCCCAGGGACCCCCATGTTGCCAGTCTAAAGGCTACTTCCTGGGGCACCTGGCTGGCTCAGTCAGTTGAACGTCTGACTCTTGATTTTGGTTCAGGTCATGACCTCACAGTTTGTGGGATTTAGCCCCCTGTCAGGCTCCATGCTGACAGCACGGGGCCTGCTTGAGATTTTTTCTCTCCCTCTTTCCTCCCCACTCCTGCATGCACACACACACTTTCTCTCTCAAAAATAAATAAACTTAAAAAACAAAAATAAAGCCTACTTCTCTGCCCTCTCTCATGTGACCAGTCCGGCTTCTGACCCTGGGAGCCACTGTCGTCCTCGTGACGCCCTCTTCTCTTCTGGCTTCTCAGTCTTCTGTGATTCCCCTCCCACCTTTCCAGTTGTTCCATGTGAGTCTTCAGTGGCTCCTCTTTTTTCCTCTCCTTATGTCTTCCCATTCTCTATTTTCTCCTAAGATAACCTCTACTAAGCCACAAGTTTTAACCTCTCCCTCCCCCAACAACTCCTCAATCTGTCTTTGCAGCCCAGGCTACCCTTCTGGGCTCCAGAGCCAGGGGTCCAGGTGTCCTCTGGAAACTTCTATCAGCTCAGGTGCAGCAAATGCAACGTGTGCTCATTTTCTTCCATCCCTAAACTGTCCCACCTAGTTATCCACCAGAACCCTGGGTGCTGTCCTGGACTCCTCCTTTATCTGATCGCCCTGGGTTCCACCTCCTCGGTGTCTTCCACACCTCATTCTTCATTCCACCTGCCACTCCCTGGGTTCTGGACTTACCTCTGACGTGGGGATTCCTGCCAAGCCTCCTACCCAGTCTGCCCATCTTTCTCTGTGCTTGATGGCTCTTTTACAAAATAATAAAATAAGATAAAATAAAATAAAATAAAATAAAATAAAATAATAAAATAAAATAAAATAAAATAAAATAAAATAAAATAAAATAAATAAAATAAAACAAAATAAAATCTGATCACCTCAGGCTTCAAAACCCTTCAGTAGTTCTCTAGGGAGAGCTTTTTATTTATTTTTAATTTTTTATTATTATTTTTATTAAGTAAACTCTATACCCAATGTGGGGCTCGCACTCACGACCGTGAGATCAAGAGTCATTTGCTTCACTGACTGAGCCAGCCAGGTTCCCCTGGAGGGAGGGCTTTTTAAGCTAGGGTCCAAGCATGGGCTTCACAGAGGGTCAAAGACCTCCCATATGGCATTATAAAATTTTGTGGAGAGGGGTGCCTGGGCAGCTCAGTTGGTTAAGCGTCCGACTCTCGCTTTCAGTTCGAGTCATGGGATCGAACCCAGGCTCTGCACTGAATGGAGAACTTGTTTGGGATTCTCTCTCTCTCTCTCTCTCCCTCCCCCCCCTTCTGCCCCTCTCCCCTGCTTGTGCTCTTTCTCTCTAAGTAAGTAAGTAAATAAATAAATAAATAAAATTTTGTGAAGAGAGGGCCTGTCATTTTCAACAGATTTTTAAAGGCCTTTGTGACTAAAAAAAGTTAAGAACCACTACTTTGAGCCTTTTAGGACAAAAATTCAAACTGCATGGTCTGGCACCCAAAGCCCTTCCAGTCCGGCCCCCACCAGCAGCTCTCATTGCCATCCCTCCCTCACATGCACCCCTTAATCTAGACTTCTCAAATGCAGGACCTTAAAATGTCCTACTGCCATGCTTGAACACCTTCCCCCACTGCTAAAAACAAAATTAGTCTACTTGTTTTTCTTTTTAAAGTAGGCTCCACGCCCAATGTGGGGCTTGAACTCATAACCCTGAGATCAAGCGTGGCAACCTCCACCAACTAAGCCAGCCAGGCGCCCCCCAAACTAGTTTACTTCTAATTTATCCCTAAAAACTCAACGTAAGTGTCACATCCTAGGTTCCCCAGGTTGCACCGGGTGCTTCCCTTCTGGGTTCCTACTGCCCCTACCTCTACTATCCTTGCTTTATTCATTGTTTCCTGTCTCTCTTTCTTAACAGCAGGTTCCTGGAGGTCTGCACTGGGGTGAGGGTTTGAGTAATTTCTGAGCTCCAGTTCCCAGCCTGGGGCTTGCTGCATGAGAGGGGCTTGGCAAACAAGCGCCAAAGAGAAGGCAGGCAGGGCAGCAGGGCTGGGATGGAGCCTGAGCTGAGAATGAGGGAGCAGAGCAAAGTCTCTGCAGACTGCAGAGATGAACACAGTCTGGGTTCAGGGAGGAAAAGGGACTGTCAACCCATCCTACCACACATAAGGTACACTCTAGTCCCACTCTGGTCTCTCCACACAGGAGGTGCTGGGCCACTGCTATTAGAGACCAACAGGGTGCTCATCCCAGATTCCCGTGGTCTCCCTTCCCTGCAAGCCTCCCCCTCACCGCTACCCCCTCACCATCTGGTTCATTGCAGTAGGTTGCCGGGTCTGACTGCAGGCTGTAGAGGCGAGCCTGTAAGAAATAAAGAACAGAAATTCTGGAGTGCTAGGTGGAGAAAGCACCCCCTCTCTGACAGCATAGTCTACCATTGTTGTTGATTTAGGTGCTCAGAGACTGATCATTCCCCTGTACATTTATTCCCATTTGGAAATCAGCCTCAACCCAGCCTCTCCCCTGCTGGCTGCCAGACCCCACAGGGCACCTGTCGGCTTGCCCATGGCTAGAAAGGGGAATACTGGGCTAGGAGTGAAAAACTGAGGCTCCTGGAAAAATGGTCTCCCCTAGTATTCCACCTGGGGAATTAAGATACAGTGTAAGCAGGCTATAAACTTGTATGTATAAAATGCTTTTGAATTGCGTGAAACCTGAAAAACATTAGTGCAAATACACTAATAAAGTCCAAATTCATGGGCAAAATTTGAAATAATGTATCTCCCCAAATTAAAAGCATTCATCAAGAACTTCTTTCTTTTTTTTTTATTACGTTTCTTTATTTCTGAGAGGCAGAGAAAGACAGAGCACGAGTGGGGGAGGGGCAGAGAGAGAGGAAGAAGACACAGGATTGGAAGCAGGCTCCAGGCTCCGAGCCGTCAGCACAGAGCATGACACGGGGCTCGAACTCACGAACTGTGAGACCAGGTCCCGAGCCAAAGTCGGACGCTCAACCGACTGAGCCACCCAGGCGCCCCAAGAATTTCTTAATTCCATAGCCAGTCTGCCGAGTGAATTATCTGCCACGTTCCTGGTAAGGCCACAGGAGTGGCAAACTTTAGCTGGTCAACAGAAGACCCCACCTCCCCTCCTCAATGTTACGTGGAGCAAAGGCCAGCTGTCTGCGTTAGAGCTTCAGCAAGTGGCTTTGGTGACTTACAGCTGTTAGAATTTAAAATCCTACAATTTAGGAAATTTCACACTCCCACTCAAATGTCCACTAAGTGGTGGTATTGATACTAGTGCTGGCAGATATGCTTGACAAATCAGTAGGTTTGGAAAGGAAATTCAATGCCAACCTGCTGTGACATCACGCTGTGAATTTAGGAGAAAACACTCCATGAACTGTGAAGAAGTAATGTGAGAAGATAAAATGTGGAAGAAATACGCTACCATTGTTGTTGATCTAAGTGCTTTGAAGACATCCTCCCCCCATACGTTGATTCCCACTGGAAATCAGCCTTAACCCAAACGGGGAGAAGATCATACCTGTACAGCATTCCTTATCAAGGCTGAAAGCTGAAAGGACTCCCCAAGAGCAGCACTACAGAAATGACTGGAATAATTATGCTCTGTTCACTTGCAAGAATGTAAATAATTAAAAGGATGGTAAGAAAGATGCTGATATTTTTTATATATGTTTTTACAGCAGGTTATAAAATTCGATGTATAAAGTGCTTTTTTTGTTAAAACGAAAGAGTTCAAACTATCTTTACCAATGTTTGTAAACAAAAAGAAATGAAAGGTTATAGCCAAACAAGAAATAAGTGGTTCTCTTTCAGTGATGGGATTATGGATTTAGCGATAATTATCTTCTTGATTAGTACTATTCTCCAGTATAGTTATACACATATACTTATTTTCTGGCCTGAACACATACTGCTTTTATGAGTGCACATTGGAAGATGGCATCTAGTGCTGTTAGGCACCTGCAGGGGAGGCTGCTAATGAATACCTTGGTGCCATCATAGGGCTCAGCTGTGCCAGAGGGTGTGCCCATCAGGGTGATGACATCGCAGTCTATGGTCTTGTCTGGTGAGGGAGCGAAGGTGTCGGAGATCACCCCTAGGAAGTCAGACAACCCCTTCTTCATCTTCTCTGTTGCCCCCGAGGAGCCTTCAGTCTGCAGAGAGAAGCGGAAGAGGAAACAAGTGGCCCAGGAGCAGGCTGCAAGTTAGAGTTTGGGCTACTGAGGGGTAAAGCGTCAGGGGCAAAGGAAGCATCAGGGGTAAAGCATCCCTGTGTAGGGACCAGGGAAGTGCTCATGGCCTCTTACCCCATCTCTGAGGTTGGAGAAGGACAGAAGTAGCCACGGTCCCCAGACACCAGAAGAGGGTGTGGAACAGGACCCCGGTAGGCCTATATAGTCAGAGCAGAACTCCCTGACTCGCTGTTTCATCAAAATTTCAAGGCTAGTCATAGTGATCAAAAACTGGCAGGAGAGGGGATGCTCGGATGGCTCAGTTGGTTGAGCATCCGACCCTGGATTTCGGCTCAGGTCACGATCTCTCAGTGCGTGGGACCGAGTCCTGAGGTGGGCTCTGCGCTGACAGCAAAGAGCCTGCTTGGGACTCTCTGTCTCCCTCTCTCTATGCCCCTCTGCTGCTCATGCTCACTTGCTCTCTCTCTCAAAATAAATAAATAAACATTTAAAAAAATGGGCAGGATAGGATGCATGCTGTACACACTCTGTGGGGAAGGGGACCTGTGGGTGGAGTGGTGGGAAAGGTACTAGTTTTGGAGACCTAACCCCCTCTGAGTCAGCTTCCTGATCTGTAAAATTAGGACAAACAGACTTCCCTCAGAGGGCTGCTGTGAAAAATAAAAAAGATCAGGCATGTACAAGCCTGGCATAAAACAAACATCTACTAACTAGCAGTACTGTAATATCACAATGTCATCATCATTGTTGCTCAGGAAGTAGAACATTCTCTATGAAAGACCGGGGACATATGGGCAGGATGAGAACACATATCCTTGCCTAGACGCAAACCTGGGACCAGCTGAGGGCCAACGTATGCATTGTCTAGAAGGGGCAAGTGAGACACCAAGCTTGAGCCACACTGGCCGGGATATCCTTGAACAAGCAGAAATAGGATGCTGACAGGGCCAGGCTCTAAAAACCTCGCGGAAACCATAGCATTTACTCCTGATTAGGCTATCCAAGCATTTTACACCCGGAATCTATCAGCATGCCTGGCACATGCTAGCACAGATATACAATCATATTTGTCAAATGAAAAAAAAGGAATAAATAGCCACTTGGGTGGCTGAGTTGGTTAAGCGACCGACTGTTGATTTTGGCTCAGGTCATGATGTCACGGTTCCTGAGATGGAGCCCCACATCAGGCTCTGAACTGACAGTGAGGAGCCTGGTTGAGATTCTCTCTCTCCCACTCTCTCTCTGCCCCTCCCCTGCTTGCTGGATGTCTCTCTCAAAAATAAATAAATAAACACTAAAGAAAGAGAGAAAGAGAGAGAGAAAGAGAGAGAGAGAGAGAGAGAAAAGAGAGAGAAAGAGAAAGAAAAGAAAGAGAAAGAGAGAAAGAAAAGAAAAAGAGAAAAAAGAAACAAAGAAAGAGAAAAGAAAAGAAAAGAAAAGAAAAGAAAAGAAAAGAAAAGAAAAGAAAAAGAGGCGCTGGGGTGGCTCAGTCAGTTAAGCGTCCAACTCTTGATTTCAGCTCAGGTCATGATCTCACAGTTTGTGAGTTCAAGCCCCACACTGAGCTCTGTGCTGACAGTGCAGAGCCTGCTTGGGATTCTCTCTCTCTGTTCCTCCCTCACTTGTGCTCTTTCAAAGTAAACTTTATTTTTATTTATTTTTTTTTTTTTAATTTTTTTTTTCAACGTTTATTTATTTTTGGGACAGAGAGAGACAGAGCATGAACGGGTGAGGGGCAGAGAGAGAGGGAGACACAGAATTGGAAACAGGCTCCAGGCTCCGAGCCATCAGCCCAGAGCCTGATGCGGGGCTCGAACTCACAGACCGCGAGATCGTGACCTGGCTGAAGTCGGACGCTTAACCGACTGCGCCACCCAGGCGCCCCTCAAAGTAAACTTTAAAAAAAATAAAAATAAAATTTTAAAAAGGAATAAATAAACGGAAAAAATGAGTGGTGTCTCTGCTGCTGGCTGGACCCTAGCAGTTCAGCAGGATTACTATCTGTCACTCCTGCTCATGCTCATGAGTAGCTGTGATTAGCCTGCAGACAGTATTTTACAAGAGGAGTCAACAAAATTAAGGTTGGTTAAAAGAACTCCAAAACATGTTTTTCATAACATGGTTTCTAATCTCAAGGCAACTGATTCAGCTGGAGATCAGATGAAGAAAGTGCAATTTCCCCAATACTAAAGGAGAAACTGTTCATGCAAAACCTATATATTATACTTCATCGGAAGCTTGAGCTTTGCAGGGATAGCCAACCATACACTATTTTCACTTTTCACACTCACTTTAGAATCTAAATCCTATCTCACAAGAAGATTCTGCCACACATCTTTGATTAATAAAAACAGGGCCCGTAAGAATAGAAGTTGGCACAACCTTTCTGGAGGGTAGTTTTGCAATAAATATTAAAAGGCCTACAACTGTACTCACCGTATGATCCTTTCTAGTATTTTATTATAAAGAAAATATGAAGGGCAAAGATTTAGCAATTAGAATGTTTACTGTAGCTCTGTTTATCCAGTACCAGAAAAAAATGAAATAGGAAACTAGGAACTGGTTAAACCTACAGAACAAAATAACAAGCCATTTATGATGCTGGAGAATGAGGTTTGCAATGATTAAGCCAGAAAGTAGGTTATAAACCGTGATATTCAGTTGATTCCAGTTTTGAAAAAGAAAGTGGACAAAGTGAAAAAGAATGAGGAACATACTCCCCAAATATTAACAGTCGTTACCTCTGGGAGATGGAACTAGGTCTTTCTTTTTCTTTTACTTACGTGTATTTTCTAAACTGTCTACAGTGAATGACTTTGCCAGAAGGAAAACATTTGCTAAAACAATACAGAAATGGGAGAGCTTATTAATACTTATTCTATATAGCTTGTTTGCTTGACAGACATACTTCTTTCAAAGTGGGAGCCTATGGGGGAAAAACAATCACCTAATAGTAGAAAGGTTGGGGTATCAGGCTGTGAAGGACAGTCACTCAGAGCGTGAAGGGAGTACTCACAGCTAGCTTCTCCTTGACCACACTGGCTGTGGCTGCAATGGTGCAGGCCGTGTCATGCTGGACCACCTGGGTGAACTCTGTCAGGTCTCGCTTCATGAACTCCAAGGCTTCGGAGGACTACGGGGAAGACAACAGAGGGATGACAGAGCCAGCTGGCTCCACTACCCTTTGTTCCTGTTCCCGGGGCTGCTTCTATCCCAGACAGACACATGGAAACCTCAAGTGACATGGGAAGCCTCAGCACAGAAACAATGATTGCCTGTCCCAATCCCATGACCTGGGATTACCGAACAGCAGAGAGTACAAAGGGACTCCCTGCAGCTCTGAGAATCGGGATGAGACTCAGTCCTGACCTTTATAAGCTCTGTGGCCACAAGTAACTCTCATCTAGTTTCAGTTTTCTCCTGAGGGAGGTACACTAAATCGGTGGTTCAAGAGCAGACTGGGGAAGGGGGTGCACACAGTCCGGAAACGAAACAGACTCTGATGCATTGCTCTGAAATCCTTTAAGTCATGACATTTGTTTCAAATTTCAAGTAACCTGAAGAAAAGGTGTGTGATTTTTTTTTTTTTTTTTTATCAAGGGAAAGTGTTTCTATTTTTATTTATTTTTTATTACAGGGAAGTTCAGTTGAAATATGAGGCAGTATGTGAACTTATTTGTCTGAAAAACTAAATAAACATGTTGTACTAGTGACATTAATAATTGAGAGAGCGTTTATGAGCGATTCTTGGCAATTTAATACCCGAAAAAAGGTGTGTGGTTTTTACATTCCACAAAGGGGGTGTTGAGAGAAATACTGGATTGGATTGCCTCCGAAGTCTTGCTTCTACCATTCTAGGGTTCTATTCATCCATAGAGATCCTTCGGGCAGAATGAATATTTGCTTCTGTCAGGCCGACCGGCTGCTCACCCTGCACTCAGACCAGGTTTGAGAGAGCAGGCCCTCAGCCCTGGTCTGAGTCTTGCCCTGCTTTGTTTCATCCTTACCCACTCTGGGGTACCTTCCCAAACTACCTCTGTGCTCCCCTGGCAAGCCCCCTCATTTTGCACATGGAGAGTCACCTGAATTTTTTTTTTTTTTTTTTTTTTTTTTTTGCATTTTTGAGGGTTCTGGTGACTTTTTTCTGGTTTTCATCAGCCTGGGATGAAATGGGGTAGTCTCATCTATCAGCAAGAAGCTTCTCTGGGAGTGGGAATCATGTCTCCATTTCAGACTCAGGACTCTAATTGGAGTGGAGGGGCCATTTATGCTCTACCTCCATCCACTCTGCCATTCTCCATCCTGGTCCAGGCCAGCCTGCTCTGTCGAATGGACTCCTCGCAGGTTGTATCAGATACCTCTACTGCCTTCTCCTTGTGACACTGCTGGGAGCTTTGGAAGTCAGAGCAGACCAGGTTGCTCCTGCTTTACATTCTACAGTGCCCATAGTGTCCTATGAGCAAGTATACCATCTTTCCCTTCACTTACAAGGCCCATATAATCTCATCTCTGGCCCTCATCCTCTACCACTGCGTCCCTCACTGAGCTCTAGTTGGCTTTCCGCACGTTTCTCAGATGCTCTAGCATCTTCCTTACCTTCATGGTATTAGAACATATGGTTCTAACTCTTCCAAACAAATAAATGAAAAAAACACAACAAATAAACCCCTTCAACTGGTTAATTCTGGTTTCTCCTTCAGATCTATGCTTAAATGTCACTTCCCTGGAGAAGCTTCCCTGATGCCACCTCAGATTAGGTTGGGTCCCTGCTTCATGTTCCCAGGGCACCTGAATGTTCTCTAACATTTGTCATACTGTAGATTAGGATTACCTGTTCCAAGTCTAGCTTCCTGGATAAACTGAGTTCCCTCAGCACAGAACCCGTGTTTTTTGTTCACCGATGCTTTCCCAGCATGTGACACAGAACGTGGCATAGAGCAGGTGCTTAAATTTGCTTGTTAAATTTACATGTACCGGAGCAATTTTAAATAACCATTAGCATGATCATTTGATAAATGGCTGTCACTAGACTGTGAGCTCTGAGGGGACAAATATGAACAGACATGGTGCCTGCCCTCAAGAAGACCGTAGTCTACTGGCAAAATGTTCATAGAACAGTGTTGATACACAAGGGCAGAGTGGAGACCAGTGTATTATCAGGAAGTTGGAAAGACTTGGTGAAGGGAAGCCTGGACTGAGCCCTAAAGAATGAGCAGGAATCAGCAAAGGAAGCCTGCCTGGGGCATAGTAGGGCATAAGGCTTACCGAAGCCCATGTGCATTTCAGTCCTAACGAACATAAAAGGTAAAGCAAAACTGGTTTCAAATAAAGCTGGAGAGGTTGCCAGGGGCAACTATGGAGGGCCTGGTCAGCCCTGAGGGTAATGGGGAGCCACCAAGGGTTTGAAGGAGGTGGGACATGATGAGCTTTGCCTTTTTCACAGGTCACTCCAGTCACTGGCATGGAGTGCCATGGACGGGTCCAAAAGTGACAAGAGTAGAAGACAGACGAAAACCAGTCAGGAGGCTGCTGCTGCAATAGTCCGGAAAAGAAAACAGAATATGAATAAGGACAGTGCTGGTCAGGATGAAAGGATGGGACTGGTTCAAGAAATATTCGTCAAAAAAGGTAGATTTGGTGATTAAATGGATGTGTTGACTGAGGGCAAAAAAGAGTCAAGGAAGGGCCACTGGCTGCTAAACTAGGTGCCTGGGTGGATGCAGGGCTGCCAGCTGAGGGAGAAAATGCCAAAGGGGAAGCCCGCTTAGAGAGAGGGTGATGACAATGATTTCGGTCCTGTAGCATGTGTGGCGTATCTGGATAGTTGTCCATCAGCAGCTATTCTCAAACACTAAAGTTCAGAGTAAAGGACTAGGAGTCACTCCATCATGGAAATGGAGGAGGTCACCCAGGAAGCGTTTGTAGAGTGAACAGAGCAGTGAGCGGAGGACAAGACCCCTCAAACACTACACTTTTAAGGCGCAGGAAGGGGAAGTCATGAGACAGTCGGGAAAGAAAAGCCTGGAGATGTGGAGAAGTGAGAGAGAAGCATGCCACAAAGCCAAAGGAGTAGAGTTTCAAGAAAGAGGGAGTGATCACTAGTGTCAAATGCAGCAGAAAGGTCCAGGAAGATAAGGGCTGAAAACCACCCACTGGATTTGGCAAGCGGTAGGTGAAGCTGAGTGTGTTTACAGATAAGCTTGTATGTGGTAGCTGCAGGGATGGGGACGGAGTCATGAGAGATCACGCTGTTGATCTCAAATTATAAACAGTAGGAGATGAGGTTGTCTCCCAGAGGTAAAAGAAGAAGCAGTTGAACAGTGGACTTGAGGAAGAGTTAGGTCTGGGGAAAGTTTCTGAAGGCAAGGGGGAAGAAAAGCATATCAGAGACTGGAAAAGCTTGCTGGGTGTTGCTCAGGCCTGAGTAAGGTTGGTGAATCTGTGGTTGGGCCAAAGAGCAATATGACTTTCTCTATCGCTGTCTGTGGGTAAATGCAAGCACACATGTACACTATAGGATGAGGTAAGATGCACAGGAAGGTAGATTATAGCACCATCTCAAACTGTTGTCTCCAGGGCAGTACGCTAAGGGGTGCAAGGGAACTGAGGGTCCTGGGAATTGAGTGGTCCAGATGGAGCCAGGATGGGAAGGGGGAAGGAGGCAAGGCCAGGAAAGCACTGCAAGACCAAGAAAAAAAGAAAGAAAATGGAGGTAAAAATGGATGGGTGGTGTTTAAGGGATTTCCCCATCACCCTCCTCAGGACTTAATAAAAATAACTCCAGCTTATATACTATTTACTGTGTGCTAAGCATTGTCCTTGGTGCTTTACACATTATCACTCAACCCTTACAATACTATCAGGTAGGTATAATCAGTACTCCCATTTTGCAGATGAGGAACTGAGGCCTAGAAAGGTTAAATAACTTGCTCAACTTGGTCTAACAGTAAGCAGCTGAGAGGGAGATTAAGTCCTCTTTCTGAATGGGGTAACTGTCAAAGGCAGAAACAACGTCCACACCCCTGCTTCAAACTGGGAGTTCCCCAAGAACGAAGATAGAAAGCTAACCAACTATCTATTTTTCATGAGTTATGGTAAGACCAGCCTTGAGAGAAACACACAGGAGCCCCTCGCACACCTGCTGAATGAACGTCAGACTCTCCTTCCAAGAGATCGCTCAATGGAAGTGACCTTCTTTGAGGTCTCTTCAATTAAACTTCCTTGTGAAATTCTCCTCGTGCTTATCAACAACGTAAACAACTCAGGGCATTCTTAGATTTGCTAGGCTGTAGCTGAGAGGCTGTCCAGGATTGTATAGGCTAAAGGAGGTATTAAAATGCTCCCAGAGTAGAGGACTGATTTAACCAGAATCAGAAGCCTCCCGAGTCTGCCCTGAAGCAGGACTCACCCCAATTCCCTGAGGTAAACGGTAATTAACTTTTTTCACTGGGGCCCGCTTTGACAAACTAGCACGGAAGGGAACAGAAACACACAACAGCATTGTCCATTGGTGGAGCAGAGCCTCACTCATCCCACAGGGATTGCTGCCTCCCTGCTAGACTGAGCTTCGTGAGGCCCAGGATTGCAGCTTATCCTCAGGACCTGTCACAGAGTGCTGGCTGTGCCATTCTAATACCCGGATGACTAGAGCAGTTAAGTTTCTATCGCTAGCGTTCTTCTTCAGGGCCTAGATCAAATGTTCTCTCTTCTACGAAGCTGTGAATTTCCTGAGCTGGAATAAACTGCTCTTCCTATGGATTCCTACAAAAGGGTCGCGCCAGCCTTTAAACCAACATGTATTTCACCGTGGCTACTGTCACACTGGCCTGAGTCGGGGTCAGTCCTCCCTTACACCGATAAGGTGTAACAGTAGAGCTCGGTGGGCCTCATCTCGAAGGCCTGGCGCCCACGTAGGTCGGGCGGAGCCGCTCGGACCTGGTTGCAGTGAGGCGGAGCGAGGCCCTGCCGGAGGAAGGGCGCCGGCCCGGCTTACCTTCTCCTTGACTGCCTGGTAGCTCTGCTGCAGCCAGCTCCGCCACCATCCCACGTCCTCCCTGTGGAAGACAGACACATCTGGCGGCCCTGCGGTGCGACTCTTGCCCGCGCAACGATCGGGTCTCAGTTTCCCCCTGAGATGTGGTCCGCGGGCCGAGACTTGGCAGACCGCTTCCCCACCCCCCTCACACTGCGACTCCACCCCGCCTTTTCAGTTCCGTCCACTCGCGCGCTGGCCTCCTGCTCCCCACGGGGACCCTGGCCCAGCACCCCGGCCCTCAGAGAATTCAGGCCCCAACGCCGGAGAGCAGGATGACGGGCTCACCCTTCCGCCATCTTGCCCGCATGACATCACCACTATTTACTGACCTCTGACTTCCGACACGGCACCGCCCCCTCAGGCACCGCCCCGGAGCGCTCGGCCCAATCCTCGCGCTGACACCGCCCCCAGCCCAATCTCCGCTCCGGTCCACTACTGGGCCCCGCCTCCTTGAGCTCCGTCCAGTGTCCGTCTACAATTCGCCCTTCAACTCCGCCTCTGGACTCTTGGCCCAATCCTCACTCAGTTCGGTTCTCAGGGTCCACTCCCCAGCGGTAGCCCTACCCCCCTACAACAACTACTTTTTAATCAACGTACATCGGATACGGTGGCTGCTAAGGGCCACGTTCGTCCCTCTAGCTGGACCGCGGAGGCGCGGGAGCGGAGCGGAGAAAGGGAGGCAGCGGGGCTGGAGCTCGAAAGTCTGGACCCTAGAGCTCAGGTCTAGGACCACCCCCCTTTATGAAACAAGCCGCGTAACAGCTGCTTGGGGTCTCTTCGGGCTAATCCAACAAGCGCAGAGCGGAGCCCTGGGCTACGGTCTGCAGGTGTGTGGAGAAAATTTCATCACAGTTAACTTCCATGAGGCTTCTCGAGGGGCTCTGAGGACGTTAGGGAGATAGACACACATTCACCTATCTCAACTTTTGATAGCCCAAATCAGAACTTTTTGAACTGGAGCTGAATGTGGATTGACTTGTGAAAGGGAGACAGGGACAGAAACTTTCTGCATCTGCTACCTGTCAAATCCCATGGCCTCTTGTCTGTTTAGGGGCGTAGCTTTAGTAATTCCCCCACCAGCCATTCCGTTTTTTCTCTTTACATGATTGTTCCTGTCGTCATACATGGTATTTCTCCCACATTAAAAGCATGGAAATAAATGTCAACCCTCTCTTGACCCGACACCCATTCCCTAATTCCCTTTACAGCAAAACTCCTATAAGACTTGCCCACCCGCGCTGTCTTCAACTCCCCTCTCTTCCCAATCTCTCTTGAATTCACTTCAGTCAGGTTTTTGCCTCCCCACAATAAGTTGACCTAACTTTTGTTAAGATGTTAAGAGCCATGGCCAATTTTCAATTCGTATTTGGACCATTAGCATCTTACTTGACACAGTTGATCACCTTCCTACTTTTTATTTTATTAAAAGGTTTTTTTTAATGTTTATTTTTGAGAGAGACAGAGTGTGAGTGGGGGAGGGGCAGAGAGAGAGAGGGAGGCACAGAATCCAAAGGAGGCTCCAGGCCCTGAGCTGTCAACACAGAGCCAGACACAGAGGCGAACTCACAAACCGTGAGATCATGACCTGAGCCAAAGTTGGAGACTTAACTGACTGAGCCACCCAGGCACCCCATCTACCTTTTAAAACTTTTACTTTCTTCACTTGGCTCCAGGACACCATGCCCTCCTGACTTTCCTCTTACCTTGCTGGCGTCTCCTTTTCGGTGTTCTCTACTGTTTTTTCACTGACCTCTTGTCGCTGGAATGTCCAAGGACTTAGTCCTTGACCTTCTCCTTTTCGATGTCTGTAATCATTCACCAGATGATATCATCAAGTCTCACGATTTTAATTAACTAATTTAGAGAGAGGCAGAGACAGAGTGAGTGGGGGAGGGGCAGAGAGAGGGGGGGTAGGGAGAGAGAGAATCCCAAGCGGACTCCTCACTGCCAGCACAGAGCCCCACGCAGGGCTTGAACTCATGAAACTGGGAGATCATGACCTGAGCTAATTCCTCAGCAAATCTAGTTGGCTTTACCTTTAAATTAAAAAAAAAAAAAAAGTTTATTTATTTTTGAGAAAGAGAGACACTGAGTGTGAGCGGGGGAGGGGCAGAGAGCAAGGGAGACACAGAATCCCAAGCAGGGTCCAGGCTCTGAGCTGTCAGCACAGCACGGGCTCCAGCTCACGAACTGAACCGCGATATCATGGCCTGAGCCAAAGCGGGATGCTTATCTGACAGATCCACCCAGGCGCCCCGGCTTTACCTTTGAAACAACACCAGAATCCTGTCACTTCTCACCACCTCCACTGCTGCTGTGTAAGTCCCAGCCATTATGTTTCTCACCTGGATAAATGCAAGAGCTTTTTAACTGATATCTCTGTATCCACTCTTGCCTTCCTCTCGTATAGCCTTAATTCATCCTGAAAGTAATCTCTTAAAAAATATAAGAGAGTGGGAATGTAAAATGGTGCAGCTGCCGTGGAAAACAATACGGTGATTCCTGCAAAAACGGAACACAGAATTACCATATGATCCAGCAATTCCACTTTCTTGGTATATACCCAAAATAATTGAAAGCAGGAATTCTAACAGATATTTGTACACCAGTATTCACAGCTGCATTTTCTCAGTAGCCCAGAGGTATAAGAAAGCCAAGTGTTCATTGACAGATGAATGGATAAATGAAATGTGGTGTATACTTACAAGGGAATGTTATTCAGCCTTAAAAAGGAAGGAAATTCTGACAGGCTAAAATGTGGACGAATCCTGAAGACATTATGTCATGTGAAATAAGCCAGTCACAAAAGGATGAGTATTGTATGATTCTACTCATATAACATATGGAGTAGTCACAATTCACAGAAGCAAAAAGTAGAGTGGTGGATACAAGGGGCTAGAGGGAGGAGGGATGGGGAGTTCTTGTTTAATAGTGGGTTCAGAGTTGCAGTGTGGTAAAATAAAAAGGTTCCTGAGATGGATGACGGTTTTGGGTGTGCAACAGTATGAATGTCCTTAATGCCACTGAACTGTTTAGTTGAAAATAGTTACATTGTAAGTTTTATGTTCCATGTGTTTTCTCACATTAAAAAATTTATAAGTCAGATCGTGATCCCCCTCTGCTCAAAATTCTCCAATATCTATTTACTGTATTCAGAGGAAAAGCTGCTAAGTCCTCACAATCTCCTTCAAGGCCCTAGGTAGTTGATCTGCCCTCAAACTGCTGGCCCCTTTAATCACCCTCTTCCGGTCTCACTGGCCGTTTTTTTAAAGTTTGTTTGTTTGTTTATTTATTTATTTATTTATTTATTTAGAGAAAGAGAGAGAGTGCAAGTGGGGAAGTGGGGGAGGAGCAGAGAGAGAGCAGGACAGAGAATATGAAGCGGGCTCCGTGCTAACAGCAGAAAGCCCCAACCCGGGGCACCTAAGATGACATCAGACCCTTAACTGACTGAGCGACCCAGGCACCACCATATTGGCCATTAAAATAATTTTTCTTTAAATGTTTGTTTATTTTTGAGAGAGAGCGAGAGCGCGCAAGAGACGGAGCATGAGCAGGGGAGGGGCAGAGAGAGAGGGAGACACAGAACCAAAGCAGGCTCTAGGCTCTGAGCTGTCAGCCCAGAGCCCCGTGTGGAGCTCAACACGAACTGTGAAATCATGACCTGAGCTGAAGTGAGATGCTCAACCGACTTTGCCATCCAGGCGCCTCCCCCATGTTGGCCATTTTGATGTTCCTTCAAAGTTGCCAGCACTCTCCTGACTCAGAACCTTTGAACTTCTTGTTCCCTCTGCTTAGAATGACCTTATCCCAGGGGGGCCTGGGTGGTCCTGCTCTTGATTTCTGCTCAGGTTATGATCTCATGATTCATGGGCTTTCATGGGCTGCGTTGGGCTCTGTGTTGACAGTGTGGAATCTGCTTGGGATTCTCTGTCTCCCTTCTCCTCTGCTCCTCCCCCACTCACTCTGTCTCAAAAACAAATAAACAAAGAAGGAAGGAAGGAAGGAAGGAAGGAAGGAAGGAAGGGAAAGCAAGCAAGCAAGCAAGCAAGCAAGCAAGCTCTTACCCCAAATACCCATTTGCTTCACCTCCTTCAAATCTTGACTCAAATATCATCTTTGGGGGCGCCTGGGTGGCTCAGTTGGTTGAGCATCCGACTTCGGCTCGGGTCATGATCTCGCGGTCCGTGAGTTCGAGCCCCGTGTCGGGCTCTGTGTTGACAGCTCAGAGCCTGGAGCCTGTTTCGGATTCTGTGTCTCCCTCTCTCTCTGTCCTTCCCCCGCTCATGCTCTGTCTCTGTCTCTGTCTCTCTCTCTACCAAAACTAAATAAACATTAAAAAAAATTTTTTTTAAATATCATCTTTTACCCACTCTGACCACATTTAAAGTTGCAACTTGCACCCCCACATTCCCATTCCTCTCCCATGCTTAAATTTTTTTCTCCACATCACTTACCACCATCTGACATACCATATATTTAAAAAAATTTTTTTTAATGTTTAAAAATTAAAAAAAATTTAAAATTGAAAAATTTAAAAACATTTTTTTTTTTTTTTTAACGGCCATAAGCCTGGAGTATAATTGCCAACATATACTTGGGGGTTAAAGATAAAGGAGGTTTGTAAAGGAATTTTTTTGTGTGTTTAAGGAGACTGGCAGGATCCTGGGAGGTTAGGATAATGTTAAGGCAAAATTCCCTTTTGCCCGTAGCAAAATTTCATGCAGGCAGCTGAGCTCCTAGAGGGAGGTCACTCTGCTGTTTCAAGAACTAGTCAATGAGCTGTAGGCAGTAAGGGAATTTAATTTTTCATTTGCCTTAGTTTCCCACATCACCATGGCAAGCACTTAAACCCCCTTACATCTTGATGAGCGTGATATTAGGTCTCCAGAAAATGGAGTCTGTAGATTTCTGGAGATCAGCTATTGATAAGATTGTTCTTTTCTGTTGTTAGGCAGTCAGGAGTGTCTAAGGAATATCACACATATCCCACCTGCACAGGGGGTGGGAGGGCTGCTGTTAGCCTGTACTTTGCCCTCAGCTTGCCCCACGCTCCCTCATCACTTTGACTGACATGCCCCCTTCTGCCCTGCTCGACCCCTCTTGGCTGATGATTTCTTGTCCCAGGATCTTCCCGGCTGTGGCTCCCAGGAAAGCCTGACACCCAGGTACCACCAGGTGGTGCTGTGGACTCATTCAGGAGAAGCTGGCTCTCCGTCTCCAGGAGGCACGGAAGGGGGCAGTCTTAGGATTCCCTCTGGCTCCTCTGGAGAAGCTTGGTTTCTTCTATGGAAGGCAGATGGGCCCCAGATGATCCTGGGAGGTGAAGTCTCCAAAATCCACCCTGGGTCTGCACTGGAGATTCCAGCACAGTGTTGGCAGCAGACCCACTACATAATTTGTGGGGCTCAGTGGAAAATAAAAATGCCGAAGTTGCTGCTAGAGGCAGCATATCGCATGCCTAAAAGCATGCAGAATGGTTCTGGTTCAGTCTTCTAGAGCTGACTGTTAAAATTTTAGCAATTTTAGGGGTGCCTGGGTGGCTCAGTCAGTGAAGCAACTGACTCTTGATTTCAGCTCAGGTCATTATCTCATGGTTTGCGAGAGATTGGCCCCAGAGTCAGGCTCTGAGCTGACAGCGAGGAGCCTGCTTGGGATTCTCTGTCTCCCTCTTTCTTTGCCCCTCCCCTGCTTGCTCTCTCTCTCTCTCTCAAAATAAATAAACTTAAAAAAAACTTAGGAGTTTTGGGGCACCTGGGTGGCTCAGTTGGTTGGGCGGCTGACTTCAGCTCAGATCATGATCTCGTGCTCTGTGGGTTCGAGCCCCGCGTCAGGCTCTATGCTGGCAGCTCAGAGCCTGGAGCCTGCTTCCGATTCTGTGTCTCCCTTTCTCTCGGCCCCTCCCCTGCTTGCTCTCTGTCTCTTTCTCAAATAATAAACATTAAAAATTTTTTAATTAAAAAATTTTAGGAATTTTATGAGCTGATTGTTGAACACAGCCATTATAAAAATTAAATGATATAAAAAGTATATGAAATAAGTTATATAAAACCAAAGGTAATGAATACCCCAAACTCATCACTATATAATTATTTTTATTGATTGATTAATTGATTTTTAGGGCATATGTCATATATTGACCCTGTGTTCCCCCACTCACTGGTCACTACTCTTGACTTGTAGAACAGGTACAGAACTGCAAGGAATCATCCCCAGCTCTGTGATAACCAGATCCACCAGTTCTGGGGTGTGGGGGTGTCACATCATAGACCAGAATCGACAACCGTAGGGACGGGTGGTTCTGCCAGTTAGCTAGGACCACATGTTCTCCTCACTCCCACAGCAGATCGTCAGGGTCATCTAGTTCATTAGAGACAAAGGCATCAGTCTGCACACGCTCGCAGAACTTGTATGTTTCACAGCAGACCAGCACTGGCACATTATGGGCTTGTGCCCCCAGGGCCAGTTCTGCTATCCCTACCCGTGACAAGATTAGTCACAATTAGTTAGCATATAGTGCAACAATGATCTCAGGAGTAGATTCCTTAATGCCCCTTACCCATTTAGCCCACACACCCCCACAACTCCTCTAGTAACCCTCTGTTTGCTCTCCATATTTAAGAGTCTCTTATGTTTTTGTCCCCCTTCCCTGTTTTTATATTATTTTTGCTTCCCTTCTCTTATGTTCATCTGTTTTGGATCTTAAAGTCCTCATATGAATGAAGTCATATGATATTTGTCTTTCTCTGACTAATTTCGCTTAGCATAATAACCTCTAGTTCCATCCATGTAGTTGCAAATGGCAAGGTTTCATTCCTTTTGATTGCTGAGTAATACTCCATTGTATATATATACCACATTTTCTTTATCCATTCATCCATCGATGAACATTTGGACTCTTTCCATACTTTGGCTATTGTAGATAGTGCTGCTATAAACATTGGGGTGCATGTGTCCCTTCGAAACAGCATACCTGTATCCCTTCGATAAATACCTAGTAGTGCAATTGCTGGGTTGTAGGGTAGTTCTATTTTTAATTTTTTGAGGAACCTCCCTAATATTTTCCAGAGTGGCTGCACCAGTTTGTATTCCCACCAGCAGTGCAAAAGAGATCCTCTTTCTCTGCATCCTCGCCAATCAGGCAATCTGTTGTTGCCTGAGTTGTTCATGTTAGCCATTCTGACAGGTGTGAGGTGGTGTCTTATTGTGGTTTTGATTTTATTTCCCTGATGATGAGTGATGTTGAGCATTTTTTCATGTGTCAGTTGGCCATCTGGATGTCTTCTTTGGAGAAGTGTCTATTCATGTCTTTTGTGACGGCTTCCGGTCGTATGTTTAGGTCTTTCATCCATTTTGAGTTTATTTTTGTGTATGGTGTAAGAAAGTGGTCCAGATTCATTTTTCTGCATGTCGCTGTATAGTTTCCCCAGCACCATTTGCTGAAGAGACTGTCTTTATTCCATTGGATATTCTTTCCTGGCTTGTCAAAGATTAGATGGCCATGACATTTGTGGGTCCATTTCCGGGTTCTCTATTCTGGTCCATTGATCCAAGTGTCTGTTTTTGTGTCAGTACCATACCGTCTTGATGATTACAGCTTTGTAACACATCTTGAAGTCTGGGATTGTGATGCCTCCCTCTTTGGTTTTCTTTTTCAGGATTGCTTTGGCTATTTGGGGTCTTTTCTGGTTCCATATATATTTTAGGATTGTTTGTTCTAGCTCTGTGAAGGATGCTAGTGTTATTTTGATAGATATTGCATTGAATACATAGATTGCTTTGGGTAGTATCGACATTTTAACAATATTTGTTCTTCCAATCCATGAACATGGAATATTTTTCCATTTTTTTGTGTCTTCTTCAAATATATTTATATTTTTGTATATATTTAAATTTATATATAACTTCTATATATTTAATTATAGTTATTTCATGAACACTTATGCTTTTGAAGTGACTTATGTTTATCGTGCCTATACGGTGAAAATACTATATAGTGGTGTGCTTCTTGGTTCAGGTTTCTTGCCAACTTTGCATTCAGTGATGTCACACTGGTAGTTAAAAATTGACAAAAGTCAGGGTGCCTGGGTGGCTCAGTGTATTAAGCATCTGACTTCGGCTCAGGTCATGATCTCACGGTTTGTGACTTTGAGCCGCACATCAGATTCTGCACTGACAGATTCTCTCTCTCTCTCTCTGCCCCACCCCACTTGCATGCACACACACACACACACACTCTCTCTCTCTCTCTCTCTCTCAAAATAAATAAATAAACTTAAAAAAATTGATGAAGGTCAGAGTGTTCATGTCATCAAAATCTACAAACACCACAAATCATGTTCGTCCCCCACTCCCCAGCTGAAGCCAGTTAAACTTTTACCAGTACACCCTGGTTGGACTCCTAATGTGCTGTGCCATGTGGTCTTGAGCAAAGCTCTCTTCTCTCCATCCTCCCATACTTAGTGTATCACTTTATAATTTACAAAAAAGGGACATTCTTTGTGTGCTGGGCACTGTTGTCCCATGTAACTTTTTTTTTAAAGTTTTTTTGGTGTGTTTTTAAATGTTTATTTATTTGAGAGAGAGAGAGAGAGAGAGCATGCACAAGCAGAGGAGGGACAGAGAGAGGGAAAGAATCCCAAGGAGCCCCCAAGCTGCCAGTGCAGAGCCCGACATGGGGCTCGATCCCATGAACCACGAGATCATGACTGGAGCCGAAATCAAGAGTCAGATGGTCAACTGACTGAGCCATCCAGGCACCCCTCATGTAACTCTTACAATCACCCAGGAGGTAGATTATTGTGGTACAAAGAACAAAGGATGTTGCCACAGAGGAGTTGATGACTTTGACTCCTGGGATGGCTGTCCCCAGGACTCCCGAAGGTGGCACTGTGGTTTGACTCAGGGAAGCCAGCCACATTCCCTTTCTGTGCCTCTGTCCTGCATTTAGAAAATAATAATAATAATAATAATAATAATAAATATAATAGTGGTCTTTCCAGCCATCTTCAGTGTTGTTTTTGAGACTTGTACATCAGAAGCCTGCTCCCTAGCTGTACCTTAAGAGTAGAAAGAGGAAAGATCTAGCCCTCTCTGCTCCTGTAGAAGGTCACAGCTGTAGGAGGTGAAAACTGGCATTTCCTTCTTACTATAACAACAGACAGTGAGAATTTTTCCCAAAAGGGAGACTGGGGTTGGACCCTTTAGGAATTCAGGAAATGCCAGCACAAAATATGATGCTTTGGTGTACTGATTATTTTGAACCTTGCACCTGAAAAAACAACAAATCTGGGGAGAGGCTTTCTCTGAATTTCCCCTCTCTGCTCAATGACAGATCCTTCAAAAGGAACTCAATTGTCTAAAATCCTCTCCCCTGGAGCTTCATCAACCAGGAAAGATTGACTTTTTTACAGGAGAGACTAGAAGTTGACACCACTTCTAGAAGTGACATCCAGACACACTTTGTGGCAAACCATCATATCTCCCCTGTTTTCTTCTAAGGGCCCTTCATTTATTCTCTCCCCTAAGTGGCCTATACCTCTCCTCTCCTTCCCTGTTAAGATGGTATATAAGCTCCCAATCCTACTGCTTTTTGGGGGTATTTCCTTTTTCCTCCCACTGTGATCCCCACCTGCATGTAATATTAAAAGTGAATAAATATGCATTCCTTTTCTCCTATTAATCTGACTGTTATCAGTCTATTTCATAGACCCAACTATGGAACCTAGGATGGCTGAGGGAAAGTTTTTCCTCCCCTGCAATGTGGGGGGCCCAAACATTAACTGTCCTATATACCCCACTTGCAGCCAAATACATACACCCTGTGTCCCAAATTTACACTTGCTTCCCGATTAGCAGAAAGCAGCTATCACTCCTGTAATTAAAAACACCCTGAGTGCCTGGGTGGCTCAGTCGGTTAAGCATCTGACATCAGCTGACAGTTCTCACAGTTCGTAGGTTTGAGCCCATGTCGGGCTCTGTGCTGACAACTCAGAGCCTGGAGCCTGCTTTGGATTCTGTGTCCCTCCCACCACCGTCCTTCCCCCAGTCCCGCTCTGTCTCTCTCTCTCAAAAATGAATAAACATTTTTTAAAAATTAAAAAAACACACAACCTTACTCCCCAAGGAAGGAACCCCAATGCCTTGATGTTCCTTCTCTAGCTTTCTCAAATTCCCTTCTCAAAAATCTGCACTCTGTGACTAATGGTGAAGTTAATATTCCCTACACAACCACCTGGAGACAATAGTAGGGGAAAGGGAGAAGACGAAATATCTAAAATGTGTAAATAGACACATCAAGGAGGGAAGTTCAAGTAGAGGCCATAATTGTCGCCTCCATAACCCATTTTAAGGCCGATGTTGTATTTATGGCTTTGCTTCTTCACTATATCTATTTCAGGTTTCTTCTGCTTTCAGTCAGTAAGGGACAGCCAGGTTCTTAGCTCACAGAAGAGACTCAAGCTTTGATTCCCGAGAGATCTGTGCCCTGGGGGACCCTCTTGTATGGAACTGCAGCAGTCTTGCTGTGACTCTGATCACAGGATTTGTACTAGGAATAGGATCATTCGAGAATACAGGTAAGTCTTTCACTAAGCCTCCTTGCCCCCTCTGTGTGGTAACAACCTATTTCCCCTTGATAGCCAGACACTGTCACCCCAGAAAATACCTTGATTTCTTTTTTGCTTGTCTGTTCAGGAGCATGAAGCGTTCAAAATGGTTGGGTGGCAGTTTCAACTTCCAGTTTGGTGGGAAAACTGTGTCACTTGGTGGAGGCATTCGTCCCTCAGACACTACAGGCTTTTAACACACCTCTCCTCCATTAGTCATGAGGCCAAGAAGCAAAGAATGTTTGAGTTGTAAAACGGTTTCATTGTGAGAGAGCCACTCCTACATCCAGCCCCTTGGTCCTCGAACTGCTCTCTGGCTAAAGGAGAAACAGTACGTACCCTGGTTCAGAGCATTACTGTATCCTGTGGATGGCTCTCTAGTTCATGAAGTGTCTACAGCTGGGACCTTACGTGGACCTTCAGGAGGCCTTTCCACCATGGTAGAATGCTGACTAATGGATCACGTGGTAAGACCAATGAATCCTGCGGGTATCCCCTGCTCAGTTTCCCACTTCTTGTCTTGCAAAGTGATTTCCATGGTTAGAAACAATATTTTGTGAGATAACAAGACTGCGTATTAAGTCCACAGATGGAGATGTCCGTCTTCTTTAGCCCATGCAGTTAGTCTCCACTCCTGTCATCATGGTCCTTTTTCAATGAACCTATGGAACAAGAGCTGCACTGGCTGGGGGAAAAGGCCATCTGGTTAACATCCACAGAACATTCTATTTGCTATTCAAAGCTTCCCCCATAGTTGAGGCCCATGGTGACTATTTGTATGGCATACCTTCTGTCTCATGATCTGGGACCATTCTAAGAAATTCATCTTTCCCAAGCCTCTTTGTCATGAACTTCCAATCTTGTAAGACTTTCAGCTGTTCAAATCATTAGTCATTGCCCATGAACTGGTACAGGTCCTCACCTCGGGCCATCTTTTCTTCCAGGCAAAGTGGGTAATGAGACATGCTGCTTACAGTCCTGCCCTGCTGAGGGATCTCCTTCTCCACTATCCCTTGGGGCCACTTCTTGCTGTTTCAGAATCTGTCATCAGAAAACCAGGCTCTAATAATTTCCCCTTCACAGTGGAGCTTTGTTGTACTCACTCACATAGCTGGGAACATTCTACTGGTCTGGGCCCACTCCAGCAGGTCTATCCTTGCTCCTCTGTCCCCATCCTTTTGTTCCCAAGTCTCTCAAGCAATCTCCTTGAGAACAACCTGCTTCTATATGGACCCTTTCCTCGAGGGAACTGCTGGGCAGAGGGGTCAGATGGCAGTTCATTGCGGGGGGGGGGGGGGGGGGCAGCTCAGGTTACAAGGTCACCTGGGGTGCCCTTTGGTCAAGTGTGCAGTCTGCCGGAGCCCAGCGAAAACCCGGGAGCTATTTCTCAAAAGAAAAATACTCACTTAAGAATGAAGCATGGCTTTGCCTCCAAGCCCTGAGGGCCTGTTTACAGCGACCTTCTATCAGTGTCTGTGGTAGGCCTCAGGGAGCACTCTGATTTGCCTCAGGCACTCTGAAAGATCAGGGCTGAAATCCTGAACTATGTGCACTGCATGGCCTGGACCAGGTCGGGAGGCCTCTTCTGCCCTCTCCCCCTCTGTGCCTTACTCACAGCTGGAGACTGGCAGATGGGTAGGAGCAGTCAGTGCACCAGGTGGTGCTTCCAAAATCCCAAATGGCCCATCAAACCCTAGGGCTCCGTCTAAGAGGTGGGAAGTCCAAAGTGCAGCAACCTGTCCTTTGCTTTGGAGGGAATGTCCTGAAGTATCTCAAAACATGTGACACCCAGAATTTTAATGAAGTGGCAGGGCGCTATGTTTTCACTGGATTTATCTTCCACCCTTTGGCACCTGCTACTTTCTCTCTCTCTCTTTTTTTTTTTTTTTTTTTTTTTTGGTTCTATCAGTATCAGGCCACCAGTATGAGAGCCTGTGGGATGAAATGACAGAAACTTGGAATGGAATCTTGACCTCTATTCTGTCCTCCTTCTATCTGAGGAGGTGTAAAGCTAAAAACACTTCCCAGGCTCCCTTACAGCGGAGGTTCTGATGTAAATCCAATTCCTTCAAGTAGATGCACCCACAGGAGACTTGGGAAAGCAGAACTAAGGCAGAAACCATCTCTCTGCAGCTGTGACTGCTGGCAAGCGAGATCTGTTTGAAAGACCAGGAGCAGCTTCTGGTTTTTCGCACGGGACTGACTGAATACGGTAGGGTCAAGGCTCCTGCAGACTAAATTAGGGCATAGACCAGCAGGTGGGCTTTTCTCTGAGGCAGGACTATAAAGCTAATTGTTTCTCGTATATTCTTTGTCATAGTGGAGAAAAATGCATTGGCCTGATCAAGTTCTGGGGGTTGTACTGATATCTGTCCTCCCCAAAGCCACATCTGAAACAGCATTTGCAATTGGGGTCACCATTTGATTAAGTTTACAATATTCTTCTGCCTTCTTCAAGACTATCTGACTTTTCCAGTTCCCAAAGACACAGATATATATATACATATGTATATACACACACACACATATATATATATATCTGTGTCTTTGTTATATATATACATATATTTTTAATGTTTATATATATATGTGTGTCTTTGTTGTATATATATATTAATGTGTTTATATATATATCTGTGTCTTTGTTATATATATAAACATATATATGTATGTTTAATGTTTATATATATATATCTATATATATCTGTGTCTTTGTTTTATATATATATATGTATTTTTAATGTTTATTTATTTTTGAGACAGGGAGAGACAGAGCATGAATGGGGGAGGGTCAGAGAGAGAGGGAGACACAGAATCTGAAACAGGCTCCAGGCTCTGAGCTGTCAGCACGGAGCCCGACCTGGGACTTGAACTCATGGACCACAAGATCATGACCTGAGCCGAAGTCAGATGCTTAACCGACTGAGCCACCCAGGCGCCCCAGGACACCGATATAAATGTGACAGAAATCATCACCTCTGCATATTTTAAGTCTTTAATGGTGGCATTAATCTTTGTGATGCTCTCAAGCTCTTTTATTTTAATTTACATTTTATGGGAATCAGGAACTTCAATGACTTGCACTTTGTCTTTCCAATAATAAAAGCTGTTAACCAACCTATGGCCTGAGTGCCAATGCAGGATTCTGCCAGTAGTTTAAGATATTTATTCTTTTTTTTAAATGTTTATTTATTTGCTTGAGAAAGCGCAAGTTGGGGAGGGGTAGAGAGAGAGAGGGACAGAGGATCTGAAGCAGGCTCTGCCCTAACAGCAGCAAGCCCAATGTGGGGCTCGAACTCACAAATGATGAGATCATGACCTGAGCTCAAGTCGGTCGCTCAACTGACTGAGCTACCTAGGTGCCCCTTTAAGATATTTAGTCTAATTATACAAATGAGGAAAAACTAGCAGATGGATTTAGGGGCTAGATCTATCCTTGAGTGGACTTTGGTCAAAACTCCATTTATAACCAGGCTCTCTATACTTCATATTTTCTCTAGGTGCCTAGCCTCTTACCTGTCCCACTGTGATCTCCCTTGGACTGCCAGGGCCAGAATCTTGCAAACTACATTTCCCAAATTCCCAAAGTCCATTGATAGCTGTGTCCCAGTTAGGTTGTGCCAATGGGAGGCACTTGGTTATATTTAATTTTTTTTAACGTTTATTTATTATTGAGAGACAGAGAGAGACAGAGCATGAGCAGGGGAGGCACCAAGAGACGGGGAGATACAGAATCTGAAGCAGGCTCCAGGCTCTGAGCTGTCAGCCCAGAGCCTGACACGGGGCTCGAACTCACAAACCGCGAGATCATGACCTGAGCTGAATACGGACGCTCAACCAACTGAGCCACCCAGGTGCCCCGGCACTTGGTTATATTTAAAGATGGGAGGAAGGGAGAAACCTTTCTGCTTCAGGAGGTACCTTGGCTTTGACAGCACTGGGTCCTCCAGCATTGTCGGTAGGGAGTGTGGGGTTGTAGGCTACAGCCCAAGGGCAGTAGCAATTTCCTGGGCTCTGGATAATGCTCTCTCTCTCCCACATTCTTCAGTATATCCAATGTCTTTGTGACCAACCCCCTGCATTAAAGTCTTCTCTGCTTTAAATATGTAGGGTGGTATCTGTTTTCCTGATTAGACATTGATTCATACATTTCTGTAAAGCCCACACTCTAGTGCAGCGCAGAAGCATCCTGGGTGTCCAGGAATTTGTGTGGCCATTGTCTGATTGTTCCCAAAAGGTTTGAATATTTGAGTACAAATTCTTTGGAGAAAGACTCATGGTATGGTCCTGCAGGTTATTGTTGGGTCTTTCCTTAAGGGTCTTTAACTTTCTTAAAAAAAAAATTTTTTTAACATTTATTTATTATTGAGAGACAGAAACACAGAGGGTGAGCAGGGGAGAGGTAGAGAGAGGTGAAGACACAGACTCCAAAGTAGGCTTCAGGCTCTGAGCAAGCAGTCAGCACAGAGCCTGTCGCGGGGCTCGAACTCACAAACTGTGAGATCATGACCTGAGCCGAAGTCAGTTGCCTAACCAACTGAGCCACCCAGGCGCCCCTAACTTTCTTTTTATTCAGTGGTCGACACACCTGAACCTACTCAAGTATGGACATTGGATGAAAAATCAAAACTGTCTTTTGGGGCGCCTGGGTGGCTCAGCCGGTTAAATGTCCAACTTTGGCTCAGGTCATGATCTCACGGTTTATGAGTTTGAGCCCTACATAGGGTCTGCACTAACAGTGTGAAGCCTCCTTGGGATTCTCTCTCTCCTTCTCTCTATCTCACTTTATCTCTATCTCAAAAAAATAATTAGAACAAAATTGTTTATTGCATCAAGATAGGCCTTTGTTCACTGGGCATGGAAGTATTTTTTTTTTCTGTTACTGTTATAAAAATTAAATGGGAATTTAGTAGACTGTCCCTGATTCGTTAGTTGTTTCCAAAAATCTCTGTGGATCAAACCACTCTGATTTCATGCCAACCCTGCTGCTTATTAGTAACACTTCCCATTTTGTATTTGTTGGGTAACTGCCATCACTTGGGCTGTATCATTCCAGACTCCTCCTCCTGAAATGAGAGTACATTTCAATTATAGACCCATCCGCCATCATTCCTGGCTTAGAGAGGATGGTCAGTAAAGTGCCTTTTAATGATTTTGGCACTTCCTTCATCAATTGTCCTCTGATTTTGGTAAAGGAGGTGAATTCTGGGTCTTTTCAAGGAATATAATTGTTGGGTTGATCAGCAAGATGCACAGACAGATTCAATAAATCATCCTGACTCCTGAGATCTTTGAATGTATTCCTCTGGTTTATGGCAAAAGATTTCCACTGTCATGCAAATGAATGACAGGTCAGTATTGTATCCAGTTTTGCATAAACCAACACTTCAATTGTTAGAATAACAGCTGCCAGCCATCAGAGGAAGCTCCCTGGATGCAGAATCTCCAGTGAATATATTCAAACCAATAAATTCATTTTGATCTGAAATTATATTCAGGCTTTCCTTATTTAAGTACCCTCCAAATTCACCTCCATAAATAGTCCCTTGCTTTTTCATCAAATAAAATAGCAGATTCCTGCGATTGTTTTCTTTGGGCAGGCCTCCCTTTCCCTAGTTTTTGTCTGCTTTTCATCCTCCAGGACGTGTTATGCTTGGGCTTTGGTTCTGGCCAAGGGGCAAGAAGGAACTTAAGTTTTCTTCAGCAATGAAGGTTCAATCTTATCAATTAAGGAAGGATGGAATTTTTCATGTAAAGGAGGAGGAAACACTTTCTTGGAGCTCAGCAGACAATACTATGTTCTTGCTAAGAAATTCAATCCCGTCTCATAATCTAGATTAAATTTATTCGAAGAACTTCTCTTAATTAACCTACACTTAACTGATTTACTGAATTAACTGATAATCCCCATGATCACTTTCTCTCCATATTTTTTTAAAAAAGTTTATCAATTTATTTTGAGAGAGAGAAAGAGAGTCCGAAAATGGGAAGGGCAGAGAGAGGTGGGGGGAGAGAAAATCTCAAGCAGGCTCCACTATCAGTGCAGAGCGCACAGCCTGATGCAGGGCTCGAACCCATGAACCAGGAGATCATGACCTGAGCCAAGATCAAGAGTCAAAGTCAGACGCTTAACTAACTGAGCCACCCAGGTGTCCCCTCCACACTTTTTTTTTTAATTAAGGTAAAACCCACCCAATACACATTCAGTCATTTAAAAGTATGCAAGTCAGTGGCATTTAGTGTATTCACAACGCTGTACAACCACCACCTATTTCTAGTTTCAAGTGTAGAGCTTTCTGAGTGCAGAGCTCTGTGTGACCTGCACAGTTGGTACACTGGTTAAGCTGGTGTGCCTATCTCTCACTCCCTTACCCCGGTGGCTGTCCTCCTATTTCTTAGGCACATCCCAATCTGTTTTTAGAACCTTCCTACTAGCTCTTTCCCTGCCTGCATTGCTCATCTGTTTAACCTGAGCATGGCAGCTGGAAGGTTGCCAACTGAGAGAAGCCGTCCTTGACCTTCAGCCCCTCATAGCCACCAAATCACTTTGTTGGATCGTCTACCTGTTTTAATTCTTTGCCATGCACTTCATATATTTCCTTTTTTTAGTTGTTGTTTTGTTTATTAGCCATCTCCCCTTGTTATGGGTTGGACTCTGCCTGCACTCCCCCCCCCCGCCCCGCCCCCATTCCTGTGCTGAAGTCCTAACCCCCAGCACCTCAGAATATGACCTTATTTGGAAAACAGGGTTATTGCAAATGCACTCGTTTGTTGAGTCGAAGTTGTACTGGGGTAGAGTGAACCCCTAATTCACTATGACTAGTGACTTTATATAAAGGGGAAATCTACACACAGAGATGTATACAGGGAGAGCGTGGGTGAACATGAAGAGGGCCAGCTACAAGTCCAGGAGAGAGGCCTGGGACAGATCCTTCCTCCAGAACCCTCGGAAGGAACCAACCCTGCCCACACCTTGACTTCCAGCCTCCAGAAATTCGAGACAATGAATTTCTGCTGTTTAAGGCGGCCTGTAGTGTTTTGACACAGCAGCGCTCACAAACTGATACACCCACTATGAGAACTGAGCTCCGCGAGAATGGCAAGCTGGTTTGTCTTGTTCACCGCTGTCCCACAACATGTCAGTACTGTTCCTGAGCACCGGGTACCGCTATTTAACTGTTTCACTTGCATACATGACCCTGAAAGCTTTTCAAGGGAAGAGGGTGTCGGGTGTTCGTTAAAAACCTGTTGAGTACATGAAACCATTTCACTCTTTCCAGAATTTCTGCGAAGCGCCGGCAAGTACAATGTGTGCGGACTGATAGGTCAGAGCTCTCATTCTCCGGGCGACTTTAATATGCACGTCGTGCTTTCAGCTCTCCGGACAAAGACGCCGACACTTCGCAGGTCCCTCGAGTGGGACTCAGAAGACCGAACAGAGCTCCAGCCTTCTGCTAGTGTCCGTTCTTGCCCCTTTTGGCATCTCGGGACTTGTAGTTTTGTCCACTATATCTTTGCTGGAGAAACGAACGCTGAGACCACAACTCCCGTCACCGCGCGAGGACTGGCGCCATCAGAGCGCAGCCTCAGGAGGGGGCACGGGCGCCATTGACTAACCCGCTGGCCGAAGGGTCCGCCTTCCTGAGCCTAGGAGCCCCTGTGATTGGTCAGCTGCCTCGCTTCTCACGGAGGGGGCGACAGGTGAATGAAAGAGGGGCGTGTCGGTGTGCGGTAGCTCGGCCGCAAGGCTGGATCCCGCTGAAAGGTGAGAGTCGAGAAGCGGGTTCGCGCTACCTCTTTCATTGGTTTGGGGAACATTCGGGGCGCCCCAGGAGGTCCGCCTTGGGTGGAGGGAGCGGGCAGAGAGCTCCCCTCTTGGTCGGCCTCCCTCGGACCTCCCGGCCCTGGCTGCTCCCGAGACCTCCCGCCACCCAGACCTGAGCTGGATGACCGACCCTTCCCTCCCTCCAGAGTGGGGAGCGTCGGCGCGGCGGCAGCTGTCCCCCTTTCCTTGGTATTGGGCTGTCTCGCCGCGTCGTCCAGCCTGGTGGTCCTGGCGCCCGCCCATTGCGATGGTGCTGGGACGCGAGGGCTCGGCCAGGTTGGGGCAATGCCCACCGCAGCGATGGTCACTTTGTCTGCAGGAGGCAACGAGACGGGTAGGGCCCCTGTTTCCCACCCTCAGGAGCCAAAGACCGGTCCAGGAGCTGGTTCCGGTGATCTCCGCAGGGTCGTCTGTCTTTGGAAGGTGGGGAAGGGGTGGAGATCCCCTTGTCTTGGGAACAGTTTAGCGGGTGAACCCAAGGTGCAGTTGACCCTGAATTTTTTTCTGTGAAAATGGAAACTCTTCTCCCGTGTCGTTCCCCTTCCCTCCATGCGTTGGGAGAGGAGTGACTTCCTCAACCCTATGGGGAGTCAGGTTGGCATAGCGGTTAAGAATGTCAACCCTGGGGGCGCCTGGGTGGCGCAGTCGATTGAGCGTCCGACTTCAGCCAGGTCACGATCTCGCGGTCCGTGAGTTCGAGCCCCGCGTCAGGCTCTGGGCTGATGGCTCGGAGCCTGGAGCCTGTTTCCGATTCTGTGTCTCCCTCTCTCTGTGCCCCTACCCCGTTCATGCTCTGTCTCTCTCTGTCCCAAAAATAAATAAAAACGTTAAAAAAAAAAAAAAAAAAAAAAAGAATGTCAACCCTGGAATCAAACCAGTTTTGGTTTCAGTCCTGACTTGCACACGTTAGCTATAAATCTGAACTTCAATTTCCTCCCGTAAAAAAGAGGGTATAACAATGATATCTACTGCATTGGGTTATTGTGAGGTAAAAGTTAATTAATGCTTGTAAAGTACTGTCTACAGTGCTTCATGAAGAGTGGTGTTCAGTAAATGCTAGCAATGGATGAGGAGGTTTTCATTATTCTCAGGTTGGTGAGACTGAAGGAGTCTTGGCAGAGTTGGCGGGTGGAATTCAAGGCTGGTTTTGGTGCCAGCATGAAGGCAGTCATGTGATCTGGGTAGCATTCCCTAGGGGAACGTGGGAGTGTGCTGTAGAGAGTAGTGTTGGCATCTGCTCTCTCCCGGAGGACATGCACGGTGTACTTGGCTCATTTTTCTATTCCTGGCACCTGCCTTGTATGGAACCAGTAACTGTTGAATTGAATTGCAACAGTCAGAGGGCTGGGGGTTCCCCTAACCGGTGAGGCTAAATGTACTTCTGAGAGCAGTAGATCCAGAGAACTTCTTTCCAAGGAGAAGTAGTGATCCTCAGCCTGTCCCACGGTTGCAGGGCACCAAAGGCAAGTGATATGAATAAGGATTTCCACATTATATGCCAAATACAGGGTTGGGGAAAGGGTTGTGGACAGACTTTTGCCAAGTTAAGGAGTATTGACACGACCCGACAGAATCTGGATTATTTGCAGAGAGAAAGCCAAAGGAAATGGGTTTGGGGTACTGTTGCTGGAAAGGAGCATCTTCCAGTGAAAGATGGAAGTGCCCTGTCGATAAAACTGTTCTTCAGCTAAGAAGTGTTGGGCCTACACCGGTTTATCTCCCTGATTGGCCAACTCCTTATTCCTCTGCCCTTCCTCCTTTACCCCCTTTGTTTAAAAAGAAAAAAATGAAAGCAGTACATGCACTTAGTGAAACATTCTAACAGGTTGAAAATGAAAAGTGGAGATCCCTTCACATACTTCTTACCCTTAATCTCTCTTCTCAAGGGTGTCTGCTATTAACTCTTGCTTGTGTAACCCTACATTGAAAAAAATCATGCTTATACAGATGGAATCATATGGTACATTTTGTTTTGCTTCTTGTCTTTTTCTCTCAATATACCTTGATGACCTATCCATAACAAACACACACAACTCTGGCTCATTAAAAACGTGGCTGCATAGTATTCCCCTGTGTGATTGCACCTCATTTATTTAACTTGTCCCCTGTTGGACATTCTTTATACTTTTGTGCTCATATAAAAGCCTGGTGAATGGACATCTCTGAACTTGTAATTTGATATTTTTTGGCAACACATCCAAAAGGGTAAATTTTTATATTGATATTTCTGGGACAAAAGAAGTGTGCATTTTAAGTTTTAATAAATATTGCAAAATTCCTCTCTAGAATGGTGTTCCAAGTTACATCTGCATCACCAGTGGATATTAGCACATGACAGTTGAAAAATGTGATGTTACCAGTCTGATAGGTTTTCTTTCAGTTCTGAGGAAGGGAGTAAACTATGGTATTGAAATGTTGTATTTTCCTATATCTTGATTTTCCCTTCATATTTTTTCTTTTTCTTTAAAGTTGATTTATTTATTTTGAGAGACAGAGAGAGAGAGAGAGAGAGAGAGAGAGAGCATGAGCAGGGAAGGAGCAGAGAGAGAGGGAGAGAGAATTCCAAGCAGGCCCTGAGCTGTGGCAGAGCCTGAGGCGGGGCTCGATCTCATGAACCATGAGATCATGACCTGATGACCTGAGCTGAGATCAAGAGTTGGACCCTTAACCAGCTGAGCCACCCAGGCACCCCATTTATATATTTTTTAAGTTTTTTTTTTTTTTTAATTTATTTTGAGAGAGAGAGAAAGAGAGTGTGCACCAATACGTGTGAGTCAGGAAGGGACAGAGAGAGGAAGACAGAGGATCCAAAGCAGGCTCTGCACTGTCAGCGTAGAGCCCGATTCAGGGCTCAAACTCATGAACCTTGTGAAATCAAGACCTGAGCCACCCAGGTGCCCCTCCCTTCGTATTTTGATTGCCAAAGGCAGCAGCAGGAACTGCTGGGAAGACTTGGCTGGAAAAGTCAGAAGAGGTGGGAATGACAGTGAAGCCTTAGTCCTGTGACAACTTTCAGGGTTGATTTATTTGGGAATCGTAGAATTTTGCAGATATCTAACAGTTTTCTTCCTTTCTGAAGCAAATGTTAATTTTAACTACTTTGGATGAAAAAATTCCAGAAATTATGATATAACTTCCTTGGCTTTAAAATGAATATAAACAGATAAGAATCTTCTTGAGGACTTAAGCCCATCACTTATAGCCCTGGGCTATAATTTAGTGCTGTCCTAAGGCCATTTTGAATATGTAGGAGCATTTAATGTTGCTTAGCTAAATGGCCTCAGGCTGATGTTTTGAAAAAATTCCTGGGTCTATTTTTTTAAGAAACATTTTTTACCTTTTCCTAGCTGTCAACTCTCACTTTTGTCAGTTTACTATCTTATAGAGGACCCTCTCTACTTCTCTCCCTAATTGGTTGTCTAGTTTCTAAACTGAAACAAGTGAAATGCATCACTTGTTATAAATATGTATAAAGTAAGTGTGAACTGCCAGTTAATAAGGTTCTTGTGGGTCTTTATTGAGTATAGTCCGTGTAGTTAGCACA
Source organism: Prionailurus viverrinus (assembly GCF_022837055.1). Lineage (NCBI taxonomy): Eukaryota > Metazoa > Chordata > Mammalia > Carnivora > Felidae > Prionailurus > Prionailurus viverrinus. The sequence goes on along the minus strand of NC_062568.1, from coordinate 189,964,705 downwards.
CAGACTATGGGGAATCAAGTTTGCCAATGGAAGAGCCTTTTTTGTGGGGAGAAAGTGCCTGGTTTTTGGCTGGTTAGGGTATTGTGGCATTGCATTTGTAGAAAGGAAGAGCACTAAGGAGTTGTGAGTTGTGGTTGGCAGCTCTAACCAGGCCTTTTGTGATTCCAGTAGAGGGATGATGGACTTGGTTCTAGAAACTTCCCTGTGCTCAGTGGGTCAATACGGAAAAGGGGTAGTCAATGGATTGTTACGGAAACCGAAGTTCTGCTGCTTGTCGCTCTAAAGGCCAATACTCAAGAGATGAGTTTTGACTGAAAAAGAATGTGAGTTTTGTTCAGAAGCCCAGGGACCTGGGGAGAAGGCGGACTCTTGTCCAAAAGCCAACACCGAGGTTTCTGCCTGACCCAGGGATTTTTAAAGCGATTTAATCAGTTAACAGAGTCCCATGGTCTTTGACATTTCTTGATTGTGTGAGGACTTGATGATGCCAGCTACAGAATTATCTCAGTGCTCAGAGGTTGTGCAAGAACGTCTGGTTCCTGGTTACCCGGGGGTTGTGCAAGAGCACTCTGTTCTTTCTGGAAAGGAGGGCAAGGTTTGCAGATGTGTAAAGGGAGGTCAGCAAAGTCATTTGCGTGACCTTAAAGAAGAAAAACATTTTGCTCAATGTTTCTGGGCTAATCAGAAAGCTGAGGTGGCTTCAAACAGACTTGCTGGCCTTTGTGGCCTAGGAGAGTTCTGGTCCTTCATTCCCCAAGGCCAGTGGTCCGCAAGTCTTAAAAGAAAGTAAATTAGTTCTGTTACAGATCAAGGGCCTTAAGTCAGCAAGCAAGGAGTGTGTTAACTTGAAGTAGGTTGACCCTTAAGACCAGGCTGGAGTGCTGTTGCAGGTTGGCTCTGTGGTTTGTGTGATGGGAAAAGATGGAAGAGAGAGAGCTCGGGGAAGGTCAGCATCTGTCTTTCTCAGTAGCAGAAGGATTGTAAACTTGATTTATACCTGCTCTACTTAGCAGTTAAGAAAGGAGTATTCCTTTCTACTTACCGAACCTACTTTGTCCAAAGCACTCTACCAGGTGTTACGGGGGATAGCAAATGAAGTAAGATGTGGCTTGTACCTTCCAAGGCTTTTAGTCCCCTGACCAATGAGGGCCAGGACCTAAAGTTTGGAGGAGTGGGCCAAGGATAGTGGAGTCAATCCGTTAAGAGTCTCTCAGTTGCAAGAGATAGAAAACCCAACTCAGACCAGCTAAGGCAAAAAGGGACTTAACTGGCCTCTGGCACAGCATGAGTTGGGGCCCAGATGGTGTCCTCGGGGCACCTGTTGTTCCTGTCTGAACTGAACTGTCATCTTTGTTGGGCGGTTCCCTTGGTGGTGAGGCAGCATCTTAAAAAAATTTTTTTTTTAATGTTCTTATTTATTTTTGAGACAGAGAGAGACAGAGCATGAGCAGGGGAGGGGCAGAGAGAGAGGGAGACACAGACTCAGGAAGCAGGCTTCAGGCTCCGAGCTGTCAGCACAGAGCCCGACGCGGGGCTCGAACTCACAAACTGCGAGATCATGACCTGAGCTGAAGTTGGACGCTCAACCGACTGAGCCACCCAGACACCCCTGTGAGGCAGCATCTTTGACATCCACATGCCCACCGAGTAGAGAGTGCTCTTCTTTGGGTGCCCCAGTAAACATTTCATTGCTTTTCATTGCTCTGACCAAGCCACATGGCCATCTCTCAGCTAATCACTGTGGTCAGAAGGTGGGACACGTTGATTGTGGTGGCCTCTATTAGATCTAGAGCCTGGGGATGGGGCCAGCTTGATGCAAAACACATTGGCCAATGGAGTACCTGGGTGCCTCAGTCAGTTAAGCGTCTGACGTTGGCTCAGATCATGATCCCACCGCTCATGAGTTCGAGCCCCACATCAGGCTCTGTGCTGATGGCTCAGAGCCTAGAGCCTGCTTTGGATACTGTGTCTCCCTCTCTCTGTGCCCCTCTTCCAATCGCTCTCTCTCTCTCTCTCTCTCTCTCTCTCAAAAATAAATAAAGATTAAAAAATTAAAAAAAAAATTAAAAACACATTGGTGAAGAATGGGGGAAGGGTGGTTCTATCAAAGCCAGAAAAACTACCAAAACCATAAGAATGATGAATGTATGCTGGCTAGCCCACCAAATGCTTCCATAAAGTAGTAATAGGTGTGTGTCCAGACTGGTAAGTATGGTCTCTGAGTTCCGTATCAGGACTGAACTATAAGTCTTAGATTTGGGTGTTATCTATATTTTGAGTCTTTAAAATTTTTTTTAATGTTTATTTTATTTTGGGGGGGAGGGGCAGGGAGAGATGGGGGACACAGAATTTGAAACAGGCTCCAGGCTCTAAACTGTCAGTATAGAGCCCGACGTGGGGCTCAAACCCACAACATGGGGCTCAAACCCACAAACCACAAGATCATGACCTGGGCCGAAGTCGGGCGCTTAACCAACTGAACCACCCAGGCGCCCCAGTGTCTGACTCTTAATATTGGCTCAGGTCCTGATCTCATGATTCATGAGATGGAGCCCTCCTCTGTGCTGTTAGCACAGTTGGGATTCTCTCTCTCCCTCTCTTTCTGCCCCTCCCCGTTCATGCTTTCTCACTCTCTCTCTCAAAAATAAACTTTAAAACAAAAGGAAAAAGTAATTGGTAAATTAACTTCAAAAAAACAATCTTGGCAGAGATTCAGGCTACTCCAGAGCAGCAGCAGCTGGTGGAGACATGGAGATGCAGTCCTATCATGCCAAGCTCTTGGGGGAGTTGAATGAACAGCGAAAGAGGGACTTTTTCTGTGACTGCAGCATCATCGTGGAAGGGCGGATCTTCAAGGCCCACAGGAACATTTTATTTGCCAACAGCGGCTACTTCCGAGCCCTGCTCATTCACTACATCCAGGACAGCGGGCGGCACAGCACCGCCTCCCTGGACATAGTCACCTCCGATGCCTTCTCCACCATCTTAGACTTCCTGTACTCTGGGAAGCTGGATTTGTGCGGGGACAACGTGATTGAAGTCATGTCGGCGGCCAGCTACCTGCAGATGAACGACGTGGTGAACTTCTGCAAGGCCTACATCAGGTCGTCCCTTGATATCTGCCGGAAGATGGAGAAGGAGGCTGCCGTGGCTGCAGCGGTGGCGGCGGCGGCCGCGGCGGCGGTGGCGGCTCATCAGGTGGACGGCGGAAGCCCCAGTTCAGGCAGGGAAGGGACCGCCTGTGACACCAAGAGCGTGGTCCCCTCTCCGGCCGAGGGAGAGGAGAGGGTGGACTGTCCACGAGAGCCCCCTCGCAGTGACTGCAGAGGCTGCCACCCACTGGAACTGGCGGCGAAGGACGGCCAGGGCAGTGGCCCCGCTGACAGTGACCTCTCTATTCTGCCCAAACAGATAGAGCCCAAGGTGGAGTTTGATGCCGACGAGGTGGAGGTGGAGTTGGGCGAACAGCTGCAGCCGTATGCCACCCCACTCAGCCTGGCCCACATGGACGAGGGTTTGCCCGGTGGCCAGGCCATCGACTTGGCTTATGGTAACTACCACGTGAAGCAGTTCCTGGAGGCACTCCTGCGCAACGGTGCCGTCCAGAGCAAAGGTGACGTGGACCATCACTTCTCTCGAAGTTTGGAGGGAAGACCAGAGGGTGCGGGAGGAGCCATGAGTGCCGTGATGGATGTCCAGACTGACTGGTATGGAGAGGACTCAGGTGAGCTCCATTCGCCTTCAGCATCTCTGCCGGTCACTTAGCACGCGCACCTGTGCCTTACTGGCTCCCATCACCATGATCGTCAGCATTGCCATTGTCACTGCTGTCATCACCACCATCTCCACCACCGTCATCACCACCACATTATCACCACCACCACCAGTAGGTGTTAGTTGAGCACCTGCTGTGTGCAGGGCATTGTCTCTTCCTGTGTGTTACTATTTTACCTCTACAACTAGAGTATAAGGGTGTTGAGGGCAGTTTGAGGACGTGGGAAAAAAAATCTACTGTCTTTTACTAACCAGCAGTGGGGCTTCAGTTAAATCAGTAAATCTCTTTGAACCCATTTTGTTCTGGAGATAATCATCCCTGCCTTGCCTTTCTCACAGCATTGAGGACCAAATGAGAAGGTTTTCAGATTTTTTTCTCATGTACGAGAACATATTCTAAGAAATTTATTCTTCTCTGTGTTAACCTTGGTGCCTGGCACATAGTAGACAGGCAGTTTTGGTCGATGGTGCATCTACTTGAGAATATCTAAAATGAGTCGGCATTTGGCTTTATGTGAGTAAATTTCTTATATCCTTTGGTAGGCTTTTAAAAAAATATTTAAGGGGCGCCTGGGTGGCTCAGTCAGTTAAGCGTCTGACTTCGGCTCAGGTCATGACCTCACAGTTTGTGGGTTTGAGCCCTGACTTGGGCTCTGTGCTGACAGCTTAGAGCCTGGAGCCTGTTTCGGAGTCTGTGTCTCCCTCTCTCTGCCCCTCCCCTGCTTGCACTCTGTCTCTGTCTCTCTCAAAAACAAATAAATATTAAAACAAATTAAAACAAATTTAATGTTGATACATCTAAAGATGTGTGTGTTTTAATTAAATCATCAACCTTAAACTAGCTTTTATATCAAATATTTTACTTTTGTAGGCTTTTGTGTTTTAAGAGAACTTGGTTGTTCCCCTGAACATTCTGAGAGATGAGTTAACATGACTAACTCTCCTGAACAGGTGGGGTAATTGTGTTGTAAAGTGTCTTGGAGAGAGAAATAGATTTGGCCGCTACCTTACTGATGAAAGTACCCTATAGCTTCCAGAACCTCAAGCCAAGAAATTAATGAATCCCAATTTAAATTCACCCTTCAATACTGAGCAGTGAAAGTATTTTAGATAAGGGAGATCAGCTGCTTTTATTTGTTACTAAGTGGCTGTCTTGAGATGTTTCATTTCATTTTTTAAAGCAAGAACGCTCTGTATGTCTGATTAAAACTAGGCTTGGAAACTTGAAAATGCTCTTTCTGATCCTCAGGGACACTGGCTTAACCAGCATTTAGAAGGTAGTGGCTGTTTTCAGTGAACACACTGTGGGAACGGGTTGAAATTTCATTTCCGTGCACAATAGCACTTCACAGACGGTGACCACCCTTTCACATCCATTAGACCCTCATGAGTTTGGCAGATGAGTGTGGAGAAACCAAGACCCACAGGGTTTGGTGAATTTCCTGAGAATGCAGAGCTGGTAAGTGGCAGAGCTAAACCTAGCAACCTGGGCTGGCTTCATTTCATTGAAACAAACTCTGAAGGCAGCACACGGATGTCAGTGCCATGGTTTTATCTTTCAAGCCCTCTGCCCATAAGCACAAGTATCAAGAAATAGTCTCCAGCTCTACGCCATCTTCATTCAAGTCCAGTCCCTCAGTCTGTAAAGTCAGGTTTCCAACGACAAGGTGCTGTGGCAAGGCAGCCTCCCCTGGCCCTGGCCATGCCTGTTGTCTGCCAGGTTTCGATTCCATTCACACGGCTCCTGGGTAAATTTATTCCAAATGCCAAGGCGCAGAGTAGGACTGATTTGTTTGGTCATTCATTTATTTGCTCAAATATTTGGAGTACCTTCCTGGTGAAGATTCGAAGATAAGTCAGACATGGATCCAGCCCTCAAAGAACTGAGGGTGTCTTAGAGGAGATGGGATGTGTGTAATTGGCATCACATGATGAAAAGTCACCAGGGCTGGAAGACAGATGGAGGTGTGATTTTCACAGCAGTCCAGAAGCAGGAGAACCGGATTCTTCGTGGGAGATCAGGGAGGCATTATGAAGGTGGCATCTGAGGGCAAGAAGAGACATAGGGAGAAATTGATTGGAGTCGGATTATGGAAAACCTTAAATGCTAAGAGGTAAGGTTTTGTCTGTAGGCATAGGGGAATTTTTGATAGTTACTGAGCTTGGAAGTGGACAGGATCTGTGCTTGTGGGACATTAATTTGGCCTCAGCACTCAATGGTGTGGAGATGGGAGACAAGGGCAGGGAGACAGTCAGGAGGGTGTTGCGATAATTCTGTAGCCACATTGCTTATATCTGATGTTAGCAGACACTGCCAGATCATAAGGTCCTCCTGTAAAGTCTTCTCCCCCCCAGACCTCCCAACCCCAGTTCCAGCACCTGCCATTGCCTCTTGGAAAGTTCATCTACATTTGTTACCTCCACCGTTTTACTTCCTACTCTTTTCTCCGCTCACTGTGGTCTGGCTTCTGCCCCCTCCACACCACTGACACTGCTGCCATGAGGTCAGTCATAGATTTGCTAGAGTCAATCCAGTGAGCGATTTTCAAGTGTTACCTTACTTGGCCTCTCTCAGTAGTTGACTCTGCCCTTTCTTTCCTTCTTGAAATTCTTTCTTCCTCTGGTTTCTGACACTGTGTGTACCCATTGCTCTTAACCTCTGCCCATTCCTTTCCAGTCTCATCACGGGGTCATTTAATGCCAGTGTGGCCAGTTCTCCATCATTGGCTTGCTTCTTCAACATCATATCATTGCTGCTAACTAATTAATTAACTAACTCATCAGTTTGTTCTCTGTATTTATAGGTCTGATTCTGCTTTTTGTTTGCTTATTCATTTATTTGTTTTTTTAGGTTCCATGGATGAGTGAAATAATGTGGTGTTTGTGTTTCTCAGTCTGACTTATTTCACTTAGCATTATACTCTCTAGGTCCATGCATCTAGTGGCAAATGACACGATCTTATTCTTTTCTGTGGCTGAGGAATATCCCAGTGTGTGTGTGTGTGTGTGTGTGTGTGTGTGTGTGCGCACGTGTGCACATGCAAGTGTGCATATGCACCACGTTTATGTCACATCTTCTTTATCCATTCATCTATTGAGGGACACAGGTTGTTTCCATATCTCGGCTATTGTAAATAATGCTGCAATAAACATAGGGGTACATGCACCTTTTCGAATTAATGGTTTTCTTAAGCTTATTTATTTTGAGAGAGAGAGAAAACACGAGCAAGGGAGGAACAGGGAGAGAGAGAGTGAGAGAGAGAGAGAAAGAGCGCGAATCCCAAGCAGTCTCCGTGCTGTCAGCACAGAGCCTGATGCAGGGCTCAAACTCACCAACCGGGAGATCATGACCTGAGTCAAAATCAAGAGTCAAATGCTTAACTGACTGAGCCACCCAGGTGCCCTCAAATTAGTGTTTTTGTTTCCTTTGGGTAAATACCCAGTAGTGGAATTTGAGAGACCGCCGTACTGTTTTCCACAGTGGCTGTACCAATTTATATTCCCACCAGCAGTGCACACGAGTTCCTTTTTCTCCACATCCTTTTCAGCGCTTGTTATTTCTTTTTGATTCTAGCCATTCTGACAAGTATAAATAAAGGTGATATCTCGTTGTGATTTTGATTTGCATTTCCCTGATGATTAGTGACGTTAAGCATCTTTCATGCGTCTGTTGGCCATCTGTATGTCTTCTGTAGAAAAATGTCTATTCAGGTCCTCTGCCTGTTTTTTAAATCATACTGTTTTTATGGTGTTGAATTGTATAAGTTCTTCATATATTTTGGATATTAACCCCTTCTCGGATTTATCAGTTGCAAATATCTTCTCCCATTCAGTAGGTTGCCTTTTTGTTCTGTTGATGGTTTCCTTTGCTGTGCAAAAGCTTGTTATTTTTATGTAGTTGCCAATAGTGTATTTTTGCTTTTTTCCCTCTTGCCTCAGGAGACATATCTAGAAAAATGTTGCTGTGGCCGATGTCAGAGCAATTACTGCTTGTGCTTGCTTCTAGAATTTTTATGGTTTCAGGTTTTACATTTAGGTCTTCAATCCATTTTGAGTTTACATTTGTGTATCGTATAAGAAAGTGGTCTGGTTTCATTCTTGTGCCTGTAGCTGTCCAGTTTCCCCAGCATTGTTTATTGAAGAGACTGTCTTTTCCCCATTCGTATATTCTTGCCTCCTTTTTCCTAGATTAATTGACCATGTAAGCGTAGGTTTATTTCTGGGCTCTCTATTCTGTCCCACTGATCTGTGTGTCCATTCATTCCATCATTTAACAGATATTTATTGAGCACTGACTATATGCCAGACACTGCTCATCAGCATGAACAAAAGGTAGTCCTTGTCCTCATGGAGCTGATGTTCCAAGGCAGGGAGACAGACAACAAACATATAAACAAGTGTATAATATGAAGAGAACAAAAGCAGGGGAAAAGTTGGCAGAGAGCGAAGGGGATGCTATTTTGTTTAGTGTTGACAAGGAAGGCCTTTCTAACAAGTTGCTTTTGAGCAGAAGCCACGAGGGAGGAAGAGAGCAAATTTTGCAGGTAAATCAGGGAGAAGAACATTCTGGGCAGAGGGAAGAGCAAGGTGCAAAGTGCAGGTCACACTTGTCGGGTGAACAGCAGGGTGCTGTGGAGGCTGGAGTGGGGTGGGCGAGGCAGAAGGTGCTGGAGGATGAGGTCAGAGAATTTGGGTGAGCATGGATCAGCTAGGGCCCTGAGGGCCATGAGAAGACCTTTGGGTCTTACTCCAAGAAGGGATACCACTAGAAGTTTCTCAGCCAAGAGTGACTTGAAATGACATATATTAAAAGGATCCGGGGCGCTCGGTGGCTCAGTCAGTTGAGCGTCCAACTTCGGCTCAGGTCACGATCTCGCAGTTTGTGAGTTCAAGCCCTGCGTCAGGCTCTGTGCTGACAGCTCAGAGCCTGGAGCCTGCTTCAGATTCTGTGTCCCCCTCTCTCTCCGCCGTACCCCTGCTTGTGCTCTGTCTCTCTGTCTTTCAAAAATGAATAAACATTTGGGGCGCCTGGGTGGTGCAGTCGGTTAAGCGTCCGACTTCAGCCAGGTCACGATCTCGCGGTCCGTGAGTTCAAGCCCCGCGTCGGGCTCTGGGCTGATGGCTCAGAGCCTGGAGCCTGTTTCCGATTCTGTGTCTCCCTCTCTTTCTGCCCCTCCCCTGTTCATGCTCTGTCTCTCTCTGTCCCAAAAATAAATAAACGTTGAAAAAAAAATGTAAAAAAAAAAAAATGAATAAACATTAAAAAAAATAAAATAAAAAAAAAAAGGATCCCTTTGGGTAGTGGTCTTCTTGGATAAGACTGGACTGTCTCTCAAGGTAGAATGAACTGGATGTGCTAATGGCTTATGTGAGTGGTATGAGAAAGACAGAAGTCAAGGATGACCCTAAGGTTTTTAGCTTGAGCAGTTGATTTAGACATGTTATGTTTGTGACGCCTCTCAGATATCCAAGTGGAGATGCTCAGTAAGCAGTTGCATCTGTATGTCTGGAGTTCCGGGTTGGGGGGTGCAGTCAGAGCTGAGATATAAATTTGGGAGTCATTAATGGGTCCATGGAATTTGAAACCTATATATCCCGTGAACTTACAGGTGTAGAAGGAGAAGATAAGAGATTTAAGGACTGAGCCCCGGGGAACTCCAGCATGTCAAGGTCAGAAAAATAGGGAGAAACCAGTAAAGGAGACTGAGAGGGGGCAGGCAGTGAGGTAGGAGGAAAATCGAGAGTGATGGATGCCAGGAGGAGAAAGCGTTTCAGGAAAAAGGAGAAATTGACTATGTATAGTACTGTGCGTAGGCGGATTGAAAACTGATCACTGGGGAGGTCTTTGGTGGGTTTGACAAGAGCAGTGGCGATGAAGTAGTGGAGCAAGAGACCAAACGGCCTGAAACAGAGCTGGGGAATATAGACGGGAAGACAATGAGTATTGATGCTTCTTTCAAGCAGTTTTGTTGTGAAGGGGACAGAGAAATGCATCAGTAGCCAAAGGGCCATATGAGGTCTAGGTTTTTATTAAGGTGGAGGATCTAAAAGCATGTTCGTTTGCCGATGGGAATAGTCCAGGAGAGGGGAGGATAATTGATGGTGGAAGAGAGGGGCAGTTGATAGATCGAGGGCAGACAAGGTCCCTGTACAAATGGCAGGGACAGTCTGGCTCTGCATGTGAGGAAGGACAGTTCGTTCGTAGGAACAGGAGTGAAAGCAGACCACATGTGTTCACAGGAGAGTTTGGGGGTTGCTGGGAGCATGTAGAGGTTCTCTTCTGATTGCTTCTCCTCAGTTAAAGCAGCAAGGATGGTGGCTGAAAGGAAGGAAGGGGCAGCGGGGGTGGAGAGCTGAGCAGAGGGAGGGTGTGGAATAGTCCCTGAAGAACCAAGGGCTCTGATAGTAGTGCTCAGAGAGTGATGGTTAGATGGATTTGAAGTGAGACTAGAACACACAGTTGTGTTATTTTTCACCAGTGATGTTAGCTTGCCTTGTTTCAGGTATGGAATAGGCATAGATTTGTATTTACCCAGAATTTAGGTTTAACCAGGGGAATACAGATAGAGGGAGAGAGAAGACTCAGGCAGTTGAGGGTGGATGTGAAGGAGTGATTTCAGTGATGGATTGTGGGTACTAAACTGGGGAAGGAGAGGCATGAGGATCCAAGGAGGTGAAGGACAGTAAAGTGGCAGCATAGTCCATGGCTTGGTCCCAGCCAAGAAAGGACACTTAGGGGGTGAGCTGGAAAGATATGAGATGGTGACTGGGAAGTGGGGTGCTTGAAATGTGGACTGTGGAGCAAATGCAGTTATTGGCAATATCTTGGTATGGGGCCATGATTCCGCTCCCAACTATACACTAGCAGGGTGCTTTAAAAATATGCTTGGGAGGCACTTGGGTAGCTCAGTCAGTTAAGCATCAGACTTTGGCCAGGTCATGATCTCAGGGTTGGTGAGTTTGAGCCCACATCTGGCTCTGTGCTGACAGCTCAGAGCCTGGAGCCTGGAGCTTGGATTCTGTGTCTCTCTCTCTTCCTGCCCCTCCCCAACTCGTGCTCTGTCTCTCCCCAAAATAAATAAACATTAAAAAAACTTAAAAGATATGCTTGGGACAGAGATTGGACATCAGTATTTTTTAAGTTTCCCAGGTGATTCTTTTTTTTTTTAAGTTTATTTATTTAATTTGAGAGAGAGCACGAGTGAGGGAAGGGCAGAGAGAGAGGGAGAGACAGAGAATCCCAAGCAGGCTCCACACTGTCAGCATGGAGCCCGACATGGGTCTCAGACACATAAACTGTTCAGATTGTGACCTGAGCCGAAATCAAGAGTTGAATGCTTAACTGACTGAGCCACCGAAGCACCCCTTTCCCAGGTGATTCTGATATGCAGGTCAAGTTGAGAACTCTTGGTCTAGGACCGGGTAGCTGACATGGGGTAGAAGACAAGGAGGAAAGGAGGTCATGGAACAGAGAGGCCAGGGTGTTGGGTCATTTTCAGTATTCACACCAAGAATTACGCTAGGAGTTATGTTGTGAAGGCAATGTGCTCAGATCTCCATGGAATGACGAGGTGACGTCGGGGCTCCTAGATGACTATGATAAGGAGAGGTTGGTATGCTACTGATGAGGTTTTGGGGTGATGGTAGGGTGGTCTGGAGCTGACGGCCAAGAAGGAAGTCTTGAAGACGTCTTTGGTGCAAAAGGTGATTTTATTAAAGCTTGGGGACAGGACCCGTGGGCAGAAAGAGCTGCACTGGGGTTGTGAAGAATGACTGGTTTTATAGTATGGAGTTTGGGAGGAGGCCTCCAGAGGGACTTTGACATGCTAAAGCAGACTCCTAAGATACCTGAGGCCTTGCTATCGTCAAGCCAAGGTTGTTTTCCCTCTAAGTAAGGCATTAACATTAGGACAGTAAGGGTTTCCTGGAGAAATGTTATGCTCTGTATTTGCCTCGAGTATTTGTCAATGGGCTGCAGGTTATAAGGAATGTAATTTTACCTGTCATTTCCTTCCTGCCTTTGTTTCCCACATCACTATTGAGGGGTGATGTTGGGGCTCCAGGAAATGGAGTCTATAGGTTTCTGGAGATTAGGCTGTGGATAAGATTGCCTTTTTCTTGCAATTTACTAAGATATTTGTAAACCCATGTCCTATAAGACTGTGATCTCTGTCAGTTGGCCATTTCCTTTGTCCTTAGGCAGCCAGGAGTGCCTAAGGAATATCACCCACGTCCCAGCTGGGGAGGAGGGTGTGCTAGCTTGCATTTTGTCCTTAGCGCACCTCATGCTCTCTCATCACTATCATTCGATGGTGTGAGCTTCAAAAGATCTTAAGGTTTTTGAAGATGGAGGGAGGGACAGTGGTCTGGAGATGACAGTGAAGCACAAGGAGGATCCTACTCACCTCCGACCCAGAGGTGTCAGGGTTATGGGGTAAGGGAAGCAGGGTGTTCAGGGGAGAGCCAGGTCTCAATTAAAGCAACAGGTCCAACTTGCTGAAGATTTGCAAAACTGTATTCTTCCCTTCTTTCCCTAAGTTCCAGATGTATCTGTCTAACCCAGATATTCCCCCATGGATGCTACGGGGCTGCCCCAAACACAGTAAAATCCAAACTGAACCCCTCATTGTCCCAGTACCTGCCTTTTCTCCTGTGTTCCTTGCCTCAGTTTATTCCACTGTCATCTACCAAATCAATGGACCCACGATCTGTGTCATTTTGAATCTTCTCTTTCCCTTCTCTCCCCTCCCCCATGTGGTCACTGCATGCTGTTAACTTTACTTCTCTGCTTTAATTCATGACATCTCTCATCCTCTCCCCCTCTCTTCCTGCCTTTCATCTTGCCTCTCTTAAATCCTTCCCCTGCATTGCCCTCTGTGGGAGCTTTTAAAACTCAGATCTGACCATGTACTCCCCCTCCTTAGATTCTAGCTGCTTAAAGAATAAAGCCCAAGAGGGATGCCTCGGTGGCTTAGTTGGTTAAGCATCCAACTTCGGCTCAGGTCACAATCTCAAGTTTGGTGAGTTCGAGCCCCGCGTCAGGCTCCGTGCTGACAGCGCGAAGCCTGAAGCCTGCTTCGGATTCTGTGTCTCTGTCTCTCTCTGCCCTTCCCTCACTCGTGCTCTGTCTGTTTCTCTCTCAAACACAAACATGAAAAAAAATTCTTTTAAATCTTGCTCAAAGATCACTCTTCTGTGAAATCCTTTTCTGAACTCCTAGAGAGAATTCATTACTTTCCTGTCTATACTTCTTCATCACTTTGAAATTTGCATGTGTTACATTACATTGTATGAATTTGTTCACATGTCTTTCTGTCCTGCTAAACTTAACTTCTTGAGGGAGGAAACGGGTGTCTTGGTAATGATGGACCTTGTTAACGCAGTGTTGGGCATTCAGATGAACGTTTGTGTTGGTGAAATCAGACCATGAGAGGGGAAGGGGAGTGTGCTAATTCTTACTTTTCTGGTGGAGAAATAGTTAACAATTGGTTTTTCCAACAACTAACACTGGGCCCATTTTACTTAATGTTTTAGTAGATAATTGAGAAGAAAGGTAAAGTATAACACCAGGCCGGTGAGGATAGATGGCCAGAAGGTTCCACAACCCCTGAGGAGGGAGCAGGAAACTGGCATCTCAGCCCCAGTGTGACCAATGAGAACTAAAGTAATCTAACATATGTATATAGTGATGAGCCACGAGCTGCTGCTTTTATTCTAGGAAACCGCTTTGGACTCACTATAGATTATGAAGAGTGTTAGGCATTATCGGACGGGAACTAGAAACCAGAGAAAATCTCCACCCTTATGTAGAATGATGTTGGGTTCTCACTTGCGGTTCAGCTTGCCATACTTTTGGCAGCACCTCGGAAGAGACCAAGCCCAGCTAGGTATCCTGAGAAGGTCCCAGAGAAAAGGAGTTACTCCAGTGTTGAAAGAAACCACAGAAGCCTGGCCCGCTTCATCAGTAAGGACACCAAGGACTTGGTGTTTGTGTTTATTGACGATGGTGACAAAAATGGCTGATATTTATGAGCCCTTACCATGTCCCAGGTGCCGTGCTTTAGGTGTTACTTCATTTCATTCTTACCATAATCCTTTAAGGTGGGAACTATTATCATCCGTATTTTACATGCGAGTAAAGTAAGGCGCAGAGAAGTTACGTGAGATGTCCAAGGTCACACGGCTAGTAAGTGGTACAGCTGGGGCCTGAACCCAGGCTTCAGTGCCTGGAAAGCTTGAGTCACTAGTGCCTTCCTATGTGACGTGATATGACCAAGGTCTACAAAAAGTCCTGAGGGTTCACATCTTGGAATACTGTAGTAAGGGTAACTCGGGAAACTTGAACAGTTTTTATACCTGGGGATTAATTGTGTTGCCAACCATAATGGTTGTACAAGTAAGATGGGGAAAAAAAGTTGGAAAACGATTTAAGTGAATCCCTGGATAGTTGATGATTTCAGGTAGATAGAGTTAATACGAATTCTAGTTTACGGTCTGTGTCATAGCACACCATTTCTGCACATGCCTGGAAGCTGTTCTTAGGAGCTCCTGTCAAAGAGAGCATGGATCCTAGGGGAGAGAGAGACAGAGAGAGACAGAGGGAGAGAACATGGATCCTGATCCAGGGGTGTGATCCATCAATAACAGAGGTTTCCAAACTTTTGGGGGTCATGAGATCAATCGAGGAGGTCTGTGTTAGTCAGTTCAGGCTGCCACAGCAGAATACGGCAGACTGAGTGGCTTAAACAACAGAAATTTGTTTTCTCACAGTTCTGGAGGCTCAGAGCCCAAGATCAAGGTGCTGGCAGGGTTTTTTCTTCCTGGCTGGCAGACAGCTGCCTTCCTGCTGGTCCTCACGTGGCCTTCCCTCTGTGCATGAACAGAGAGAGAGTGAGATCTCTGGTGTCTCTTCCTCTAATTATAAGGACACCAGTCCTATCAGGGTAGGGCTCCACCCTTATGACCTCATTTAACCTTAATTACCTCCCTATCTCCAAATATAATCACACTGTAGTTTAGGGCTTCGATGTATGAATTGGGGGGGGGATGAAATACGGTTCATGACAAAGTCTCAATCAGCGTTGTCTTAAAATGAAATCAAACAAAATAGATACCGTCAGATTGACTGTTATTTTGGGAAGCTTTTCCACTTATCCACTGGAAGATACCACTGAGGTGGTGATGTAAGCTGTATCTCTAACTGAGCCACAGAGGTTGAAAGCCAGTAAGAACTGTATGGCATTCCTTGCAACCCTTTACCCTCCGGCTGATGGGGAGCCAGACAAAGACTTGGAATTTGCAGTGTCTTGCCGCTGGCTGGTGGTAGTGTTGATGTCCTCCCTCTCAATCTGGGCTGGAGGAATTCCCCAGCTCCTGATCACCTGTCGGAGGGTGGCTAGTGTCATTGTTGCTTACAGTGCAGCTAAATCAACCCATTTGGTTCCCCAGGTGATGTGCTGGTGGTCCCCATCAAGCTCCACAAGTGTCCTTTCTGCCCTTACACTGCCAAACAGAAGGGCATCCTTAAGCGGCACATCCGCTCACACACAGGCGAGCGGCCCTACCCCTGCGAGACGTGCGGCAAGCGGTTCACTCGACAGGAGCACCTGCGGAGTCATGCCCTAAGCGTAAGTGTCTGGACTGGCAGGTCTCCTGTGGTGAGGGCGGCGGGGGACACAGGGGAGGGGGTTCCCGACATCTGTCTGAAGTAAGGGTAAACCACCCTGTCTTTTGGGGCGCCTAGGTGGCTCAGTCAGTTAAGTGTCCAACTCTTGATTTCGGCTTGGGTCATGATCTCACAGTTCGTGAGTTTGAGCCCTGCATCAGGCTCTGAGCTGATAGTGTAGAGCCTGCTTGGGATTCTCTCTCTCTTTCTTTCTCTCTCTCTCTCTCTCTCTCTCTCTCTCTCTCTCTCTCTGCCCCTCCCCTGCTGGCGCTGTCTCTGTTTCTCTCTAAAAAAAAAAAAAAAACAAAAACAAACAACAACAAACAAACAAACAAAACCTTAAAAAACGAAAAAAAAAAACCAGTTTGTCTTCTGTGTCTTTGTCCACTGGGCTATTTTCAGAGAATTTTAAACATATGTTTCTACTAAATTAAAGCTGGGTTGGTAGCACTTAGAGAAAGTTAAAACTTATATGATTACAGACCAGTTTTCTTAGACTCAAGAAAGTTTAGATCCTAGTTAGGGATGGTTGTCATAAGGGAGAACAGTGGGGCTTGGACAGGGTATTGTGGGTCTGTTCTCACCAGTGTGATACTAAAGGTGAGAAAGCTGTATCCTCAGTTTCCCACCTAATGCCAGTACCTGGACATAGGGAAAGGACATGCTGCCCTTCATAAGGCCACCTGTGGGCAGCAAACAGGGCTCCAGACCAAGGTGACCTCCCCTCCCACTGGCTACTCCCTGGGAGCCCATCTCCCAGGTGAGTGGTTATTTCCCACCAGCTAAAAGGCATTCAGGCCATTTAGGAAGACATGCATTTAAGATCATCTTTGAGCAAGGCAATCAGTCTTTGGGAAATCAAACATAAAAATGGGTTTGGACTTCAAAGGACACTATCAAGAATGTGACAACCCACAGAAACGGAGAAAATACTTGTGAACCACTTATCTGCTAAAAATCTAGTAACCAGAATATATAAAGAACACTTTCAATTTAACAATAAAAAACAAATAACCAGATTAAACAATGGATGTGAATAGACATTTCTCCAAAGAAGAGATACAAATGGCCAATAAGAACATGAAAAGGTGCTCAACATCATTAGTCATTAGGGAAATGCAAATCAGAACCACAGTAAGACACCACTTCAAATATACTAGAATTGTTATCATCATCAAAAAAAAAAAAAGTGTTGGCAAGGATGTGGAGAAATTGGAATGTTCATACACTGCGGATAGGAATGTAAAATGGTGTAACCAATGTGCAAAACAATTTGGTGGTTCTTTAAAAAGTTAAGCATAAAATTGCCATAGGTCCCAGCAATTCTACATCAAGGTATATACCCAAGAGAACTGAAAGCATGCATTCACACAAAAAAGTACATGCCCACAAATGTTCACAACAGCATTATTCACAGTAGCCAAAAAGTGAAAACAACCCAAGTGTCCATCAACTGATGAATGAATAAAGAAATTGTGGTCTATCCATACAATGGACCCTTATTCAGCCATAAAATGGAATGAAGTTCTGATACAGCTACAACATGGATGAACCTTAAAAGCATTATGCTGTTTGAAAGAGGCCAGTCACAAAAGGCCACGTATTATATGATTTCATTTATATGAAATATACAAAATGTGCAGACTCATGCATATAGAGTAGATTAGTGGTTAGTAGGGGCGAGAGGGGTGTTGGATGGTAGCGGGGTGACAGTTTATGGGCACACGGTTTCTTTCAGGGGTGAGGAAAATGTTCTGGAATTAGCGGTGCCTGGGTGGCTCTGTTGGTTAGGCATCGACTTCAGTTCAGGTCATGGTTTGTGAGTTCGAGCCCCGCATCGGGCTCTCTGCTGTTAGCACAGAGCCCAGTTTGGATCCTCTGCCTACCCCATCCCTCTGCCCATTCCACCTGCCCTTCCCCAGCTCATGCTCTCTCTCTCAAAAATAAATAAACATTTAAAGAGTGTTCTGGAATTAGATGGTGGTGATAGTTGCACAACCTTGTGAGTGTACTAAAACCCATTGAATTGTTTGCTTTAAAAAGGTGAATTTCGGGGCACCTGGGTGGCTCAGTTGGTTGAGTGTCCGACTCTTAACTTTGACTCAGGTCATGATCCTAGGGTCATAGGATCGAGTCCCACATTGAGATCCGTGCTGTGCATGGAGCCTGATTAAGATTCTTTTTCACTCTCCCTCTGCCCTCTGCCCTGCTCCTCTCTCTCTCTCTCAGAAAAAAAAAAAAAAAAAGGTGAATTTTATAGAATGTGAATTATGGGTTTGAAAGAATCCAGACTTAAGATAAGTACAAAGTTACTGACTGCCTCTGCTCTCAGGGCTGGCCCCAGCACACTTGTCTGAAAGTAGCTTCATTCCATGGTCTTAAGTTTTTGTTTGTCTTTTTTCCTCCTCAATTTATATCTCCAGTCTGTCTTGGCAGCAACAGGTCCCTGGTGCCCCTAAGATGTTTCATGGATTGGAATCCTCATTCCCTCTATCTTTCCACATTATACAAAGTCCAGTCTACTGCAGCCTAAGGAGGTGGTATTCAAAGGCACCATCAGGTTGCAAAGGTCATGTACATATTCTGGTTGGCTCAAGTGCTGTGGGGTGGGTGTAGGAAGCCCAGAAGACCCCATGGAAGACAGGGACATTGGCCAGGATGTAGTGGCAGCTCCAGCAAGCTGGGTATAGTGCTGTTGGCCCTTGTCCTCCACCATTTCTCTCTGTCTCTACCTCTTGTGTCCATCCTGCATCCAGAGTCTCTACAGGAGAGGCTTTGGTTCACAGAGCTCCTTTAGGCTGGAGCTCCTGAATAGCGCACACATTAGATAGTCCCTTATATGGAGGGGGGCCCTGGGGCTGCTGCCCTGAGGAGTTGCTGCATGGGGTAGGAGATCAGGTTCCTTTTTCTAGTATGCAAAGCGCTTCTCCTAGGTAAGGAATGTATTTATCAATGAAGAGTTACGAATGAGACATCTGCCACATATGGAGAAGATACCATCTAACAAGTCTGCCTCCCTAATAACTAGATAGTCCCAGGTACAGAAAAAGCCATGCTTAAAATCCCCATCAGTTTCCTGAATGCTCTTTATATGCTGGGCATAGGGATATAGTAACAAATGTGACAGAGAACATGAATGAGAATGGTCCCTGCCTTCTTGGAGCTTATAGTCTAGTGAATTTACCAATAATTTGTTAGAAAATCAACAAAGGAAGGAGTATAGGTGGGAATATATAGCTGGGGACCTAACCTGACCCAGAGCATCAGCGAAGAGTTCCTTCAAAGGTATTAGTAGTAGCGGAGGCCTTGGCAATGGGGGGTGGGCACGTTCCTCCCATATCCAATGGCCTTGGGGTGGAAACACCTTCGTGAGGCTGAGGCTGTGGCAGAGAGAGCAAGCAGGAGAACGTTTACTGTGTCTGCTTGTAATTTTAGGTCCATAGATCCAACCGTCCAATCATCTGCAAGGGCTGCAGAAGAACCTTCACGAGTCACCTGTCCCAGGGACTGCGGCGCTTCGGGCTGTGTGACAGCTGCACCTGTGTTACAGACACACACGATGATGAAGACGATTTGACGCCCATCAATCTCAGCCTGGTGGAGGCCTCGTCCGAAAGCCAAGAAAAGAGTGACACAGACAATGACTGGCCAATCTATGTGGAGTCTGGTGAGGAAAATGACCCCGCTGGAGATGATTCTGATGGCAGACAGCAGATTCGGCCCAACTTGTCAGATCAAGAGACACTTACGTAGCGGAAAATTCTGGGGGTGGGTAGGGGGAGAGGTTTTAGAATTTGTTGTTGCTCATTCTATGTTCGAAAGCCACCATCTGTCCAATTTTATGGAAACCCGAGAGGAACATGTTTTCACTGTTACTATCGTTACATTTTTGTTACATTACACAGTGAAGGTTGGATTTTGTGACTCAAAGGACTGATGACTTCTTAGTGGAATGCCCTTGCTTTCTGAGGGCTTTGTTGAGTTAATTCTGAGTGAATTAATGCTTGCCCCAAGGCTTCCCATTTTTCCTGTTGTGCACCCAAACTCTGGTTAGGAGAAAGACAAGAAAGTCCCCATGCTTGAGACATTTAATTGTCTTATTCCTCTAGATTCCTTTTTTTTGGTCAGCTTTTTTCTCTGGAAACGTAGGCAAAAATATTTTGACATCAGTCTTACCTTTGCCAAGCTTCTCCTGATGGATTCCATATTTTAATTTTCTGGTGAAGTATTTTTTTTTTTAACATTTATTTATTTTTGAGAGACAGAAGGACAGAGCACGAGTGGGGGAGGGGCAGAGAGAGAGGTAGACACAGAATCCGAAGCAGGCTCCAGGCTCTGAGCTGTCAGGACAGAGCCCCACATGGGGCTTGAACCCATGAACCGAAGTTGGACGCTTAAACAACTGAGCCACCCAGGAGCCCCTCTGGTGAAGTCTTAAAGACAAAGCTTCACTGATATAAGGCAGGCAGGGCTGTTTGGCTCCATGAGTGTAAAGATACTTCTAAGACTTCAGTTTTAATGGCTGGGAGTATTTATGTGCACGCAAGCATGGCAATGAGCTGAGAGACTCCTGGGCACTCTGACTTGCCCAGCTAAGTTCAACTTTAAGTTAGTCCTGAGAAAGGAGACTGTGAGCCCAAGTCTGGGTGGTTTCCCTGTTTAGTTTGGGATCTGACCGGTCTGCACACACAGATGACCTGTTTTGTGATCATAAAACAAGTCATTTGGATGAAACTCAAACCCCTTCCCTGTGTTTTCCTGCCATTTTCAAGAGCCGCTGCTGTGTAATGTGGAAATGTAGCCCCTGCTGACGGCCTTCTACTTCGATTATGAATAGAACTTTAATTGGAGGGAAAGTGTGAGCCTGTATAAACAAGTTATATTTCTAAATCGTTTGCCTTTTAAAGTTTATTTATTTATTTTGAGAGAGAGAGAGTGAGAGTGAGTAGAGGGAAGGGGCAGAGAAAGAGGGGAGAAAGGATCCCAAGCAGGCTCCGGGATATTAGCCCAG
This sequence comes from Prionailurus viverrinus, assembly GCF_022837055.1. Lineage (NCBI taxonomy): Eukaryota > Metazoa > Chordata > Mammalia > Carnivora > Felidae > Prionailurus > Prionailurus viverrinus. The sequence goes on along the minus strand of NC_062568.1, from coordinate 189,944,255 downwards.
AGCCTGATGCAGGGCTCGATCTCACAAACCATGGGATCATTACCTGCGCTGAGATCAAGAGTCAGACACATCTTTTACCTTTTAAAAGATCCTCTGGAGGGAAAGAGAAGATTGGTAGAAGAACAGGTTTTTAAAATCTTTGCAGCCAACACAGTTATTCTAACAGAAGAGGCTATACTTCTTTAAAAGGCTGAAGAGCAGGAAATATTAGGGATTAAGGGATATTCAAGGCACTTTCATAATTTTGTCTTATATTAAAGACATAAGACAAAAAGATAAAGACCTAAAGATAGATTTTTTAAAAATTGTTTATGTATTTATTTTAATTAGACTCCACACCCCACGTGGGGCTTGAACTCATGACCCTGAGAGCCAGCCAGACGCCCTCCAAAATGGATTTTTAAAAGAAATCCCTTTTTCTTCCTTTAATTTTAGTCTACTTGTGTTTCCAAAGGTAGTGAAATCACCTTTCTGCCTCTTGAGCAAAAATAATAATAATAATAATTAAAAAAACATTATAAATTGGCTTGTGAATGTTAGTCATTGAACAGTTCAAAATGTGCTTAAATCATCTTCTCAATAGAGGTTAGAACTCCAGAATGGTATTACTCGAACTGTGGCCCCCAGACAGCTGGTCTGTGAATTCTTCGATACCAATCTACACAGCAGGACCATGTGTTGACCTGTAGTAGGTTGGAAACCTCAAAACTGGTCTTTTACCACAGATAGTTTGAAAATTATTGTTCTAGATCAAGAGTTGAAGACTAGAAATTATCAAGGACCAGAAACACTTTTCTTACCTGAAATGGAAATATTAGCTGTTGTTTAAAAGGAGGGATCTTCGCAAATGGGAAACCTAACCGATTGTGTAGAAGATGTACTTTGCAAGGAGTTAGGTTTGATATTTTTGCTCTGTTTAAGTTATTTCTGATGTTTTTTTTTTTTTTAAGATTTTATTTATAAGTAATCTCCATACCCAACATGGGGCTCAAACTCACAACTCTGAGATCAAGAGTTGCATGTCTCACCAACTGAGCCAGCCAGGCACACCTAAATCATCTCTGGTGTTTTAATGTGACTTTTCTACCTCCCAGTTCAACTTCTGTGCCCACTTTCTTTGGTAGAGCAACCTCTTCAGTGACTCCATGACTTAATCATATGGCTGGGTCCAAAGTAAACACATTTACACTAGCAATTTCACTTTAGGACAGTGACTTTCAACTGCGGGTGATTTTGTCCCCCAGAGGACATTTGGCAATGTCTGGAGGCATCCTCAACTGTTACAACTCAGGGCAGGGTACTGCCGGCAGCCGGATGAGGTTGGTGTTCAACATCCTATGACGCATAGGATGGCCCCTTATAACAAAGGATTTTCTACTCCAAAATGTCAGGAGTACCAAGGCTGAGGAACCTTACCATCAGATAAAGTTGGATTTTTAAAATGACCTTTAATGAGTGAACTTAATTTTGTGTTATGTTTCAGGTTACCTTTTACCTTCATAATATTTAGTAGGCCCTCATGCTCCCACAAGTCTTGGAAAAGAGTGGAATTAGTAAAATCAGGAGCTGAGGCTAAATTGTTCATAACTTGCCTAAGCTCTGATTAGGTTTGTGATGTAGAAACTTAGAAATTCTAGGAGCGCCTGGGAGGCTCAGTTGGTTAAGCGTCCAACTTTGGCTCAGGTCATGATCTCATGGTTCATGTGTTCAAGTCCCGTGTCAGGCTATGTGCTGACAGAGCTCTGTCTCTCAAAAGTAAACATTAAAATAGAAATGAAGGAAGGAAGGAAGGTAGGAAGGAAAGAAGGAAGGAAGAAAAGGAAGAAAGAAAGGAAGAAACTCTGATCTGATTCATACTCCCAGAACCATTACTAGGTTCTCGTCATTTTAGCACATTTTATTTTATTATTATTTTTTTTAATGTTTATTTTTTGTGAGAGAGAGAGAGACTGAGCATGAGCAGAGGAAGGGCAGAGAGAGAGGGAGACATAGAATCTGAAGCAGGCTCCAGGCTCTGAACTGTCATCACAGAGCCTGATGTGGGGCTTGAACTCACAGACTGCGAAATCATGACCTGAGCTGAAGTCAGACGCTTAACCAACTGAGCCACCCAGGTGCCCCTATTTTATTATTTTTTTTTAAAGTTTATTTATTTATTTTGAGATAGAGTGCACACGTGCACATGAGCGGGGAAGGGGCAGAGAGAGGTAGAGAGAATCCCAAGCAGGCTCTGTACTGTCAGCACAGACAAACTGTGAGATCATGACCTGAGCCGAAATCCAGAGTGGAACGCTTAACCTATTGAGCCACCCAGGTGCCCCTTATTACATTTTACAGTAGCAAAATTACTGGGAGGAAAATGGAACATGAAGCTTAATATTTAAATTATTCTTTCTGTAATGTCTCAGATTGTTGCATTTCCAATTGGCTGTTTCGAGTTTGTATGCTGACTTTAGTACTAACTGGACCACTGAGTTCTATCACTTTTAATGGAGATAATCCCTTTATTTGGATTATCGAATCATAAACATCCTCTTTTAAATTTACGTTCACAGTTAGCGGTCAATATTTATAATTGCACAGTGTCTTTGGGGTGTAATTAATGGGGCTGGTGACATCTCTATAAGTAAATTAATAGTTGGGTCCAACACAGACCATTAATGATTTATTTTATATCTGGCGTCTTTCTGGCACCCTCTTCGTCCCCTCCTCCCCCTCCTCCTCCCCCTCCTCTTCCTCCTCTTCCTTATTTTTTTTAATATAATTTATTGTCAAATTGGTTTCCACACAACACCCAGTTCTCATCCCAACAAGTGTCTTTCTGGCACATTCAATCCAAGTTCACAAAGAGATTATTTGTCTTATGTTAGATACATTGCATGGACAGTAACAGAATTCTTATTGGTAATGGAATTTAAAAATGGCATCCATGGGAAGTTGTTTCTTTTGGGGGAAAGGGACAGACCTTCATAGCAAGGGTTGGAAAGGAATGTAAATGAGCCTTGTATCTGTAATAGACTAAGAAATGACATAGAGCAATGGGACTTCTGGTCATTTGGTAGATAGATGCCATTTTGATGTAAATATTTTGGTGGTCACTACATTTGGAATATTCCTTGAGAAAACTACTGACCTGGTGGTTTGCAAAATATTGTGAAATTGAGTATTCTGGGGGCTCAGAATACACGATGGGTTTTTGTTGTTGTCATTAATTGATGTTGTGATAAACTGCTTGGGGAAAAAAGCCATGTGTATGGCTGCATGTGCTGATTCTGAGGGCAGTGGGAAGACTGGAGTGGCCTTTGGTCAACTGAGTTCATTGGACTTATAAGTTTTTTTATGTGTTTCTTGTGCATTGATAATAGAATGACCTCTGTGAAGTCTAGTGTCATGGGGTGGGAGGGGCAAAGGGTTGGGGTGTGTGAGAAGTTCCTATTGCGCTCTGTTTTGAGCAGCACCACTGTACTTCCTGTCATTGTTCGTCTCTTGTAGCTTGCTTTGTGCTTTCATGTGGCTGTGCTGTCTTCCAAGTCCAAAAAGGGGCACTTGATTCAGTTGCTTATGATGGACAATGTTTTCATGGATTTTTGTTCAGTATTTCTGCTACATATGACTGTGCTCCTCAAACGTTTCATTGTAGTGTGGAAAAATGGAATTCTTTTCTTCAGATAATGCTTCTAGAGGGAGAAATGAAAAGGTGTTTTTTTGTTTTGTTTTGTTTTTTGTTTGTTTGTTTGTTTTTGGCAGGAGGAATTTGGTTGGTTCCTAACACGCCCTAGTTTTAAAAGGTGACAGTAACTCACACTATTGTGATCAGAGGATATGGAACCTTCATAACTGGAGGACTTCTAGCACCTGCTCTGACCTCCAGGTAGATTATTTTACTACCCCCAATTCTTCATTGACAACTCTGGTTTGAGGGAACAATTTTATATCCGTCATTTGATTTTTGGACCTTTATCAGTAGCATGTTAAAAATTGGGGGGTGAGGGTGGGGACCGTGTGCTTGGGTAGAGAAGGTTCAGTAGGAACAAGCTTGGGGATTTTAAGGGAAGGCATCAAGTTGAGATATATCTCTTGGTAACGTAATGGAGATGGATTGTCCATCCTGCAGACAGTGAAGGGTACGATCACGAGTCTTTTGGAAGCAGAAAACCATGCCACACAGTGTCACATCTCTGGTAGTCCCTGTGGAGCATCCACTACGAAACAAAACGAAACGAAGCAAAACAAAACACGAACAAGTAGTATACGATGCCCTCCGGGGGTCTACTTAGGCTCAACTGAGCATTTAGAAACATTCATACTCTGAAACTGCTACACTTGGTATCATCAGAGTCACTTAGAAGGATGTTGGATGAGGAGCACAGCTCAGCAGCAGGGCAGAACTAGATGTTGCTCTTCTATGGGAGTCCCTACAACTCTCTGTGTGTCGTAGCTTCAGTGCAAGGAGACGGACCCACATCAGGCATGTATGGAACCTATCCTGGCTCAAAGCCTCTTGTCCCGTGGGAGCAAGTGTCGGTTATAACCACTCCATAGACATATTTTCCAGGGTCCCCTCAAGAGATATGTCTGTTCCAAGAGTCACTGTGCTCACGGAAGCCCAGAGCTGTGGCTTCCTCTCAGGCATTTATAGTTCTCCCAGTCTGGATGCAGTTTACCAATTAGGGGTCAGCTCTACCATATGTAATGATTCCAGCAACATACGTGATGCACTATTCATTAGGCTGCCAGGGGAACAGAGCTAGAAAGTTAACGAAAGGTCAGATTCTCATATGGAAGGGGGAAAAGATCCTGTTAATCCATTACCCAAGAAGTATGCTGAGCAATTGCACAGCAGATACCCCACCTAGTTCCTATAACATGCAGCCAGAGGAATGTCCTATTAAAATATAGCCGACACCAACTCATTTTCTTCTCTTGAAGGGTATTCGTTCTTTGTGTTTAGCAGCTTGTGGTGAACACGCAGTTGGCAAGTTTTCTGAGGAATGAGTAAGAGTTGGATAAATTGTCAAAATGGTCCCACGAAAAGGCCATACATCCTTTGGTGCTACCAATAGTAGGCAGGTATAGTAGGACATTCCAAAAGGACATTATTGAATGGACGTTTGTGGGGATTCCATGAGTCATGCGTTGATGGGAATCTATGTCCGCCGGGCAACCACAAACACTAGGCTCTTGGTAACAATGCCTCTTATTGCTGCCACGTGGTACTACTCTTGCTTGCTTCTGGAAGATCAGTAAGTGGAGATAGCTGGCTATTTATGCAATAGTTATCCAACAATTATTCATGGAGTCCTTGCTGTATGTCAGGCACTAGGGGTACACCAGTGAACAAACTCCCTGCCCTCAAGGACTTTGCAGTGTGTGGTCAGGGGGACTAGCAATTAAGCAGCTACAACATAGGTCTAGGTGTGACAGTGGGGCAAGGATGCAATGGGGGCTCTGAGAGAGCTTGGGTAGAACACCTGCCCCATCTAAGCAACTGTTATTGTGGTCCTCATCCGGTAAACTTCTGTCTCTGGGATATAATTTATAAGCACTACAAAATTTTTTTTAATGTTTACCTGTTTTTGAGACCGAGAGACAGAGCACGAGTGGGGGAGGGGCAGAGAGAGAGGGAGACACAGAATCCGAAGCAGCCTCCAGGCTCTGAGCTGTCAGCACAGAGCCTGACACGGGGCTCGAACTCACGAACCATGGGATCATGACCTGAGCCAAAGTCAGATGCTGAACCGATTGAGTCCCCCAGGTACCCCAACACTTTAAATAGTTTCTGACACTTCCTGCCTTTTCCAAACATGGTGGCTCTAGACATCAACAATGTTTAGATTACTTGTTTTATTAAGGGATGCACAAATATTGTAAGCATTTCAGAATATCCTACTCTTTAGAAAATATGCATCAGATGCTATGGTTTTCGTATTCAAACACCACTCCCACCATTCCCACCACCACCACCACCACCACCACTAAATAACTTCCCATTATCCTCATCCCGTGTGATAAGATAGAACAAGGTATTGTCACTGTGACAGATGTGGAGGAGCCCCATTGTGTCTAGATTGGGTCTTGGCTGGCCATGTTAACTAGTTAATACCCCGGAAACCAGATAGATATGGAACAGAACCATTCAATCAAAGAATTAGAAAAATAGAAAGGACTTTAGGGATAGTCTAATCTAACTCTATTTTACAGAGAGATGAAATGACTAGTCCCTAGTTCCCACACAGCTAGTTAGGGTCAGAGACCAGTTCCTGCCAGGCCAATGCTGATAATAAACATGTTGGGGCAGGCAGCAAAGACCATCCATAGATAGCATTAGTTTCCTTGGGTGCCCATCAGACTAAAATCACAGAAGAGGAAAATGCTCTGACTCTGTGTGATCATGGCTTACATTCTTGTAATGCTTAGACAGGAAGAGGGCAAATCACATGCTGAGAATGGGGAAGTTACTTTAATTTCTGTGCCTGTAATACCTACACATATCTGAACAACATAAACCACCATCAACACACACACACACACACACACACACACACAGGGCAAATCAAAATCTTTATTGCTCACTTATTTAATATGTATCATGTATTTGATTTTTTAAATAGAGGTTTTTTATTAAAGATATTTTTTAAGTTTATTTATTTATTTTGAGAGACAGCACAAGTGAGGGAGGGGCAGAGAGAGAGAAGGAGACACAGAATCCCAAATAGGTTCTGCACTGTCAGCATGGGTTCAAACTCATAAAACCATGAGATCACGATTCTGAGCTGAAATCAAGAGCCAGATGCTTAGCTGACTGAGCCACCCAGGAGCCCCCACAAGAACAATCTTATCTGAAACACAAACCACATATTTTATTTATTTATTTTTAACGTTTATTTATTTTTGAGACAGAGAGAGACAGAGCATGAACAGGGGAGGGGCAGAGAGAGAGGGAGACACAGAAACAGAAGTAGGCTCCAGGCTCCGAGCCATCAGCCCAGAACCCGACGCGGGGCTCGAACCCACGGACCGCGAGATCGTGACACGAGCCGAAGTCGGACGCCCAACCGACTGAGCCACCCAGGCGCCCCACAAACCACATATTTTAAATCAGCAGCACATATAATATTATGGTATACACAAAATGAATTTGGGTATTTCTTGATTTAGCGTATTAAAATTTTTTTTTTAATTTTTTTCATGTTTATTTATTTTTGAGGGTGGGGGCAGAGAGAGAGAGGGAGACACAGAATCTGAAGCAGGCTCCAGGCTCTGAGCTGTGAACACAGAGCCCAACGTGGGGCTTGAACTCACAAACCATGAGATCATGACCTGAGCTGAAGTCAGATGCTTAACCAACTGAGCCACTCAGGTGCACCCCCCCCAAATTTTTTTTTTAAGTTTATTTATTTAGGGACACCTGGGTGGCTCAGTCAGGGTTAAGCACCTGACTTTGGCTCAGGTCATGATCTCATGGTCCATGAGTTCAAGCCCCACATTGGGCTCTCTGCTCTCAGCGCAGAGCCCGTTTTGTATCCTGTTTCCCTTTCTCTCTGCCCCTCCCTTGCTCACACTCTCCCTCTCTCTCTCAAAAATAAATAAACATTAAAAATTTTTAAAGTTTATTTATTTATTTTGAGAAAGAGAGAGAGACACACACACACTAAGTGGGGGAGGGGCAGAGAATAGGACAAACAGAATCCCAAGCAGGCTCTACAACATTACTGCAGAGCCCCATCTCGGGGCTTGAACCCATGAACTGTGAGATCATGACCTGAGCCGAGATCAAGAGTCTGTTGTTCAACTGACTGAGCCACCCAGGTGCCCTGATTTAGTGGATTTTAATAAACTTTCTGCAAAAGCAAATTTTATTTAAAGGTCCATGACAATATATAATAGTTATTTGTAAAATAGATTAGCCACTTTATGATCTAAAAATATGTAGAACCGGTGATCTTGGTTATTAATGAAATATTTACCAAGTTTGGGGTTAAAATTAGTGCAAATCATCTGTGACTTGGTTAAATCAACCTGAGACTAAGTAGGAAATAGACTGAAACTAAATTTTTCTTTGGATTTATGTGAAATCAGATTGAGACACCCTAGTGACAAGTTTATAATAGAAACAGCCTTATCCTGGTTCAGGAAAAAGGTTTGTTTGTTTTCTTCATTGCTCATTTTGTCTTCAGAAACCAATGTAATTTAACTATTTTCTATACTTGGAGAATTTAAAATTGACCTAAGTTAGATAACTGGGAATGTTGGAATGACTAAGTTTGAAATGGTTAAGGCAGTTGTAGAATGAATGAAATGAATTGAGGATTGATCCCCTCACATGAATGAGTTAATAAACCGTCGTAATTTAAAGTTAGTTAACTTTTTCTCAGTGCAATTATTTTACTTGAAATTCTAACGAGGAATTCTATGAATAGGATATTAGTTAAGAAAACAAAGCTGTTAAATAGAACTGTAAACAGAAGCAGCTCCCATCAAACATCTTTTCACACCTTTCTGTCCCTTGGTGATAGGACCAATTACTTCCTTAAAAGAGACAGTTTCTGGGCAGAGAATCCCAAGCCAGGACACCTAGATTCTGTGACAGAAGACTGCCCACTGTTTGATGAGTGAGTAATGCAGAACGCAATAAGAGGCAAAACTGGGGCGCCTGGGTGGCTCAGTCGGTTGAGCGTCCGACTTCGGCTCAGGTCACGATCTCACAGTCTGTGAGTTCGAGCCCTGCGTCGGGCTCTGTGCTGACAGCTCAGAGCCTGGAGCCTGCTTCGGATTCTGTCTCCCTCTCTCTCTGCCCCTCCCCACCTCATGCTTTGTCTCTCTCTGTCTCAGAAATAAACATTAAAAAAAATTTTTTTTTTAAAAAGAGGCAAAACTAATGGCAGGCAACACAAAAATCAGAGAAGACACAACCATTCTAAGCCCTGAGCTCTACAGTCACACACTTTGCAACAACTCTTAGAAGGAAAACAAAAACTGACTTGATCTTTGGCCGTCAAGTCTTACAAAGGCACTTGTCAAAACTGCTATAAAAAAAAAAAATTGAGAGAGAAGATGAAGTTGGAAATGATTGTGAACATTAAAACAACAGCAACTGAGATCTTTTTTAAGGAGTGGGAAACCTGCTTTTTGGAACCAAGTTGGTCTTTATGTTAAAATGGCTATGTACAAAGTCTGTTTATATGATTCATTGTTGTCTGGGTTATGTGTTGATTTGCTATTTTTACTTTTTATATATAAAGAACTAAAAATAAGAGAGAATAAAGTAATACATTGGTGGATATAATCTATATAATATAGATCTAACTTCTTGTTTCTGTTGTCTCGACATTCCATTTTTAATGTAAACCTTTAAGACGTGCATATTTTTGTTTTGAAAATTATTTCTGCTTAAACAACAGTGTCAAGTATTTATCCTTTAAAGATAGGAAGGTGGTTCAGTTTTAGCTATATATTGGTATAATTTTACATTTTTTGAAAATGTTTAGGCTGGGTTTATTTAAGATTGGCTGGGCTTACTGCCAGCTCTTGAGAAAACCTATAGTTTTTAAGAGTCCCCATAACAATATATAACTGCTAACAGTAAATACACTTTCCATCTGTTTGAAGACTCATTGACTTCATTTAATAATAGAAAAAAAAAGTACTATCTAAAACAGAAGTTGGGCCGAATCCTGCTTGCCGCCTGTTTTTTGCAAACAAAATAAAGTTTTATTGGAACACAGGCACACCCATTCCTTTCTACATTGTATAAGCCAGCTTTTGTGCTATGGTGGCAAAGTTGAGTGGTTGTGACACATATCTTTCATGTGCAAAGCCCCAAATAGTTACTATCTGGTACTTTACAGAGTGTGCCTACCAGTGATCTAAAATGTTGGTTGGCACGAGAGATAGTCTATTATACCTTATATAGGATAGTGGGCATCACTAGGATTAAAACTATCTGGTATGTATGGACCAATCTGTGAACATCACTAAGATTTAAACATATCTAATATGCATGAAGGTCAGGGAAGGGACACAGCTGATCCATATGAAGTTTTCTGGGGGGAAGTCTCTGGAAATATCTGACCAGGAGAAAAGATGGTCACTTGGCTCAGCTCCAGGGAAGTACGCCTGAGCCTGCAGGGCGAGAGCTATAGGCAGAAACTAAAGGAGCATGATCTTAAATCTTGGTGAGATGCTGGGAGCTCAGACTGCACTGCTTGGAACACCTGCCAAAAGCATGAGGCAGAGCAGGAGGGTGGGGGCACTGACTGCCCTGTATTTCGCAACTCTGCACATCCTCTATCCTCGTGTATCCTTAGCACAGCTAAGGCAAGACAGGTTAAATCCAGCTGGATGGGCCCTATTGGTGAGCACTGCAGGCAGCCAGGATTTCAGCTTTTCCAAGCCCCTACAGATTCAGCAGCAGACATCAGAGTGCTTTTGGCTTCAAGGAACAGGCATTCAAGCAAGCTGAAGGTAATGGTTCTCAATGTGTGGTCCCAGAACCATCAGCATCAGCATCATCCCAGGGGCGTTCTGGTGTAAACTAAAATTTGAAAGCAGTTTTAAAAGGATTTGTTTCAAGATTCAAATGAGGGATTTTATGAACATCCTAGGGGAAGAAATCAGCAGATCACCTGGAATTAGCAAGTTAGGACTGAGACTGCTCCTGGTCTCCCATGGTCCTTGTCTATATTCCTTGGCTGCTTCTCTCTGCCAAGCGTGAAGTTCCCCAGCCACTCTTAGAGGATTAGCTTTCTTCTGTCCATTCATTGAGCTTTAAATGGCTGTCCCAGCCCTGACCTGACCACTGCTCTGTCCTTCAGGTAAAATTCTCCAAAGGAAAACACCTCCATTTCTGCCCAGCAAAGCTGGGTTCTATGGGGTCACATGGCACCGTGGGTCAGGCAGCAGGGGGTTCTAATCAAGAGGTTAGGGTGGGATGGGGAGTGTGTTATTTGGAAGCTGGGGCTGGGTGATAGTACAGGGGACAGATTCTCTGGGAAGGGGCATTGGAGAGAGCAGAAATATTGTCCCATGTGTCTCCTTTTTAAAAACAAAATTTTTTTTTTAGTGTTTTATTCATTTCCTGAGAGTGAGCCAGAGTGTGAGCAGGGGAGGGGCACAGAGAGAGGGAGACACAGAATCCAAAGCAAGCTCCAGGCTCAGCTCAGATGCCAGACTTGAACTCACCGACTGTGAGATCATGACCTGAGCAAAAGTTGGATGCTTAATCAACTGAGCCATCCAGGTGCTCCTGGCCCACATGTCTCCTATATGAACAAAATCAAGGCAGACAGGAAATTTTACTAGAGCAGGCATTGTATACCTCCAGGAGTTCCCAGAATCAATGGGGAGAAACCTGCAGGTGGCTGGACAGTTTTTCCATTAGTAGGACAGCAAAAGTCAATTCAGTTATACACACTCAGAAGAACTGAATTTGGAAACAGGTGTTCATACAACAACTTGTACGTACATGCAAACGATCACAGCAGCTCTATTCACGATAGCCAGAAGGTGGAAACACCCAAATGTCCATCAACTGATGAATGGATAAACAAAATGTGGCATATGCAAGCGGTGGGATATTCTTCACCCATCAAAAGGAATGAGGTTCTCATACAGTCTACAACATGGATGAATCTTGAAAACATTATGCTAGGTGAGAGAAACCAGCCACAAAGGGCATCATATTGTATAATTCCACTTACATAAAATGGCTGGAATAGACAAATCCACGGAGACAAAAAAACCCAAAAAACAAAAAATAAAAAACAGTGGGGGTTGCCAGGGGCTGGGCGGGAGACAATGCAGGTTTCCCTTTGAGGTGGAGGGAAAAGTTCTGGAACTAAATAGTGGTGATAGTTGCACAACACTGTGAATGCATTTAATGCCAAGGAGTTGTCCTTAAAATGATAGGTTTTATGGGTACTTCACCACAATCTTTTTTAAAACGTCTATTTACTTAGCGTTTCTGGGGTTCCCGGAGGTGTTCGCGCGGAGGGCGGGCGGGGCGTCGGGGCTGCCAGGACCGGCCGCGCGCCTGGCTGCTGGCGGAGGGCGGGCGGCGGGATGCGGCCCGGGCGCGGCGCCTCCAGACGTCCCCGGGCCGGTAGAGCGGCGGGAGGCGCAGAGGCGGGCGGTCGCCATTTGCAGTCCCGGGCGCAGCGGCGGCGGCGGCGGCGGCGGCGGCGCGCCGGTTCCGAGGGGCTAGGGACGGTCACAGAGGCGGTGCGGGCGGCTGGCGGCGGGGGCCCCGGCCTCGGGGCGGCGGCCCGCGGGGAGAGGCGGGCAGCGCCGGGGCGCACCGGCTCCGGACCCGGAGGCCGCCCTTCTCCGCGGCCGCCCGGCCGCCCCTCCTGTGCGCCCGGGAGGGGCTGCGAGACAATGGCCGCGCCGTCGCCGCCCGCGCCCGCCGCGCCGCCCGGGCCCGGCCCAACCGCGGCGCGGAGAAAGGTGGGAAGGCGCGCGGAGCCTCCTGGCGGCGGCGCGGGGACGGTGCCCGGCGTGTGTGGAGCCGTCGGGCGCCGCGGACTCCCAGAGGGTCGGCGGCCGGCCGGGCTCCGGCTGCGCGGCGAGTGACGAGGTCCCAGCTAAGGTGGAGATTGTCCCTCTGTTTGCTTTTGTGTGTCCAGTCTTGCCTGCATCCAGGCTATGCATTTCTGGCAGGACCATCACAGAAGGGATGCTGCGTCCTTCTCAGCGCGTCGTATCAAGTGGCACTTAATTTCAGCTTCGTCAATTTGTCTCATTACTGATGCTGTTCACTTGGATGCTTGATTAAGATGATGTCCCACATGCTTCCCCACTGTACAGTGACACTTTTCCCTTTTGAAATTATGAAGTGTTATATACAGAGGTATTTGAAACTGTAGCAATCACCCATTTTTCATCAAACCTTTTAATATTCATTTATTTTTTTATACCACATGGACTCGCGGTTTCCTGTTTTAGCCATTGGGCTGGAATCTGTTGCTGTCATTTATTTTAATGCTTCAGTTCCAGATTTGGCCAGTGGAAGCCCATTCAGCCAGCTTCTGTGTCTACTTGACATGTCCCAGCTTCTGTGTCTACTTGACATGTCCCAGCTTCTGTGTCTACTTGACATGTCTACTTGAACGCTTCCTTTCTCCCACAAGATGTTCCAGGCTCGCCTTGTGTTTTATCCTTGCCCCAGTCCTGGAATCAGATACTTCTCCAAGTAGCTTTGGTTCTTTTAGTGGAGAGCTCTTACTTAGAAATGGATATCATCATGCTGGGTATGCTCATTGCTTTTGAAATGCTGCTTTCATGATCTCTCAGTGGACATTTACATAGAGAGTGTGATAGCTAGATTGACACCTAGGTGTAGATACACAGATACAGATTGATATATACATAAGTAATTCTAGGTCCAGTCCAATACCACAGGATTCATTCTACAGGTATACCACATATTGCAGGTTCATTTCTAAACCACTGCAATAAAGTATCACAATAAATCAAGTTAAATGAATTTTTTTTTTTTTTTTTTGGTTTCCCAGTGCATATAAAAATTATGTCTGGGGCGCCTGAGTGGCTCAGTTGGTTGAGCATCCAACTTCGGCTCAGGTCTTGATCTCACGGTTCATGGGTTTGAACTTTGGCTCAGATCATGATCTCACGGTTCATGGGTTCGAGCCCCGTATCGGGTTCTGTGCTGACAGCTCTGAGCCTGGAGCCTGTTTTCAGTTTCTGTGTCTCCCTCTTTCTCTGCCCCTTCCCTGCTCATGCTCTGTCTCCAAAATAAATAAACATTAAAAAAGTTTAAAAAATTATGTCTATACTATGCTGTAGTCTAGTAAGTGTGCAATAGCATTAAGTCTGAAAAGTGTACAATACTTTATTGCTAAGAAATGCTAACCATCATCTCTTTCAGCAGGTCTAATCACTGATCACAGATCACCATAACAAATATAATAATAATGAAAGTTTGAAATATTGCAAGAATTACCAAAATGTGACACAGGGCACAAAATAAGCAAATGCTGTTGGAAATATGGCAGGATGGATTTGCTCAAAGCAGGGTTGCTACAAACCTTCAATTTGTAACAAATGCTATACCTGGAAAGTGCAATAAAGCGAAATGCAATAAATCAAGGTGTGCCTGCAATTTTCTCCTTCTTCATTATTTCTGGTACTACCACATTTATTCTTTCAAAAATTGTTATTTTCATTATTAAAGTAAAATATTCCCTTCAATAAAATTTGAAAGTACCGAAAAATAAAGGAAAATCAACCATAATTTGGCATAAAAATACAACCATGTTTTGTAGATTTACTCTCAGTCTTTTCTTTATGTGTCAGTCCCCTTTTTTGAGTTATGGAAATCATACTATAAATACAATTTTGCATCCTGTTTTTCACTCAATTTTGTATGGGTAGGCAAGTCAGCCCACAGGCCAAACCTGGTCCACTGTTTGTTTTTGTCTACAAGCTAAACTTGGTTTTTACATTTTATTTATTTATTTATTTATTTATTTATTTATAATATATTTTTTAAGTAAACTCTATCCCCAAGGTGGGGCTTGAACTCACAACTCTGAGATCAAGAAATCATATGCTCTACTGACTGAGCCAGCCAGGCACCCCTAAAACTGGTTTTTATTATGTATTTATTTTAATTTAAAAAAATGTTTATTTATTTTTGACAGAGAGACAGAGTGCAAGCAGGGGAGGGGCAGAGAAAGAGGGAGACGGAGTCTGAAGCAGGCTCCAGGCTCTGCAATGTCAGCACAGAGCTCGACACAGACCTCAAACTCAACAAACTGTGAGATCATAACCTGAGCCGAAGCGGGATGCTCAACCTAATGAGCCACCCAGGCATCCCTAAAATTGGTTTTTAAATTAATAATGTTTATTTATTTTTGAGAGAGAGACAGAGACAGAGACAGAGCATGAGCGGGGAAGGGGCAGAGAGAGAGGGAGACACAGAATCAGAAGCAGGCTCCAGGCTCTGAGCTGTCAGCATAGTCTGATGCGGGGCGCAAACTCACAAACTACAAGATCATGACCTGAGCTGAAGTTGGATCCCCAACCCACTGAACCCCCCCAGGCGTCCTGGTATGAAATTCAAATTTAAGTGTCCATAAATTAAGTTTCATTGGAACACAGTCATGTATATTCATTTATATATTGCCTATAGCTACTTTTTGCTGCAACAGCATAGTTAAATAGTTGTAAAAGAGACTGTATTGCCCACCCAAGCATAAAATATTATTTGGTTCTTTCCAGAAAAAGTTTGCCAACCCCTGAAATATTGCATCTTAGTCACATTATTAAATTGGCTGCTAAATCTGTGCTTTGAAATGTTATGGGAGTGACAATACTTAGCATATTTTAGGTGCTTAATAAAGGAATTTCCTCTAAAGAATCCAGGAAGGGAAGGGAATAGGAGGAAGAAGAGGAAGAGGAAGAGGGACGGTTTTTAGACGTGTCTGTTTTCAGGTATCTGCAGAATTTATAATTCCAACCAGTGGAAAAGGTGTCTTCTCACTAGTCATTTAAAAGAAAGATGTCTTTCATGGCTAAGATAATACCTTTTTAAATGCCCTTTTAAAAACTTATTGAGGGCCAAGATAATCTTGTTGCTACCAAATTAGTAATATATCTAATTTTAGCCAGCTTTTCCCCTTAGCTTTGCAGAAACTTTGGTGAATTTTTAAAATGGCTCCATAACAAATGTGGAAAGATCCTAGGGAGCTGAAGAGACCTCTCCTACCATTGTCCTCCACACCCTGCCAACCCCCAGCCATGGGGTCTGAGCAGGGATAAATGCTGAGAAACCGCCTATGTAGATCTCTTTGACCAGAAAACAGCCACGAGTTTGTTGTTTTTATTATTTATGTCTGTAGTTTTTGAAAGTGGCAAGGAATTATTTTAATCCTTCTCCCACCGAGAGATGGGTCTTTGGACTCTGTCCTTGAATCTGGGTGGGTTTGTGACCGCTACACCCTATAGGGTATGGCAAGAGTGATGCGTGATTTCTGAGGCTAGGAGAGGCCACGCGCCTTCCACTTAGCGGTCTAGGAATGCTGATTCCTGAGACATGCCTTCTGGGTTTGCTCCCCCGTGGAACCCAGCCACCATGCAGTGAGAAGCCCGGCCACACGGAGAGGCTGTGTTCAGGTGCTCTGCAATGACAGTTCCAGTTGAGCGTAGCCTTCAGCCTTTCCAGCCCAGGCTCAGCCAAGTGAATGAGGAAGCCACTTTAGAAGGATTCCTGCAGCCCCACCCCTTCTAGCTCCCAGCTGAAGCTCAGGATAGGGTGGAGTGCAGAAGAGCAGCCCCTACTGTGTGCTCTTTCAGAATTCCTGATGCACAGAATCAGTCGGCATGATAAAGTGATTGTTTTATAACCACTACATTTGAGATGGGTGTTGTGCAGCAGTGGTAACTGGAACATTACCTTCTCAGTAAAGGCCCTTACATATGATCGTTAAGTCAGTGTAAATAACAAAAGCCACGGAGAGCAGAGGGGTAATTAAGGGTAAAGGTAGTTAGTATAACTGAATATTAATGGGGCACCTGGGTGGCTCAGTTGGTTGAGCGTCCAACTTCGGTTCAGGTCATGATCTCACAGTCCATGAGTTCAAGCCCTGCATCGGGCTCTGTGCTGACAGCTTGGAGCCTGCAGCCTGCTTCAGATTCTGTCTCACGCTGTCTCTGCCCCTCTCCCACTCATGCTCTGTCTCAAAAATAAATATAAAAAAAAAACATTAAAAAAATAAATTTAGGGGCGCCTGGATGGCTCAGTCGGTTAAGCGTCTGACTTCAGCTCGGGTCATGATCTCATGGTTGGTGACTTGAGATTCTCTCTCTCTCTCCCGCTCTCTGCCCCTCCCCTGCCTGCTCTCACACATGCTCACTATCTCAAAATAAGTAAATTTTAAAAAATAAGGGGTAACTTCTTTATCATCAGTTTTATAGAATTCACAAGGGCTGTTTCAAATATGGACCATTAATAAAATCCAAGTACACGACACTAAGTCATAAACTCATATTGTCTAAGTGTGTAGTTTGATTCAGAGACAGAGCTTATAAAATCCAGAGGAACAAGTGATTAGCACATTCTTTTGACCCTCTGAGCAATCATATCAACCAGGCAGGCTTTCAGCAAGGCTTGTCAGCATCCAATTAATTAACAAATACGTATTCCAGAGGCGACTGGGTGGCTCAGTTGGTTAAGTGTCGGACTTTGGCTCGGGTCATGATCTCACATTTGGTGGGTTCAAACCCCACGTCAGGCTTTGTGCTGACAGCTCAAAGCCTGGAGCCTACTTCAGATTCTGTGTCTCCTTCTCTCTCTGACCCTCCCCCCTGCCATCTTAAAAATAAACATTAAAAAAAATTTTTTTAAATAAAAAATGTGTATTCTGGTGAATAACTGGATCACGGGAATTCTGTGATGTTGATTGCAGGTAGTCCCTTGCATGATTTAAAACACACAAAAAAGAAGGTGGCAACACGTATAACATCTCAACATGGAGGTGGCGCTATAGACTGGAGGCAGGGCTAGAGCTGTCTTGGAAACTCAACCGAAAAAAACAATTCAATTTTTTAAGACAAGCAAAAGATGTGAACTTCACCTAAAAAGGCATATGGATGGCAAATAAGCACAGGAAAAGATGCTCAACAGTATTAGTCATTAGGGAAATGCAAATTAAAACCACAATACAAAGTAAAACCATACCACACACTTATTAGAAAGGCTAAAATCAAAGCCAAAAACCCAAACCCAAACAAAACCTGGTTAATACCATGCACTGGCAAGGACACAGAGTGCTGGAACTCTCATATGTTGCTGGTGGGAATGCAACATGGTACAGCTACTTTGGGAAACAGTTTGGCAGTATTTTGTAATGCAGAAAGGACACCTAGCATATGACCCAGAAATCCTCCCACATATTGACCCCGAGTAAATACTCCTAAGTATTTACCCAAGAAAAATAAGCACTTAACATTTAAACAAAAATCCATATGTGAATGTTTAGAGCAGGTTTTTGCATAAATACCCCAAACTGGAAACAATCCCAATGTTCTTTGTCTTATGGATAGATAAATGGGTGGTATATTCATACAATGGAATACTGCTCAGCAGTAAAAAAGGAAGCGCATACATGCAACAACATGGATGAATCTCAAATTATGTTGAGATTCATTATGTTGAGAGAAACCAGACTCAAAAAGTTACCACCCAACGGTTTTATGGCAAATTTAATGCTATATTCATATTTTCACACACACACACACACACACACACACAGACTACATAGTATAGGATTCCATTTGTGTGCCATTCTGGAAAAAAACAAAGCTAGAGAGATGGAAAACAGATCAGTGGTTGCCAGGGGGCAGGGGCAGGGAAGGAGGAAGGTTAACTACTAAGGTTCAGCGTAAGGGAGTTTTCTTGGGGATGTGTGAGAATTGTTCTGTATCTTGATTGTGGTGCTAGTTCCATGACTCTACACCTTTGTCAAAACTCATGGAACGGGGGGAGCCTGGGTGGCTCAGTCGGTTAAGCGGCCGACTTCGGCTCAGGTCATGATCTCGCGGTCCGTGAGTTCGAGCCCCGCGTCGGACTCTGTACTGACAGCTCGGAGCCTGGAGCCTGTTTCAGATTTTGTGTCTCCCTCTCTCTGACCCTCCCTTGTTCATGCTCTGCTTCTCTCTGTCTCAAAAATAAAATAAACGTCTGGGGCGCCTGGGTGGCGCAGTCGGTTAAGCGGCCGACTTCAGCCAGGTCACGATCTCGCGGTCCGTGAGTTCGAGCCCCGCGTCGGGCTCTGGGCTGATGGCTCAGAGCCTGGAGCCTGTTTCCGATTCTGTGTCTCCCTCTCTCTCTGCCCCTCCCCCGTTCATGCTCTGTCTCTCTCTGTCCCAAAAATAAATAAACGTTGAAAAAAAAAAATTAAAAAAAAAAATTAAATAAACGTCAAGAAAAAAAAAAACAACTCATGGAACAGTACACCAGAAAGAGTGAATTTTATTCTATGTTAATTAAAAAATAAAAATTTTAAATTTCTAGCAGACTAATTTAAAAATGATTAGATATTATCAATATTAAAATTAATATTATTAGTTTACCATTTTATTTAACTCAATGGGCTAAAAATATAATCTCAATATGTAATCAATATAAGAAATTCTTAATAAGATATTTTACATTTTTTGTACTAAGGCTCAGGGATTTGGTATGTGTTGCAACATACAAGCCACGTTAGTTTGGACCAGCCACATTTCAAGCGCTCAGCAGCCACATGTGGCTCGAGACCACCATAATCAGATAGCATGGGTCTAGCTTTTTTTTTTTTTTATGAAGACTTTATTTTTAAGTAATCTCTGCACCCAACATGGGGCTCGAACTCACAACGCCAAGGTCAAGAGTCGCATGCTCCACTGACTGAGCCAACCAGGTGCCCCTACAGCATGATCTGAAAAAAAAAAGTAAGGGTAGTGTTTCCACCCTCAAGCAGCTATCATCAAATAAATAGTAGAATATTTCCACCAAGTAGCATACGCTGCTTAAAATGGTCAGACTTTTAAAAAATCTTAAAACAATCATAATGAAAAGGTAAACATAAAGTTATAAATATTAACTCAAGGGAGTCATAGTCTTGCTAATGCAGCCAAACTGGCATCATCTTCAAAGTGACCTTGCCCTCTCGCTTGCATCTTCTGGAATACTCCCTGAAAATGCCTTTCCCTTTCATGTTGCATTTGCTTACGTTTTCTTCTGCTCGCTTATCTCTTCCTCACTCCACACACCCGTATATACACTTCTCCACCCTGGTGAAGACTTACTTCTCCTTTACAGCCCAGTCCCAATGGACTGTCTGTTCCCCAAATCCCTGCTCCATGAGGGCAGGAACCATGCCTTATTTTTCTGCATGGTGGGCCCTCAATGCTCTTCTTTCTTCCAATGTTTACTGAATCCCTCTCTGTGCTGGAGATACTGGGTGAAAGACATACGGCCCTGCCCCCAAGTATCTTGCGGTCTGGTGGGAAGGACAGACAAATTAAAAAAGGACTCGACTACAGTTTGCTAAGTGCCAAAGCACGGTGCTGTGGGGAAGCCAGCCTTTCCTACACAACCTCTAGGCAGTCAGTCTCTCTCCTTTTTTCTTTAAGAGGTCACTGTGGGGGCGCCTGGGTGGCGCAGTCGGTTAAGCGTCCGACTTCAGCCAGGTCATGATCTCGCGGTCCGTGAGTTCGAGCCCCGCGTCAGGCTCTGGGCTGATGGCTCAGAGCCTGGAGCCTGTTTCCGATTCTGTGTCTCCCTCTCTCTCTGCCCCTCCCCCGTTCATGCTCTGTCTCTCTCTGTCCCAAAAATAAATAAAAACGTTGGAAAAAAAAAAATTTAAAAAAAAAAAAAAAAAAAAAAGAGGTCACTGTGGAAGTCAGCACAGGGTGGGCCTTGCCATGAGTCCCTATGCTTACTCAGCCTCAGCCAGCTGAGTCTTATGGGGGGGGGGGGGAGGGGCACTTCAGTGGAGATCACTGGGAGAGCGACCACGGAGGTGAGATTGCTTTGTCTCTATGCTAATATTAAAATGTGGACACATTCCCACCAGACTCATTCCCTGGTGAAAACTCACCAGCAGCCACCTCCCTTGGAACCCCCTGCCTGTACCACTTTAAAGAAACAATTGTCCCACAGTGGAATCCAGGGGGCCTTGTCCTTGGGTGAGCAACCTCATCTACCAATCCTCTGAGGGCTGAGCCACCCGTCCAACAATGTACACAGAAGCCAGCTGTCTCGAGCCCCCAGTGGGGAAGGGCAATAAGAGGAGAATGTAAGGCTAATTGCACATACTCTATTTCTCACTTCTAAGGAAGAAAGGACATTTCTGCAGGAGGGAGGAGGTGGTGTTGGTGACAGTGCCAGTGGTTGGCAAGGGTGCTGATTCCATCCCTCTTTACCAGTCACGGAATGATTTGTGTTTGAACACCTCGTTTTCAAGTGCAGATAAATTTGCAGAAATTTAAAAGTCATCCTTTTTTTTTAAATTTATTTGGGGCGCCTGGGTGGCGCAGTCGGTTAAGCGTCCGACTTCGGCCAGGTCACGATCTCACGGTCCGTGAGTTCGAGCCCTGCGTCGGGCTCTGGGCTGACGGCTCGGAGCCTGGAGCCTGTTTCCGATTCTGTGTCTCCCTCTCTCTCTGCCCCTCCCCCGTTCATGCTCTGTCTCTCTCTGTCCCCCAAAAAATAAATAAAAACTTAAAAAAAAATTTATTTATTTTGAGAGAGAGTGTGTGTGCATGAGCAGGTGAGGGGCACGAGAGAGAGAGGGAGAGAGAGAATCCCAAGCAGGCTCTGCACTGTCAACACATAGCCAGACATGGCACTCGAACTCACAAAGCATGAGATCATGACCTGAGCCAAAATCAAGAGTCAGACACACAACGGACCGAGCCATCCAGGCACCTCTAAAAATCATTCTTAAATCACTGTGAAGTGTTAGAGTGAAATAGTGAGACTGACACCCTGAGTTAGGGAAGGAGCTTCAATGATGATTAGGAGGAAGGAAAGAAAATTAAGGGTGGGTGGGCTTGGAGGAGGCAGGAGAATGGGAGGACTTTATTAAAAATGCAATCTTTGTCTACTTCCTGAGTTTTATTGAATCTTTGCGGCAGCAAATCGATTTTAGCTTATTTTTATTTTTACCTATTTGTTTAAGTAGGCTTTACGCCCAGCACAGAGCCCAATACAGGGCTTGAACTCATGATCCTAAGATCATGACCTGAGCTTGAGACTGAGAGTGAATGCCCAACTGAATGAGCCACCCAGGCGCCCCAATTGTAACTTATTTTTAAACATTGTATTGTTGACTGCTTGATAGGTGACAAACACCTGCTCCCCAGAAAACAAAAAAAATGAGTTTCTCCTCCTCTGAATTCTCACAGGCTTTCAGTCAACAATACTTGTTCAATGCCTGCTATTTGCCAGATCTGGTGCTAGGTTCTAGAGCTTTTGAATGTTTTGCACTTAGCATATTTCATCTTATATTATGGATGAATAAAAGTTCATGAATTTAAAAAATACTCCACATGTAGCGCTAGCTTTTCTTTTGCTGGATGGTGAGCTGTCTCTGCAGGGAATGAGATTCATTTGAGAAAAAGAGCTCACTGAAAATATTCCAGTCATCTCTGTAGCACTAAGTATCTAGCTTAGTGCCTGGTACATAGGCAGTGCTTACTCAATGTTTGTTGAATGACTACAAGGCCTCCCAAGTTCACCACCATGGAGCTGAGAAAGGTGATGTCAGACAGGGAGAGATGTGCTACAGAGGTCCCCCTTCATGAAAGAACTGGCTGACAGCCTCTGATTGTTAGTGCCTTCAACTGCTTCAGCTTTCCAGAAGCCTGGCCAAAACACGGGACTCCTCCACCGGGCAATGACCGCTCTGGAGGTTCCCAATGCTTCGGCTTCCTTTCCTTCCCAGGCGTTACTCCCCACCAATTCTTTTATGTTCCCAATTTTGTCTCAGCATCTGCTTCCTAGAAAACCCAACCCATAAGGGACTTTAGTCTTAAGCCCATTCACTGTAGACTGGTAGGAAAACACACAATTCTGGCAATAAACCAAAGACGATTGATGCAAAGAAGTAATGACAATAGTAAAAATTTTCTTGGTGCTTTTGTACAAGGTTACTTTGCTGAAATTATAATTTTTTAAAAATGTTTGTTTATTTATGTATTGAGAGAGAGAGCGAGAGAATCCACGCTGCCAGCGTGGAGCCGGATGCGGGGCTCAATCTCACAGACCGTGAGATCATGACGCTTAACCAAGGCACCGCTGAGCCAACCAGGCGCCGCTGAAATTATACATTTTAATTTCAGTGTAACAACAAGTGCCAAAATGGGCAGAGAAAGAAATGTACCTTATTAAGCCTTAATAAAAAGGTTATTCCATTTAAAATTAATGCTGTAGGGAGCCTGGGTGGCTCAGTTGGTTAAGCATCTGACTTCAGCTCAGATTATGATCTCACAGTTCATGAATTCAAGCCCCGCTTTGGGTGAGCTCAAGCCTTGCTTTGGGTGAGCACGAGCCCTGCTTCAGATAAAACAAAAAAACAAAAACAAAAACATAAACAAAAACATGAGCCCCACTTCCCGTGAGCTCCACTTCTCTCTCTCTCTCTCCCTCTGTCTCCCTCTGTCTCTCTCTCTGGCCCTCTTAGGATTCTCTCTTTCTCCCTTTTTGTCCCTCATGGGATTCTTTCTCTTTCCCTCTCTCTCTCTGCCCCTTGATCACTTGCGCCCTCTCTCTCTCTCAAAAAAAATCAAATAAAATTAATGCTGTAAAGTATAATACAAAGCTACAGTCATTAAAAGCAGTATGGTATTAGCACATCAGTGGATAATAGATGAACGGAACAGAATACCATAACCAGAAAAAGACTCTTGACTGTATGTAAGTTTAATGTATGATAAAAGTGTTTTTTTTTTAAACCCAGAAGGTAAAGATGATTTATTATATAAACATCATTGGGACAACTGGATAACTTATTGGGAAAAAATTAGACCCTACACATTAAAATAAAATGTAGATGAATTAGAATTCCAAACATAACGAGATAGTTATTAAAGTATTAAAGGAAAATAAAGGATGATATTTTATAATCTTGATGTGAGGAAGTCTTTTCTAAGGAAGAGCATAAAACCCAGAGACCATAAAAGAAAAGGATGGGTAGGTTTCACCACATCAAATTAAATCTTTTGTAGAGTGAAAGATATTATAAACAAAGTTAAAAGATAAGAATGAATGGAGTCACATATTTGGCAAAGAAAAGAGAAAAGATGAATATCAAAAACACATAAAGAACTCCTTAAAAGAAGCCCAAATATCTCAATAAAAAATAAAAGGCTGTGGGGGAACTTATAGAAGAAGAAATAAATAGGGGCGCCTGGGTGGCGCAGTCGGTTAAGCGTCCGACTTCAACCAGGTCACGATCTCGCGGTCCGTGAGTTCGAGCCCCGCGTCAGGCTCTGGGCTGATGGCTCGGAGCCTGGAGCCTGTTTCGGATTCTGTGTCTCCCTCTCTCTCTGCCCCTCCCCCGTTCATGCTCTGTCTCTCTCTGTCCCAAAAATAAAATAAACGTTGAAAAAAAAAATTTTAAAAAAAAGAAGAAGAAATAAATAAAAAACACCCAATGGCATATGCAAAGATGTTCAGCCTCACTGGTAAACAGGGATACAAATCAAAACCATAGATGGTTATTATTTTTCTAACCAACCAGATTGGCCACAATTAAAATGATTCATAATATCCAGTTCTGATGAAGTTGCAGGAAAATGAGCACCCTCATGCACTATTTATGAGAGTGCAAATTGGTAATTTTTTGGAGGGCAATTTGTCACTATGTGAGCAATTTAAATATGCACACCCTTCGACCTAGCACCTCTTACTCTAGGAAATCTCTTTTAGAGGAATGTGGGAAAGCCATGGGGAAGGGAGATGGATGTAAACGGGGAGATCAGAAGCAGGCTGAACCGCAACGAAGAGCTAACACCCCATGGAGATGGGCTGGAACCCACGCCAGCTTTTCACTGCTTCCAGTCTTGCTGATGTAGGTGTCCTGCAGAAGCTAGGGCCCTTTGTCACAGAGCAAAACACAAGCGCTTGGCTCAGGGGTTGCAGAAGCTGATGGAGGACCCAGGGGAAGGTTGAGAAGTTCAAGTCCAGCTGCTGCTTCACCTCCAAGGAGGTGAGTCAGCAGATCAGCAACTATGTCTATGAACTAGAAAATGGCAGCTGCTTTCCTTCCGCCCTCCAAATATCCCCCCATATCTCCCCTATGGCCCGCTCTAAAGGAAACAGAAGAAAGCACATTCTGGGAAGTATAATTCAGCCCAGCCAAGTGGACACATTACAAATTGGACATACGAGCGGATACCTGTCGGTGCATCATTGTTTGTATCAGGAAAAATTGGAAACAACTTTAATGACCTTTGTTAGGGGAATGGGCAATAAAGTTATGGTGTACATATACCATGAAATACTATGCAGCACTTAAAAACAATGAGACCAAAAAAAGGCGGGGAGGGGAATGTCTGTGTGGCTCAGTTGGTCAAGCCTCTGGCTTCCATTCAGGTCCTGATCTCACAGCTCATGAGTTCGGGCCCACATTGGGCTCTGTGCTGACAGCTCCGAGCCTGGAGCCTGCTTCGGATTCTGTGTCTCCCTCTCTCTCTCTGCCCCTCCCCTGCTCACTCTCTGTTTCTCTCAAAAATAAACACTAAAAAAGTAAAAAACAATGGGATCACCACAATGACATGCCACTACACACCCACCACAATGCCTAACAGGAATAAAACTGACAATACTAAGTGTTGACAAGAATGGGTAGTAATGGGCACTCTGTACGTTGTTTGTGGAAGTGTAAAATGGTACAGCCACTTTGGAAAATAGTGTGATATTTGCTTATGAAACTAAACATACACCTACCCCATGAACCAGCAATTCTGTTCTTAGGTATCTACTCAAAGAGAAATAGGAATTTATGTGCAGTGATCTTCCTGGGTCTCAGGCTTTCGTTCCTGTGTCTGCCAGCTCGCTCCTATCCCGTGACGACAAAGCCTGCTATGACTTCCTCCCTTACCTCCGCCTGTAGCTGTGTCCTTGAGACTCTGCCACCATGTTCCAGGAGTGCCTGATTCAGGGCTCCATCCTGCAGAAGGTGCTGGGGGTGCTTAAGGATCTCATCAAGGAGGCCCCCTGGGACAGAAGCAGGAGCGGCGTAAACCTGCCGAGCACAGATTCCTCCCACGTCTCCCTGATGCAGCTCACCCTGCCTGTGGGCTTCCACATGTGTCGCTGCCACCATGTGGCAATTTGACCATGGACATGAACCTCACCAGCATGTCCAAAATACTAAAATGTGCCAGCAATGACGACATCATTTCACTAAGAGCTGAAGATCATGCGGACACCCTGGCACTAGTATTTGAAACTCCAAATCAAGAAAAGGTTTCAGGGGTGCCTGGGTGGTTCAGTTGGTTGGGTGTCTGACTTCAGCTCAGGTCGTGATCTCATGGTTGGTGAGTTCCAGCCCCGCGTCAGGCTCTGTGCTGACACTCAGAGCCTGGAGCCTGCTTCGGATTCTGTGTCTCCTTCTCTCTCTGCCCCTCCCTGGCTCACACTCTGTCTCTCTCTTTCTCTCTCAAAAATAAACAGACATTAAAAAAATTAAAAAAGAAAAGAAAAGGTTTCAGATTCTGAAATGAAGGTAATGGCTTTAGGTGTTGAACAACTTGGAATTCTAGAACAGGAGTATCGCTGTGTAGTAAATATGCCTTCTGGTGAATGTGCACATATATAGGGAGATCTCAGTCATATTGGAGATGCTGTCGTAATTTCCTGTGCAAAAGATGGAGTACTAGGAGGTAGAAATACTAAGTTTTCACACACAAGTAATGTCGATAAAGAGGAGGAAGCTGTTACCATAGAGACGAATGAGCTAGTTTGGCTAACTTCTTTTTGCACTGGTACCTGAACTTCTTTACAAAGCCATTCCACTCTCTCCTACAGCGACACCCAGTATGTCTGCAGATGTATCCCTTGGTGTAGAATGTAAAATTGCTGATATGGGACATTTAAAGTACTATTTGGCTCCCAAGATCAAGGATGGAGAAGGATCTTAGGCATTCTTAAAATCTAAGAAAATGAAATTAAGCACTTTGCAAATTACTTCTTAGATGCCAACATGTACTTAAGTCTCTTCTGTCACCAAATTTGTACTGCTGAGCACATATGTAGATATTTTCTGTAAATACCCTATTTTTCCTCCATTCCTTATAATCTGTTTAAAGAACAGTCCAAAGTCCAAAGTCAAATCTGATCTTGTTAACCTAGAGATATTTCTGTCTTACCTAGAAATACTCATGATTTTCATAGCAAAAGGGTTTTGACTCTAAATGCAGTTTTAAGAATTTTTTTTTTTCCAATTTAGGGTCACCTGGGTGGCTCAGCCGGTTAAGTATCCAACTCTTGATTTCAGCTCAGGTCATGATCTCAGGGTTCGTGAGATCCAGCCCTGTGTGGGGCTCTTGCAGACAGCACAGAGCCTACTTAGGATTCTCTCTCTCTGCCTCTCCCCCACTCGCATGTGTGTCTGCTCTCCCTCTCCTCTCTCTCAGAATAAATATTTGTAAAAAAATTTTTTTAGGGGCGCCTGGGTGGCGCAGTCGGTTAAGCGTCCAACTTCAGCCAGGTCACGATCTCGCGGTCCGTGAGTTCGAGCCCCGCGTCAGGCTCTGGGCTGATGGCTCAGAGCCTGGAGCCTGTTTCCGATTCTGTGTCTCCCTCTCTCTCTGGCCCTCCCCCGTTCATGCTCTGTCTCTCTCTGTCCCAAAAATGAATAAACGTTGAAAAAAAATTTAAAAAAAAAAATGAAGAAAAATTTTTTTTAGCGTTTATTATTGAGAGACAGAGAGACACAGAGCATGAGCAGGGGAGGGGTAGAGAGAGGGGGAAACACAGAATCTGAAGTAGGCTCCAGGCTCTGAGCTGTCAGCACAGAGCCCGATGCGGGGCTCAAACTCACAAATTGCGAGATCATGACCTGAGCCGAAGTTGGTCGCTTAACCAACTGAGCCACCCAGGGGCCCCTCTCAGAATAAATATTTTTTAAAAAGAATTGTTTTCAATTTAAATAAAAGTTATTTGAATTTCAAACATCAAAAAAGTTATGTGCAGGGGCACCTGGGTGGCTCCGTCAGTTAAGCATCCGACTTTGGCTCAGGTCAGGATCTCACGGGTCATGGGTTCAAGCCCTGTGTCGGGCTCTGGGCTGACAGCTCAGAGCCTGGAGCCTGCTTTGGATTCTGTGTCTCCTTCTCTCTCTGCTCCTCCCCTGCTCATTCTCTTTGTCTCAAGAATAAACATAAAAGAAAAAAAAAAACAACAAAAAACCGAGATAAAAAAAAGTTATGTACATAAAAAGATATACAAAAATGTGCATATTCATAATAGCCACAACCTGGAGACAGATCAAGGGCCCATCAATAGGAGAACAAATATATAAACTCTTCTATATTCATGCAGTGGAATATCATTCAATGATACAAAGGAATCACTACTACATGTAACAATATGGGTGAATCTCAAAAACATTATGCCAAATGAAACAACCCTTACACAAAAGAACACATGTTTTATAATTCCACTTATATGAAATTTTACAACAGGTAAAACTAAACTTTTATGGAATAAAATTGGAAGAAATTTTATTTCTTCTTATCTGCCTATAGAAGATTAGGGTCAGGAATTGACCTGGAAGGGAGCAAGAGGGAACTTGCTGGGGTGATGATAATGTTCTATGTCTTCACAGAGGGTTTGATTACACAAATGTATGAAATCTTAAAATCTCAGCAAAAGTAGACTTTAAGATTTGTACACCTCATTGTACATATATTTTACCTTGAATGAAAATGTGTATGCAAACTTTAAATGCTAATTAATTATATGTATGATGCTTTTTTTAGGGGAAAGTGTACTGATGTCTGCAATTTACTTTGGATCCATCAAAAAGGAAAATGAATGGGTGAAGGAAGTGAGGGATGGACAGATATGAAATAAAGCAAGTCTAAGAAAATGTTAATGGTAGGGTCTAGGTCATGAGTACACAGGCATTCACTGTAAAGTTCTTCCAACTTTGTTGTATGATTGAAAATGTTTATAACATTTGGAAAAAATGAGATTGAATACGTGTATACTAATATTAGAGATATCCAAAACATATTGTTAAAAAACAAGCCTCAGAGGAAATGTATAGTATGATATGCACGTAAAGCAACTAAGCAAAACAAAAACTTCACTTCTGTGAGTAAATTAATAGAGGATACATATTAAACTATTAACAATGGTGACCTTTGGGGAGGAAAGTAGAATGAGAGAGTTGGAATCTTAACTTGGTTCTCTAGAAGGCAAAGCCTAGGGCAAAAGCTTATGTGATAACACTTTCGGGGATAGTGCAGTTCTAGGGAAGCAGGAGTGAGGGGCAAAAGAGAGTAAGGCAGGGAAGGGAGACAATAAAGATGTAGATGTATCACTGAGCTGGCCCAGCTTTATAGCAAGCACCAGTGACTATTTGGTCTCAAGAGAGGTCATCAGAGATGCTGTATAAACCTACTGTATCTTTCAACTGTCCATGGTGGGGAGGAAGGGAGAAGAATTTATGTGCTCATTGCTGTATTTCACTAGACAAAGCATTCACCCCCAAAGGCATCAACTCTCCCCACATTTTTGGAACCAGCCTGGCCAGCCAGTCTGCAAGCATGGGTGTTGAGTAGGTTGTATGGAATATTGTGTCTTAGCAGCAACAGATAAGCCCCAAAGGTGATTCTGAGGCCCAAGGCAAGAATGGGTCATGCCTGTGAGCAACATGGGGGGCCAGGAGTAGTCCCCATGGTAAGCCCTCCAGGATAAACCAGTAGAGCACCAAGGCAATTTCTCCTCTGCCTTAGGAGCGTGACAGGCCTCCTCCCTGCAGACTAGAGGAATGTACTTACTACCAGGCAATCGTTTCAGGGGCCTTCAATAACGGTGAGAGAAAAGACCACTGAGCACATCTGGGGAAATGCATAATTGGGATCCAGCACAACCGATCTTGGTAAGCGAAGACTTTCACTTTTAGCCATGTATACTTCTGCATTGCTTAAATCTTTTACAAGACTGCATTCACAAATTGCTTGTGTAATTAAAAAAAAAACAACAAAATCAAAATGTGATAGTCTTTGTGTAATATTTTGTAGCCAAATATAGTAGGGAGATAAACAGAATGAATTATGGAAATGTTAGCCTAGGGGCGTCTGGGTGGCTCAGCCAATTAAGCCACCGACTCTTGATTTCGGCTCAGGTCATGATTTCACGGTTCCTGAGATCGAGCACCCCCCCTTCCCCGCCCACCCCCCCATCTCAGTCTCTCTCTGCCCCTCCCCGCTCATTCACTCATGCTCCCTCTCTCAAAATAAATAAATAAACATAAAAAAGGGAAATGCTAGCTTAATATTACCTGAACCAGTAAGTTTAAATAAGATATTATTTTAGGTGGAGTAATACATTAAATGAAACAAAGTGAGATTTAATTTTTATTTCCTTTGTAAATAGTCTTAGGGAAATAAATTCAAAACTGGGAAAATAGTTCATTGTGATGATGTGTTCTGAATTGTGGCATGGGTATGGATTTATGGTCACTGGAATAATAAGCATACGAAGTACAGGTTTCTACTTCTGGGATAAGGGTAACATAATCACATTTGTTAAAGAGTTAGTAAAACATCACAGGAATCGGCCCATCTTGTCCTCTTAGCTCTCTGTTAGTCTCTGATCTCCCTGGTCACCAGGAGTCTTACAGCCTATTTCCCCTTTTTCTTCCAGTAACAAGCCCCACACCCCTCCTTATTAAATTTTGATAAGTTTTTCTCATTTGATTATCTCAGATAACACATGATCCTCCTACTTAGTTACAGTTCTTGGTGATGAAAACATTCATTTGGGGGCTCCTGGGTGACTCAGTCAGTTAAGCGTCTGACTTCAGCTCAGGTCATGATTTCATGGTTGTGGGTTCAAGCCTCATGTGGGGCTCTGTGCCGTCAGCTCAGAGCCTGGAGCCTGCTTCGAATTCTGTGTCTCCCTCTCTCTCGGCCCCTCCCCCGCTCATGCTCTGTCTCTCTCTCTCTCAAAAATGAATAAATGCTCATGCTCTGTCTCTCTCTCTCTCAAAAATGAATAAATTAAAAAGGAAAACACGCATTTGTTCCTTAAATGTAGCAATTTATCACATTATTGTCTAAATCTACCCTTCTTTGCCCTTTTTTGGTGAAAAGGGAAGGACCCTGTAAGCATGTCTTCTCTGTTAGCTGCAACAATGTTAGTCCTTGTTAGTAGAGGGCACTGGAGAGACACTGCAATAGCAGAGGCAGGGGCTCTGGCTCTGGTTTATCTTTGTTCTTGATCCTAAACCAGGGGAGTGGTGCTCACATTACAGCAAGTTATACTGGCCTGTAGGTGGGTGGTCTCTGACCCTCCAGTTCAGGCCTGTGGCACCTCAGTGAACTTTATCATCCAGTGAGCTGCAGAGAAATCATCAGTCATCTAAATCTCCTTGGCAGGAGAGATGGGAGGGTCTTGTAATTTTGTTCCTTGCTAGCCGCTCTTGTTTTTTGTTTGTCTGTTGTTTTGCCACTAGTTATTCCTGTTTTCTTTGAAGTTCTCTTTTACCCTTTTAGTAGATAATCACCTGTGATAGTTCATTTTATGTGTTGAATCAACTTAGAGGGTAGTTTTTGATGAGAGTAACATTTAAATTGGTGAACTTTGGGTAAAGCAGATTACCCTCCATAATGTAGGTGGGGCTTATCCAATCAGTTGAAGAACAAAAAGACTGGCCTTTCTGAGTAACAGGGACTTTACCAGCAGACTGCCTTTGAACTGGAAATGGAACATTGGCTCTTCTAGGTCTCAAACCTCCTCCTGCTCCTCCTCCTCCTTCTTTTTTTTAGGCTTATTTATTTTTGAGAGAGAGAGAGAGAGAGGGGGAGAGAGAGAGAATCCAAAGCAGGCTCTGCACCATCAACACAGAGCCCAACATGGGGCTCGAACCCACGAACTGCAAGATTATGACTTGAGTCAAAATCAAGAGTAGGTTGCTTAACTGACCGAGCCACCCAGGAGCCTCAGGGTCTTGAACCTTCTGACCTGCAGTGCAGATTTGGACTTGACAACCTTCATAATCATGTAAGCCAATTCCTTATAATAAATCTCTTTATATAAGTAAATAAAAATTTTTTTGTGTGTAAATATATATATATATATATACCTTTCACCAATTAATAATTCTTTATAGTGGGGTGCCTGGATGGCTCAGTCAGTTAAGCGTCTGACTCTTGATTTCGGCTCAGGTCATGATCTCACAGTTGTGAGATCAAGCCCTGTGTCAGGCTCCACACCGGGCATGGAGCCTGCTTGTGATTCTCTCTCTCCCTCTGCCTCTCTCCTCCACTCTCTCACTCTCTCTCAAAAAAATAGAATTCTCTATACTAAAGTTTCCATGCTTAAATTCATGGTGTGCTTTCAGTCTCCTGATGAGACATTGATTGATACCAGCTGATATCAGGCCACACACATGAAGATGATCATAGTAAGATAAGATACAGTACCTTCTTTCAGTAGTTGAAAGAAATGGACAAAGGAAAAGCTATGAAAACATTACATAAGAACAATGATGGACATGCTTGTTAGGGCCATGCAGAAGCAGAGAGGAAGGAAGACCTACCTCATGGGATATATCATAAGGCTTCACAGGATGGATGATGTCTGAACTGAATCTTGAAGGAAAATACTTTCCCAGGCAAATGAAGGTACAGAGTAGTGTAATCCAGATGGAGGGGAGAAAGCATGTCCAGAGGCAAGAGGAAGCACATTACATACTGGTAGCTTCCTGAAGCTGGGGAACAGGAGGCAGGAGAGAATGGTAAGGAACATGAAAGACATCATGAGCCACTTTAAGTAGTTTGCATTTAGAGTTCCAGGCCAGAGATTTTCAACCTAGTTTGCATCAAGACACCCACCACAGATAATATTCATATTGATAACAATTCCATACCTGAGCCAGGTTTTTGCTGCAACACCCCTCTCCTAGTTCACGGGTGTAACAAAGCATCCGTAATTTATAGTTGCTGCATCCAAAAATGGAACATTGGTAATGCTTGCTCCTTACTGTCTATAGCATAGATAAAATAGGCTGTGGGGTACACAAAATTCCTGGCTCTTACCCCAACTCTTTCTCTTCCATTTAGGAAAACATAGCAGAATGCATATGTTCCCCTCTACCTTCTCCAACTGCTCTGATCCACCTACCAAGTAATCCAAAGGATTGACAACTTTGAGTAGGGCCCAAAGAAATAAAAATATTTCCAACAGGTTCAGGCTGCAGTGCGGAGAGCAAAAACCCAGGCTGCCAGTACTGAAAGACTAATATGGGGGCGCTGCCAAGTCCTGCTGGGGGATTAAAGATGGGGGTGAACCGACTACAGCACGTGAGCATTCTCTCTGCCAGCCTCTCCTCCAAATACTCAAGGCTAAGGAATTACAAGCTAAGAGGATACCTTATCCCAATGCTGCTTCTGCTAAGGAGTTGAAAGGTAAAAGCTCAGAAGGGCTGCCGGTCCACAGTGACAGCAAATGGGAAGGATCCAGAGCAGTTTGGTGGTGCCTGGCACTCCCTTCTCTGAAGCTACTCCCTTCCCTCTCCTTAAACTCATTTCGACTACATTAGTCATTTTTGCTCCAGTAACAACCAACCTCAAAATCGCTGTGGCTTCCAACAGAGGCTGGCAAACTTCTTCTGTGAAGGGCCAGATAGTAAATATTTTGGGCTTTGTGGGACATATGGTGTCTGTTGCAGCGACTCAGTTATGCCCTTAGAGCAAGGAAGCAGCAGTAGACAATACACAAACAAGTAAGTGTGTCTACGTTCTGATGAAACTTTATGAATACTAAAATTTGAACTTCATATGCTTTTTATGTCCCAAATCTCATCCTTCTTTTGATCATGTTTTATTGAGATATACTTCACATATAACATTATATTAGTTTCAGGTGTATAACATAATGATTTGACATTTATGTATATTGCAAAATGATCACCTCAGTAAGTCTGGTTAATACCCATCACCACACTGTTACACATTTTTTTTCCTCATGCTGAGAACTTTTAAGGTTTATGCTTTTAGCAACTTTCAAATACACAGTATGATTAACAACAGTCACCACATGTTCACTACAGTCCCATGACTTATTTCATAACTTGAAGTTCGTAACCTTTGGCCCCTTTCACCCATTTTGCCCCCCACCCCACCTCCCACC
The DNA here is from genome assembly GCF_022837055.1 of Prionailurus viverrinus. Lineage (NCBI taxonomy): Eukaryota > Metazoa > Chordata > Mammalia > Carnivora > Felidae > Prionailurus > Prionailurus viverrinus. The sequence continues at coordinate 189,910,378 of NC_062568.1, read as the reverse complement.
TCTGGCAACCACCGATCTCTTTTCTGTACCTATGAATTTGTTTTGTTTTGTTAGATTCCACATATAGGTGAGGTCATATAGTATTTGTCTTTCTCTGACCTATTTCACTTAGCATTATGTCCTCAACGCCCATCCAGATTGTTGCAAATGGCAAAACTTCCTTCTTTTTTATGGCTGAATAATATTCCAGTGTGTGTGTGTGTGTGTGTGTGTGTGTGTGTGTGTGTATCACATCACATTTCCTTTATCCATTCATCCTTGCATGGACACATTTAGGTTGCTTCCATGTCTTGGCTATTCTAAATAATGCTATAATGAACGTGAGGTGCATATGTCTCCTCAAGTTAGTGTTTTCGTTTTCCTTGGATAAATATCCTAAAGTGGAATTGCTGGATCATATGGTAGTTCTATTTTTAGTTTGTTTGAGGAACATCCATACTGTTTTCCACCGTGCCTGCACCAGTTTACGTTCCTACCAGCCGTGGACAAACTTTCCCTGGTCTCCACATCCTCAGCAACACCTGTTTTCTTATCTTTCTGGTAACAGTCATTCTAACAGGAGTGAGGTGATGTCTCATTGTGGTTTTGATTTGCATTTCTCTGGTGGTGACGGATGTTCAGCACCTTTTCATGTACTCATTGGCCACCCATGTGCCTTTTTAGGAAAAATTTCTATTCAGATCCTCTGCCCATTGGTTTGGTTTTGTCAGACTGGTTTTGATTTTTGGTTTTTGGTTTTGCTATTGAGTTGTATGAATTCATTATATATTTTGGATATTAATTCCTTATCAGATATATGATTTGCAAATATTTTCTCCCATTCAGTAGGTTGCCTTTATTTTGTTGAGCATTTTCTTTGCTGTGCAGAAGTTTTTTAGTTTGATGTTGTCCCAGTTGTTTATTTTTGCTTTTGACACCTTGGCTTTGGGGTCAAATCCAAAAAGTCATTGCCAAGTCCCATGTCAAGGAGCTTACAGCCTACAGTTTCATCTAGGAGTGTTATGGTTTTAGGTCTTACATTGAAGTCTTTAATTCATTTGAGTTAATTTTTGTGTATGATAGAAGATAATGGTCCAGTTTCAATCTTTTGCTGTCTAGTTTTCCCAATACCATTTATTGAAGAGATGGCCCTTTCTCCATTGTGTGTTCTTGGTTCCTTTGGTGTAAGTCTCGTTAATATATGACTTATGGGCCATATATTACCTTTCAACTTTTCAAAAATGAAAAAAATTCTTAGCTTATGGACCTTACAGAAACAGACAGTAGATTGGATTTGGCCCATGGGCTGTAGTTTGCAAACCCTTGGTTTACAACCACCAACATATATTTTTTGCTGTCTTTACAAGTTGGTGATTATAGGTCAGCTTCCATGGCTCAAAGTACCTCACTCTGGGACCCAGGTTGGGCTATAAAAGCAGCCCCTATTTGGCTCACACTATTTTTTAAAATGTTTATTTATTTATTTAGAGAAAGAGAGAGAGAGAGCATGTGAGCAGGGGAAGAGCAGAGAGAGAGAGGGAGAGAGAGAATTCCAAGTAGGATTTGTGCTGCTAGTGCACAGCCTGATGCGGGGCTTGAACCCACAAACTGTGAGATCATGACTTGGGCTGAAACCAAGAGTCAGACGCCCAACTGACTGAGACACCCAGGTGCCCCTGGGTCACATATTTATGTGGCAGAGAAGAAGAACAAGAGCACTGGTGGAAACATATGATGTGCCCTAAAGCTCCTGCTCAGAACTGGCATGCTGTCACTGTTCATACTCCGTTGGCCCAGGCAAGTCACAAAACCAAACTAGACAATGGGTCCGGGAACTGCACTCTGTCTCCGGAGAGGCAGTGAACATCACACAGCAATGGGTGGTGACATATAATCCTCTCAGAATGAAAGAAGGGAGTAGTTGGAAAGGCTAATACAATATATCACTCTGAACCAATACCCATTTCCACTGTGCATTAGGACAATACTGGTCAATGTGTGGTTCACAGACTGATGTCCCCAGTCTGTAATAAGTACAGAAAGTGAGGGGCGCCTGGGTGGCGCAGTCGGTTAAGCGGCCGACTTCAGCCAGGTCACGATCTCGCGGTCCGTGAGTTCGAGCCCCGCGTCGGGCTCTGGGCTGATGGCTCAGAGCCTGGAGCCTGTTTCCGATTCTGTGTCTCCCTCTCTCTCTGCCCCTCCCCCGTTCATGCTCTGTCTCTCTCTGTCCCAAAAATAAATAAACGTTGATAAGTACAGAAAGTGAAAGTAAGTGAAAAAATGTAAGAAGTTTCATATAATAAAGACGCTACAAACAAAAACAATCTGGTTCTTCAACACAGTTTGAGAAGCACTTCATTAGCCAACACAATAGCCAGTACTTTCAGGGGACATGAATTCATGAGCCAATATACAACCAGTATGAGAGAGACAATAAACTGAATCTCTCTGTCTCTCTCCCTCTCTCTCTCTCTCTCTCTCTCTTTCACACACACACAAGCACATATATATATAATCTAAGAACTATTGGAATAAAATAAAAAATTTAAAATAAGGATGATAAAAATACTTAGAGAACAGATTATATTAACATATGAGGTAATGAGAAATCATAAAAAAGAACCAAGAAGAAATATGAGAATTGAAAATAGAAAGAACACAAAAGATAGAATAGAGGGATAGATGTGACTGAAGAAAAATTAGTAAATTTCAAGATCATATTGAGGAACTTTCCATAAGATAGCAAGAAAGGACAAAAAGATAAGGAATATAAAAAGAAGTCAAGAGACATGGAGAACAGGAATAAAAATGCCAACATCTGAAAAATTAGGGGTTCCAGAAGGCAGGTGAAAAAACATGGAGAGGAATAAATTATTTTTTGAATAGTGAAGGTAACCTTCCCAGAATTAAAGAAGGATGAAAGGTCTTAGACTAAAAGGACCCATAGAGTGCCGAACAGGAGCATTAAGACAAAAATCTACACTCAGACACATTATAACAAAATATAAGACTATCAAATGTAAAATGCAAGAATATCAAAGACAAGAGAAAATTGTAAGGGAACTGTAAAAGAAGAATTCTATGGGAAGAGGGGTGCCTGGGTGGCTCAGTTGGTTAATCATCATGACGCATCAGGCTCTGTGCTGACAGCTCAGAGTCTGGAGCCTGCTTTGAATTCTGTGTCTCCCTCTCTCTGCCCCTCCCCCACTCACTCTCTGTCTCTTAGAAATGAATAAACTTTTAAAAAAGTTTAAAAAAAAGAATTCTGTGGGAAGATAAAGAGTGAGTTGGTATCATACTACCTAACAGCAACACTGGATGCAAGATAAGAATAGAGCGATATGTTTTATAGTATCACAGGAAGAGAACTTTGATTCTAGAATTTTATATTCAGTAAAATTGTCATTCAAATGTTAGAGCATGATAAAAATATTTTCTGGTACACAATGCTTTGGAAGCTTTGCCACACAAACATTGAAAATAGTATTGAAGAAAGAACTTGAGATGAGATACAAATCCCAGAGATGCTCCAAGAGATTGGAGAAATATGAGTGTTCAAGTGCTTTGGGGTGCCTGGCTGGCTCAGTCGGTACAGCATGTGGCTCTCGATCTTGGGGTCCTGAGTTCAAGCCCCATGTTGGGCCTAGAGTTTACTTAAAAAAAAAGAGAGAGAGAGAGTATTCAAATACTTTTGTAAAGTTTATCTTTGTTTTTAAAGAAAAGGGGTTGTATCAAATAAGGTGAAAAGAGAAAACACATCTATAACAAATAATATCAATTCTCTGAAAAAAAAAGAGAGATGAGCATATGCTTAAGTACTTTCTTATTAAGGTGAAGAAATAAATATTGATACATTTAATTATTCACAGGAGTAAAAAACATGAATATAGGTAATAAATTAAGGACAACCACAACATGAACAAAATATAAATATATAACTTTTAAATCAGGAGAAGGAAACTCAATCTAACCAATAGACTAAAGAGAAGAACAGTAAAAATAGAATAAAAGGAATAAAACATAAAGCAAATGTAAAATATGACAGAAGTAAATCTTAACTGCAAATACAATAATTGCATTAAATTCAAAACTAAAAGGCTGAAATTCTCAGACTAGCTTTTAAAAATCCAACAATATAATTTATCAAAGCATATACTTAAAAGAAATGGAAAGGTTGAAAATAGGATAGAAAAAGCTATGCCAGGGGTGCCTGGGTGGCTCAGTAGGTTAAGCATCCAATTTTGGCTCAGGTCATGATCTTATGGTTTGTGAGTTCAAGCCCCGCGTCGGGCCCTGTGCTGACAGCTCAGAGCCTGGAGCCTGCTCTGGATTCTGTGTCTCCCTCTCTCTCTGCCCCTCCCCTGCTCTCCCTCTCTCTCTCTCTCTCTCCAAAATATATTAAAAGAGAAAAAGCTATGCCAGGCATATACAAATCAAAAGAATCTAGAAGCCAATAATCCTAATATGTAATAAAATAGGACTTAAAGTAAAAAACAAATCATAAAAGACAAAACATATTATGGGACATAACACAGGAAGGAGAGGAAGGAAATTATAAATGCCAACTATTCCCTGTGACCAGTTTTAGAAACAAGGACTGTAGTAACTATACACATTTTCTTTCTTGGTTACAGAATATCATATTATGATTTAATGGATAAGACATGAATATTTCTCAGAGAATGATGTAGTTCTTCATGAGTCATTGGGTATTCCCTTTCACTGAGATAATGAGAATTTTTTTTCTATGACAGTTGAATTATATTAGGCGGGAACATTTTGTTACTTTTTTTTTTTAATTTAAGTATGGTAAGTTTGTATGGATAACTAGTATACAAAATGATGGACTGTGGCATATACTGTGTATTGGCTCATTTAACACACTCTCCAATCCCCTTCTTGTATTCCTTCCTATACTGACTGCATAGGCTGGAAAGCTAAAAACTACATTTCCCAGATTCCCCTGAAGTTATTTTTCAAATAGATGCATCCTTGTGAGACTGAAATGGAGGAAAGGAGAAATGTGAGGCAGAAGCCATGGCTCTGGGCATAATAGCTATTCTTGTAAGCCTAGTTTGAAGGGGCTGGTTCTTCTGGGGCAGCTTGGCAGAGATTTCAATGTCTATTCCTAATGTCATAGTATTAGGTGGTGGCAGCGTTTGGGGTCCTATGACAATAGTCACGTGGTGTGGTTGGGAGTTTCTCATGGTTGATGTTGTCCTGAACTTCCAGCATCTAAGCATGATTCTCTGGCCCACTGGGATATTCATAAATCGCACAATGTTATGTAATAAAAAGCTCTTTCAGTTTAAAGTACCCTGAGTGGATTCTACTCTCTACAAGTAACAATACTGACTCTAGGAGACTGTTAGTGGCCCCTCAACATCTTTTCTCTCTTTCTTCCTTAGTAAGAGAATGTTTAACTATACATATTACTACCCCATGTAAAGACTGTATTTCCCAGATTCTCTTGCAGCTAGATGTGACCACGTGACTAAGTGCTGACCAATGGGATGTAAATGAAAGTGTGATGTGGCAGATTCCAGCAATCTTCCTTAAGTGACAGCAAATATATGCCTTTTACCCATTCTTCTCCTTTTCTCTATCTTCTTTGAGAGTTGGCGGTCCATTTTAGAATAGGAGCATTAGGGCCACAAGCTAGGTATGGTGGAACAGAAACTTGGTAACATGCTTGGTTCCCTGAAGGCTTCATAGAATGGAGCTCCTATACTAGCCTTGAATCATCCACCTTCAGGTTTTTTATGTGAGAGAAAAATAAACTTATGTCTTGTTGAAGCCATTGTTATTTTAGATTGTCACTCTCAGCCAAATCTAATTCAATGAATCAATGACCAATAAACCATCACCCCAATTCAGAAAATATATACCCTTCCTTTCTGCCCATTAATCCCTTGTTCATATTTAGGGATTAGTTAAAATTTTCATGTCATCCAGTCTCTCATGTGAATCCACATCTTACAGTAACTCCCAAGGGTATAGTTCCTTAAATACAGCTCCTTGAAGATGGTCCCTCTTGATCTGAAGACCCAGGAACTAAAGAGAAAAGTTATCTGTTTCATGCTTACCCAACTGGCAGTCGTGGTACATATGGGATAAGCACTATGGACATTCCTGTTCAAAAGGGATGAAAATGCAGGCATAAATCAATCACTGGTCCATAGTAATTCTGAAATCTATCTGGACAAATGTTGGAAATTCCTTGATTAGAACTCAAGGCCTGGGGTTAATCATCCATGGCTCTTGGTTCTACTCTCTGGGCTCTTGATTCTGCCCTCTGAGTCATCCTTCCTTTTGCATGGAAAACAATTCCAATTTGCAACTATGTAGTTTTCTTTAATTTTTTTTTAACGTTTATTTATTTTTGAGACAGAGAGAGACAGAGCATGAATGGGGGAGGGTCAGAGAGAGAGACACACAGAATCTGAAACAGGCTCCAGGCTCCGAGCTATCAGCACAGAGCCCGACGCGGGGCTCGAACTCACGGACCGCGAGATCATGACCTGAGCCGAAGTCGGCCGCCCAACCGACTGAGCCACCCAGGCGCCCCGCAACTATGTAGTTTTCACAGATTGCATTCTACCAGCAGAATTTTGGGGGTCAGAAGGTGTCTTTTCATTTTGTATTGCCTCTGATCCTTTCAGTCCAAGTGGGCAGCGTTCTTCCAAACACTTCTGAAAAACATGGGGCTCTCGCGAATCTTCTTGAGGTTCACTCCATTAGAGAAAAGGTATCCTCACAAAGCTCTTCAAGATAAACCCTTCTCTGCCTTGAGCTTCTGCTGAGGAACAATAAGCTTAAGTTTCTTAGAATTCTACTGTTTGAGGGGCTCAGGTCATGAGCTCACGGTTCATGGGACTGAGCCCTGAGTTGGGCTCCTGCACTGACAACACAGCCTGCTTGGGTTTCTCTCTCTCCCTCTCTCTCTCTGCCCCTACCCTGCTTTCTCTCTCTCTCTCTCTCAATAAATAAATAAATAAATAAATAAATAAATAAATAAACAAACAAACTTAAAAAGGAATCCAACTTTTTTTTTTTTTATTTTTTTATTTAAAAAAAAAATTTTTTTTTTCAACGTTTATTTATTTTGGGGACAGAGAGAGACAGAGCATGAACGGGGGAGGGGCAGAGAGAGAGGGAGACACAGAATCGGAAACAGGCTCCAGGCTCTGAGCCATCAGCCCAGAGCCTGACGCGGGGCTCAAACTCCCGGACCGCGAGATCGTGACCTGGCTGAAGTCGGACGCTTAACCGACTGCGCCACCCAGGTGCCCCGCATCTTTAAATCTTTAAAGGGCTTTTTATCTAAATGAACAATACTCTGAGGTAATACCTTCAATCTTTCTTAGATCTTGGCAAAGGATTTTAATGTTACTCCCTTCATTTCACCTTTGGACTGTGTTTTCCTGGATTTAATATTTGCTCAGAAGCCATTTCTTAATTTTAGCACCATTTGCCACCTGGAGAGGCTAGGAATTTTCCAGAAAGTTCTGGAAACCAGAAAGTTCTGGCTTCCTTTTGTCAAATAGTCCTTCCTTTACCTTATCTCTTTCCTTTCATATTTTACTACAAGTGGCAAGAAGAGACCAGGCAGCCCCTTCAACATTCTGCTTGGGAATCTCCTTAGCTAGATTACCTGATTTATTAGGTACATTTTCCACTTTTCACCTTACTGCAGGCAATAGTGCTGCTAAATTTCTGCCAACACATCACAAGGACCCCTTTTCTTTCAGTGTCCAATCAGATTTGTATGGCTTTCCTTTAAGCCCTCACTGGCAGCTTCCTCAAAGACCAGCAGGACTCTAATATTTTTTGAAAGAGTCAAGTTTCATTAACACTCATCTTTCAAAGTCCTTCCATTTTCCCCCAATGCCCAGTTCCAAAGTCACATTTTTTAGGTTTTTGTTATGGTAGCATTTTTAGGTACGACAATGTGTATAAGTTATCTATTGCTGCATAACAAATTGCCCCCACAACTTAATGGCTTAAAAGGACAAATATTAATTACTTCACAAGATTTCTGAGGGTCAGGAATCTGGAAGCAGGTTAGCTGGTTGGTCCGGCTCAGGGTCTCTTGCAAGGTTTCACTCAAGTTGTTAGCTGGGACTGCAGTCTGCTGAAGGCTTGTCTGGGGCTGGAGGATCCATTCCAAGGTGGCATACTCTCATGGCTGTTGGCAGAAAGCCTCAGTTCATCTCCATGGACACCTGAGGATACTGGCTTCTCCCAGAACAACAGATCCAAGACAGAGAAAGAACAAGCAGGAAGCTGTTTTGCTTTTATCACCAAGACTCTGAAATCACACACTATCATTTCTACTTTATTCTATTCTATAGAAGTGAGTCACTAAGTCCAGCTCACACTCATGCAGAGGGGAATTAGGATTAACGTCTTGAAGGGAACAGTGCCAAAGAATATGTAAGCATTCAAAAATCACTATGACTAGGGGCACCTGGGTGGCTCAGTTAGTTAAGCGTCTTACTTTGGCTCAGGTCATGATCTCACGGTCTGTGAGTTCAAGTCCTGTGTTGGGCTCTGTGCTGACAGCTCAGAGCCTAGAACCTGCTTCTGATCTGTGTTCCCTCTCTCTCTACCCTCCCTTGCTCATGCTCTGTTCTCTCTCTCTCAAAAATAAACATAAAAAAAATTTTAAAACCACCATGACCATCCATGTTCTTGTCCTTGCCCTCTAGCTCCAGTGGAGATAGTGGAGTTTTCACTTTTCCTATCTAGGCGCTGTTCCTCTGTTTGAGATTTTGATCTCTTTCTCCCTCAATTACACAAATTCAGCCACTACTAGTTATTCTTCTTGTATATTTAATCTCCTTTGTCTTCACGCTTTCCATTAGCATTTAAACACATTTATTTTTAAGTCTTTTACCATATTGCCTTCTAGCTAATACCCTCTCTCTTTGCTAATAGTTTTATTTATTTATTTATTTATTTATTTATTTATTTATTTATTTATTTATTTACTTAATTTATTTGAGAGAGAGAGAGAGAGGGAGAAGTGGGGCTCACCCGAAACGGGGCACTTGCTCACCTGAAGCAGGGCTCGTGTTCATCCGATGAGGGCTCACGTTTACCCGATGCAGGGCTCAAACTCACGAACCATGAGATCATGCATGATCTGGTCAGAAGGCAGATGCTTAACTGACTGAGCCACCCAGGTGCCCCTATAATAGATTTTTTTTTTATAATGTTTATTTATTTATTTTGAGAGAGACAGAGTACAAGCTGGGAAGGACCAGAGAGAGAGGGAGACACAGAATCCGAAGCACGCTCCGGGCTGTCAGCGCACAGCCCAACACAGGGCTCAATCTCATGAACTGTGAACTCATGACCTGAGCCAAGATCAAGAGTTGGACACTTATGGGTGCCTGGGTGGCTCAGGTGATGAGCTCACAGTTCGTGAGTTCAAGCCCCACGTCGGGCTCTGTGCTGACAGCTCAGAGCCTGGAGCCTGCTTCAGATTCTGCGTCTCCCTTTCTCTGCCCCTACCTTACTCATGCTTTCTTTCTCTCTCAAATATAATAAACATTTAAAAAACTTAAAAAAAAAAAAAAAGAGTTGGACACTTAACCGATTGAGCCACCCAGGAGCCCCTGCCTGCAGTAGTTTCAAAACATGTCCCCAAATTCTCTGAGATTCTTCCTGTTAAGAGATAGCAGCTATGTCCCTTTCCGCTTGAATCTTGGTAGGTTGTGACTCCTTTCCCAATGGAATATGGCAAGTGAGGCAATGTAACTTCTGTTGATAGGTATAAAAGATCACACAGCTCCTTCCTAGTTCTCTTGGATACTCCACCTCGGTAGGCTCTCTTGAGAGAACACTTCCTCTCAGAACCCAGACGCCATGCTGTGAAAAGCCCAAGTCGCATGGAGAGGCCATGCGTAGGTGCTCCAGGTAGCAGTCCTAGCAGAGCCAGTTTTCAAGTGATCCCAATCTTGGTGCCAGGCCTGTGGGTGAAGAACCCTCCAGATGATTCCAGTTCCCAGCAGTTCGAGTCACGCCTAGCCATTTGTGTCTTCCCAGCTGAGACTCCAGACACCGTGAAACACAGACCGGTTATCCTTGCTGTCACTTGTCCAATTCTTGATCCGTGGAATCCGTCCGTAAGCATGATGATATAGCTTTCTTTTATTCCATTGAGTTTTGGGTTGGCTTGTTACATGGCACTGGAACATACCCTTTCTACCCAGCTCTCTCTAGAATTGTCTATTCTCATCATCTCTATTTTTTTTAATCCCCTACTTATTCCTCTTATCTGGATTTTACTCCTTTCTTTCAAGTTTAAGTCTCTGAAGTCAATGATCTCCAAGTTATTAAATCTAATAGACACTTTCCTAGACAGGGTTTTTTTTTTTTTAAGCTCATTTATTTATTTTGAGAGAGACAGAGCACAAGGTGGGTAGGGGCAGAGAAAGAAGGAGACAGACTTCCAAGCAGGCTCCACACTGTCAGCGCAGAGTCTGACTTGGGGCCCAAACTCACAAACCGTGAGATCGCGACCTGAGCCGAGATCAAGAGTTGGACGCCTATGCGACTGAGCCACCCAGGCGCCCCTCTCTTAGACTGCTAAGAGAAGTATTTAACACTATTGTTTAGTTCTTCATTTTTGAGTTACTCTTCTCCTAGTTTCTATGACACCACCCTATCCCAGGCCTTTTCCTTCCTTTCTAGTTGCTTCTTGGGGTCGTTTGCAATTTCATCTTCCTCTAACCAGCCATTGGGTGATGAAGCGGCTGCAGGTTGGTTCTGAGTCTTCTTCTTCTCTTCTCACTGTGTATTCTCTCTCTATCCAGATCCATGGTTCTAATTCCCATCCATGTGACATCAGTGACAACACTTTATCCCTAACTATTGTATCTAGTAAGCTCTATGCCATATGTCCAGATTCCTTCTTAACATTTTGTACCAGTCAGGGTTCTTAGTTGCACACAGACTGGCCTTGGCTGATTTAAGCAGAAATGAATGGATTAAAAGTTCCCAGAGTTCCAGGCAGAGCAGAGCACAGGGGCTGGAGTCTACACTAAGCAGGCAGAAACAACAGCCAAATCATACCACAGGGCTGGCCTGGTGAGGATACCAACAACTGCTCTCAGCAAGCAGAGACATGGCAGCTGGCACCATTGAGAGCACTAACCTTGGATAATGTGGATGCTGCCACTAACAGTCCTGCCACGACAGCACCTGGAGATACTACCTTGCTGTAGCTGTTACCACTGCACGAAAAGCTTCTTTGAGGTTCCTGCTTCTTGGTGTCATAACTCCCTCTTCAAAGCCCCTGGTGCATGCATCTGATTATCAAAGTGTAGTCCATGGGCATTGTCCTAGCTGCAGGGATTCTGGGAGAGCAAGACACTGGCACTTCCAGATTCTATTGCAGAAGGCAGAATCCACCTCTCACCAATTAATCATAATGTAAGGAATTCTCCAAATATATCAACAAGTTTCAGAAGCTAGGAGGGGGAAAGAAGGTGAGGGGGAAAAAAATTCCCATTACTTCTTCCTTGGAACAAAGAGTTTATCACCCACCTGACGTGCTCTCTTAAGGAACAAGTTTGTAGAATGCCTTTGCATGTTTTAATGAACGAAGGCTGAAATAAAACCTTTTGCTATAAAAATGCCCAGGTCTTTCTTGGCGAGTTCTCAATGGGGACGCTTGCAGAGTACTTTGAGTACATCCAACCCTCCTTTTTGAACATGTTTCCGTTTACCTGTTCAGAACGTGAGGATATGCAGCTAAATAGCAAAACACCTCTAGAGTAATAGGTTAGTGACGTCAAGAGTTGGTTGTGGATATTCTGTATCCCTCTCATAGAACATATGATCTTCAAAATGCATAGCTAATTGTTGTTGGAACCAAGGCAATAAACTTTGCCTGATATGACTATCACGTAGGAGAGGAAGCCATCGAAAAACTAAAGGTTTTGACATTTCCCCCCCAGTTTTATTACATCATGGTGCTTTTCAGTACCTGACCCAGCATAAGGAACTAGAAACTAATCTACAGAATTCATGTTTCTGCAGAAATCATATTTCTGCAGTTGCAGTGAAAATTCAGTGATTTAAGATTTTTAGCAAATATTTAACCTGTTTGTACTTAGGGTCATAAATACGTCCTCGGAAAGTCTTGATGTCCAATGAATCTTTGTATTGGAAAACACAAAACCTGCTATTTTTACTACTTTTATATTTTCTCTGAACTTAAGCGAGAATTATTTTCTCATATCTCAGACTCTCTGGATTTTCCTCTTCAAATAAAATGCTTGCGACCTGTAGAGGTTTAGAAAAGGTTATCCCCGACCAAAACGAGTGCCTCAATAAAGGGCAAAATTCCGTGGAAATCGCTTATATTTGACGTTGCTAAACTTAAGTACAATAATGTCACATGTACTTATACAGTAATTGTGGGCACGCCTAAATCCCTCCCTCTTTCCTAAACCAAATTCTCCAGATCCTAGAAATCCAGCCCTTCTGCCCTCCGGAGGCGCCTTTCTCAACGTAAAGTACAATTTTAAAATTTAAGCTCCTGCCTAAATAATGGTTCTGTAGTCAACTGCCAGGGAACCTGGGCACCCCAGAGCCTCTGGAGGGTGCAGCGGGGTGTAGGCTAGGGCAGGGGGAGTGGGCGAAGCTGCTGGTTGGTGCCTGAAATCTGTGCGTTGCCCCTTTAATTGTGTCCCCAGCCCTCGGGCGTTTCTGTCCAACGCCCACGTCAGCAAATACCTTTTGTTTCTCTCACGTTGGGGCTACTTGTTTTAGGGCGCAAAGGAGCGGCTTCGAAAGTGGGTATTTCCCCTGCCGAAGACCAGGAATCCTCCCCGAGCCCGCGCGCGCGACCCGCCGGTGCGCCGCGGCCCGCGGTAAGTGGCTGCGCGCGGCGCGGGCGGAGGGCGGGCGGGGCGTCGGGGCTGCCGGGACGGGCCGCGAGCCTCGCTGCGGGCGGAGGGCGGGCGGCGGCGGGATGCGGCCCGGGCGCGGCGCCCCCAGACGTCCCCGGGCCGGGAGAGCGGCGGGAGGCGCAGAGGCGGGCGGGCGCCATTTGCAGCCCCGGGCGCAGCGGCGGCGGCGGCGGCGGCGGCGGCGGCGGCGGCGCGCCGGTTCCGAGGGGCTGGGGACGGTCACAAAGGCGGCGCGGGCGGCTGGCGGCGGGGGCCCCCGGCCTCGGGGCGGCGGCCCGCGAGGAGAGGCGGGCGGCGCCGGGGCGCACCGGCTCGGGACCCCGAGGCCGCCCTTCTCCGCGGCCGCCCGGCCGCCCTGCCCGGCCAGCCCCTCCTGCGCGCCCGGGAGGGGCTGCGGGACAATGGCCGCGCCGTCGCCGCCCGCGCCCGCCGCGCCGCCCGCCCGCCCGGGCCCGGCCCGACCGCGGCGCGGGGAAAGGCGGGAAGGCGCGCGGAGCCTCCTGGCGGCGGCGGCGGCGGCGGCGGCGGGAAGGCGGCGCGGGGACGGTGCCCGGCATGTGTGGAGCCGTCGGGCGCCGCGGACTCCCGGAGGGTCGGCGGCCGGCCGGCCTCGGGCTGCGGGGCGAGTGACGGGCGGCCCGCCCAATGGGGCGGCGGGGGGCGGGCGGGCCGGGGTCCCGGAGCTGCTCCCCCGCGTCCCGGGCGCTTCCTCGGGAAGGTGGCTCCCTAGGCAGTAGTCCGAGTTTCTCCTCCAGCTTCCATCCTTTGGTTTTATGTCGTGATGCAACAGATCCGGGCTCAGAACCGAAGGCAGACTTGCTACACCTAACACATATTGAGCCATAATTATTGGCTTATGACGGAACCGCACAAACGCACCTTCTACCCATGTGTAGACTGCCTCTTTTGTAAGTTAGCGGTTTGGCCCCTTCCCCTTCAAATGCGCTTGTTTAGCATTGATTGTGCTCCTAGGCAGACTCCACATCTTTCCAAGAAGTGTTAGGTTTTCGTTCTCTCTTAAAAAAAAAAAAAAAAAAAAAATATAATCGATAGGTAACATTTTGTGTTAGTTTTCATTTAAGACGTCTTTGGAAGCAGTAGATTCCCACCTAGTGGGCTTCTAACTACACACGTCAGTATTCTGTTCCAATAAACGTTTCTATTTGTGGAACTTTAGTAAATGGAGTGCCTTCACCTATATGAATTATTTCACTTAATTTCACATAAAACAGCAACCCAGTTAGGTCGATGGTTATTATACTTTCCAGATGAGGAAATGCGTTATGTGCAGAATGTAACCCTTAAACCAGAAGGTGAACGATGGCAGCCTCCCAACGCCCTTGCCTCCTGTTCTTGTTCTTCATTCCCTCCTAAAGGCACCTCCAGAGTCTTCTGGAAAGCAAGTCCGTCACTTTGCTTTCCTGCTCTAAAAACCTTAATTGATCTTTATCAGAAAAAAAACTCCAAAATCCTCAGCAGAAGAACCAAGGCTCAAACTTCCTCTCTAGGGTTATCGTCCCCAAGCTGCAAATATGGGTGGGTTTGTGGAACCCCTGAAGCAAGAGTTCTTCACTGATAACCGGTGATCAGGTGTCTATTTCTGGGAATCTCCCTGGCCACACCAGTGGTAAACGGGAAGGGAGAATCTAACCCCAGCCCTTGGGTAGGTTAGACTCTAAGATGTCAGCAGAAGGCATCCTGAAAACCTGGGCTCTTTCCAGGTCATGTAAATTTCTGACCCCTGGATACTTGATTCATCCTATATAATTTCAGTCTTATTTCCTATAATAAAACTGGGTTTCTGTTTAATAGGTTTAGCCCTTTCAGTGATATAATTATATGTTTATAATATTTAAAGGATTTGGTGTAAGTTTTTGATCCTCTTGAGGGAAGTTTTTGTCACTTCTTTGTTCAGAATTGGTCAGTGCCTCCCCATTTTCAGTGGTTCCCCATCTTACTCATAGTAAAAGCCAAGGCCTTGTAAAAGTTGGTCCCGTGATGTCTTTCTGGCCGCACGATCTCCCCTTCCTTTCTGACTCCATTTCTCATTGCTCTCTCCATCCCTCCTTAATGTTCCTCCAGTCCTCCTTGCCTGCTCCTTCTTAGAGCCTTCGCCCTTCATCTGCCTGGAACACTCTTCCCTTAGATACCACATGACTATCTCACCTCCTTTGGACTTAAATGCCAACTTCTCAATGAGACTTTTCCAGCTATGGTTTTGATTTTCTTAAACATTTTAATACTTCATTTTAAATCTTACCAGGGTTAAAAGATGTTCATTCACCAAAGAATTCAATTACCATGCTAGTTAGCCCAAATTCTTTGACTCAGGGATTTTTGCTAGGGAGGCTAATGAGATTTATTTTGGTGACCCTGATGGACACACTAAATTCTAGATTAATGATTATGTATCTTAAAAGAGATGGTCTTCTAGCCCACAGTCTTTTTTTTTTTTTTTTTCAACGTTTATTTATTTTTGGGACAGAGAGAGACAGAGCATGAACGGGGGAGGGGCAGAGAGAGAGGGAGACACAGAATCGGAAACAGGCTCCAGGCTCTGAGCCATCAGCCCAGAGCCCGACGCGGGGCTTGAACTCACGGACCGCGAGATCGTGACCTGGCTGAAGTCGGACGCTTAACCGACTGCGCCACCCAGGCGCCCCTAGCCCACAGTCTTAATTCACTGTACTTGTTACCTAAATCTTCAATCATAAAATATGTGTTTTTTTCCTTCTATTCCAAGGACATTTGAACTTTGGTTCCTAAAACATGTAATTGACTTGTCCATTCACCTGTTTAAAGATCTTTCAACTGGGAATCTAGATTTCTTTAATATTCTTAGGATTTTATGATATTTAACTCTATCTCTTTTATAGATATCTAAAATATTTCATTGAATTTTGGATGTCCCACATGAATTAAAGTAATTTGCTGTTTCAATTTATAAAGTCAATCTACCAAGAGAAGAAAATTTGAAACATATTACCCATTTCCATGACTGAATCACATATTTTGAAAGTAACTTAAAGCTTTCTTAATGGTGTGAGTACAGTTATGAATGTAGGTTATGTTAATGTCCTGTGGATGTAAATATTACCAAGTTGTAACTGAACCCAATTTATAGGACAATTCCTATTGTCCTGTAAAAGTTGCTGTTTTTGCTCCTGCCTATGTCTCTACTGCCTGTCTTAGTGTAGTCCCTTTACCATGTCTTGCTTTGACCATTGCGATAAGCTTTTAAATTGGTCTCCCTGGGCCTGCCTCTCCCACCTTTTCTCTTCCATGCCCTCTCAAGTTTTCTTCTGGTAATGCAAATGGAATCATTGTAACAATAATACCTGATATTTATTGAGCCCCAGCTGCAGGCTGGGTCTTGTGCATACTCTCTGGACAGAAGAGTGCAAAACTCAGGGTTGTTGGTTTAGGGTCAGTCAGCCAGAATTCCAGTCTCTGTTCACTTGATCCTGTGCAATCTTGGAAGTTTTTAAAAATGTTCCGCATACCTCAGTTTCTTTATACAGTGTGCATCATGGATCGCAGCTTGAGGCTGTTGTGAGGACTGCAATAAGTGTATAGTGTTTAGCACAGTGCCAAGTAAACATTCAAATATTAGCCATTTGGGGGTGCCTGGGTGTCTCAGTCAGTTGAGCGTCGGACTCTTGCTTTTGGCTCAGGTCATGATCCCAGGGTAGTGGGATTGAGCCCCGGGTTGAGTCCCAAGTTGGGCTCTGCGCTGAGCATGGAGCCTGCTTGGGTCTCTCTCTCTCTCTCTCTCTCTCTCTCTCTCTCTCTCTCTCTCTCTCCCTCCCTCCCTCTCCCTCTCCCTCTCCCTCTCTCCCTCCCTCCTTCATTCCCTCTCTTCCTCTGCCCCTCTCCCCTGCTTGCGCTCACTCTCTCTCTCTGTCTCTCTCTCTCTAGGAGCCTGCTTGAGTCTCTCTCTCTCTCTGTCTCTCTCTCTGTCTCTCTCTCTCTCTCTCTCTCTTGCAAGCTATTTTTATTGAAGTATAACTTACAGGTCATAAAATTCACCCTTTAAAGTGTATGTAATTCAGCGGTTTGTAGTGTATTCATAGAGTTGCACAACCATTGCCACCCTCAAATTCCAGAACATTTTCACCATAATATAAAGAAACCTCATACCCATTAACCATCACTCTCCATTGCTGTATCTCCCTAGACCTGTGACAACCACTAACCTGGCCTGTCACTATCTGCCCATTCTGGACGTTTCATTTATTAAATTTTTTTTTAACGTTTATTTATTTTTGAGAGAGAGAGAGAGAGAGAGAGAGAGAGGAGAGAGGGAGGGGCAGAGAGAGGGAGATACAGAATCCGAAGCAGGTTCCAGGCTCTGAGCTGTCAGCACAGAGCCTGACATGGGGCTCAATCTCAGACTGCAAGATCATGACCCCAGGCGAAGGATAGCTGACAGAGCCACCCAGGCTCCCCTGGACATTTCATTTAAATACAATCATAAAATATATGGTCTTTTGTGACTAGCTCCTTTCACTTGGCTAGGGGGTTTTAAGGTTCACCGATGTTGTAGCAAGTATCAGTACTTCTGTTCCTTTTCTTGGGCTAATAATGTTCTATTGTATGGATGTGTCACATTCTGCTTATCCATCCACCAGCTGATGGACATTTGAGTTGTTTCTATGTCTGAGCTATTATGAATAATGCCTCTGTGAACATCTGTGTGCAAGCTTTTTTGAGGACAAATGTTTGTATTTATCTTGGGTGTATATCTAGGAGTGGAGTCATTGGATTAAGTAATTTTTAAAAATAGCTTTATTGAAATTCAATTTGTATACCATAAAATTCACCTATTTAAAGGGTAAAATTCAATGATTTTTCGTCTATTCATAGATATGTACAACTGCCACCACAGTCCATTTTAGAACATTTTCTTCACCTCAGAAGGAAACCCTCTACCCTTTAGCTCTAAGGCCACTCAGCCCATCCCCCTCCCCACAACCCTTCCTCCTAGCCCCAGGCAACCACTTATCTACTCTGTCTTCTAGATCTTCCCATTCTGGACTTGCATAGGAATTGAATCCTATAGTAGGTGGTCTTTTGTGATTGGCTTCTTTAATTTAGCATAATGTTTTCTTTTTTTTTAATATTTATTTATTTTTGAGAGAGAGAGAGAGAGAGAGAGAGAGAGAGACAGCATGAGTGGGGGAAGGGACAGAGAGAGAGAGGGAGGGAGGGAGGGAGGGAGACAATCTGAGACAGGCTCCAGGCTCTGAGTCGTCAGCACAGAGCCCAAGGCCTGGTTCCACGAGAACTATGAGATCATGACCTTAGCTGAAGTGGGATGCTCAACTGACAGAGCCCCCCAGGCACCCCTTATTCATTCATTCATTCATTCATTCATTCATTCATTCATGTTTATTTATTTTTGATAGAGAGCCAGAATGTGAGCGGGGGTGGGGCAGAGAGAGAGGGAGACACAATTCAAAGCAGGCTCCAGGCTCCGAGCTGTCAGCACAGAGCCTTATGCAGGACTAACCCACAGAGCGTGAGATCATGACCTGAGCTGAAGTCGGAGGCTTAACCAACTGAGCCACCCAGGCACCCCATGTTTTCAAGGTTCATCCCTATTGGAAGCATGTACCCGTACTCCAAACCTTGTTAAGGCTGAATAACATTCCATTGTATGCATATTCCATTTTCCCCTTGGTGGACATTTGGGTTTCCACCTTGTAGCTATTCTGAATAATGCTGCTATAAACATTTGTATACAGATTTCTGTGGGGACATATGTTTTTATTTCTCTCGGGTACATACCTAGGTGTGGGATTGCAGGGTCCCATGGTAACCCTATGTTTCATCATTTGAGGAACTGCCAGACTGCTTTCCAAAATGGCTGCATGATTTCACATTCCCACATTAGTGTCTGAAGGTTCTGATTTCTCCACATCCTGGCCAACACTTTGTGTGTGTGTGTGTGTGTGTGTGTGTGTGTGTGTGTGTGTGTGTGTGTTGTAGCGATCCTAGTGGATGTGAAGTGGTATCTCACTGTGATTTTGATTTGCATTTCCCTAATGGCCAATGATGTTAAACATATCTTTATGTGCTTGTTACTATTTGTCTTAATTTATTTCTTATTCCATGAGTCTTATTTATCTTAGCTATTATCTTATTTAATCCTCTTAACAGACTTCCTTAGAGCCTCTTAACAGTCAATTTCCTCATTTTACAAAGAAGAAACTGATGTGTAAAGTAGCTTGACTAAGTCACACAGTCACTGGTAGGCCTATAATCATGTCACTCTTCTTAAAATCCTTCAAAAGTGCCCCGAACCTGCAAAAGTGGAGGCGCTTCAGGATCTGGTGCTTACATGCTTTTCTCGTTTTATCTTCCACTATCCCTCCACAGGCCTTAAGTCTGTAGCCACAGCAACATTTTTATCATCCCCGAAGAAGAAGGCGTGCTGTTGAATACCTGCCTGTGCCTTTGCCCTTGGTGCTGTATCTGGAATGTCCTTTGTGTCCTCTTTTTCATGAGTGAACTTTTACTCCTCCTCCAAATAATAAAGAAAGTACAAAATATACGGAAAAATAAACAAATTAACCTGCATTTACCTCTGAAAACCTTCAGGGCTGGTGTGAGAGAGACAAGAGAGAGGAGGGTTGTGGTGGAGGACGACTTTCACTATCACTGACGGGAATCACTGCTATCTGTTGGCTCAATGGAATCTTTTTCTTTTCACGCACCTTTAACAAGGAACCTATCCAGTGACACTTGCTTTTGCCTCCGTTTGAGGATTTCACAGAAATGTGACATCGCGTTGTCTTTAAACGGATTCATCACTGCCACTGCTACTGCCTTATTCAGGTAGTGCTTTCCTACAAAATTTTGCACCGTTTCCCACGTTTTACACATCTCCCTAATCTCATTTGAGGTGAGGGATTCCTCCTCCTTTTTCTCCTCCTCTTCTGCAGAGGAGATGCAGCCAGAGACATCAAGTCTTGCAATTTTGGCCACTCACATACCTCGTTCGCACTTCTCAGTGATTTCCCTCTTCACTTCCACCATAATCACCTCCTTCTTCTCACCGCCTTTCTTTTCACCCTTCTTCTGCGTGGGGGCCATTGTATACGCTCACACGGATGCTGACTACAGTACGGTATTAATAAACTCTTGTCATCGACTGTATTTAATGTAACTGGCAATAAGGCAGCAGAGGAGAGGGTCTATATCGGCTGGCAGCCTGACCTAGAATGAAGCAAAGCATTCCTAAGCTTACTTTTGTATGGAAAAGCAGAGGACTGTTGTCCATAGGTGCTTTGAAGTGACAAAAAATACACGAGTGCCTGTTGTGGACACCTCCCAACGTTCTGAAAAATCACTGATTGCTGTCAAACACTGCGTCCTGAGAGCAGTCATCTGAGCATGGGAGATGATCACCCACAATCCCACAGTGAGAGAGAGAGAGTGCGCAAGAGAGAGATGAGAACCATTGATTCGGTTGTGATCATGGGATGTTCAGCGTCAGGTACTGCTTGCATTGCAAGACGTCGCTCGCTTATCAAGTTAACATTTATTAGAAATGTTTGTTCGTCCTGCAGAGCACCAGCAGAACAAGTTACTCGCAATCCAAGGTTTTACTGTATTTTTTCCATTGTGTTGTGACTTCATTTAAAAGTTTCTTTCTTGGGGTGCCTGGGTGGCTCAGTCGGTTGAGCGTCCGACTTTGGCTCAGGTCATGATCTCACAGATTGTGAGTTAGAGCCCCGCGTCGGGCTCTGTGCTGACAGCTCGGAGCCTGGAGCCTGCTTTGGATTCTGGGTCTCCCTCTCTCTCTGCCCCTCCCCCACTCAATGCTCTGTCTTGCTCTGTCTCAAAAATAAATACAAACATTAAAAAAAAAATTTAAGGGGCACCTGGGTGGCTCAGTCGGTTAAGCGTCCAACTTCGGCTCAGGTCAAGATCTCGCAGTCTGTGAGTTCGAGCCCCGCATTGGGCTCTGTGTGGACAGCTCGGAGCCTGGAGCCTGCTTCAGATTCTGTGCCTCCCTCTCTCTTTGCCCCAACCCACTCGCATTCTGTCTCTGTCTCTCAAAAATAAATACACATGAAAAAAAGTTTCTTTCTTCCTTGCTGTCTCTCTTTCTCTGACTCTCTGTCTCCATAGATAGTGTGGTGTTCCAGAGCACTGACCTTTGATGTGTCATCATCTTTGTATTCCCAGAGTCAGAGAGAGACTGCCAAAGAGTTGGTGCTCAATAAATATGTATTGAATAAATACATTTATCCTTTCGGTTTGAGGATCTTTCCTTCTCATAAAAATAGAATAAAAGGGTTTTGCTTTAAGAAAATTAGAGAAGAAAGCATATAGAGCTATGTGGAGTTCAGAACAGGGTAAAGTATTCAATCAAAGGTTGAAGTTGCTCTCTTTCCATTTTTTTTTTTCCCTAACCCTTCAGAAAGTCTCCACTGCTGTTGAATCCTTCCTTGGATCTCAGCAGCATCTGAACCATCGAGGGTACAGCAAATACCTTTGTGTCTGCTTCAGTTCCCTCTGTCTCACTGGTTCTATTGGGTAAGGTGCAACATAAGGTTTTTATGGTTCCAGGATATTTGGGAGAAGCTTTATTTCAAGATCTACATCTACAGTGTAGTTTCCATCAACAGAAGATACCAGCAAACCAAAAAAAAAAAAAAAAAAAAAAAAAAGGTGGGGTGGGGGATGCCTGAGTGGTTCAGTCAGTCGAGCATGGGACTCTTGATTTTGGCTCAGGTCATGATCCTGGCGGTGTTGTGGAATCGAGCCCTGCATCAAGCCCTGCGCGGGGCTTCACACTAAGCATGGGGCCCTGCTTAAGATTATTTATCTTTTGGGGCGCCTGGGGGACTCAGTCGGTTAAGCATCCAACTTCAGCTCAGGTCATGATCTCACAGTCCGCGAGTTCGAGCCCCGCGTGGGGCTCTGTGCTGACAGCTTAGAGCCTGGAGCCTGCTTCAGCTTCTGTGTCTCCCTCTCTCTCTGCCCCTGCCCTGCTTGCACTCTGTCTCTCTCTCTCTCTCTCAAAAATAAATATTGAAAAAAATATGTCAAAAAAAAGATTATTTCTCTCTCTCTGCCCCTCTCCCCCACTCGCACACACACACTCTCTCTCTCTCTCTGAAAAAAAGAAAAAAAGAAGATACTAGCAAACCAAACAAGGCCATAATTTTATCTAAGGCCTTTTTTTATTTTTTAAGACTTTCTTAATATGTACATTAAAATAGTATCCTAAGCCTAAACACTAAAATTAGAAAAAAAATTTTTAATGTTTATTTTCGCGAGAGAGAGAGAGAGAGAGAGAGAGAGAGAGACAGTGTGAGTGGGCGAGGGGTAGAGAGAGGGAGACACAGAATCCGAAACAGGCTCCAGGCTCTGAGCTGTCAGCACGGAGCCCGACGCGGGGCTCGAACCCACGAACTGTGAGATCATGACCTAAGCCCAAGTCAGACGCTTAACTGACTGAGCCACCCAGGTGCCCCTAAACACTAAAATTTTAACTTTCAGATTGTAAATCTTATGGAGAGTATAGATCCTATTCTCATGAAATCTCTGTAATAAGTTTAAAAATCTAAATGACAAAACAAGCTCAGTGTTAACAAATGTATGGGTATGAAGATGTGAGATAGAAATGTAGGTATAGATATAGATACAGATACAGATACAGATACGTAAAATGGAATAACATTCAGCCATGAAAAAGAAAGAAATCCTGTCATTTGCAACAGCATGGATGGACCCAGAGGGCATTAATGGTAAGTAAAATAAGCCAGATAGAGAAAGACTAATGCTACATGTTATCACTTAAAGTTTTTTTTTTTTTTTTTTTTTTTAGTTTTTTGTTTTTTTTTTTTCAACGTTTATTTATTTTTGGGACAGAGAGAGACAGAGCATGAACGGGGGAGGGGCAGAGAGAGAGGGAGACACAGAATCGGAAACAGGCTCCAGGCTCTGAGCCATCAGCCCAGAGCCCGACGCGGGGCTCGAACTCACGGACCGCAAGATCGTGACCTGGCTGAAGTCGGACGCTTAACCGACTGCGCCACCCAGGCGCCCCAAAGTTTTTTTTTTTTTTTTTTTTAATTTTTTTTTTCGACGTTTATTTATTTTTGGGACAGAGAGACAGAGCATGAACGGGGGAGGGGCCGAGAGAGAGGGAGACACAGAAATCGAAGCAGGCTCCAGGCTCTGAGCCGTCAGCCCAGAGCCCGACGCGGGGCTCGAACTCACGGACCGTGAGATCGTGACCTGGCCGAAGTCGGACGCTCAACCGACTGCGCCACCCAGGCGCCCCAAAGTTTTTTTTTTTTTAATGTTTATTTATTTTTGAGAGAGTGAGACAGAGTGTGAGTGGGGGATGGTCAGAGAGAGGGAGACACAGAATCGGAAGCAGGCTCTAGGCTCTGAGCTTTCAGCAGAGAGCCGACGCGGGGCTCGAACTCATGGACCATGAGATCATGACCTGAGCTGAAGTCAGATGCCCAACTGACTGAGCCATCCAGGCGCCCCTACATGTTATCACTTAAATGTGGAATCTCAAAAAAAAAAAAAAAAAAAAAAAAGTGAAACTTGTACAAATGGACTAGAAAAGTGGTTGTGAGGGGCTGGAGGGTGGAGAAGATAGGGAGAGGTTGGTAAGAGGGCATGAACTTTCAGCTCTAAGGTGAATAAGGTCTGAAGATCTGTAGTCTAATGTGGTGACTATGCTTGATAACACTGTATTGCCTAATTGAAATTTGCTGAGAGAGTAGAACTTAAATGTTCTCACCAAAAAGCAAAAACAAAAACAAAAACCCCAACATCCCCCAAAATCAATGACAGATATGTGAGGTGACAGATTTGTTAATTAACTAGATGGAGGGAATCCTTTCACAGTGTATATGTATATGAAATCACCACGGTGTAACTTTAAATATCTTAGTTTGTCAATGATCTGGTAACTGAAGCCGAAGAAAATCTGAATAGCAAACACCCAGGTTCCTAGAGCATAATTAAGGAGGTAACATTTGAAAGGGAAAATGGCAACAATTGTTTTTAAAGAATAGCTCTTCCTTAGGGCGAGGTCTACAATAGCTAGTTAGAGTAGCTTTAACTAGTTGCCCAGTGAGAATGGAGTTTTGCTACCTTCATGTACCCTGGGGTTTTGGAAAGATCACTTTCTTTGGGTACAAATATGATGGACTCAGTCACATTTTTTTCTGTGTCCACCTTTGTATAAGTTAGCATTTTACGGGCCACAAGAAAATGTATGGTAGGAAAATTATAAACTGTTTACTTTTTCAACTCAGTTAAAAAAGTGTTTTAAAGTGGTCTGCATAATTAATAATAGTGATTTTATTATTATTACTATAATCATAGCTGACATCTGCCAAGGGCTTGTTATAAGCCAGGCACTGTTGTAAGCACTTTACTTAGATGATCTTCTCATTTACTCTGTCCTGTAACTGTAGAAGGTATTATTATTATTATTCCATTTTATAGAATGAGAAACTGAGGCTCTAGGAAGTTAACTTCCTGTGTTATCTAGTTGTGTGTGGCAGAGCCAGAATTTGCACCTGGATAGTCTGATTCCAGAGCCTGTACCCCTGAGCACACTACCCAGTACTGCTGCTCACAGACAGACTACTCACCCTTCTGCTTAAATTTTGAGGCAAGCGATGTCCTAATATGCCATCTGGGCCCTTTTGCAGGAAAAAGACACCACACCAGTGTTTTAATTCGTTTACTAAAGGGAATTGAGTGCTTACAAAATCCCTGGAAAGGCCGGGAGGAATGGGCTCCAGGCTGGGCCTGCAGAAATCATTCCCAGAACCAGACTGCCAACCAGGTCCCTTAGGGGAGGGCATCAGGAGGCCGCCACAGCACTGCTGAGTTCCAGATGACATTGCTAGCTGCAGTTCAAGGGTCAAGAAATTGCTGTCCCCAAACTGCCCCTCAGCACCCACCAACTGGTGACGGTTGTCTCCACCCAACCTATGTCTAAACAGCCATGAGTGACGCTCTGGAGACTGGAAGGCTGCTGCAGGAAAATCCAGTGTTTCCATAAATGTGCTTGCCAGCATTAATGCCTAAGCAGCAGAAAGATGGTCCCCGCCTCATTTCTGCCTTCCAAATCTCGTAGAAGAACATCTGATGGATGGACCCTATTTCACATGGGGAAACAACTGTAGAGGGGTCTGGAAATGTACTTTTTCATTTACCAAAAGGAAGTAATAAAGGATGCTGAAGGTTAATACACAAACTAATATCTGCTAGGGTAGGGGCGTTTGGGTGGCTCAGTCGGTAGAGCATGTGACTCTTGATATCAGGGTTGTGAGTTCAAGCCCCATGTTGGGCATATACATATATGTATCTGTTAGGGTAGAACGTGGTGGTTAGCCCTAAAAATGATATTTTATCCATATGTAAAAACTGTTTCGGGCACAGACTATATTCAGAAATCAGTGCTCTTTGGGGCGCCTGGGTGGCTGAGTCGGTTAAGCGTCCAACTTCGGCTCAGGTCGTGATCCCATGGTTTGTGAGTTCAAGCCCCACATCGGGCTCTGTGCTGTCAGCTCAGGGCCTGGAGCCTGCCTCCGATTCTGTGTCTCCCTCTCTTTCTGCCCTTCCCCCGCTCGTGCTGTTTCTCTCTCTCTCTCTCTCTCTCTCTCTCTCTGTCTCTGTCTCTCAAAAATACATAAAGAATCTAAAAAAAATTTTTTTAAGAGAAAAAAAAGAAATCAGCGCTCTTTAAAAGCTACAGAATCAACTTCTGCTTTCCACCATACAGACCCAGTACTAGTTAGTGTGCTGTTAAGTACCTTTGTTGAAATAGTAAAGCTATCACAGGAAGTCCCTTTACTGAGTGTCTTCCTAGCTCACTGGGCTGGGTGATAGATGAGCTTTTAGTGTAGGAAGGAGTTGTTTTCAAAAATTAATAATTTTATTCCCCCAACTACAGTTTTCTCCTCAAAGATTTTTGTAAGCCTCGAGGCAGCAATGTTTTGAATGGTTTAAGTTGCCAGAATTCAGACCTCCTCATGAGTGGGTAGTTGACATGCAATCGCTTTACTAATTTAAATATATTTGAATGGTTCTTCTTTCTCTGGTGGTGTTTTCAGGATACTCATTTAAAAATTATTTCAGTTTGTTTCCTTCTTTCTACTGGCTTGTATTTTCTAAATTTTCTGTAATTATATAATACCTTTATAATCAGAAAAAAAAAAGACAGATTACCTTAAAAAGTGATCCCATTACTTTAGGCAAAAATTTTTTGGCAAGAATTCTTAACTGATTGGTTTAGAAAGCATCAAATTCATTTTCCACTGCCTGTGGACACCAAGCCTGACACTCTCTTTGATTAACAAAACTTCATGGTCAATGAAAAACATAATCAAACCGATTTAAAAAAAAAAATTTTTTTTTTTTGGTAATGGCAAAGGTTTGGAATAGAATAAAAACTGAACATTTTATAACATTGTTACAACTGATATTACAAATTATGGTACACTCAGGGAACCCTGAGGGGCAGGAAAAAAAATTGTGTTACACTCTGGTATAATCTGGCAAATTGAGTAAGTTATAAAAGATCTGGTGACTGTAGTAGGGCTTTCTGAACATATTTTTTTTCCCCACTTCCCGCAACCATACAGTTTTCCAGAAATGTTGCGTTTTTCAAGTTGAATCTTTAAAGCTCTTCTGTTTGGTTTTCTTGCAAATCATATTAGGCCACTTGGAGGCAAAGGGTAATAAGACATGTGTTGCTGTTTTAGTATCTCATCTGCTGGCCTGCCTTCGAACAGCTGTTGTCTAAAGAAGTTTATTTTATTGTCACAGTTAAAAAGTGTGTCTGCTTTCAATTTGCCATAGTACATTTTAATATCAGAGCTCTCTTCTTGCAGATTTGAATATTAAGGTTTCCGTTAGAAATACAAATTTATTTATTTCCATTAATTAATCATCTGTGCCGATTATCTATTTTTACGTGCTCAAAAGTGATACCTGATAAGGGCTGCCATGTAATTTATTTCAATAAGTATCTTTTAAGGACCTTAGCAGATGTTTCTGTCTCTTATAATGTAAAAGTACATTGTAAATAGCTATTTGCTCTCTCTACAGGACAAACCTTCATATACAGAGTGTTTTTGACTTGGAACCTTCCCTTTTTTACTCCACTCAATTGACTTAGCAGGGTTTCAAGAGCAGCGTTCATAAATTTGCAGGTATGAACAATTTTAATTCTTGATATTGTATCTAACTTAAATATATAGACAGAAAGTAGAATTTCGTAACTATAGATTTTATATGTCAGAGGATGGATTTATTGCTTGAAAAGTCACTGTATAAAACATTCAGCATTCTGATTTTCTTGGCCGGGTCTCCCTGTTCACTTATTGCTAAATTTTTAATCCATTGCCTCTCTTGTGTATGTATACCTTCCATTCTGCCTTAATCAAAGATTCATATTATATTAGAGCTGGAGATTATGTAGGCCCATCCCCTCAATTTGCAGAGAAGGAAATGAAGCCTAGAAAGGTGAAGGTAGAGTCCACGGACACAGAGCCAACTGAGTAGTAGAGCTAGTGTTAGATCTCTCAGCTCTTCCCCCGACACTTGGGCAGGAGTATAGCTCAGAAATTACATCCCGCAGCTTTGGAGTCACTGTCTGGGTTAATACCCTTTTCTGTGGGGAGAATAATACCACCTACCTGATGGGTTGTTGTGTGTGAGGATTAAAGAAGACAATATATTGTGCTTCTGCTGTTATTGTCTGTGGCCCTTTTTACTTCCCGTTGGGTTGACCCCTTCACTGCTTCTTGAAACTCCACACCTTGGCTCACGGTTGCAATGCTGTCCTGATTCTCCCTGTAATTCTCTGTGACACTGGCTTCTCTTCCCCATCTTACTCCACAGATGAGGGCAGCCCTCCAGGCTCTCATCTCAGCCCATGTTTCCTGTGAGCCCCTCCATCCCTGTTTGCCGAGATCTTCCACTTCTCTGTCTTCAAGTCTGACTTACCCCCTGAGCTTCAGATCGGCATTTCCAGTGGCCCCATGGCCGTTGCTTCCCGATTTCCCATTCACCTCAAACATGATGAACTTAAAACCAAAGCCATTCCCTTTCCCGTAAATAAGTTCTTCTAACTGACTTCCTAATTTCTGTTAGTGATACTACCAAACCCCCAGGCTTTAAGAATCCCCACGTTCTCGGGGCGCCTGGGTGGCTCAGTCGGTTAAGCGGCTGACTTCGGCTCCGGTCATGATCTCGTGGTCCGTGAGTTCGAGCCCTGCGTCAGGCTCTGTGCTGACAGCTCAGAGCCTGGAGCCTGTTTCTGATTCTGTGTCTCCCTCTCTCTGACCCTCCCCCATTCATGCTCTGTCTCTCTCTGTCTCAAAAATAAATAAAAGTTAAAAAAAAAATTTTTAAAGAATCCCCACGTTCTCTTTATAGCTTTCTAGCCTTCCACAGCCAATGACAAATTGTGGTACCCTCTGGTACAATCTGGCAAATTGAATAAGTTACAAAATATCTGGGTGGCTGCAGTGAACATTTGTAGTAGGATTTTTCAATCAGCCATCAAGACCCGTGGGTTTATTTCCCGTTGAAGAATTTTTCATCTTTTCCTTCCTTCCCATTCCTGCCATCATCACGGTGTTCAAGCCATTAACCAGATCCACAGTTGCCAATAAAGTAGCTGTTCTTTCACTTGGAAATGGCTGGGTTCTTTTTCTCTCTCTCTCCCCCAGAAATACAGCCTCTTGACTTTCCATGCTTGTTCATTTAGCACATGCATCTTGACTTAAGTACAGACACAGAATATCCTTAACTCTGAGAACTTCCACAATATCTTAATCTTGAATTACAACCTAGATCTGGCTAAATGTAAGACTCATGCTTAATATTTCACCCATATGTTTGACAGACTTTAAAATTTTTTATTTTTGAATATATTTTTAATACTCAAACCTCAAAATATTTAAAAGTTTACCATATAAAATCTCCCTCCCATTCTTGTTTCCTGTCTCCCAGATCCCATTTCCACTCCAACTGGCAACCACTGTTCTACGTTTCTTGTTAATCTGTTTAGAGTCTCTGCTTATTTTTTTCCCGTGTGTGTGTGTGTGTGTGTGTGTGTGTATATATACATAACTTAACTATGCTTTTTACAAAACTTAACTATGTGTCATAGCCATCTTTCCATATAGCTATCCCTTATTCGTGGATATTTTTCTAACCCTTCACTGTCACAGTTGGTTCTTCAGTGAATAACCATATACGTGTGTCTTTCTGATTATGTACCAGTGGCCCCGTAGCATAAATCCCCAGAAGTGAAATTGCTTGGTCAGAAAAGATACGCATTCGTAATTTTGAGAGCTGTTGCCAAACTGACCTCCAAGGGGTCATACTAATTTACATTCCCACCAGTAATGATTGAGGGTACCTGTTTTCCCACATTGTTATAAATATTATCACATTTTTGGATTGGATTGCTGCCTTGAGAGGGGAAAAAATGATACATCAGTGTGGTTTTAATGTGCATTTATATTTTATGACCAAGGTTAAATATACTTTTCATATGATAAGGGACATTCATATTTCTTTTCCTGGGGACTGTCCTTTGTCTCATTTTGTCTCATGGTTATTGTTCTTTTACTTGTCAATTTCTTAGAAGCTTGGTGTGTATTGAGATGACCCTTTTCTCTGATAGACTCTTTTACCATGTTGTCATATGCCTTATGCCTTTGCTTGTGGTATTTTTTTATTATGATTTTTTTTGCTATTCATGTTTCATCTTTATGTAATCAAATGTATCAATCTTTTATTTAAAAAAATTTTTGGTGGGGGGGAGCACCTGGGTGGCTCAGTCAATTAAGCGTCCAACTCTCAGTTTCGGCTCAGGTCATGATTTCGTAGTTTCATGGGTTTGAGCCCCGCATTGGGCGCTGCGCTGACAGTAGAGAGCCTGCTTGAGATTCTCTCTCTTCCTCTCTCTTTACCTCTCCCCCCACTCATGCTATCTCTCTCAAAATAAATAAATAAAACTTAAAAAAATTTTTTTTTTATCAGTGTTTATGGCTTTTGTATTTTGAGTCAGAGGCCCTTCCCACTGTGTAGTCTTCCATATTTTCTCTTAGAACTTTTATGGCTTTGTTTTCACACTTAAATGTTTGATCCATATGGAACTTATCCTTGTATGAGATGGGAATTGTAAATCCACTTTAATTTTTTTTTTCTGGAAATCTAAAATTGCCATTTATTAAATTGCTCAGTTTTAAATTTTTTTTTTCAACTTTTTAAATTTATTTTTGGGACAGAGAGAGACAGAGCATGAACGGGGGAGGGGCAGAGAGAGAGGGAGACACAGAATCGGAAACAGGCTCCAGGCTCTGAGCCATCAGCCCAGAGCCTGACACGGGGCTCGAACTCACGGACCACGAGATCGTGACCTGGCTGAAGTCGGACGCTTAACCGACTGCGCCACCCAGGCGCCCCAAAATTGCTGTTTTTTATGACAGGCTTATCGTCTATTAAATTCCCACCTGAAGTAGGGTGTCTGTCTGGATTTTTTTAATTTTTAAAGATTTTATTCTTGAGGCGCCTGGGTGGCTTGGTCGGTTAAGTGTCTGACTTCGGCTCAGGTCATGATCTCACCGCCCGTGAGTTCGAGCCCCACGTCGGGCTCTGGGCTAACAGCTCAGAGCCTGGAGCCTGTTTCAGATTCTGTGTCTCCCTCTCTCTCTGCCCCTCCCCTGTTCATGCTCTGTCTCTCTCTGTCTCAAAAATAAATAAACGTTAAAAAAAAAAATTAAAAAAAAAAAGATTTTATTCTTTTAATAATCTCCACACCCAATGTGGGGCTCGAACTCACAGCCCCGAGATCCAGAGTCACACTCTACCGACTGAGCCAGCCAGGCACTCTGGAGTTCCAAATATACTCCACTGGTCTTTTGCTTTATCTCCCTCACCACAGTTTTCTTTACTGAGGAAGTATAATATAATTGAATAGATGTTGGTGCTAACTCCTTCTCTTTATTCTTTTTTTGTAATGTTTATTTATTTTTGAGAGAGAGACAGAGCGTGAGTGGGGCAAGGGCAGAGAGAGAGGGAGACACAGAATCGGAAGCAGGCTCCAGGTTCTGAGCTGTGAGCACAGAGCCTGATGAGGGGCTTGAACCCACAAACCGTGAGATCATGACCTGAGCTAAAGTTGGATGCTTAAACCAACTGAGCCACCCAGGCACCCCCTCTTTGTTCTTCTTTTTTCAGAATTTTAACTAGCTATATCCTGTGTGTTTATTTTTCCATAAAACTTTAGCATCAACTTGCATTGATCTTAAACTAACCTGCTGGTGTTTTTATGATGCTCATGTTATTACAGAATGTCTTAGGAAGAACTGACATCTTAACATGTCGAATCTTCCAATTCGAAAGGCTTGGCTTTCGATAGTCTTCTTTTGTGTCCCTGTGTTTTCTTCCTATTATGAGTCTTGTGCACTTCTTGTTAAATTTATTCCTAGTATTTCGTATTTTTGATGCTAAAAATGGGAGTCTTTTATTCCATTATATCTCTTACCTAATGTGGGTGTCTTTTTGTATATATGAAAGTTAGTGATTTCTAATATTAATTTTATAATCTCTTTCCCTTCTACTTGTTTTTGATCATTTTGCAGTTGAGACTGTTGTATTTCCCAGGTATACAGTAATAATATCTGCAAATAATGATAATTTTACCTCCTACTTGCCAGTGGTCCTTTCTCTAGTTTCTTTCTCAAGTTAAATGCCTTGGCTAACACCTTCAGAACAGTGTTAAATAATAGTGGTATTAGTGGGTATCCTTGTTCTTTTGCTGGCTTTACTGGAACGTTCTATCCAGATGCTAGGTTTTAGACTGAAACAGATAGATATATTTTATCACCACAAGGTTTTACTGAGTACAGATTATGGACCAGATGCTGTACCATAAAATAGAGATTTAAAAAAAAAAAAGAAAATGAGGGGACACCTGGGTGGCTCGGTCAGTTGAGTGTCTGACTTCCGCTCAGGTCATGGTCTTACAGCTCGTGGGTTTGAGCCTCATGTCGGGCTCTGTGCTGACAGCTCAGAGCCTGGAGCCTGCTTTGGATTCTGGGTCTCCCACTGTCTCTCTCTGCCCCTCACCCACTCACGCTCTGTCTCTCAAAAATAAATAAACATTTAAAAAAATTAAAAAGAAAAGAAAATGAATATGACTCTGCCTGGCTTCAAAGAGTTTACAGGGAAAGACAGATACACAAATTAGTGTATTAACTGTATTAACTTCCTTGCTGGTCTCTGCAGCATCTGTGTATCCATGTTATGGATGTCACAACAAAGTTATATAGAGTATACAGTGGAGACACAAAAAAGGGTGATAGCTGATCAGCTTAAGCCCCATGTCAAGATAAAGTTCCAAAGAACAAGGTACTAAAACATACTAGCTTAGTTTGCATTGAAATGTTCTCATTAAATTCATTATAAGATGTCCTTGACTTCGGAGGCAACGTATAGGGAAAGTCACGTGAAGAATCTTTGTTAGTTCAGTAAGGACACTGGTGAGAATATTTATCAAATGCCTCCAACATAACAAACATTAAACTAAGGCCAGGCATACACACAGACATGATCTCTGCTCATATGGATGTTACAGTGTAGCAGGGAGGCACCTTAAGATAGACCAATAGGGGCGCCTGGGTGGCTTGGTCGGTTAAGCATCCGACTTCGGCTCAGGTCATGATCTCACGGCCTGTGAGTTCGAGCCCCACGTCGGGCTCTGTGCTGACAGCTCAGAGCCTGGAGCCTGTTTCAGATTCTGTGTCTCCCTCTCTCTCTGCCCCTCCCCTGTTCATGCTCTGTGTCTCTCTGTCTCAAAAATAAATAAACGTTAAAAAAAAAAATTAAAAAAAAAAAGATAGACCAATACAATCCAGCACTTGCCACGAAGTACATGTATAAGGTACATTGGAGGGAGTGTGGAGAAGTTGAAATTAACATCAGCCCAGGGAAGTCCAGGAAAGCCCCCAAGGGAGGCTCTGTTTGAGCTGACTCTGAAGGAGGAATGAGAGCTTCTCAGATTGAGAAGGATGGTTTTATTGTAGCATAGGAACAATATGTACAAAAGCTTGGCGGCCTGAAGGGTACTGTGTGTCTGGGAATTGGCATGTACCTCAAGGATGGGAGGCGAGGTAGGTGGTAGGAGATAAGCATGCCGAGATTGACAGAAGCTGGGTCCCAAAGAGTATTAAATCCATTCATAGAAATAGGGATTTTATCCAGCAGGCAGGAAGGAGCTATTAAAGAATTTTAAGCAGCAGAATCCAGAAAGATAACATACTTCAGGGTGGATTGAAGGGAGAAAGATAAAAGGCAAGGAGACCAATTAGGAAGTTTATTGTATTAGTCCAAATATTCTCTATGATGACATTTAGTGTCCTTATATAAGGATTCATGTGACAAATTCCTCCTAGAAGTCAGTGGCAGAAAAATGCTCATTTTTACTGGGGAGGTGATGTGAACACTAGATAAATCATTTGTTTTCCCTGTTGTTTGTTTTTGCCCTGGATTCGAGAACAAATGTTGTTAAATTTAAGTGTATAGAAATCATCTCATTCCCTTTAAATGTCTAATTTCTGTTTTCAAATATGTTGTATATATATTTTATTTAAAACTACTTGCAATTGCTTTAAAAAAAGATAGATAACCACTTCAGAAAATGTGGACAAATATAAAGAAAAAATATAAATTCCTGAAATTATGCAGTCTCACCTCTCCCCAAGTGCATTCATCCTAAATCAGGGACACTCAGCCTCTACTACAGCAGAAATATAGAACTCATTACTTTGCAAGGGGGCAAATTCTGTTGTTGAACAGCTTAATCCACTGCTTCTCTATTTGTTTTACCAAACCCGCAGGAGGAAATGTATTTTACATCATGACCCAGTACACACATATTTGTGATTCTGCGTATTACTCTCTCTCTCTATCTGAAACAAAAAAACTCATGAAAGAATTCTTACTACTTGAAATAAGCCCTAATATTTTAAATTCTATTCTGTGTTCTTTAAAATCCTAAATTGGGGGCGCCTGGGTGGCTTAGTTGGTTGAGTGTCCGACATTGGCTCAGGTCATGATCTCGTGGTTCGTGAGTTCGAGCCCCACATCGGGCTCTGGGCTGACAGCTCAGAGCCTGGAGCCTGCTTCCAATTCTGTGTCTCCCTCTCTCTCTGCCCCTTCCCCGCTTGAGCTCTGTCTCTCTTTCTCTCAAAAATAAACATTAAAAACAATTAAAAATAAATAAATAAAATAAAATCCTAAATTGATTTCAAAACCCACTAATGGATTGAGACAAGCAATATGATAACCGTTGGCTTAGTACTTAACCACACCTCAGTTTGCTGGCATATAGGTATGAAGGCACTAGATCAGGATACCTGAGCTCAACAAATCCCATTAAGTTCTCATTTTTCAAAAGCTGTTCTTCACATTGAGCTAAACTCTGGCTCCCTTTAGTCCCATCCTTGGTCCACTTTGGCTTTCACGTTTGGCTGAACGTTCACTCAATAAACACTGATTGAACACCTGTGTGCCAGACATTATGCTCTGTACTAGAGATGCTCGGGTGAACAAAACAGAGTCTCCACCCTTTAGGGGAGCGCATTCTAGTGATTGGTCCAGAGGACTTGTCTGTTGGAGTGACTAAAAGAATAATTCTACCTCTTCCACATAACTGGCCTTCAGTATTGGAAGACAGCCATCATGTTCCCCTTGCATCCTTTCCCCTGGTCTCTAAACCATGCCTCCTAGGACATAGTTTCTCTGATACCAGCCACTGAGCTATGGTGAGCTATAGCGATACAGTAGAACTCCTCCCCATACGGCAGATGGGCTTGTTAAGATAACCTCTGATAACATGACATTGAAGCAAAGACTTGCATAAAGTTGGGGAACAAGTTATGTGAAGATCCAGGGGAGGAGTGTTCCTGAGATAAGGGCCACCAGAAGTGAACTGGCACATTGGGAAACATCAAAACCAATGAGGTTGGTGCTGGGGGTGGGGATGGAGGTAGGAGGAAAAGACATCTTGCAACCCTTTTAGATCAGGGTAAAAGATTTTGGATTCCTTTCCTAGTAAGATAGAAGCCTTTGGAGGTTTTGAGTAGAAGAATGCTACGCTCTGACTTAGGTTTGAGTAGATCCCTTTGGAAAAAGCAGAGACCAGCAAGGAAGTGAATACAGTAGTCTGTTTACTCAAGTGTTCACTTACAATCCTTGGTAGGGTTTTGCCATTTTTGTGACAAACTTCCTGCATGCTTCTGATTAAAATATTTAGTTCCGGGGCGCCTGGGTGGCGCAGTCGGTTAAGCGTCCGACTTCAGCCAGGTCACGATCTCGCGGTCCGTGAGTTCGAGCCCCGCGTCGGGCTCTGGGCTGATGGCTCAGAGCCTGGAGCCTGTTTCCGATTCTGTGTCTCCCTCTCTCTCTGCCCCTCCCCCGTTCATGCTCTGTCTCTCTCTCTCCCAAAAATAAATAAACGTTAAAATATTTAGTTTCAATTATTTTCGTGAAAGGGATCTTCCATTGTATCTGCAAACTAGCTATTTACTTTTCTGTATTAATTTTATAACTAGTCATCTTACCAAATTCTTTGGTTTCTGGGATTTTGTGTTCAATTGACTTTATTAAGGTGTAATTTACATACAGTAAAATGCACCCATTTGAAGGGTACAGTTCAATGAGCTTTGACATATATTCACGTGTAACAGTCCCCATAAGTAAGATAGAGAAAGAACATTTCTATCGCACAAAATTTCCCTCCTGTCTTTCCCCACCCCCCACCCCCCCTTATGCCTTTTTGTAGTTCAACCCTCCTGTCTGTCTCACTCCCAACCCCAGGCAACTATTAATCTCCTAATTCTGTCACTCTGGATTAGTTTTGCCTGTTCTAGACTTTCATGTAACAGGAATTGGACAATATGTACTCCTTTGTGTCTGGCTTCTTTTGTTGAGGCTAATGCTTTTGAGATTCATTCATGCCATTGTGTGTATCAGAGGTTTATTCCTTTCTATTGCTCAGTACTATTCCATGGTACGGATGAACCACAATTTAGCTATTCACCAAGTGATGGACGTTTTCTTTCTAGTTTGGGGACTTGTATGAATGAAGCTGCTATGACAGTTCTTGGCCAGGTCTCTTTGTGGATGTATGTTTTCATTTCTTGTGGGTAAATACTTAAGAATGAAATCATTGGCTCAAAAGTAGGTATAACTTTATTAGAACTGCTAAGCAGTTTTTCAAAGTGACTGTCCCAAGGCGCCTGGGTGGCTCAGTCAGTTGAGTGTCCAACTCTTGATTTTGCCTCAGGTTATGACCCTAGAGCTGTGGGATTGAGCCCCGAGTCAGGGTTCATTCTGAGTATGGAGCCTGCTTAGGATTCTGTTTCTCTCTCTCTCTTTCTCTCTCCCTCTCCCCCTCTCCCCTACTTGTGCATATACTCTCTCTCTCTAAAATTAAAACAAACAAACAAACAAACAAAAAACAAAAACCAACAGTGACTGTCTCATTTCATATTCCCACCGGCAGCAGTGAGATCCAATTTCTCCACATTCTTGTCAACACTTGGTACTGTCCATCTTTTTAGTTTTAGCCATTGTAATATGTGTATAATGATATTTAATTGTGGTTTTAATTTGCATTTCCTGTATGAAGAGTGATGTTAAACATCTTTTCATGTACTAATTTGTATATCTTCTTTTAGGAAATGTATGTAGTTTGTCTTACTGAGTTCTTTTTTTTTTTTTTTTAATGTTTATTTATTTTTGAGACAGAGAGAGACAGAGCATGAATGGGGGAGGGGCAGAGAGAGAGGGAGACACAGAATCTGAAGCAGGCTCCAGGCTCTGAGCTGTCAGCACAGAGCCTGACGCGGGGCTCAAACTCACAGACCGTGAGATCATGACCTGAGCCAAAGTCAGAAGCTCAACGGACTGAGCCACCCAGGTGCCTCCCCCCCCCCCTTTTTTTTTTTTTGAGGTCTTTGTATATTTTTTTTTTTAATTTTTTTTAACGTTTATTTATTTTTGGGACAGAGAGAGACAGAGCATGAACGGGGGAGGGGCAGAGAGAGAGGGAGACACAGAACCAGAAACAGGCTCCAGGCTCTGAGCCATCAGCCCAGAGCCCGACGCGGGGCTCGAACTCACGGACCGCGAGATCGTGTCCTGGCTGAAGTCGGACGCTTAACCGACTGCGCCACCCAGGCGCCCCGGTCTTTGTATATTTTGGATACATGTCTTTTGTCAGATATTGCAAATACTTTATCCTAATTCCTGGCTTGGCTTCTCATTTCCTTAATAGTAACTTTCAAAGAGCAGAATTCATCAAGTTTTTCATTATGGCCCGTGCTTTTTGTGAGCTAAGAAATCTTTGCCTACCCCAAGGTCCTGAACTTCTCCTCCTATGTTTTCTTCTAGAAATTGAACTTTACATTTAGTTTTGTGATCCATTTTGAGTTAAAATTTATGGAGCACCTGGCTGGCTCCGTCGGTTAAGTGTCCGACTTGGGTTCAAGCCCTGCATCAGGCTCTGTGCTGACAGCTCAGAGCCTGGAGCCCACCGTGGATTCTGGGTCTCCCTCTCTCTCTCTCCGCCCCTTCCCTGCTCGCACTCTGTCTCTGTCTCAAAAATAAATAAACATTAAAAAAAATTTTGTCTGTGGTGTTAAGTAAGGGTCAAGTTTCATTTTTTCCTGTAATGTATACTCAGTTATTCTGGCACCATTTGTTTGAAAGTATTATTTCCTCATTGAATTATTGTGGTGCCTTTTAAAATTTTTGATAAAATGAACTTGACTAAAAAACTTAATTGGTGGGGCGCCTGGGTGGTGCAGTCGGTTAAGCGTCCGACTTCAGCCAGGTCACGATCTCGCGGTCCGTGAGTTCGAGCCCCGCGTCGGGCTCTGGGCTGATGGCTCAGAGCCTGGAGCCTGTTTCCGATTCTGTGTCTCCCTCTCTCTCTGCCCCTCCCCCGTTCATGCTCTGTCTCTCTCTGTCCCAAAAAAAATAAATAAACGTTGAAAAAAAATTAAAAAAAAAACTTAATTGGTAATATATTTGTGTGCATATTTCTGTACTCTATGCTATTCCATTGATCTTTGTGTGTATCCTAATGTTAATATTACACTGCCTTCTTAATTAAATTTAATATAATTCTCTTTAATATAACTATCTTAAAATCTGGTAAGGCAAGTTCTCTTTTACTCTTTTTAACATTGTTTTGGCTATTCTAGGTCCATTTCATGTTCTATTAGTTTTAGAATGAGCTTGGTAATTTCCACAAAAAGAACCTTTTTGGATTTTGATTGAGATTACATTGATTCCATTGGTTAATTTGAATAAATTGACATATTTAATGTTTTGGTCTTCTAATTCATATACACAGCCTGTCTCTCCATTTATTTAGATCTTTGACATTTCTCTCACCCATTTTGTAATTTCCAGTGTGCATATATTTTATTAAATTGATCCCTAAGTGTTTCATGTTTTTGATGTTCTTATGAATGCATTGTTTTTTTAAATTTCAGTTTCTTTTTTTTTTTTCTTTTTTTTTTTTCACATTTATTTACTTTTTTTGAGACAGAGAGAGAGACAGAGCATGAACGGGGGAGGGTCAGAGAGAGAGGGAGACACAGAATCTGAAACAGGCTCCAGGCTCTGAGCTGTCAGCACAGAGCCCGACGCGGGGCTCGAACTCACAGACTGCGAGATCATGACCTGAGCCAAAGTCGGCCGCTTAACCGACTGAGCCACCCAGGCGCCCCTTAAATTTCAGTTTCTAATTGTTCATTACTAACTTATAGAAGTAGAAATGATTTTTATATGTTGACCTTATATCCAGTGACCTTGTTAAATTCAGTTATTAGTTCTAGAAGACTCTTGTAGATCTTTTTTTTTTTTAAGTTTATTTTATTTATTTTGAGAGAGAGAGAGCGCATGTGCACAAGCAGGGGAAGGGGAGAGGCAGAGAGAGAGGGAGAATTCCAAACAGGACCCATGCTGTCAGTGCAGAACCCCTCATGGGTCTTGAACTTATGAACAGTGAGATCATGACCTGAGCTGAAATCAAGAGTTGGATGCTCAGCTGAGCCACTCAGACACCCCAGATCTCTGGGGATTTTCTGTGTACATTATTGCTCTTGGGATTTACTCATTTGTACAATGAGTAAACACTAACAGTTTTTTTTCTTCCTTTTCATCTTCTTTTATTTCTTTTTCATCTTATTACATTGACCAAGACCTCCAGGTCAATGTTGAATAGAAGTGGTGAGAGCACAAATCTTTGCCCTGTTCCCTATCTTAGAGGAGAAAGCATTTATTTGGTCTTTAGCTTTTTGTAAATGCTTTTTACTAGGCTGGGGAAGTTGCCTTTTATTCTTGTTTTACTAGAGTTTTTATCATGAACGTGTGTTGAATTTTTCAAATGCTTTTTCTACAGCGGTTTATAATCTATTCTGTTAATATGGTGCATTTTGCTGATTGATTTTCAACTGTTTAACTGTATTGGCTTCCTGGAGTAACCCTTAGTTGCTACAGTCTTTTTATATATTTGATTTGCTAATATAATGTTAAGGATTTTTTGTGTCTCTGTTTACAAAGGATATTATTCTGTAGTTTTCTAGTTTTCTTTTCTTATGGTGTCTTGGTTTAGGTACCAGTAATACTGGCCTCATAAAGTGAGTTGGAAAGTTTTCCTCTCTCCGTACTTTCTGAGTGTTTGTATAGGATGGGTATTATGTCTTACTTAAATGTCTAATAGAAGTTAACATTGAAGCCATGTGGGCCTGCAGTTTATTTTGTGTAGGCAGATTTTACAATTACATTTTCAATTTCTTTAATATTATATGTTCAGTTTCTTTTTTTTTTAATGTGTTGACTTTTTTCTTTTTTTTTTTTAATTTTCTTTTTTATTTTTTAAAATAAAAATACATCCAAATTAGTTAGCATATAGTGCAACAATGATTTCAGGAGTAGATTTCTTAGTTCCCCTTACCCATTCAGCCCATCCCCCCTCCCACAACCCCTCCAGTAACCCTCACTTTGTTCTCCATATTTATGAGTCTCTTCTGTTTTGTCCCCCTCCCTGTTTTATATTATTTTTGTTTCCCTTCCCTTATGTTCATCTGTTTTGTCTCTTAATGTCCTCATATGAGTGAAGACATATGATTTTTGTCTTTCTCTGACTAATTTCACTTAGCGTAATACCCTCCAGTTCCATCCATGTAGTTGCAAATGGCAAGATTTCATTCTTTTTGATTCCCGAGTAATACTCCATTGTGTGTGTGTGTGTGTGTGTGTGTGTGTGTGTGTGTGTGTATACATACATACATATATATACCACATCTTCTTTATCCATTCATGCATCGATGGACATTCGGGCTCTTTCCATACTTTGGCTACTGTTGATAGTGCTGCTATAAACACGGGGGTGCATGTGTCCCTTCGAAACAGCACACCTGTATCCCTTGGATAAATGCCTAGTAGTGCAATTGCTGGGTCGTAGGGTAGTTCTATTTTTAGTTTTTTGAGGAACCTCCATACTGTTTTCCAGAGTGGCTGCACCAGCTTGCATTCCCATATATGTTCAGTTTCTTTAATTGATACATGGGTACTCAGATTTTTTTTTCCTGTATCAGTTTTGAATATTTATATCTCTTAAGAAATGTGTTCATGGAGCACGTAGGTGGCTCAGTTGGTTGAGTGTCCTACTCTTGATTTCAGCTCAGGTCATGATCTCACCCTTCGTGAGTTTGAGCCCTGCATTGGGCTCTGTGCTGATAGTGCAAAGCCTGCTTGAGATTCTCCCTCCTGCCCCTCCCCTGCTCACTTGTGTGTGCACTCTCTCTCAAAGATAAACATTTAAAAAAAAATGTGTTCATTTTATCTAAATTGTTGGATTTATTGACAGAGTTGTTCATAGTATTTTGTTTTTGCTCTTTTAATGTCTGTAGGATCTTTAATGGTGTTTCCTTTTTTTAATTGCTGCTATTGGTAATTTTTTTCTTTTTTTTTTCAATTGTTTTTGAGGGGGGGGGGGAGGGAGAGGGAGGGAGGGAGAGAGAAAGCATGTGAGTGGGGAGGTAGCAGAGCAGGGGGGAGAGAGGATCTGAACCGGGCTCTTCGCTGATATCAGAGAGCCTGATGGGGAGCTCGAACTCACAAACTGTGAGATCGTGACCTGGGCCAAAGCTGGATGCTTAACTGACTGAGCCACCCTGGCACCCCTCTTTTTTTTCTTAATTGGTCAAACTAGAAGTTGATAAATTTAATTAATATTGGTATCAGTTTTATTGCCAGTGATCAATTTATTGATATTGATATAGAGAACTAGCTTTTGGTTTCATTGATTTTCTTCTGTCATTTACTCATTTTCTGTTTCATTTATTTCTGATCTTGTCTTTATTTAATTTTCTTCCTTCTCCTTATGTTGGGTTTAATTTGATCTCCCGTTTCTAGCTTCTTAGGTAGAAACTTAACTCATTGGGTATTAGATCTTTTTTCTTTTTTAATATAAGCATTTGAAGCTATACATTTCCCTCTAAACACTGCTTTAACTACGAATGAGAAATTTTCATATGTTGTGTTTTCATGCAGTTCAAAACAGTTTCTAATATTGCTTATGATTTCTTTTACCCCTAGGTTATTTGAAAGTTTAATCTTCAATTTCCAAAATTTGGGAGATTTTCATTTGCTATTGATGTCTAATTTAATTCCATGTTGGGAGAGAATATACTCTGTATGATTACAATCTTTAAATATATTAAAAAATTGTTTTATGGCCAAGTCTGTAGTCTATTTGGCAAATGTTCAAAATGCGCTTAAAAAGAATGTGTATTTTGCTGCTGTTCTGTAGAGTGTTCTATAAATGTCAATTTGGTCAAGTTGGTTGATAGTGTTGGTCAAGTATTTTATATCCTTATCAGTGTTTCCAGCTATTCCTTCTATCAATTACTGAGAGAGTAGTGTTGAAATATACAATAATAAATATGAATTTCAACATTTCACTTCTGCCAGTTTTTGCTTTCCATATTTTGAGCTCCTGTTATTAGGTGCATACATACTTTTGGTTATATTTTCTCAATGCATTAATTTTTTTTAATTATAAAATTTCTTTTTAGCTCTGGTATTTTCTTGAGTCTACTTTGTCTGATATTAGTATAACCATTCCAGCTCTCTTATAATTAGTGTGTTTATGGTATACTTTTTTACAGTTATTTACTTTTTTTTTAACAATTGATTACTTAAAAAAATTTTTTTAATGTTTATTTATTTTTGAGAGAGAGAGAGACAGAGTGCAAGCAAGGCAGGGGCAGAGAGGGAGAGAGGGAGACACAGAATCCGAAGCAGGCTTCCGGCTCTGGGCTGTCAGCACAGAGCCTGATGTGGGGCTCGAACCTATGGACTGCGAGATCACGACCTGAGCCAAAGTCAGACGCTTAACCGACTGAGCCACCCAGGCACCCCTACATTTATTTACTTTTAACATCTGTATCTTTATATTTAAAGTGCATTTCCTGTAGACAGCATATATTTGACTGGTCGTTTTTCATCCAGTCTGATAATGTTTTTAAGGGTAGTTGAGAATATTTACATTTAATATAATTATCAACATAGTTGGATTTAAATATACCATCCTTCTGTTTTCTGTTTATGTGATCTGTCTTTGTTTCTTTCCTGTATTTTCCTGACTTTTCCTTATCCTGCCTCAATAAAGAATATTGAGTAATTTTTGTATTCTGTTTTATCTTCGCATTAATTTATTAGCTTAATCTCTTTGTTTTACATTTAGTGGTTGCCCTAGGGGTTACAGTATATGCATTTTCCCTCATCACAGTATGCATTTTACTTATTACTCATCTCATATTATACCACTTCATATATAGCAGGGGTTGGCAAACTGCAGCCTTAGGGTCAAGTTTGGATCCCTGTCTCCTTTTATAAGTCAAACTACAGCCATTCATGTGCATGTTGTTTATGGCATATTTTGTGCTACAGTGGCAGAGTTCCGTTGTTGCAACAAAAACCATTAGCCTCTAAACCTAAAGTATTTACTATCTTGTCTTTTTTGCCTTTTGGCAAAAAATATTTACTTGTTTGCCAACTTCTGATGTACAGTAAAGTGTATTTCTGTTTCTCATCTTTTCTTCAAATATTTTTTTCTGCCTCCACCTTTTTCCAAACTTCAATTACATATTAGACCATTTGATATTGTTCCACATGTCACTAAGGATCTGCTCATTTTTTGTCAGTTTCTCTCTCTCTTTTTTTTTTTTTTAAACATCTGATAATTCCTGTTGTTATGTCTTCACATTCATGGATTATTCTGCCATTCATAACCTGCTATTACTATTTCTTTTAATTTACATCCAAGTTAGTTAGCATATAGTGCAACAATGATTTCAGGAGTGAATTCCTTAATGCCCCTTACCCATTTAGCCCATCCCTCCTTCCACAACTCCTGCAGCAACCCTCTGTTTGTTTGCTATATTTAACAGTCCCTTATGTTTTGTCCCCCTCCCTGTTTTTATATTATTTTTGCTTCCCTTCCCTTATGTTCATCTGTTTTGTCTCTTACAGTCTTCATATGAGTGAAGTCATATGATATTTGTCTTTCTCTGACTAATTTTGCTTAGCATAATACCCTTTACTTCCATCCACGTAGTTGCAAATGGCAAGATTTCATTCTTTTTGATTGCCAAGGAATGCTCCATTGTATATATATACCACATCTTCTTTATCCATTCATCCATCGATGGACATTTGGACTCTTTCCATACTTTGGCTATTGTTGATAGGGCTGCTGTGAACATTGGGGTGCATGTGCCCCTTCGAAACAGCATACCTGTATTCTTTGGGTAAATACCTAATAGTGCAATTGCTGGGTTGTAGGATAGTTCTCTTTTTAATTTTTTGAGGAATCTCCATAACTGTTTTCCGGAGTGGCTGCACCAGTTTGCATTCTCACTAGCAGTGCAAAAGAGATTCTCTTTCTCTGCATCCTCGCCAACATCTATTGTTGCCTGAGTTGTTATGTTAATGTTAGCCATTCTGACAGGCATGAGGTGGTATCTCATTGTGGTTTTGATTTTATTTCCCTGATGATGAGTGAGGTTGAGCATTTTTTCATGTGTCCGTTGGCCATCTGGATGTC
The DNA here is from genome assembly GCF_022837055.1 of Prionailurus viverrinus. Lineage (NCBI taxonomy): Eukaryota > Metazoa > Chordata > Mammalia > Carnivora > Felidae > Prionailurus > Prionailurus viverrinus. The sequence continues at coordinate 189,866,266 of NC_062568.1, read as the reverse complement.
TTCTTTGGAGAAGTGTCTATTCATGTCTTGTGCCCATCTCTTCACTGGATTATTTGTTTTTTGGGTGTTGAGTTTGATAAGTTCTTTATAGATTTTGGATATTAACCCTTTATCTGATACGTCATTTGCAAATATCTTCTCCCATTCTGTCGGTTGCCTTTTAGTTTTGCTGATTGTTTCCTTTGCTGTGCAGCAGCTTTTTATTTTGATGAGGTCCCAATAGTTCATTTTTGCTTTTGTTCCCTTGCCTCCAGAGATGTGTTGAATAAGAAGTTGCTGCAGCTGAGGTCAAAGAGGTTTTTGCCTGCTTTCTCCTCTAGGATTTTGATGGCTTCCTGTCTTACGTTTAGGTCTTTCATCCATTTTGAGTTTATTTTTGTGTATGGTGTAAGAAAGTTGTCCAGGTTCATTTTTCTGCATGTCGCTGTACAGTTTTCCCAGCACCATTTACTGAAGAGACTGTCTGTATTCCATTGGACATTATTTCCTGCTTTGTCAAAGATTAGTTGTTCATACATTTCTCCTGATTTTAGCATGATTTTTTTTCTTCTTCTTTTTTTCTTTCTCATATGTCTAGTAATTTTTGGTGAAATGATGAACAAAGTAAATGTTTTTTGAGTGTCTGAATTTCGTTGTCTTTAAAGACTTACGAATTTTGGTTTACTTGATAGTTTAGTTGTTAAGGGATCAGTCTGATGATTTGAGGCCTGTTTTTGAGCTTTGGGGGCAGTTCTAGAATACTGTTAAGTTATTTCTTCTACTAAGGTGTTACTGTTCTGGGGTCTCTACTTAATGCCCTGGGTGTTCAGCAGGGAATTCTTACTTGGGCTGGTCAAAACTCAATTGTTTCCTAACTCCTCGTGAGCTCTGGGAATTTTTCTGCCCACAGTAGTTCTTTACTCAGACTCCTGAAGTTTCACACTACACCTGCACGGATTAGTGTTCAGCACAGAGGTAGAATATTCCTGTATAGATTCATTGACCTCTTTGCCTGTGTAGTTGCCTCCTCTGTCACTTTACCCTATAATTTCCAGGTACCACAGCCCTCCTGAACACTAACTCTGTTCAGTCTGTGCCCTGCCCTTCCCTCCCTGCCCCCCCCCCCAACTTTTTTTTTTTTAATTGAACAGGCTCCATGCCCAACATGGGGCTCCAACTCACAACCCTGAGATCAGGAGTCACATGCTCTACCAACTGAGCCAGCCAGACACCTCTGTTCAGTCCATTTTGATTTCCCTTCCCTGTATCCCAATCCAGAAAGCCAAAGTGATTAGCTGACCTTATTTGATTCCCTTCTCTCAGGGATCATAGTCCCACTTTGCCGTTTTTTATTGCCTGCAAACATTTTTCGCATGTATTTCATTCAGTTTTCTAATTGTTTATAGCAAAATGCCAAGTGTAGTACCAGTTACTCCAACATGGCAAAAGCCCAAGAATTTTACTCTAGAAAATAGTTTTCTGGAGGCACCTAGATGACTCAGTTAGTTGAGCATCTGACTCTAGATTTTGGCTCAGGTCATGATCCCAGGACTGTGGCATCAAGCCCCACTTTGGACTCTGCATTCACTGTGGAGCCGGCTTAAGATTCTCTCTCTCTCCCTCTGCCCCTCTCCTCCACTCATGTTATTTCTCTCTCTCTCTCTCTCTCTAAAATAAAAAAAAAAAATCCATGAAAATAGTTTTCTAATTTTACTTTTGCATTAATTTTTTTTAATTTTAGAAAGAGAGAGAATGAGTGGGGTAGGGGCAGAGAAAGAGGAAGAGAGAGAATCCTAAGCAGGCTGTGCAGTCAGTGGGGAGCCTGATGCAGGTCTCAATCCCATGACCCTGAGATCATGACCTGAGCTGAAATCAAGAGTCGGACTCTTAATGGACTGAGCCTTCCAGGTGCCCCACTTTTGCATTGAAGATACATAATATTACCTGCAATATCAATAACTGTTTCATCCTTTCCAGTATCCATACTGTATATTTAATTATCTTGCCTAATTCATTGGCTAGTACTTCCAGGCCAATGTTAAATAATGTTATTAATATTTTCCTGGTATTTTTCCCCAAGGGTAGATGGGAAAGGACTTTAAAAGGACAGTGTCTGGAGTTAATGAAAGTGTTGGAGGAAACAGACACTGTCAAATGGTGTTGGTGAAGATATAAATTGATAAAATGTTTTGGGAAGGTACTCTGTACCCACTCCGCAACTCCACTTCTGGAAACCAAATTATTTCACAAGTGCTCAAGGATCTGTGTGCAAGCATGTTTGCTGTGGCATCATTTATAATAGCGAAAAGTTGTAAAGTCATGCCCCATGACCACATTTCAGATGAGAATGGAGGACTTATTAGATTTTAACCGACAGGATATGATAGTGAAAAATTGGGTATTGATTTGATGCTTTTCTAGCAATATTCCCAGGTGTCTTGTTTTGGCAGTTGTATGCCATAGCCCCAAGTATGTTCCGTTTCTTTCAGCCTAGTAGCTCTCGTTTGCCTGTGCTCTGGAGACACGGTCATACGAGAACTCCGAAACAGCTGGGTCTTTGGGCATATAATGAGACTGCAAAGTCCCCAATCTCTAACCAAGTGATTCATTTTTTTTTATAAAGTGATTTCTGGATTTTGAAGCCCACTATTAGCTAGAATCTGGATTACATTAAACGTGGAAGAAACTTCATTAGAGACATAACTCCTTGAACATTAATTTATTAGAGTGCTCTTCACCTCTAAATACATTCATATTTATAAATTTGATACAGTACTGGATTGTAGTTAATGCATTTTTATTTTTATTTATTTTTTTGGTAGGTAATGCGTCTTTAAAATAACTGCTCAGTCTGCTTAATACAGGTAGCACTAATGAGAGCTGATTTAACAGACTGTTCCTGAGTCTGAGAGACCTCACTAATCTGTTTGTGTTCCTAGGCCATTGTCTCACCTTCTGTCATTATTTCATGTGTTGCTGAATGATTTTGACCCATAATGACTTATCACAGGTCTGCAAGTGTTAAGGCTAAGGTTACTTTAAACACAAATATTACTTGGGATTTGAAATGGATATTTTACAGTGGCTTGAGTTGGGGAAACACCCTCAAGAAACTTGTCAGCTGTTAATTAGAGATTGGTGGAAGACTTCTGACATCATGGAAGGCATCATAAAAGTTATTGTGGCCTGCAAAGAAATGATTCACAGCTATGAACGAACCAAGCTGAAGGAAACTCTGTCTATAGGGATAGCAGGACTTCAGCGGGTATGAAAGGAAAAACAAAACATTTTTTAAATGCTTATTTATTTATTTATTTTTAAATTTTAATGTTTTTTCATTTTTGAGAGATAGAGACAGAGCATGAGTGGGGGAGGGGCAGAGAGAGAGAGGGAGACATAGAATCTGAAGCAGGCTCCAGGCTCTGAGCTGTCAGCACAGAGCCTATGTGGGGGTTTGAACTCATGAACCATGAGATCATGACCTGAGCTGAAGTTGAACACTTAACCGACTGAGCCACCCAGGCACCCCTGATAATTTTTTTTAATGTTTATTTATTTCGAGAGAGACAGAGAGCATGTGAGTGGGGGAGGGGCAGAGAGAATCCCAAGTAGGCTCCATGTTCAGTGCAGGGCCCGCTGCAGGGCTCGATCCCATAAACCTTGAGATCAGGACTTGAGCCGAATCTGATGCTTAACCAGCTGAGCCAGCCAGGCTCCCCTCTCTCTGCTAAATAGACTATTCTTTTTTTTTTTTTTTTAATGTTTATTTATTTTTGAGAGACAGAGACAGAGACAGAGCGTGAGGGGAGAGGGACAGAGAGAGAGGGAGACACAGAACCAGAAGCAGGTTCCAGGCTCCACACTGTCAGTGCAGAGCCTGACACGGGGCTTGAATTCATGAACCGTGAGATCATGACCTGAACCAAAATTGGATGCTTACCCGACTGAGCCACCCAGGCACCCCTAAATAGACTGTTCTTGAATGGGCTACAGTTGCAGCCTTGGAAAGTGTCACAAATTAGGAATAAATGATTCTTGGTCACATTATAAAAACTCAAATTTCAGTAGATAAGGAAATTTATTGACTCTTGTTACTAAAAATCTAGATAGAGTATTGGCTTTAGGCATAGCTGGGTCTAGGAGTTAGAATAATGTTACCAGGACTGTCTCCAGAACAGTTTTGTCTGGCTTTCCTCTGTGTTAGCATCACTCTCAGGTGGGTTTCTCACTTCTTGAAGGTAATTTTTTGTAATCCTAGGTTTTTATGATTCTTAAGGCCTCTAGTGAGAACTTCATTCTCTAATTTCCATGACACAACCAAAGGAGGACTCAGACTGACCAGTCTGGTCATGCATTCAGGGGGTCGCTGAGGAAGAGAGGCATGCTGTGCTCACAGAAGATGGCAGAAGTCCGAGTATAATAACAGACATGGAAGGAGGATCATGTAAAAAAGTACACCTGAAAAGTTATGGGTGACATGACTTAACGCCTGTGATGTTATTTTTAACTATTGGTGGGAGGGGGGGAGTGGAGGCAGAGGGAAGACAGAAAGTTAGAAAAACTGATCAGTGTTAAAGATGGATAGTACATATATGAGCACTCCTTTTATTATCTATTCTTTTTTTTTTTACTTTTTTAATGTTAATAAATATTTTTTAGAGAGAGACAGAGCACGTGCAAGTAGGGAAGGGTCAGAGAGAGACAAAGACACAGAATCTGAAGCAGCCTCCAGACTCTGAGCTGTCAGCACAGAGCCCGACATGGGGCTCGAACTCAAGAACTGTGAGATCATGACCTGAGCCGAAGTCGGATGCTTAACCGACTGAGCCACCCAGACGCCCCTTGTATTATCTGTTCTGCTTTGGGGAGCGTTTAAAATTTTGCTTAAAGAAGTTAAGAGCAAAAATAAATGCAGTTTCTAATTGGCTACAATTGTTTCTAAGAAATAAAAGGTAAGAGAGACACTGAGAGGAAAGATTATATGTCACTTGTCCAGAAGGGAAAGTCTTGGGATAGATCCTTTCCTTAGACAGCTGATTTATCTATTTTTGGTCCTAGAAATATTATCAGTCAGAGTCTACTCAGGAAAACAGAAACCACTCTGGGTATTTCAGAGAGAGTGAATTTAATATATGAAATTGGTTCCAAAAGTCTTAGAAGGGCTAGAACAGCAAAATGGAAAGGAGGGCCCAGAGGGAGCAAGAAGGATTCTAATCATACATCAGAAGCTGCTGTGTCCCTGACCCGGAGCCCACGAGCCTGTGCTGGCTGCTGTGTAGTTGATGCTGTCACAGTCAGTTCTGGATCTGCCAAACAGGTGCCACTTTTATCAGCGATGGAAAGACCAAAGGATAGAAAGGCTGTGGAGTCCAGAATCACCCAACCCTAGGCCACTACACCAGCCATCAGCCACTAGCCATTGCTGCCTTTCCACTGCCCCAAAACAGGACATTTCTATTGCTTCTCGGCCTTTTGGCTAAGATCAAGTGTAAAACAGGAAACTTCTTTTCCTTTTACTGACCTCCTATCGTGCTTCCTATTGAAAGAATTGAACCGGAAGCCAGCTGCAAGGAAGGAAGCCCAGGAAATGTCATTTGCAGAATTCCAATTCCATCAGAGAGTAGAGTAGAGCAGGGCACGTGTTGAGCTGAGAGACAACATGTAAATGACCAGCACAGTCCACCCTCTGGGCAACTTGGCATCTATATACATCACTCTTCCCATCTTTAAAATTCTAAATAAATTCATGAGTCTGTTTTACAATATGTAACTATCCTTCATACCAAAAAAAAAAAAAAAAAGTCCTCACCCACTTCCAAAATGGGTGATGTTAATTCCTTTTCTAGGTCAGTCATAATCAAATTTATTAGAATCATGTGATGTTTCCCTGCTGGAAGTGTTCCTGTCTTGGGAGCTAAGACCTTGGCAGGGACAGAAAGCAAAAATTCTGTAAATGGGTTATTAGAGATAAAAGTGAAAGCACTCCCATCCCTTGATTTCTAGCCATGGAAAAACATAGCATTATATATTGGTCAGTGGTTAAGAGCATATTCCACATCCATTTGCAGTTTTTTTTTTTTTAGTTTATTTATTTATTTTGAGAGAGAAAGCGAGTGCACACGCACAAATGGGGGAGAGGCAGAGAAGAGAGGGAGAGAGAGAATCCGAAGCAGACCCTGAGCTGTCAGCATGGAGCCCTAGCCTGACTTAGGGCTTGATCTCACCAACCATGAGATGATGACCTGAACTGAAATCAAGGGTCAGCTGCTTAACTGACTGGACCACCCAGGCACCCCAACCACATCCATTTGGATAGCACCCCTATCTCTCAGGCTGTCATCCCTCAGATGGGGTCATAATGGAATATTCACTTGGTTATTCTACCATTTTATCAGGCGAGCTGCTTCTGGGTGGCAGAGTAGATGGCAAGCTTCATGGCGGCCAGGGAAAGAGGCCAGCTGACAGCCACAGAACAGGTCGCCTTGATTTCTGAAAGCCTCCTCTGAAGTGGGTACCCTTTAGTAAACATTCACCTGAGCTCTAAAACTTTATACTCTGTGCCCGCTCCAAGAGGTATATCCACCTGCCTTTTCCCCATGCCTCTTCCTCACATGGCCACCAATCCTTCTATCCAATTCTTTCTAAATCCTTGATTGTTTGGCCAACTTGTTAGCCATTGTCCATGGATCAAGGTAAAACCTGTGCCTGTGTCGATCTCTTTGGCCATGCAAAGTGGACCACCAGATGCTCACTGGGGAGACTTTCCTTACCAGCGTCTTTCAGGGGCCCTCCTGATTGGAGTTATGATGTTTCTGCCACCCACTTCCAGCTGGTGCCAGCATATTACACAGAACCATCTATAAATCACGCTTCAACTTTTTCTTCCTAAGTCAGCTAGTTTAGGAACCCAACAACCATATGTGTGAGTGGTGGAAAAGCAGCAGTGTACTAGGAGTAGGAACTGTGGCATGGGCCCCCTGCTCATGAACTTATTTCTGGATTCAGGACCTGCTCAGTTCAATCTTGTACGTAACATTTGACCTTGGTATGAAGTGCTGCTGCACATGCCCAAATGTATAATTTGGTACGTCAGGAACACCCATGATAGGCAACTCAGGCATACCCACTTGATGTCCATGGTCAGGCATCAAGCTCTAATAAGAGGGCCTGGTGGCATTCCAAAAGCTCTTTTTCAAAAGGAGAATAGTTATTTGGTGGAGAGGTATGATGGTTAATTTTACGTGTCAGCTGGACTGGTCTACAGTGTACCCAGTAATTTGGTCAAACATTATTCTGGGTGATTCTGTGAGAATGATTTTGGATGCATTTAACATTGAAATTGATAGGAAAGCAGTTTGCCCTCCCTAACGTGAGTCGGCCTCACCCAGTCAGTGGAAGGCCTGAATAGATCAAAGGACTGATCTTCTCCCACGTAAGAAAGTATTTCTTCCTGCCTGACTACTTTGAGCCGGTACACTGGGTTTTTTCCTGCCTTTGGACTCAAACTGAAACATTGGCTCTTCCTGGGTCTCAAGCCTGCCAGCCTTTGAACTGGAACTTGCGTCATTGGCTCCCCTGGTTCTCAGGCCTTCAGTCTTGGACTGGAACTACTCCATCCAGCTTGCCAACTGCAGATTTTTGGACTTGTTACCCTCTAGACTCATTTGAGCCAATTCCTTATAATAAATCTTATATATACATATGTGTGTGTATGTGTATGTTTATATGTGTGTGTGTGTGTGTGTGTGTGTGTGTGTGTGTATGTGTGTATGCATTCTATTGGTTCTCTTTTTCTGGAGAAGCTTAACTAATACAAGAAGTATTGAATTTTCTCCCAAATTCTAAGGGCCATAATTCCTCTACTGGGGATGGCCATTGGTACCATAAAGCATCCTGTAACACCACTGGAGTTGCTGTGTCATAAGGCCTACGTAACAGAGCAACTTGCACTGTAGCCTGGACCTTCTGCAGAATCTTTCCTTGCTCTGGGCCACAATTAAAACTGTCCATCTTGTGAGTTAGTCAGGAGATATAGGTTGGAATAGCTCCTAGACTGAGGCATAATGTTGCTCCCAAACCAAAAGATTCCTGCAACTTTCCTCTCTTTCTGTGGTGGGTGGCATAAGGTAGAACAGTTTGTCTTTCACTTTATATTGGGCTAATCCCAACTTGTCGCAGATCATATGACCCCTAAAAATTTCAGCAAGGAGGCGGGACCCTCAATCTTCAGGGTCTTTGTCTCCTACCTTCTGGCATGCATCTGTCCTACTAAGACACCTAGGATAGTTGCTGCTTTCTGCTCGTTGTGTCCAGTCAGGACGACATTGTCAGTGTGTGAACTGTTGTCCCTGACAGGTAAGAGCAAACTGCAGCTCATGTTCTTGCTAATCCATGTAGAGACGAAAACATCTCTCCAAGTCAATAGCTGTATCCCAGGTGCTGGCTACTATGCCAGTTTGTTCCAATGGAAAGATCACAACGCTTGACCTTGATAAGCCCCTGCCTACACTGGTGGGTCACGATGGTGTTCTGGGTACCCAGAGATTAACATCAATTCAGAACCAATATCTAGCAATCCCTCGGAGCTCTAGATATTACTCTTTCTCAGTCTTCAGTCATCCTAGTACATGGTTTCACTTACATTCATTTAGTAGGACATCATTTACCAGGACATTATTTCAGGTCTCTTTGAGGAAGACAGGGAGGAAATGTTCCAGTACGTACTCGTGGTAGTGTAGTATCCTTCTCTGATCAAAGGTTCAACAAATCCAGTTCTGTACATTGGTTTAGGTCTGTGGTATACATGACAGGCTATCATGCCCCCAGTAAGGCAAACCAGGTCAGATTCTTGCTCAAGAGACCTAGAATTTCTGTTTATTTGTTTTTACTTTTGTTTGTTGGCTTTTTGGTGATAGAGGTCAATTTAACACTTTAGGAAGCTGTTCATCCTTAGAGACAACATGGTCAACTAGCCATCACCAAAGACCCACTCCTGCTGTGTATATGGTAATTGTGTACACATTGTCTCTGGCATTTAACCACTGTCACTTGGTCTTTGCCACTCTGGGATCTCGTCATCCCCATTTCAGTGAAGACATCTCCCTTTGTCATTTCCATCCTATAGGTGACAGCTGCATTCTCTCAGTGAAGGAAGTGTCATCTGGATCTCTGGGTTTCTTCCTCCACATTATGGCAGGAGTTCTGGCATCTCAGCTTCATTGAAAATAGTCCACCCTTGAGTTCAAGTTGTGGTCTGCCCTTGACACAAATTTTTAGAGCCATTCCTAAGTGTTTGAACTAACACATAAAATCCAGTGCGGCCTTATGAATAAATCCAGCCTGTTTCAACATGGTAACCCTCAGAATCCGTCACTAAACATATTCCCGTGTTTGCCAAGGTAAATTAGAAAAACCGTGCAATAGTTTTGGTTTTATAAATTATCTCCTCCCATATGATATTTTTTTTTCATTATTCTCCGGGAGAAATGCTGATTCTGGTTATGGTCCGTGGCAATAAGCGGTGGTGAGGTGTGTTTGGAGGAAAATTGGCATCCTCTTGTAAGGCAATTCCCTCTGGTGTGTTATTACAGAGTCTTCGAGAAAGGGAAGGCTAGTCTCCTCAGACGAAGGAGAGGCTGCTTCCTGACAAGGGAGACTCATGGGAATTTACAAGTTCAAGGTTTTCAGAGTGTCTGAATCTATTCAGATGTTCCCAGTCCCAGGGTCTCCTTCACAATCAGCACCCATCATATAAGAGACTTGGTCAGATGTAAAATCAACTTAGGCTGCAATTTTACAACCCACACAATTACATTTAGTGTCTGATTTTTAGCTATATCTACCCTGTGGCTTCACAGAGGTTCCTTTAAGGTCCCTGTCAAAGTTCTCTGGTTTTCTTTCTTTTCTTTTTTTTTTTTTTTAATTTTTTTTTAACATTTATTTATTTTTGAGACAGAGAGAGACAGAGCATGAACGGGGGAGAGAGAGAGGGAGACACAGAATCGGAAGCAGGCTCCAGGCTCTGAGCCATCAGCCCAGAGCCCGACGCGGGGCTCGAACTCACGGACCGCGAGATCATGACCTGAGCCGAAGTCGGACGCTTAACCGACTGAGCCACCCAGGCGCCCCAGTTCTCTGGTTTTCTAATGGTTGACCTGAGCTGAGTTTTAAATTTTTTTTAATGTTTATTTAAAAAAAAAATTTAATGCTTATATTTATTTTTGAGAGAGAGAGGGAAAGAGAGAGGGAGAGAGGCAGGGAGAGAGGGAGACACAGAATCCAAAACAGACTCCAGGCTCAGAGCTGTCAGCACAGAGCCGAACGTGGGGCTCAAACTCCTGATCATGATCTGAGCTGAAGTCCGATGCTTAACCAGCTGAGCTACCCAGGCACCCCATTAAATGTTTATTTATTTTTGAGAGAGGGCGAGAGAGAAGGGGACAGAGGATCTGATGTGGGCTCCATGCTAACAGCAGAGAGCCCAATGTGGGGCTCAAACCCACAAACCGTGAGATCATGACCTGAGCCGAAGTTGGATGCTTAACCAACTGACCCACCCAGGCGCCCTAAGCTGAGTTTAAAGCTTGGAGCTTGTCATTTCCTTTCTGTAAGTGCTCCAGTACAGTCAGAAGCAGCTCACCTGATGTGTCCTTGTAGTCATCATTACTAATGTCATGGTGAGATATAGCAGCCACTTAGTCTCCCAAAGTGTTCGCTTCAGTAGGACTTCACCTGAAACAAATGATGATAAGTAATCAGAATGCCACTACAGGACATGGATTACCAGTATTTCTGTTTTTCATTGGCAATAAGGCCATTATTCTGTTCAAGCTCAAAACAGCAAACCAACCCCCAAACCCTATTTTAGAGATTCTATTTCCTGGGACCTTTTCTGTTACCCAGGTTATAAAGTAAGAGTCCTATCCAGAAAACAGATGCCATTCTAGATATTCCAGACAAAGATACCTTGGAAATTATACAGGTGTGGGACGGTGTGGGAGAGCACAAATGAGGATGGGGGTGGGAGAACAAATAGAAGGAAATGATACTCAGGGATCACAAGCTGCTAATGTCCCTTGAAGCATATACCCTTGCTGGAGCCCTTGAGCATATACCTGCTGCTACCCTTTTGGAGACACAGTCCAGGATCCGCTGAGAGGTAACACTTCGATGAGAGCTGGAACCACCAGAAAGATTCCACATCTGCCTGAGCTGCTGTAGTCCAGAATCCTGCCACCCAGCTGCTACTACAGCAACCATCAGCAACCGTGAGAGCTAGAGCAGGGAGTTCCCCTCTTCCTCCAGCCCTCCAAGTCCCATTGTACCTATCCTGCAGGAAGCCAGCTGGTGAGAGATACTGGGTAACGTAGTTTGCAGACTCTCAGCCCCATCAGAACAGAGCAGAATATGGGGTTCCTGGATGGCTCAGGCAGTTAAGTATCTGACTTCGGCTCAGGTCATGATCTCATGATGTGTGAGTTTGAGCCCTGTATCAGGCTCTGTACTGATGGCTCAGAACCTACTGAGCCATCAGCACAGACATATGGCAGGGAGAGCAAGTGCAGAGCCTGCTTCAGATTCTGTGTCTCCCTCTCTCTCTGCCCCTCCCCTGCTCATGCTCTGTCTCTCTCTCTCAAGAATAAATAAAATTAAAAAAAAAAAAAAAAAAAAAAAAAAAAACAGGGGCACCTGGGTGGCTCAGTTAGTTAAGCAACTGACTTTGGCTCAGGTCATGATCTCACGGTTTGTGGGTTCGAGCCCTGCGTCGGGCTCTGTGCTGACAGCTCAGAGCCTGGAGCCTGCTTCAGATTCTGTGTCTCCCTCTATCTCTGTTCCTCCCCTACTCATTCTCTGTCTCTCTCTGTTTCTGAAAAATAAATTTTAAAAAAGTTAAAAAAAAAATACAAACAGAGCAGAATATAAAAAGGCAGTTTGGGGGCTTAAAAACAATAGGTAGATAACCAGTACAAAAACCAAAATCAGTTGCCTTAGTTATGAAGGCCCTGCTTACTTACAAGGGCAAAGAACAAATGTATTCAGCCATAGATGGGTAGGTTAAAGAAAAATGGCAGCTTCTCCTGCCTGTCAGTTGCTATAGTCTATCCATGGAACAGTTTCACCAGTAGAAATCCCTTAAATATTTGCTGAGTATTACTATGCTGTAAGCCGGGCTCATGCTGTTATACTTTAATCTTGTGATTTAAGTGGAAAGTATAAATCAGAGTAGATTAAACATCAGATATACATTTTTATGTTAACTACTGTAATTCTACCAAATTTCCCATATCCTCATCGTTTTCACAAATAATGCTATTTTACTTAGAGATCAAAGGCATCGGAAATGAGCCCCGATACCATCTTCCTGTAGAGATCTGTACACTTTTTCATTATCTCTTTCTGTTGCAAAGAAGAAGGTATCCTGTCCTCCTACCCCTCACTAATCCTTTTCAACAATAACCATTTTAACGTGTTCTCAATCTCATTCCTCCCTGCCTTATCTGGAAATTTATTTCTTCAGTGAATTTTTTCTTTCCAGAATACTCAAATTCTTCTTCAGTCTTGATGACACCTCCCCTTTCTATCACTATCTGCCTTATCCTTTCACTTCACAGCAAAATTCTGCAGAAAGAGTTGTATGTACTCTCTCCTCCATCCCATTCTCTGTGAAACTCACCCCAACACAGGGACACAGATACACACGTGCACACACATAGACACACACAGGCACATACAACATATGCAAACACGCACATCACACACACACACCACATATGCACACATGCACACATGTGCATGTGTATACACACACACACACACACACACACACACACTACTGATCCATCCAGTGCTTCTCCTTGAAGCACTTTCTTCACTTCCGGGATGTCCTCCTGGCTTTCTGGTTTTTCTCTGGTATCTTTGCTTGATCCTTATCCTTCTATTCCCTAAATGTCAGAGGGCCAAGGGCTCACCTCTATTCTATGTGGCCTGCCTCCTTTGGTAATCACATCTAGTCTCATGACTTTAAATACCATTCAAATGCTGATTCCCAGTTCCCATCCCCAGCCTGGACCTATTTCCTCAACTCTGCTCGTATGTCCAACCGCCCACCCTTTCTCTCTTGTTGGATGGATAACAGGACATGTTAAACTTACCATGTCCAAACTTGAGCTGCAGAGACCAGCCCCCACGGGTTCCTTTCCTAGTCTTCCCCATTTCAGTAAACGGTAACTCCACTCTGCCAGTACCACGCCATTGGCCTCGGGGTCACCCTTGATTGTTCTCTTGCTCTCCCTGCCATATGTGTGTTACCTGGTTGTGGTCCTGTGTGTGTGTGTGTGTGTGTGTGTGTGCACACATGCGTGTGAATTGCCTTTTCCTTTTTATCTATCGGAGTCTTTTCATTAAGGCTCTTAAACTTATTCTTAATCCTATCTTGGAATTAGAGCCTCCTTTCAAGACGGGAGAACATGGCACTGGGAATTCAGCCGCCAACGTGGGATATTTCACTAAACATCTTCTCACTCCCTGTCAACTCTCAGGAGCCTGTTTAAATTTGCACAGAGTGACTACCGTTTGCAACACGTGACAATACTGAAGCTCACTTAGAACGTCTACAGGTTGCCTAGAAAAGAAAGCAGTATCTGACTGAAATTTAAACTAAAAAAACAAACAAAACATTTTTCCTCCACGGAATTAACTTTTCCCTAAAACTGTATAAAACACTTTCATGTCTGAAAAAGAACTGACAATGTGTTGGATGTCAATTAATCATTCCTCTATGAAATCAATTTTGATTCCTTTCAGAATCAGGAGTAGATTTTAAAGAAAAGCTGCACTGGGGCTCCTGGGTGGCTCAGTTGGTTAAAGCGTGTGACTTCGGCTCAGGTCATGATTTTGCAGTTTGTGGGTTTGAGCCCCACACCGGGCTCTATGGTAACAGCTCAGAGCTTGGAGCCTGCTTCGGATTCTGTGTCTCCCTCTCTCTCTGCTCCTCCCCCTGCTCCTGCTCTGTCTCTGTCTGTCTCTCTCTCAAAAATAAATAAAATGTCGGGGCGCCTGGGTGGCGCAGTCGGTCAAGCGTCCGACTTCAACCAGGTCACGATCTCGCGGTCCGTGAGTTCGAGCCCCGCGTCAGGCTCTGGGCTGATGGCTCAGAGCCTGGAGCCTGTTTCCGATTCTGTGTCTCCCTCTCTCTCTCTGCCCCTCCCCCATTCATGCTCTGTCTCTCTCTGTCCCAAAAATAAATAAACGTTGAAAAAAAAAATTTAAAAAAATAATAAAATAAATAAATAAAATGTTAAAAAACATTTTTAAAAGAAAAGCTGCACTAATAATTAGAAGAAAGTGATCAAAGAATTCAGAACCTTCAGAAATAACTTATAAAGCGAGATTCTCTGGTTATAAGTAAAAGGAAAGCCAACTCACGCTGGCTTAAGGAAAATGACATTTATTGGGACAGGTAACTGGAAAGTCCAAGGATAGATATAGCTTAAGGCATTGCTGGGACTAGGACTGGGGTTGACAAAAAGCAGCCTGTGGCTATTTCTGTAAATAAAGCTTTATTAGAACACTACCCTACCCATTGCTTCTCCTGTTGCCTATGGCTGCTTTTGTGCCACAGTGGCAGAAGTGAGTAATATAGTGGTGAAGCTGAGGAGTTGTGAGAGAGAGCCCCACTATGATGTGTGGGTTTCCCGCCCCAAATCAAGCAATTCTCCAAGACTAATCCAACTCCGTTCTGACACTGTCTACCTGGAGATAGCATCAGATTCACAGGTTAAGGGCTCAGTCCCGCAAGATGGCCCCCACATCAGATGCCCATCACTAGTCCAGGTGGTTACCTGTGCTTCTGACTGACTGGAGGACCCCCTCCTTGGGTTCGAATAGTTTGCTAGAGTGGCTCACAGAACTAAGGAAACCAGTTTACTCACAGATTACCAGTTTATTACAAAAGATATTAAAGGATACAGGTGAACAGCCAGATGAAGAGATACATAGGGCAAGGTTCCAAATGCAAGAACTTCTTTCCCATGGAGCTTGGGGCCAACAAGTGGATGCATTCTGGTTCACCAACCTGGAAGCTCTCAGAACCCTGTCCTTTCAGGGTTTTATGGATGCTTCATTACATAGATGTGATTGATTAAATCATTGGCTGTTGGTGCTTGATTCAATTTCTAGCCCCTCCCCTCTTTCCCAGAAGTCATGGGGAGGGACTGAAAGTTCCAAACCTCTAGTCTAATTAATCTAATGTAATGGTTGGTTCTCCTGGCACAACCCCCCCACCATCTTAGGGAACTTCCAAGAGTCACCTCATTAACATAAACTCAGCTGTTGTTGAAAGGGGTTTTTTTTGTGAATAGCAAGACACCCGTGGCACCTTTATGGCTCTGAAGTGATTTCGGGAACTGAGGATAAAAGACCAAATATGAGAACAAAACATGCTCTTGGGGACGCCTGGGTGGTTTAGTTGGTTAAGCCTTCAACTCTTGATTTCATCTCAGGTCATGATCACGGTTTGTGAGATCGAGCCCTGCGTCTGGCTCTGCACTGACAGCGTGGAGCCTGCTTGGGATTCTCTCTCCCTCTGTCTCTGCCCCTCCCCATTCATGTACGTGCTCTCTCTCTCTCTCTCCCTCTCTCTCAAAATAAATAAATCAACATTTTTTTAAAAGATGCTTTTATTGCTCTTATTGCTTAGGAAATTACAAGGGTTTGGGAAGCAATGAGCCAGGGACCATTGGCAAAGTCAAAAACATATATTTATTATAAATAATAATCTCATACCCACAAACCCTGAAATATTTCCTGCCTGGCCCTTTACAGAAAAAAAAATTACCAACCTAGGAAACAGAATGATGTCAGTGGGATCTGGCCTTTCTGTTTCTCTGCTCTGCTTTCCTCAGCGTTGGCCCTTTCTCATGGAGGCTCTGTCATGGTGGCAGAAAGAACATCTACAATGTATAACTCCAGGGTTACATCCTCATGGGAGTGGTCTTCTTTCCAGTTGCTCCAGTAAAAATTCTAGGATTCACTTTGATTGAACCTCCTTTCCTTGCTTTGCTTGGTGTGTCCATCCTCAAGCCAGTAACTGGCCATGGGAATGCAGTGCCCCGATTTGTCAGGTCTAGGTCACAGGTTGACCTCTGGAGTGATGAGTCAAGTCAATATCTCCCAAACCATAAGAACTGAAAGAGATGAAGGGGTGATCCTCTCAAGAAAAGTTGTGGGAAGCAATTGCCAGAAAAATGAGAAGAGGGAGAAGTCAGAATAGAATAATGAGTAAATGGAAGGGAAGTTGTATAACAGGCTGGTAAACGAAAACATCACTGAAAGAATTAAAATCACAGCTTTTATTTTTAAATTTTTTTTATTAAAAATTTTTTTTTTCTAACATTCATTTTTTGAGAGACAGAGAGACAGAGTGCAAGTGGGGGAGGGACAGAGAGCGAGGGAGACACAGAATCCGAAGCAGGCTCCAGGCTCTGAGCTGTCGGCCCAGAGCCTGACACAGGGCTCGAACCCATGGACTGAGAGATCACGATCTGAGCCAAAGTCAGACGCTTAACCAACTGAGCTACCCGGGCCCCCCTAAAACACAGCTTTTATTTTTATTTATTTATTTATTTATTTATTTTTAATTTTTAACGTTTTATTTATTTTTGAGACAGAGAGAGACAAAGCATGAACGGGGGAGGGTCAGAGAGAGGGAGACACAGAATCTGAAACAGGCTCCAGGCTCTGAGCTGTCAGCACAGAGCCCGACGCGGGGCTTGAACTCACGGACCGCAAGATCATGACCTGAGCCGAAGTCGGACGTTTAACCAACTGAGCCACCCAGGCGCCCCAAATCACAGCTTTTAAAGGGCTGCAGCCTCTTCTGTTAATGCGGAAATAAATATTTTCCCTTTCATCAGTTCATTTAAAATCAAGAGTTTAGATCCACTATATGAAATCACTATTTTTATTGGTCAGAATGGTTAAATCCTGGCAATTTCATGCAGTGTGTGCTGGTTACCTAGGGCTGCTATAACAAAGTACCTCAAACTGGGTTGCTTAAAACAACCAAAATGTATTCTCTCAGTTCTGGAGGCTGGAAGTCAGAAATCAAGGTGTTCCCTCTGAAGGCTCTAGAGGAGACTCCTTCCAGCCTCTGGGGGAGGTATTTCTTGACTAGTATGGCATGACTCCAGTCTCCACCTGTTATTTCACAAGGTTTTTTTTTTTTTTTCTTCTTTGTATTTATGTGTCCTCTCCTCTTCTTACAAGGACAGAAGACCCCAATCCAGTGACCTTGTCGTAACCAATTATTTCTGCAAAGACCCTATTTCCAAACAAGGTTATATTCTGAGGTTCCAGGTAGACATGAATTGTTGTTTTTTTTTTTCAAGTAGACCTGAATTTTGAGGGGACAGTATTCAACCCACTAAGTTCACTTAATATTATTGGAGACTGTGCTGAAAAAGCAGAAAATTTGTCTTTTCAAAAGTCTCTGATTCGGTAGAAGAACAAAAGTAAAGACTGGGTTAAAGTATCTCAGGAATGCAAAGATAATTCAACACCCAGAAAATGTAATATACTAATGATTGCTTGTGGCTTGAATTGTGTTCCCCCCAAAAGATATGTCTAAGTGCCAACCTGCAGTACCTTATTTGGAAATACAGTTGTTGCACAGGTAATCAGTTAAGATGAGGTCATATTGGAGTAGGATGGGCCCTTAATCCTAAATGACTAATGTCCTTTTGTGTCCTTTCGCTCCAGATCAGAGCCTGGAGCCTGCTTCAGATTCTCTGCCCCTCTCCCCGCTCTGTGTGTGTGTCTCTCTCTCTCAAAAATAAACATTAAAAAAAAATTTTTTTTAATAAAAAAAAAAAAAAAAGGACTAATGTCTGGGGCTCCTGGCTGGCTCAGTCGGTAGAGCATGTGACTCTTGATCTCGGGGTTGTGAGTTCAAACCCCATGTCAAGCCTAGCGCTTACTTTTAAAAAATGGCTGAAGGGGCGCCTGGGTGGCGCAGTCGGTTAAGCGTCCGACTTCAGCCAGGTCACGATCTCGCGGTCCGTGAGTTCGAGCCCCGCGTCAGGCTCTGGGCTGATGGCTCAGAGCCTGGAGCCTGTTTCCGATTCTGTGTCTCCTTCTCTTTCTCTGCCCTTGCCCCGTTCATGCTCTGTCTCTCTCTGTCCCAAAAATAAATAAACGTTGAAAAAAAAATTTTTTTAAATGGCTCTAGAAAATGACTAATGTCCTTATAAGAAGACATTGTGAAGATACAAGGAGAGAGCTCCTTGTGAAGACACAGAGACACAGGGAGAAGACAGCCGTGTGAAGATGGAAACAGATTGGGGTTTTGCTGCCACAAACCAGAGAACTCCTGGGGTCACTAGACACTAGGAAGAAGCAAAGAAGGATTCCTCCCTCACAGGTTTCAGAGGGAGCATGGCGCTGCTGACATCTGGTTTTAGATATCCAGCATCCAGACTGCAAGATAATAAACTTCTGTTGTGTTAAGTCACCCAGTTTATGGTACTTTATTACAATAGCTCCAGGAAACTAATATACAGATTAAGAAAGAAAAAAACATGTAAATACCACATATGCATTTAATAAAATTTAGGACTCATTTATGATAAAAATTTTTAGCAAGTTGGAAACAAAAGGGTAACCATCAAACACCTATACTAAACATCAGTCTTAATGCTGAAATTTTAGGAGCATTTCCATTCAGTCAATATAAATAAATCTAACAAAAATATGCAAGATCTTAATAAAGAAAATAAGGGGGAGCTCCTGGGTGACTCAATCGGTTAAGCGTTCGACTTTGGCTCAGGTCATAATCTCACGGTTTGTGAATTCGAGCCCTGAGTCGGGCTCTGTGCTGACAGCTCAGAGCCTGGAGCCTGCTTCAGATTCTGTGTCTCCCTCTCTTTCTTCCCCTCCCCTCCCCTGTTTGCTCTCTCTTTCTCTGTCTCTCAAAAATAAATAAACATTAAAAAAAAAAAAAAGAAAAAAGAAGGAAACATTACTGAAGAATACAAAAAAAGGCCTAAATAAATGGAGAATTATACTATGTTCCTGGATGATAAGACTCAATATCATAAAGATGTGAGTTTTCCCATAATCTATAAATTCAATTCCAAAATAAATGCCTATAGGATTTTTTTTTTTAGTGAAACTTGATAAACTTACCCTAATATTTATATGGAAGTAGAAAGAGACACTTTTTTTTTAATGTTATTTGATGAATTAGATGGGGGAATTCATTTTAAAGTTTTGGCAATTAATACTGTGAAGTATTACTGCAGAGATAGACAAATAGACCAACTGAACTGAACAAAGAGCTCAGAAATAGATCCATGAATTTATGTAAACTAAATGTATAACAGACATAGTATTACAAATTAATGGGGAAAGGATAGACTATTCAGTAAATAGTGCCAGAAAAATTGGTTACCTGAATGAAAAAAATTAGAATACCACATGCAAAATAAATAGTAGATTAAAGCCTTAAAAGTGAAAAACAGAACTTTAAAAAATATCTTTATGTCCTTGAAACAGGAATTTTTTTTTTTTTTTTTTTTTTTTTTTTTTTTTTTTTTGAGAGAGAGCATGCATGGGAGGGACAGAAAGAGAGAGAGAGACTCCCACGCAGGATTGCACTATCAGCGGGGAGCCCGACTCGGGGCTCGAACCCATGAACTGTGAGATCATGACCTGAGCCGAAATTAAGAGACGCTTAACCGACTGAGCCACCCAGGTGCCCCTAAAAGCTTCTTTTTAATGAAAGCCACCTTAAGTGAAGTTAAAAAGTCAAACCACAGACTGGGAGAAGATACTTGCAAAACATATAGCTGATGAAGGATTGGTATGTTGGCTATTTAAAGGATATCTATAAATAAATAAATAAATAAAAAGACAACCCAACTTGAAAAATAAGAAATGTTATTGTGTAGATAGCATTATTGCCCCTGTTCATCATCCCCTGCCAATATTCACACCCTTTGCTGTGTGACTTCACAGTTCTTCCCACTCACGCAGCACGAGATATTTCTTCCCTTGACTTTAGATTTGGCCATGGCATTTGCTTTAGACTATTAGAATTTGGTAGATGTAACAGTGTGCCACTTGCAAGCCTAAGCCATAAGAGGTCTCATATATTTCCACTTGGTCTTTTGTACCTTTGCCATTATCACGAGATGAAATTGGCTAAGCCTGGGGCGCCTGGGTGGCGCAGTTGGTTAAGCGTCCGACTTCAGCCAGGTCACGATCTCGCGGTCTGTGGGTTCGAGCCCCTCGTCGGGCTCTGGGCTGATGGCTCAGAGCCTGGAGCCTGTTTCCGATTCTGTGTCTCCCTCTCTCTCTGCCCCTCCCCCGTTCATGCTCTGTCTCTCTCTGTCCCAAAAATAAATAAACGTTGAAAAAAAAAATTAAAAAAAAAAAAGAAATTGGCTAAGCCAGCCAACTGGTTCCAGGAGGAAGGTATGAGACCATGTAATAACACAACTAACCTGGACAAGCTGCCTAAATCAGCTGACTCCTAGGTATGTGAGTGGACCCAGGCAAGATCACAGAGCTGCCCTAACAAGTCCAGCCTAAATTAGCCAACCCACAGGCATGTGAGCTAAATAAATACTTACTGTATGGCATTGTTTTTTGTAGTTAGTTGTTTTACAGTGTTAGTTAACAACACTGTAATGAGCAAGAATTCTCCGAATCAGTCAATAAACATTAATTGTACGATCCACACAAATAAAAGCAATGACATACCATTGCATATTTGAAAGATTGACAAAATTAAAAAGTATAATACTAAGTTCTGACAGAAATGAGAAGTAGTAATTGATATATACCATTAATGGGAGTGACAGGGCTCTGGCCATTGCGTTGCAAGTGTAAGTCCCCTGGGTGAGGCATCCAGGAAAGCCATTCCACACAGCCCCCGCCCCGATTAAAAAAAGAAGACAAACTGGGCTGGTAATTGTCTTTTGTCTTTTCCTCTCCCTGCCAGGAATGTGGACATCAGGCTGGAGATGGGGCGGCCGCTATCTTGCAACATGAGGTGTTTTAATTTCATTGATTGTATTTTTCATATATTAAATCCATTTGGTTCCCCCTCAAACCTACCTCTTCTTCCCGCCCCTCCCCCCACTGGTTTCTTTTTTTGTGGATAATAATAAAAGGAGAATGGCTAACATTTATGAAGTACTTTTTACATGTCCAACATATAATTTGGAGTGCTCTGTGTACCTCAGCTCATTCAATCCTCACAATAATCCTATGAAAGAAGTGCTATTTTTTTGTCCCATTTTACAGATAAGGAAATGGATACAGAAGTTAAATAAATTGCCTGGGTTCATACAGCTATTAAGTGGAGCCAGAATTCCAAATCCAGCTACCCGGCTCTAGCGTCTATGCTCATGACTATCTGCTACTTTTTATTCTCTTTTATCTCTTCGACCGTCTTAAAAAGGCTTATTTAATAGTCTCTTGGGTTTTTATTTTCTAAAATTGTTGGCGTTCCTATTCTCCTGTTTGTTCCACCTGCTGATTCTTCTTTATAAAGAATGATTCCCTTGTATGTTTTAACATTTTTGATTCATTCATTCAGCAACACTGATTGAGCACGTATCGTGTGGAGCTGGGGATACATAAGTAAAGCAGGCCAAGTCTCTGCTCTCTTACCTTAAATTCTAGTAGGAGAAAACAGTAAACAAGGGGACAGAGAACAGAAGGGAGTGATTATATAGGATGGTAAAGGAAAGATCTCTGATAAGGTGACATTTGAAAAGAGACCTGAAAATGTGAGAATGTGAGCTATGTGTATATCTGGGAGAAGAATCCCCAAGCAGATAGAATGGCCAAGACAAGGGCTGCACGGCAGGAA
The DNA here is from genome assembly GCF_022837055.1 of Prionailurus viverrinus. Classification (NCBI taxonomy): domain Eukaryota; kingdom Metazoa; phylum Chordata; class Mammalia; order Carnivora; family Felidae; genus Prionailurus; species Prionailurus viverrinus. Next base: position 189,844,410 of record NC_062568.1, on the reverse strand, counting down.
CATGCCTTGAATGTTCAGGAATGGGCAGAGGCCTGTGTAGCTGGAATGTGGCATGTGAGGGACAGAGCGGAGCAGATGAGGGCAGAGAGACACCTGGACGCGAGAGGTGCCCATCACGCAGGGCCTTTGAGGTCATAACTTTGAGGCTGGATGGGGGGGCCTTTGGAGGCTTTTTTGTGAGTCATAAGCTCAGAGATGGTATTTAAAACTATGAGACCAGATGGGCTCACCCAGGGAATAGTGTTAAGTAGAGAAGAGGTCTGAGCCCTGAGGCCTGGGACCTTCCAGCTGTAGGGGAGGAAAATTTTTCCTTGACCGTCTTCCTGGCTGGGTCTGGAAGTTAAACTGACAAAAGCAAGTGAACACGAGGAACGCAAACAAATTACTTAATGTAAGTTTTACATGACCCAGAAGCCTTCATAAGGAAATGAAGACCGGAAGAAACAGACAGTATATTTTTATGCTAGGTTGGATGAAGAGTGGACAGGACAGTCGTGGAGGAATATGGTAGGTCAAGGAGTAGGAGATAAATTTAGTAAGGTGGGGGGGGGAACTCGCCAAAGCCTGTTTGTTCACATTCTTTTCAGCGTCCCTTTGTTTTCTGAGATAAGGAATCTCTTTCTTCTGGGTATAGGGAGGGCACCTCTCACAGTAGGGTTATTTTAGTTGCAGGGGAGAAGGGAGGGGGGTGTCAGAGTGACCTTTCTGCTTCTGCTGTTTTCCCAGACTTCTTTAGTTCAAAATATTCAATACACCAAGGTGCCCTATTTTAGGGTAGCGTGTCCGGAATCCCCCGGCACTGAGAGATTAGGAAAATGAACACCCAGCAAAGGAGACTGAGAAGGAGTGGCTGATAGGAGAAGAACCATGGAGGAGTTGGTGTCCCAGCGTCAAGTGAAGGAAGTGTTTGAGGATGAAGAGAAGGACCCACTGCCTCAGTAAAATGAGGACAAAGGAATGGCCGTTGGATTTGACATGCAAGTTACTAGTGAGCTTTTTAAAAATGATTCTGATGGATCGGGATGAAACCTGATAGAGAACTGAAGTGAAGACGGCAAGTGAAGAGAGCAAACCAAAACACGCCTTCAATGAATTTTGTGTGAAGGGAGCGGGGAAATGAGTAGTAAGCTGGGGCGCCTGGCTGGCCCAGCCAGTAGGGCATACGACTCTTGATCGCAGGGTCATGGGTTCGAGCCCCATGTGTGGTGTAGAGTTTACTTAAAACAAAATTTAAAACCATTACAGAGAAATGAGTAGTAGCCAGAGGTGGACTGTGAAACCAAGGGAGGTTTTGTCTGCTTGTTTCTTTTTAAGATAAGAGGTATTAGGCACCATGACGATCCAATATTGGAAACTATCCACTTTATATGAAGAAGGGAAGCATAAGCAGAGCTTACTTCCCACATGGCTTGGTTCCTGAGAGCAGCCCTCCTGAGCGGTTTTGCATTTACTTCTGCCAGGCGCCCAACGGGCCCTACCAGCCCAGGACTAATTTTCACATTAAAATTTCACCTTGTGGTTTGCCACACCAAACAGGTAAAATCAATTTGGATTCCAGAACCTCAAAAAGCAAAGGGTTGGGGGTGCCTGGGTGGCTCAGTCGGTTAAATGTCTGACTTGGATTTAGGTCATGATCTCAAGGTTCGTGAGTTTGAGCCCTGTGTCGGGCTCTGTGCTGACACCTCAGAGCCTGGAGCCTGCTTTGGATTCTGTGTCTGTCTTTTCTCTCTTCCCTTCCCCTGCTCTCTGTCTCTCAAACATTAAAAAAAATTAAAAAGCAAAAAGTTTAGGGGCGCCTGGGTGGTGCAGTCGGTTAAGCGTCCGACTTCAGCCAGGTCACGATCTCGCGGTCCGTGAGTTCGAGCCCCGAGTTCTGTGTCTCCCTCTCTCTCTGCCCCTCCCCCGTTCATGCTCTGTCTCTCTCTGTCCCAAAAAAATAAATAAACGTTGAAAAAAAAAAAAAAGCAAAAGGTTTGATATCTCACCTAGGTACTTTTTTTTTCCCCCCAGTCCCACAAAGACAAACTTTCTTTGTTTTTTTGCCGGGGATTTATGGGCAAAGTTTACTAGTCTTTCTTCATTGAGGTGGTGGTCCTTAGAGGGTTCCTACTTGTTACTGATCAAAACCCGAGCCCATATTGCTGCTTCAGCTCTACTCCTTCTCCACTGCAGGCATCTAGGGACTTCTCATTTCCCTGCAAGCCCTGGCATATGTTGAAAACATTTGGTTATATTTTAGCCAGCATCTCTAGAAATTTGTGGCAGGAGAGTTTCCGCCCTTTCTAGATCACCATTTTGCTGGAAGCTGTAATCTTTCCCCTCATTCTTCCCCTGGCTAATTCCTGTTCACCTTTGAGGTCCCAGCCTAAAGATTACTTCTCAGGGAGGTGTTCCCAACCCTCTCCATCCCAATCTCCACTGACTTACTCTTCTACTCACAACATTGTCTTTCTGTCTTTGCCCTTGGCAAGTCGTTTGTGACTTCACGTGAGTGTTTGCTTAGTTTCCTGGTCCCCCTCTAGACTGTACACTGCATGAACCCAGGAAGCAAGCCTGTTCAGTTCAGCACATAGCAGAAAGCCTGATTCATAGAGGATACTCAGTAAAGGTTGGTGACTGAACAAATAATTGTCCCCGAATCACGTCACTAATAGCACAGTGCTAAGTAATCTCCTGTGTTTTGGAGACTGTATTCTCTAAGAAAGTGTTTTTCAGTGGAAACAAGAGAGAGGTTTCTGATGGCTATTTCAGTTGCCTGTGTCATTTCGGTTAACCACGTGTCTTTTTCCCTCCAGCATGGAGATCTCCTCTCACCAGTCCCACCTCCTGCAACAACTGAACGAGCAGCGCAGGCAAGATGTCTTTTGCGACTGCAGCATTCTGGTTGAAGGGAAGGTCTTCAAAGCGCATCGAAATGTATTATTTGCTAGCAGCGGCTATTTCAAAATGCTTCTTTCTCAGAATTCAAAGGAGACCAGTCAACCCACTACAGCTACATTTCAGGCTTTCTCCCCCGACACTTTTACGGTTATCCTGGACTTCGTCTATTCCGGCAAACTCTCTCTCACTGGTCAGAATGTCATAGAAGTGATGTCAGCTGCTAGCTTCCTTCAGATGACTGATGTCATTAGTGTATGTAAGACCTTTATTAAATCTTCACTAGACATTAGCGAGAAAGAAAAAGATCGCTATTTCAGTCTCTCCGATAAAGATGCTAATTCTAACGGTATAGAACGTTCCTCCTTTTATAGTGGTAGCTGGCAAGAAGAAAGCGGTTCTCCACATTCTCACCTAAGCCCAGATCAAGGAACGGGTATAATAAGTGGGAAATCTTGGAGCAAGTATAATTACCATCCAGCCTCCCAAAGGAACACCCAACAACCTTTGGCCAAGCATGAACAAAGGAAAGATTCCATTAAAAAGTCCAAACATTGGAGGTTGTCACAGCCTTCTGAAGTTGCTCATTATAAGTCTAGCAAACGAGAAGCTCGGACATCGGATTCTTCCGGCCACGTTTCCCAGTCGGAAGAACAAGCACAAGTTGATGCTGACATGGACTCTACTCCTGTTGGCTATCCGTATGGTCCAGGATCTGATGTCACATCCAGAAGCTTTCCAGGTACCCAAAAAAAGCATCAGTCCTCTCAATGAGTTTCTAAGACTCCTATCCAAATCAGTCCTATCTCAACATGCCCTTACTCTGAAGTGTTACAGGCAGTTAAACCAAGAGGTTTTTTTTAAGTCCTACTTCTCTAATGAAATTTATTGTATAAGACATAAATTTAAATTTTTAACTAAAAATAATATTGGCTAAATTTGAGAATAGTCAAAACTTAACAGACTTCTGAGGTGCAAAGCCCAAGATTCCCAAACCTGTGTCAACAGATGATTAGATCACTGTTAAGTGTTTAAAGCTCTCTTCTAAATGGTTTAAATCCCTAAGGGGCATAGCTTCACTTTAAATGGGTTATTTTTTTTCTGAGTATTCACTCGGGAGGAGTACTTTTATAGAGAAAAGTTAAACAGAGCAACCATGTGAACTTACAAAGGTTCACAGACCCAAGACCTACCAGAAATGAAACTACATCTGATTTTATTGAGATATAAATACATAATTAAAAAAAAAAACAAACTTAACACACAACCCATAACATTGACACTGTAATCCTATATGCAACAATAATATGAGACATCTCATTTTTATGATAGTAGTAAAATGCAGAAAGATTATTATGTAGGTTGTTGGTTTCAGTAATTCTCCCCTCCCTGCTGCCATAGAGAACAGGGATTAGAAATGCATGTCATTTTTTTTTTTATGTTTATTTGTTTTTGAGAGAGAGAGACAGACTGTGAGTAAGGGAGGGACACAGAGAGAGGGACACAGAATCAGAAGCAGGTTCCAGGCTCTGAGCTGTCAGCACAGAGCCTGACGTGGGGCTCGAACCCATGAACTGTGGGATCGTGACCTGAGCCAAAGTCAGAAGCTCAACTGACTGAGCCACCCAGGTGCCCCAGAAATGCATGTCATAATCAGGCAGCAAATCAATTAATCAAGTAGCAAATTTGTTTAATAGTTTACGTGTGAATTTAAAGGAAAATCATAAGGTGAAACTCCGACTGATTATAAGATTCAGATTATATATTTAATTTTTTTTTTAATTTAGGAAAATTTCAAACATATAAAAAAGTAAAGAGAATAGCATAATTCACCTCCATGTACCCCATTACCCAGTCTGAACAACTTCCGACTCATGGTCAATCTTGTTTCATCTGGATCACTACTTCTCACCCTTCCCTTTAGTATTATTTTTTTAAGTTTATTTATTTTGAGAGCGAGAGAGAGAGAGAAAGCCTGAGTGGGGGCGAGGCAGAGAGAGAGGGAGAGAGAGAATCTCAAGCAGGCTCTAATGCAGGACTTGATCTCACAAACAAACCATGAGATCACGACCTGAGCCGAAATCAAGAGCCAGACACTTAACTGACTAAGCCACCTAAGCATCCCTCCCTTTATTTTTTTAAGCAAATATAACACATCATAAGTTTTCATCTGTAAATATTTCAGAAAGTGTCCCTAAAATATAGTCTTTTAAAAAAACCCACTACAATACTATAATTGTACCTAAACAAAATTAACAGTTTCTTAACATCAGTAAATAGCCAGTCAGTATTCACATTTCCTGGGTTGTCACATAAATTTTTAAAAATAATTCGGTTGTGGGTGCTTGGGTGGCTCAGTGGTTAAGCATCTGACTCTTGATTTCAGCTCAGGTCATTTTCTCACGGTTTGTAGGTTCCAGCCCTGCATCATCAGGTTCAATGCTGACAACACGGAGCCTGCTTGAGATTCTCTGTCCCTTTGTCTCTGCCTCTCCCCCATGCTCACTCACATGCACATTCTTTCTCTAAATACATAAATAAACTTAAAAAAAAAAATTCAGGGGCGCCTGGGTGGCGTAGTCGGTTAAGCGTCCGACTTCAGCCAGGTCACGATCTCGCGGTCCGGGAGTTCGAGCCCCGCGTCAGGCTCTGGGCTGATGGCTCGGAGCCTGGAACCTGTTTCCGATTCTGTGTCTCCCTCTCTCTCTGCCCCTCCCCCGTTCATGCTCTGTCTCTCTCTGTCCCAAAAATAAATAAAACGTTGAAAAAAAAAAAATTAAAAAAAAAAAATTCAGTTGTAGATAAGATAACCTTAAAATAATAGTCAACCAAGGGGCGCCTGGGTGGCTCTGTTGGTTGAACGCCTGACTGGCTCAGGTCACGATCTCAAGGTTCGTGAGTTCAATCAAGCCCTGCATTGGGCTCACTGCTGCCAGTGCAGAGCCCGCTTCTGATCCTCTGACCCCTTCTCTCTGCCCCTCCCCTGCTCGCTCGCTTTCTCTCGAAAAGAAACATTAAAAAAAATAATAGGCAACCGGATTGATCTTTACTAACCACATTTTTCTGTAGTACTAACCTGAAAAGACATGAAATTCTATCCTATTACAGAGCTTACTAAACGTCCTGCTGAGCTCTGACCATTGACCAAGGCATACTGGTAACAGAGCAAAAAATGAGAAATCTCTATTGAGTTTTAAAACAGCAAAAGACTGATCTTTTCTCTGTTTATGCTCTGTACTTCTGTAATTCTAGGCTATGTTAACCTAACTTCAGTAATGAACAGCTGAATTTAACAGCTATTAAATTGATGAAATTTGCCTCCAATCATAACTAACATCTTGAATACATATGAGTTTTATTTATTTTTTTAAAGTTTATATATATATGTATATATATGTTTTTGTTTTTGTTTTGTTTTGCTTTTAGTAATCTCTATGCCCCACATGGGGCTTGAACTCATGACCCCGAGATCAAGAGTTGCATGCTCTACTGACTAAGCCATCCAGGCACCCCTTGAATACAGTTTTATTAAAAACATTTTTTTTAATATTTATTTATTTTTTAAGAGAGAGAGAGAGAGACAGAGTGCCAGCAGGGGAGGGACAGAGAGGGGGAGACACAGAATCCGAAGCAGGCTCCAGGCTCTGAGCCGTCAGGACAGAACCCAGCACAGGGCTCAAGCCCACAAACTGTGAGATCATGACCTGAGCTGAAGTGAGATGCTTAACCGACTGAGCCACCCAGGCGCCCTTTTTTTTCGTTTTTCTTTTGAATACATGAGTTTTAAAACAAAAAATTAAATATCCTTTTCATTTTTTCACCTTTAAAAAGTACTATAAGTGTATGAAAAGAAAAGGCAAGAGGATAAAAATAGGTAAATAAAAAAGTCACTTAAAAGCTATAATATTGGGGCGCCTGGGTGGCGCAGTCGGTTAAGCGTCCGACTTCAGCCAGGTCACGATCTCGCGGTCTGTGAGTTCGAGCCCCGCGTCAGGCTCTGGGCTGATGGCTCAGAGCCTGGAGCCTGTTTCCGATTCTGTGTCTCCCTCTCTCTCTGCCCCTCCCCCGTTCATGCTCTGTCTCTCTCTGTCCCAAAAATAAATAAAAACGTGGGGAAAAAAAATTAAAAAAAAAAAAGCTATAATATTAAATACTTTTACTTCGGATTGTATCTCCAGTTTTAAAATCCAGCACCACCTTTTGACATTTCAAATCTAGTGACTCTACAACACTGAGTAGAAAGATAAGGGTGAGAGTCAGTTAACCCTGACTTTGTAAATATATCAAATACTGAAGTTACAGTTCTGGACTCAGGATCACATTAATGATCTAGTCTTAATAAAATTTCTTTCTTGGGGCACCTGGATGGTTCAGTTAAGCGGCCCACTGACTCCTGATTTCCGTTCAGGTCACGATCCCAGGGTCGTGGGATAGAGCCCCGAGTCCAGCTCCGTGCTGAGTGTGGAGCCTGCTTGAGATTCTCTCTCTCCCTCTCCCTCTGCCTCTCCCCTGCTTGCTTGCACTCTCTCTCTCTCTCTCTCTCTCTCAAAATAAAAAAATTAAAATTAAAAAAAAGGGAAAATAAATAAAAGAAATAAATGCAATTTCTTCCTTCTCCTTTTCTCCTGCCTTTCGAAGACGGGACTCACCAACTCCTTTGGGATTCTTCGTGTTATACAATTGTTATGATGAACTTTCCAGAAACTTAATCAAACTGTCTCCTGACAGATGATCTGCCCAGGATGCGGTTCAAGTGCCCGTACTGCACACACGTGGTGAAGCGGAAAGCAGACCTCAAGCGCCACCTTCGCTGCCATACGGGAGAAAGGCCCTATCCGTGTCAAGCTTGTGGGAAAAGATTTAGCAGGCTGGACCATCTCAGTAGCCATTTCCGAACAGTATGTATATAATTTTTCATCATCTTACTTCTCAAGAAATGTGCGCATTTATCTGCTTTAGGATTTACTAAATCTCATTTACTGCGGGAAATCTTTTCATACAACTCTACCATATTGGAAATGTTTCCAACTTAATGGTTTTCCTATACACGTGATGCATAATTTAATATATAATATATATACATTTTTTTATTCTCCTTTGAGACCTTGAAGTAAGAGATATTCTTTTGAATATCCATTTTACTTTTTTGTTTTTTATTTATTTTTTGGCATATATATTATAATTCATTTAAAATCTAATATGTTTTTGTATACTGGTCTTTTCAAGAGCCGAAGACAATGTAAACCAAAGATATTTGAATGTCTAGGTCAGAGTCACTACTTCAGGTACTCAGCCTCTGCTAGTGGTTCTTGAATCCTTTTCTGAAAGGATCTCAGTCTAGTTTCTACTGTTCAACCTCTGTCCACTATACTCCCTTTTTAGTCTCTCTCTAGTTTATCTGTAGTCTCCTCAAGGAAGGGAGCAAGGTGGCAGATTGAGCCACTTCCAGCCAGGGACAGGATTGTCAGCAGTCAGAAATCTCAGGGAATTTGCTGTTCAGTGCTCTGGCGGGTTAATAAGGTAAGGACATTGGAAAATTACTCTGCTGTTCATCTTGAGGCAAGAATGTTTTCCAAAATCTGTTGTATTACTCATACTTTTATTCCATTTATATGATCTCCTTTTAGCTTTAAAGGACAGTGGATTGGGGCACCTGAGTGCCTCAGTTGGTTAAGTATCCAACTGGATTTTGGCTCAGGTCATGATCTCACAGTTTGTGAGATTGAGCCCCAAATTGGGCTCTGTGCTGACAGCACAGACCCTGCTTGGGATTCTCTCCCTCTCTTTCTGCCTCTCCCCTGTGCTCACTCTCTCTCTCCCTCGCTCAAAATAAATAAATAAACTTTTAAAAATAATAAATACCGACTTCGGCTCAGGTCATGATCTCGCGGTTCGTGAGTTCAAGCCCCGCGTCGGGCTCTGTGCTGACAGCTCAGAACCTGGAGCCTGTTTCAGATTCTGTGTCTCCCTCTCTCTCTCTGACCCTCCCCCGTTCATGCTCTGTCTCTGTCTCAAAAATAAATAAATGTTAAAATAAATAAATAAATAAATAAATAAATAAATAAAATAAATAATAAATAAAGGACAGTGGGTCACGTAAGGCAATTTCTTCATGCATTGCTTTATAGTTAGTCAGCAAATATATACTGAGCACCTATGCGCCAGCCCCTTTTCTCAGTGCTAGGTATCCAGCAGTGAGTGAGCAAAACAGACAAAATCTCTACCTTCATTAACCTTATGAAGCTGGTTTTTTAAAATTAAAAACAACCTTTTATTATTTAAAGCAATGAAAAAGTATTAAACAAAGTAAAAATAAGAAAAATAAAATACTTTATTTTCACCACCGAAATATACCTTTCTTAACACTTTATCACATGCATATATATGGGTTGTTTCTAACTAAATTAGATCATACTACTTGTGATATTTTGTAGCCTGCTCTCTTTCGTGAATAATCTACCTTGCCATCTCAGTAAACTTTTATCTGACATCCAGTTCAATTTTGCATTTCCCTGTAGTCTCCCAATACCTTTTATAGCTGGTTTTTCCAAGCCAGTATCCAATTCAGGACCCAGGGATCTCACTGTTAAGTCCCTTAAATATGTTTTTAAGAGAGCATAGTACTCTCAGCCACCCTTTTTATTTCCATAACACTGACTTACTTGAGATATCAAGATAATTGTTTTATAAAATAACCTACCTCTTGATTTCTCTGCTTGCTTCCACATGGTGTCATTTAGTTTGTTCCTCTCTCCCCCCTGAATTTTCTATAAACTAGAATTTTTATCTAAAGTCTTAATGGATTCAAGAAAAATACTTTCCGGGGCACCTGGGTGGCTCAGTTGGTTGAGCGTCCGACTTCAGCTCAGGTCATGATCTCGCGGTCCCCGAGTTCGAGCCCCGCGTCCGGCTCTGTACTGACAGCTTGGAGCCTGGAGCCTGCTTCGCATTCTGTGTCTCCCTCTCTCTCTGCCCCACCCCATTCATGCTCTGTCTCTCTCTGTCTCAAAAATAAATAAACGTTAAAAAAAATTAAAAAAAAAAAAAAAAAGAGGGGCGCCCGGGTGGCTTAGTCGGTTAAGTGTCCGACTTCGGCTCAGGTCACGATCTCGCAGTCCGTGAGTTCGAGCCTCGCGTGGGGCTCTGGGCTGACAGCTCAGAGCCTGGAGCCTGCTTCCGATTCTGTCTCCCTCTCTCTCTCTGCCCCTCCCCCATTCATGCTCTGTCTCTCTCTGTCTCAAAAATAAATAAACGTTAAAAAAAAATTTTTAAAAATTAAATTAAATTAAATTAAAAAATTAAAAAAAAAAAAAGATAAGCTAGGTAATGATACCTAGCTTAGTGATATCCCACCGTTGAGCAGTTAAAGATGCCACCACGTGATTAGAAAGGAATCTATGTGGAACTATTTTGGCATTATGCTATATCCATTTCTTCATCAAGCATTCATTTAATGAGATTAACAGCAGTTGATAAACTCTGCCCAAATTATTAATTTTACTTGTGGTATGATTTACTGATTTTATCATTTCTTCTACATTATTAGCTAGAATCCTATAAAGTAAAACCTTCCCTCATCACCTGGAACTACTTGGTTACTTTGACATACAGTTACTACAGGAGAAACAGGATAAATATTTAATTCTTTCCCTTTAATTATCAATTTTCAAAATAAAGAGTTGATTAAATACTCAAATGGTAATATGAGTTTTTTCTGGTTTTATTTTTTTTCTAAATAGCATACAGTCTCATGAATTTTCACTGGTTCATTGTGTTTGGGACCACAACAATTATTATTCTTTTTGATACTCAAATTTTCAGTTTTGTCCAGTTGGACGACTTGAACCTGGTTCTTGTGTCCCTTTGTCATAAGTCCATTAAATATTCAAGGTGGCCTTATTCTCTGGCCCCCAAATTTCCCTAGGCTCACCTTGTATTTTCCCTGTCACAAAACTGGAATCAGCCATTTCTCAAAAGACCTGTGGGTCCTTTTAATGGGGAATGAAATTAGAAACCAAACTTTGGACACCTGGGGTGCTCATTGTTACTATGGTGTCATTCCCCTTAGATTATTTCAGTGGACAGGGGCACTGTGGTGGCTCATTCGGCTGAGCGTCTGACTTCAGCTCAGGTCATGATCTCACAGTACGTGAGTTCAAGTCCTACATTGGTCTCACCACTGTCAGTGCAGAGCCCACTTAGGATCTTCTGTCCCCCTCTCTCTCTGCCCCTCCTCTGCTCGTTCTCTCTCTCAAAAATAAATAAACATTGAAAAAAAAAAGATTATTTCAGTGGACAGAGCTGGAAGATATATGTTTTTAAAATAATGAATTCATGGGGCACCTGGGTGGCTCAGTCGGTTAAGTGTCCGACTTCGGCTCAGGTCATGATCTCACAGTTCGTGGGTTTGAGCCCCGTGTAGGGCTCTGTGCTCACAGCTCAGAGCCTGGAGCCTGCTTTGGGTTCTGTGTCTCCCTCTCTCTCTGCCCCTCCCCAGCTGGTGCTCTGTCTCTCTCTCTGTCTCAAAAATAAATAAAAACATTAAAAAAAAAAGTTAAAAAAAATTAATCCATGATGATATATTCAATTTTAACATAATGTTCTATTTAATTTCTTTGACTTCATAATCATATTGGAATTGAAGGGATGGGGGATGAACATGAATCTGTGCCAGAACTTTCTAACAAAAACAGTACCACATATGATACCCATAACATTACTATTTCAGGAGAAATAAAGGTACACTCAAATTGTGTACTTTCAATGTTTACTGATTAATATGTCAGGAGTTAAGTAGAAAATAATAACTATACTGAGTTGTAGTCCTATACATTTTCTTAGATATTTTACCACACTGCACTAGTTTTCTTGGGGTTTTTGGCCATTTGTGTTTGGTGATGTACTTCCATAGTGTTCTGATTTTATCTAAATGAATATGCCATAAATATTAATTCAACATTATGATATTAATTATAGTGATTTTTAGAGTAGAACCCATAATCTCTGCTCTGACAGCTATTAAAGAAAGTTATTTAGGACATGTGGGTGGCTTAGTCAGTTAAGCATCTGACTTCGTCTTAAGTCATGATCTCACGGTTCGTGAGTTCAGGTCCTGCTTCAGGTGAGCCCCACTTCTCTCTCTCTCCCTCTCTCTCTCCCTCTCTCTCTCTCCCTCTCTGCCTCTTGTGGGATTCTCTCACCATCTCTCTCTGCCACTCACTTGCACCCTCTCTCTCTCAAAAATAAATAAAAAAGAAAGAAAGAAATCTGCTTATTAATAAGTATAATTATATAATTACTCATCTTACAACTTTTTTCTAAAGCAACTTCACACGTATTAACTCATTTGGTTCTCACAACCCGAGTTGTATTCCCACTAGTTGTTAAGGAAGGAAGCAGGGATAATAATAGGCTGACACATAGCAGCCTGTGTTGTTTTGACATATGTTGTTGTCTGGACCAGTGTCCATTGTGATTTTCAGGCTTCTGTTCTGTTTGGGTGGTACTTCTACCTTGCTAGTTGTTAGATATTTTGACTATCACCCTGGAAGCAGGTTTATATTGTTTTCAGTTACTTGCTTCAAGATACATGGTTAATAAATGACAAAAGCAGGGCTAGAACCCAAGCCTTCCAGTTCCTGGTCTAGTCCTCTTTCTACAGGATCTTTCATTAATAGAAGTGACAAGAGATCCTTCTATCTAAAAATATGTATCCTGGCTGGCTCAGTCAGTGGAGGATGCAACTCTTGGTCTCAAGGTTGTGGATTTGGGCCCCACGTTGGGTGTAGAGATTACTTAAAGATAAAATTTATATATATACATATATATATATATACACACACACACATATACATATATACACACACATACACATACACACACATGTATGTATGTATATATAGATATATATATATATTTTTTTAATGTCTCATTTTTTATTTTTGAGAGAGTGTGGGGGATGGGCAGAGAAAGAGAGAGAGACAGAGGATCCAAAGCTGGCTCTGCACTGATAGCAGAGAGTCTGATGCGGGGCTTGAATTCACAAACGTTGAGATTGTGACCTGAGCTGAAATCGGACACTTAACTGACTCAGTCACCCAGGTGCCCCAGTCTTATTTATTTTTTATTGTTTTAAGTTTATTTATTTATTTTGACAGAGCATGAGCAAGCAGGGGAGGGGCAGAGAGAGAGGAAGGGAGAGAGAATCCCAAGCAGGCTCCATGCTGTCAGTGCAGAGCTCAACTTGGGGCTTGATCTCTCCCAAACTGTGAGATCATCACCTAGGCCAAAATCAAGAGTCAGACACTTAACCGACTAAGCCACCAGGCACCCTGTATATTTTTTATTCTATTTTAAAGAGAATGAGAGAGAGAGAGAGAGAGAGAGAGAGAGAGAGAATCTTAAGCAGGCTCCATGCTCAGTGTGGAGCCTGATGTGGGGCTCAATCCCACAACCCTGGGGTCATGACCTGAGCCAAAATCAAGAGTTAGATGCTCAAGCAAATGAGCCACCCAGGTGCCCCAAAGATAAAATCTTTTTTAAAAAAATGTTTCGATAAACTTAAATTTGAGACAATATATTTTTCTTTCTCTAGCTGATAATAATAAATTAACACACAAAACAAGAGGTTTCTCCCTCACCAAAATTAAGGTATATAAAGTCCTTAGAATAGTACATGTGATATATTTAGTGTTTGCAATTATTATTATTCTGGAAGGTGTCCCTTGTTACCTTAGATATCAAAATATTGTTGGATTAAGGGATATGTGAAATTATTAAGCATGTGATATTAATCATAAAAACGTTATAGCCATCATTTAGAGAAAGTTGGTATTTATTTGTGATGTCAGTTTATCATCAAAACCTGTGATCTTTTTCTAATAATTAGATGTTAATTTTAATATTAGTGCTTGGTTTTGGACATCTTAAGTTTATGCACTGGTACCGAGATCTCGAACTATGCCGCTTTTGAAAAATCTTTTTTTTATCGCTATTTAAATCTCTACACAGATTCACCAGGCATGCAAACTAATCTGCAGAAAATGCAAACGCCACGTGACTGATCTAACAGGGCAAGTGGTCCAGGAAGGAACCAGGCGCTACAGACTCTGTAACGAGTGCCTTGCTGAAGTTGGCATAGACAGCCTCCCCATTGATTTGGAAGCTGAACAGCATCTTATGTCCCCATCAGATGGAGATAAGGATTCCAGATGGCACTTGAGTGAAGATGAGAATAGATCATACGTGGAGATTGTAGAGGATGGGTCTGCTGATCTGGTCATACAACAGGTTGATGATAGTGAAGAAGAAGAAGAAAAGGAAATAAAACCCAACATTAGGTAGCTGACGTGTGACCCCACAGAGCTGTGGCGTGTATGCAACTTACATTGACTTCCTGTATCTCTCTTTCCATGGTCAGAGTCTGGTTAACAAATTTATCAGACTGACTTAAAAGTAATGACCTAATATAACTTGCATGCTTTCCAAACAGGTCATTGTATCCATTCTGAACTTTGTTGCCCTAAAATATGTTGCTGCACCGGAAAGGAAGACCTAGCTTGAGTTGGCATGATGGATGAACAATTAATCCTCTTTTTTTTTCCCCCTTTTAATACTGGAAGATCTACTTAGCAAACTTTTCTCAAAGAAAATATTTTAAATAAATTTACCACAACCAAACCTTATGTAAGAGAATTTCAAGGTGTTGCAAAAACACAAACTATGAATACTGAATTTTCACAGGGAACCAGGTAAGAGCACATTTAAGGGTCTGGCACCCAATCTGACTGAACTGATAAGTCTTTCTATTAATTTCAGATCTAAAACAACCTGTCATTATCCCAATATGCTACATATTGTTTTAGGATCATGGCAGAAGACAAATCAAAAATGTTTGAAACGATTCATATTTGAATGTTTTGTCATGAAGTTAAAAATTACTCTTACGTAGTCCGTGTTGTTTTAAAAAAACAAAAGCCTAAAGTAGAGGCAGACCAGAGATTACGTACAGACCTCATTTTCTAAAGCAGGAACTAATACTGCCTAAAAGTCAAGGTAGTTTGTGAAGATCTGACAATGTAATCCTCTTCCTCTCTACAGGAGAAAAAAACAACAAAAAACGATACACAAGAAAATTGGAGGTTACCACTTCTTAAGAATGATTTCTAACATTTATTTTTCTGCTCTATTGTTTTTAAAGTGCTGTCTCACACATTTTCTCACTTAATCAGCAAGGTAAATATTAATTGCCTCTGATTTGCAAATGACGAAATTAAGGTCAGAAAGTTTAAGCTTTGGGACTTGTGACGGACAGGTTTTGATTTTACACAGCCCTCTTCCAACTGTCTCTCCCTGTATTGTCTCTGGAAATGGCAGAGAATTAAAGTCAAACCTCACCAATCTGCAGTAATTAGAAAAAGAAGCCTATCAGAAAGCATGAAAGATTTTAATAATCTCTAACAACATATAATAACTTGAACTAGAGTTATCCAAGAGTGCTCAGTAATGTCCCTACAGTGTCTTTTGACATGTTTTTAATGTCAAGTTATTTATATGTAAATTTTATATATAACACTATTTGAACCAATTCTTCTCTTAGATGCTTTAAGCATTTTTACTTATCTTGTTTATGTAATTTTTCAAAACAAACTTTTCCCCAAGGAAACAAAGGTGAGTTTCAACTCCTCCCCTGTGTGAATTAGGAAACATTCTAAACGTACAGTTAAATTGGAGAAGCATTATTTTAGTTCTGAAGATAAAATCTAAATGCCAAAAAAACCTGACCTTACTAAAGGTCACTGCAAGTTATTACAATTAAGCTTGATCTGATTTAATTTTGATGGAGAGAGGCTCTCTATCAAATTATACTATATTTCTAAATGTCATAACATATGTCAATATGACCCTTTTCATTTTATTCTTTCTCTCATTCTTTCATTAGTGATTGTCCTTTGATACAAGTTGAGGGCTAAAATGGTTAATTTCTAAAACAGTTTTTATAAATAGATGACTAACCATTTGTTTTTGTTTTATGGTACTTAATGCTGAGACTTTTTTCAAGATTCCCCTGGCGGTAAATTTCCATTCGCTTCAAGACTGGATGGTATGCACTGAGTTCATTGTGCTCCCAACATGACTGTTCCTGAATCAGGAGTCTTAACAATGAAGTTGTATCCAAATGAGGGAGGGAACACTTGTCATTCTCTAGTCTCACCAGATGGTAGCATCTTTTAAAATTATTATCTGATTTTTTAGTCCTTGGAGCCAAGAGGAAAAATGAGTGATGGGAGCTTTATTCATGAGGATGATTAGTGCTTGCATGTGTATGCTCTAATGCACTTTAGTCTGTGATCTAAATGTTCTTTTATGCTGTTCTCTTATGCATGCGAACATCAGCATGAATGTCAGCAAAGCCCACTGGACACGGTGCCACCAGCACCTTATCTGAAATAATGCTTTCTCATTGTTTATAACAAGCAACAGGCTATCCCCACAAAACAGCCATCAGGCTCATCAAACTAGACAGCTCATCTATCCTACCATTTTAGTATCCTAAAAGAAAAACATTTGTGACATGTTTGTAAGTTGTAAATAATAACTCCAGTTATCATATCATATGTATCGAAGACTTTAAAGACCAGTTCTTTCCCAGAGTGAGACTGTCCAGTAATGGTTTCTGAGAAAACAAAAGTCTTTGGCTTTTAAATGTGGGGAAATGTTACATAGGGGTGTAATCTCTTAATGTAAGCTTAATTTATGCCAAGGGTTTTTTCTTTTTTTCATATTAGCAAAATAGCGGGAGTTGGTTAGAACAAAGTTTGCTCTTACAGTAATGCTGTTTATCAGCTGGTGAATGCCTTTCTAACTGTGTGGTCCTCAAGAGTGTGTGGCGATGGGAAGAAGTGTTGCAAAATAAAGCAATACCGCAGTCGTGCCTAGTGGCTGGAGGAGGCAAAATGGACTAGATCGGTGGTTTAAAAGATTTTTTTTTTAACCCAAGAAACCCTTTCTTCAAATGAATTGTTTCAGAGAGAAGCCCACCATTTAAGGTGGGCGAAACCCTAAAATCAGAGCTGCTCTTGTTAAAGCCCTCTGTGAGCCTTTCACCAGACACCTCTGCAGAGCTCAGGAGTGCGGTACTGAAAACCTTGGAACCAGGGAACTTTTTGAATTCCCTTTGAGCATTGCGGTCTTACTTCATTACCTCTGTTACCGTGCTGATAAACTGGTAATCACGGGGTCTCCTAGAGCAGCAGCTCACAGCCTTCATCGGTACAATATTCCTTCTATAGTTAGCATGTCTTTTGAAGAACAAATTTTTCAACATTGTATTTTTGACTAACGAAATCAAAACAAGCACCGTTACTGCTTTTATGCCACCAAGTCATTGCTTAATGGATGAAGAAAGTTTGGTGTGTCAGTTACTTAAGAGTTCAGACTGAATTCATTAAAGTTATTTTGCTAAGTCATGCTAAGATATATCGAAACTTCCACTCATATTGGATATATATATATATATACCTATATATACATATATATCCTATATATACATATATATCCTAAATTAATTAATACCATGGAAATTTAATACTGTGGAAAATCACTAAAAGTGACATAGTGTAAGATTATTTAACTGGGAAGGCTGATAATAATAGGTACTGGAGGACCAAACTTTAGATCATACATGGAAAGTTCTATGTTATTTTATATTAGAGTGGATCAGTATTACTATTTATCATTTATATAGCATTTTATATTTACAAAGTATTTAATAATTTTTATGTTATTCTTTACATATCTATGAAATAGGACAGTTCTCTCACATGAAAGGTAAAGAAATTGAGGCACAGAACAGTAAAGCAACCTCCCTAAGACAACCCAGTGAAACAATGGCAAAAATAGGAACTAGAATGATCGGATTTTCTGAATCCTAGAATATCAGCTTAATTCACTGAGGTGTGTTGTGTATTACTCGATTTTATAAGATGCCTTTTACAAATAATAGTCAATTGTCTTAAAGTTGACGTCATTGTATGTGGATAAATCCTATACAGAATAAATATTATGTAAAGGATGTGACTTTAGTTATAAGAGTTTTAATGATAAAATTCAGGCTATCACAGAAACAGCACTGTTTAGCCAGTGGCTTTATATATTGTGAAGTATAATTAATATTTTGTTTTGATATAGGAGTTTCTTAACTATTCATGCTAATGGAGCCATGAATAGACCAGAAAAATGAAATCCACAGAGGATCTATACACTTCGTCTTCTAACATGTTAGTCTTTTCCCTACGGAATTTGTATTGATGCCAACAAAAAGTCAAATATGTTAATAAGTGATAAACCACACACAAGAGAAGCCAAGGGCCTCTTAACTTTTCAAGGCTTTTCGATACTAAAATAGGATAAACATTTTTCTCCATCTCTTTATTTTTTTTCACATCCGTTTCAAAAGCCATTGGATACTTACCACCTTGAGATTCGAAACCAGTGACCAGGGTAATGCCAGTCATCTTTTTACCTTGAGACTTGATTAGATAGATCATTTACAAACATTGTTAAATGGAATACAGCTTATAAAGTATATCTAGGAATTTATTATACTCTGCTTTGCTCTTTCAGATTTCTAGATATACAAATCCATTATATAGTTGCTTGATTTTCCCATTGGGAAAATCTTTTAATCCCTTGTTGATATTATTTACAACCACTTAAATTTCTTCATTAAAAAGTAACTTTATATTTACATTTACATTTATATTTATTCAACCCTTAAGGGGAGAAAGGGGAACATTTCTGCCTAGACCGTGGTTCTCAGCCTTGGCTGCATATTAGAATCACTTGTGGAGCTTTTATTTATTTATTTTTTTAAGTTTATTTATTTTTGAGAGAGAGAGTATGAGCCGGGAGGGGCAGAGAGAGAGTGGGGGATGCAAAATCTGAAGCAGGCTCCAGGCTGTCAGCATAGAGAGCCCAACACAGGGCTTGAACTCACGAGCAGTGAGATCATGACCTGAGCTGAAGTCGGATGCTTAACCAACTGCACCACCCAGGCGCTCCACTTCTGAAGCTTTTAAAAACACAGATGCCCACGATCTCACGGTCCGTGAGTTCGAGCCCCGCGTCGGGCTCTGGGCTGATGGCTCAGGGCCTGGAGACTGCTTCCGATTCTGTGTCTCCTTCTCTCTCTGCCCCTCCCCCCTTCATGCTCTGTCTCTCTCTGTCTCAAAAATAAATAAAAAACGTTAAAAAAATAAATAAATAAAAATAAATAAGTAAAAATAAAAACACAGATGCCTAAGCAAATCACAATCTTTGGCAGATGGGACCTTGATGAGGTATTTTTTAAAAATCTTCCCAGTGTCTTTTGTGCAAAATAGGACCCCTATTCAAGGTTTCCCTCTGTCCTTATAGTTGCCTCAATGGGCATTTGAACCATTTGACCTTCCAGCTTACTGGTTCTCAACCTTATCTGAAAGGAAGATATTAATTTTTGTGAAATGTCAAGATACCGTATATGTTTTCTTAAAGTTTTTATTAGGACAAATAATAACACTCTAAATTATTGGGTAGTCTTAAACTAATCCACTTTTACTTTGGGATACATTTGGGTTTTATTTGATTATGGGTATTGCATTCTGGGAATTCACACAGTACTTCAGATTAATAAAAACTACATTAGGAATATGTGACTGAAATACGGTATCTTGAAATTATGTCTTGTTTTTGAAGAAGGAACCAGAACACTCTCTAAGCACTATGGAACTTAATTGCTACACATTAGAATTCCATCAATGAATTGAATTAAGTCATTTTTTTTTTAATTTTTTTTTCAACGTTTTTATTTATTTTTGGGACAGAGAGAGACAGAGCATGAACGGGGGAGGGGCAGAGAGAGAGGGAGACACAGAATCAGAAACAGGCTCCAGGCTCCGAGCCATCAGCCCAGAGCCGGAAGCGGGGCTCGAACTCACGGACCGCGAGATCGTGACCTGGCTGAAGTCGGACGCTTAACCGACTGCGCCACCCAGGCGCCCCTGAATTAAGTCATTTTTTATTCAAGTTAAATGTCATACTGGAAAGGTAGGATTCAATACTAAGATGTGTTATTTAAAGAAGGCTGAGGACAAATTAGGAAACAAAAGTAATTTTCTTCCTTATTCTTCAAGTATTACCATTAAAAAATTTTTTTTTTCTTTAATGAGAAGACGAGTAGAGTACCATCCTCATTCCCACCTTTAAGGTTGTGTTTGCGATTCAAACACTATGGGTATATCCCTTCACCAGTATAGTATACACACACTCCCTTGCTTGGTCCCCTACAAAAAAAAAGAATGTTATCCAATAACGAAGTGGCACTTTTTTGCTTAGTTCAAAAGGTTAAATGCTGGAACAAAATAGAAATAGATACTGTGCCTTTTGCTGCGTTTTTGAATTGACTTAAAACTTTTTTTTTTCCCCTGGAGGAAAAAAATCCACGAGGAACACAACCCTGAAAAGCAGCACCTATAAGCATTAGCACTAGAAGGCTCCAGCATTTGAGGGCCATGTTAAACAATGAAAGCCTTTTTTTTCTTGCTAACTATCAGCGACATTTATTCGCGGTCAGGTGGGTAAACGGCTTGGTTTTATATCTTCTTTTCAGGGAGGAGTACAGCAGTGAGTAGTACAAACCTTCCTTTTCCTTTTCGGTCCTGTTTTGTCCCACAAATGCTTTTCCTGGAAAGTTATCACAGAGTCCCGCAGCTAGACCCCAGGAGAGGCCCGCGACCTACCAGACACCCCAAGACTACATTCTAGGGGAAAAAACGTAAGGGTCTGCAAAGTGGGCACCAGATTAAAGAGCCCCCATTTCCCGAGTGCTTACTGGATCCCAGTCCTCTGAGGTAGGCATTGGCACCATCCCTGTTTATGACTGAAAGTGATGCTGGCAGCCCTGGTGAGGACCCAGAGGGGATCCCAGGGAACCAGTCAAGAGGGTCCCTGGATGCACGCAAGGGTAGAAATCAAACAGGAGCCAGCAGGAGGTGAAAGAGTTTATTGAGGGTATGGAGAGAGTGCAGGTAGAGTGGGAGACTCAGAAAGGAGAGAGCCTCGTCTTTGCCGCGGGTCTGGGTTTTTTATTGAGGATTGTGATCTGGTGTATACTCCTCGCAGGCATCCAGAAACCAGCTAGAACAAAGAGGAGGGCCAGGAGTTATTCTTTGGAGCCAGGGGTCTTGACCTGGAACTGTCTAGGCCAGTGGTCTGGAATACGCATACGATAGCTTCCGCTGGTTATTCTCACCTGGTCCTTCCTTAGATGTTATTTATTGTAAAGAAATCATGAACTCCCTGTCCCTTACAAGGACATATGCTTTTGCACGATGAGACATATGTGAAGTGGGGGTGCAGGTCCTAGCAAGAATAGGAGCAGGAAAAGGAACGAAACGCAGATTTTATGAAGTCCTTCAGTTTCCCCTGTCTCAGGAGGAAATTGAGGCTTGAGAAGGTGAAAAATGACTGACTCCGAAGCCACGCTGACTGATGTCCCAGCAGGGATTTGAGCCCACGCGGTGGCACACCCACATGTGCATGCCGAAAGTCGTGGCCACGCCAGGGGCAGCTAGTCCATTTGATCCCGACTTCCGGTTACATTATTGCGAGGTGTGCGACCAGGCGCTTCCCCGCTTGCCAGTTCGGGACCCTCACACACGAACAGTCTACCGAGGCCGTAGCGCACGCCGGTCAGGTGGCTTGGACAGACAGGCCTTGGCGGCCAATGATAGTCTTAGGCTTCCGCAGCTAAGCCAATCGCAGCCAGGCAAAGACACGTGGGGGCGGAGCCGGACCCGCTGTTGGCCGAAACCCCTGCCACTCCAGAACGCCCTGCTGGTCAGACTCAGCCGGGACCTCGCTGCTGTTCTCCAGTTTATCCGGCGTACCTGACCTTTCTATTTCTTCGCCCCTCGTCCCTCGTTCGTTCCCTTAATTTTTAGAGGGTCATAACTCTTTAAGAGAAGCATTGAACAACAAATGTTTTAACGGTCCAGCCCTGTGAGGTAGGTGCTATTATGGTAGATGAAGAAACAGGCTTAGGGAAGACCACAGTCGGTAAGTTTCCAGACGGAATTGGAAGCAGAGGCTCTGGCTCCTGCTTCTAAGTATATATTGGGAGATTAGGCATTTATAATGACTCAGGGAACCCTGCCACGTGCAAGGCAGAGGAATGAAGTGAAAAGGGTGGAGGAACACTACATTCCAGGTGGGGAGACGTACATACGGCCAATAATGATGTGAGGTAGAAAAGTACCAACTGCCAGAATCGTATCAATTTGTCCGTTCAACAGATACCTGAACATCTACCATTTGCAGCCTCCTCCAAACACACGGATCCCTAGGTGGAGTTGAGACAAATTATTTGGGTGGGGAGAGTATTACGTTTGTTTTTACACAAAAACGAATATAGATAACAAAAATGGCCATTCATCCCAACATACAAATAACGTGCTGATTTAAAAAGAAAAGGAAAGCTAGGGCTTTGAGCTGTGCCTCGAATGGAAAGGACATCAATATAACCACGGAATGAGTGCAGGGAATAGAAGTCTAAGAGGAATCCAAGACAGCTGCAGTCTGGGGAGTGGGAGGCTAAGGGTGCTATAGATAGAAATAAGAAATATGGAATTTGGATATGAAAACATGACATTAAGGATCTCTTCCTAAGGAGCGTGGCGCCAGGAGCTTTGGAATCCAGGAAAACCTGGATTAAGTGTCACTGAAACAGACCACTAAAGATAGAAGGTTCAGGGGCGCCTGGGTGGCTGTTGGCTAAGCATCTGACTTCGGCTCAGGTCATGATCTCATGGTTCATGGGTTGGAGCCTGGCATCGGGCTCTGTGCTGACAGCTCAGAGCCTAGAGCCTCCTTCAGATTCTGTGTCTCCCCTTCTCTCTGCCCCTCCCCGCACACACTCTGTCTCTCTCCATCTCTCAAAAATGAATTGTTAAAAAAAATTTTTTTTTAAGCATGAAAAAAAAAAAAAAGAAGAAGGTTTAAAAAAGGTATAGGGACACCTGGGTGGCCCAGTCGGTTTAGCGTGGGCTCTTGATTTCAGCTCAGGTCATGATCTCATTGTTCATGGGATCAAGGCCTGTGTCAGGCTCTGTGCTGACAGCACGGAGTCTGCTTGGGATTCTCTCTCTCCCTGCCCCTCCTCCACTCTCTCAAAATAAATAAACTTAAAAAAACGTATATAAAGCAGAATTGTGACTACATATATTTACTTAAGGGACTTTATGCAGCAATGTATCCAAATATTTACAACACAGTCTAAGTATTTCTTTGGAAATCAGAGAACCCAGGAAAGTTGGGATCAAGCAGGTGGGATGAGTCCAAATAGCTTCTAAAAGGTGAGTTTCCAGGGGCGCCTGGGTGGTGCAGTCGGTTAAGCGTCCGACTTCAGCCAGGTCACGATCTTGCGGTCTGTGGGTTCGAGCCCCGCATCGGGCTCTGGGCTGATGGCTCGGAGCCTGGAGCCTGTTTCCGATTCTGTGTCTCCCTCTCTCTCTGCCCCTCCCCCATTCATGCTCTGTCTCTCTCTGTCCCAATAAATAAATAAATAAATAAATAAATAAACAAACGTTAAAAGGTGAGTTTCCAGTTATTTCAAAAAAGGACAGGATTGGCAGGTAAGAATCTGGGCAACAGAATACACAGAGCTAAAGAACAGGAAGTAGATTAGTGGTTGCCTAGGGCTGGGAGGCAGGAGGGTGGGGAGTGTACTTAAAAAAGTAGTGGGTTTTTTGGAGGGTGAAAATGTTCTAAAATTGTGGCAACAGTTGCACAACTGTGAAAATATACTAAAGACCACTGAATTGTACATTTTCAGTGGGTGAACTGTATGGTAGAGTTATATCTCAATAAAGTAGTTATAAAGACAATCTGGGTAAAAAAATCAAAGGGCAGAACTGGAGAGTTATGTAAACTTAGCTGGTTGGTGATGGTGAGTTGCACTGGTCCTGAGAGGGGCTCTGGAGGGCCTAGGGGAACAATGATAAAGGCAGAAACAAAGTCACCCAGTAACTGGCTCATCTTCCTTCTCCTGTGATACGCCCTTGAATGTTTAATGCTGTGAGCTACAAGGAAACCCAGAAGGGACGAGCGGAAGGGAGCGCCTCAGAAGGGCAACTGGTTTGGCATAAAGAGATGGGCACAGCTTTTGAAAATGGATGCTCAACTGACATATGGAAGAAAGAAAAACAGGAAAAACTTGGCGTAGAGAAGCAGGAAGGAAAATGAAGTTGAAAGAGAAAACAGGAGCGGGGAGAAGCAGAAAGAAGCGGCTTTTTTGCCCTTCATAAACACAGACCTTCGCAGAATGGCACCGGCGACCAGGGTTGTCTCTAGGCTGGTGACACCCCCTAACCAAACACTGGACTGTTTTGATAAGGAGGAAAGTAAGGAGCTGTTAGCACTTATTATTCTCGTCAAAGTAATAATACTAGCCCTCACAGAGCATTTACTATGTGTCATGTGCCGTCCTTTATATTTCTTAATCTTCTTAACAATCCTACAAGTACTATCATCATCACTTCAAATAAAGAAATTAAGGCAGAGAGGTAAAGCAACATGTCCAAAGTGGACAGTTAGTAAGTGGCTTACCAGGACTGTTCAGGGACCCCAGTGATCTGGCTCTGGTTTGTGCTGTTTACAACACAGTCCAAACCCTCAAAATAACGCTAGCGTAGTCTACAGCTCCAAGTGTAATTCCAAAATTACTCCCCTTTTTTTTCATTTACAAAATAAGATTCTTAATGACCCCAGTGATGCTGGGGTATTGCACAGCAACCTGGTCTGTCAGTGGTCATCCTCCCCATTTCAGAGTTGAGGAGACTAAGCCTCAGATAGGTTAAGGAAATTTCCTGAAGTCATACAGTTCATGAATGACAGAGTCAGCATCAGAATCCATGACTCTAATGACCTTAACAGTTATACTTGGAAGCAGTTTAAAAAACACACATGGGGGCCTGGCTGGCCTAGTCAGTGAAGCATACGGCTCTTGATCTTGGGGTCATGAGTTCGAGCCCCACATTGGGTGTGGAGTCTACTTAAAAATACATAGATATAGGGGCGCCTGGGGAGCTCAGTCCGTTAAACATCCGACTTCAGCTAAAGTCATGATCTTGCGGTCTGTGAATTCAAGCCCCACGTCAGGCTCTGTGCTGATAGCAGTCCTGGAGCCTGCTTCGGATTCTGTGTCTCCCTCTCTCTCTGCTCCTCCCCCACTCATGCTCTGTCTCTGTCTCTGAAAAATGAATGTTTAAAAAATTTAATATATAGATATAAATTAAAACACACACACACAGTTGTATATTTATTTGACAGTGGGAAGAAACAGTAGAAATCCACCATTCTTTACTGTCTTGTCCTAGGAAACCAGACGTTTCTATAGTTCAAATGTCTCTGCTAAATAACATTAACTTTTGAACTTTCAGAATAAATGTCAGAGAAAGTGGCACAATCTTTGTCAGTGATCTCTTTTTGGGTTGTACCTTAGAAATATCACCCAAACATGAAGTGCTTCCTTATATATAAAATGTGAGTGATGGCTGCTATACTAACCTCAGAGGATCATTACATAAATGTGATTTGTTATATATTAAAGGATATGGTATGAAGACAATGAAGAGAGTCATATAGCCAGGTGGTTCTAGGTGTTACTAATTTCCATGTTTGTAAAATGCAGATACCACGTATAGAAATACTGGAAGAACATGGAACACCTATGTGGCTCAGTCGGTTAAGTGTCTGACTCTTGATTTTGGCTCAGGTCATAAGCCCATGCGCTGGGCATAGAGCCTGCTTAAGATTCTCTCTCTCCTTCTGCCCCTCCCCAACTCATGTGCATGCTCTCTAAAAAAAGGAAGAAAAGAAAAAAATACTGTAAGGACAAATGGGAAACATACTGAAAGCACTTGGGAAAATACCTCACACAGACCAGTCCTGGATATGCGTTTATGACAAAATAAATATGTTGGCCCTTTTCCTAAGAGTACTTTCTTGCATGTCCAGAATTAGACATCATTCATTTGATAGGTAACAAAATAAAAATTATTTATAGTACATTAGATGGGCAACATTGATAAAGTACTATAGTCACTAAGTTCTGTGGATATTTGCTCTGAAAGCTTTTGGAGGACATCCTTTCCAATTCCCTGGTTTCTTAGATGAAGAAACAGAATCCTTGGTCTCAATCTGGAATCCTCAAAGCCTTCTGATTGAAGCTCAGACTTCAGAGGTGGGGACGGGCCAGAATTCTAGTTCACTCAGTGCACATGCCCCACCTTGAGGAGGGTATAAATTGTTCTTTTTCCACCCTTCTTGAACATTTTCTTCCAAAGCCCAAGTGGCAAAATAACAAAGTGGAAAGAGAATTGGCAAAGTGGTCACAGAGACAGATGGTTACTTAGCCCACTTGGGAGGAAGAGACACCAGTGAGAAAAGGTCACCATGCCACTATGGAATGTCCACTACGGCAAATCGCTGCCATCAGAGCACATCCAGCCATACTCACAACAAAGGCTGTCTGATAAGAGTGAATGAGAAGATGCTGATGGGTGTGCTTTGGACCTAAACAAACAGAAACTGCAGAAACCTGCTCGTTCTCAGCTCAGTTGTTTAAAATACAGTATACAGGATCACAGAAACTTAAAACTGGAAAGTTCAGGAATCACTAACACTCCCGTTTCATTTGTTTACTTATTTTAAATGTTTGTTTATTTTTGGCAGAGCCCATGCAGGAGGGAGACAGAGGTTGACAGAGGATCCGAAGCAGTGTGTGCACTGACATCAACAAGCCCGATGTGGGCCTCAAACTCACGAACTACGAGATCATGACCTAAGCCAAAGTCCGAAGCTCAACCAACTGGGCCACCCAGGTGCCCCACTAACACTTATAATATGCAGATGGGGAAGCAGGTCCAAGGTTAGACAGCAGAGTGAGGGCTAGAAATTGAGGCTTGTGACTTGCAATCTTACGCTTTTGTAGATCTGCTCAAGGAGCTGATCTCTCAGAGCTCAAGCTCTGCTTGAGTTTGATGCAGTTCCAAGATGCTTAACCCAGAGACCACCAGGCGGTGATGGACCATCCGTTATGTGCCATCGGGAAGCACTCCTTCTGTTTAGAGGGATGAGCCTAGCAAACACTGAACAATTAAAACATTAAGGCTGCAAATCTTTAAAACTAACTAGGGAGACATAAAGACCACAGAAGGCTAGAATATTGGGAAGTCCTCAAGAAAATGGGACTTGAGCTTTTTTTTTTTTTTAATATTTCTTTTGAAGTTTATGTTTTTATTTTGAGAGAGATCGCGTGCGAGCGGGGGTGGGGCAGAGAAATCAGGAGACAGAATCCCAAGCAGGCTCCTTAGCAGAGCCTGAGGCAGGGTTCGAACTCACAAACTGAGATCATGACCTGAGCCGAAATCAACAGTTGGGACGCTTAACCAACTGGGCCACCCAGGCACCCCTTGAGCTGTGCTTTAAAGCAGGACTTTCCGGGGCGCCTGGGTGGCGCAGTCGGTTAAGCGTCCGACTTCAGCCAGGTCACGATCTCGCGGTCCGTGAGTTTGAGCCCCGCATCAGGCTCTGGGCTGATGGCTCAGAGCCTGGAGCCTGTTTCCGATTCTGTGTCTCCCTCTCTCTCTGCCCCTCCCCCGTTCATGCTCTGTGTCTCTCTGTCCCAAAAATAAATAAACGTTAAAAAAAAAAAAAAAAATTTTAAAGCAGGACTTTCCGACCAGCAACCTGTGGACGAGATTCAGCCCGCAATTTGTTTTCCCATTGTGATGATCTGTAGTGGGTTTTTTTTTTCCTTCTTTCCCCAAACTTGGGACTTTCACATAAAAATCCCAATTGTGGAGTGTCACGAAAAGTGCAGCACTAGGCCTGTATTCACAGTAGCAATAAGGGCAAGAGCTGTGAGGCAGCTGCCCCCGTTAGCTACTGCATAAATCTTCAGCCAAACACCCACAGTTCACTCTCATTACTTCTGTGACTCCTTGGGCACTGGATGTGCTGTTCATGTTTTTGGAAAGGGGCAAGACAGCCCAGATAGGAGAATAAGACACAAAACTGACAATGGGTGGGAATGTTATACGGTAGGAGAAAAATATGCTCCCAAGACCAAGACATGGCTGAAACTAAGAGTCGGGGGTGGGGGGGGGAGACTGTACGACCATCTCAATAAAAAAACAAAAATGAACAAATAAATTGTGTGCTGCTGCTGGGTCAAGAATGCCAACTTCACACACAAAAGGTAACATACTCATTTTCCTTCCACTGAGTATCTTCATTTTGGCATTTTTAAAAATGAACACAAACTGCATTTAAAAGAAAAAGTTTTTTTAATATTTATTTTTGAGAGAGAGACAGAGTGTGAGCAGGGAAGGAGCAGAGAGAGAGGTAGACAGAATCCGAAGCAGGCTCCAGGCCCTGAGCTGTCAGCACAGAGTCCAACATGGGGCTCAAACTCACAGACTGTGAGATCATAACCTGAGCCGATGTCAGACGTTCAACCGACTGAGCCCCCCAGGCACCCCTAACACAAACTGCATTTTATTTTATTTTTTTTATTTTTATTTTTTAACGTTTATTTTATTTTTGAGACAGAGAGAGACAGAGCATGAACAGGGGAGGGCCAGAGAGAGAGAGAGAGAGGGAGACAAAGAATCTGAAACAGGCTCCAGGCTCTGAGCTGTCAGCACAGAGCCCGACGTGGGGCTCGAACTCACGGACCGCGAGATCATGACCTGAGCCGAAGTCGGACGCTTACCCGACTGAGCCACCCAGGCGCCCCACAAACTGCATTTTAAAATTCACATAAAATAGTTAATAAATTATAAATTTATTACAAATAAAAGGAAATAGAATTCGTATTGTGTAATTAAAACTGACTTGCTTTTACTGAACCCCATTACACAGCACTGGTGGTAAGAGGTGCAGTTACCCGTTTTTTTCCCAGTCAAGACTATACCCTACTTGGCTTAATACATCCCAAGAGCTCTTATTCTGGATTCAGCTCTTCCACTGGACTCACAATATCCTGCTGCTCATTTTCACAATCAATGTCCCAAATAGCACATGATATACAAAGGGGTCTATGAAAAAAAGGGACCTAGGTTAGCCTGGAAGTTCATCCTGACAAAAGGCAGAGAGGTTCTTCTAGACAGTTTTTGCTTAGAGGGCCACAATTCAAATGAACAAAATGTACCTCAAAATAAAGAAGGGGAAGAAACACTACCCCAGTGATCCTGCTATGTATTCACTGCAAGAACTACTATTCAAATGGTAGGCTCTTGGCCTAGTCTCCATTAGCTCTATTTTCTAGAGAGCTAGCAAAAGAAACAGTGCTGAGAACACTTCGGAAGCTCACCATTTCGTTTTAGGTCTAGTTTAGCATGCCGTAATGGTATCTGGCACCACCCAGTGGCAATCTTTTCTCCTGTATGTGCGAATAAATAGCAACTTTGCAAATTCTTGTGGTGGCAACAAATACCTCAATCAATGAATAGAGAACAGAATAATGTTGCAAATCAAACAGAAGCAGTTTCATTACATTACCTACTTTGAGAAGTTTAGATCATTTTTAACGTGGTTTTTTTCCACAATGAAGAACTTAGAAAAACACAAAGAAATGTAAAACACTTTTCTTCTCCAACTGTATAAATATACGGGCTTTAATATAAAATCACATTAGAAGGGCCCATTTTTTTATTTAAAAATTTTTTTAATGTTTATTTTTTGAGAGAGAGAAAGAAACAGAGTGAGACTAGGGGTGGAGCAGAGACAGAGGGAGACACAATCTGAAGCAGGCTCCAGGCTCCAAGCTGTCAGCACAGAGCCTGATACAACGTTCGAACCCATGAACTGCAGTGAGAATCATGATCTGAGCTGAAGTCTGACACTTAACTGACCGAGCCACCCAGGCACTCCTGGAAGGGGCTCATTTGTAAGGGCACTGACTTGTTCTTACGAGAAAATAGGAAAAGTGTCCAGACATTAGTGCTTTAAAATAGTGAGAAAGAGAGAAAGTCAGGACTCTTTCTACAGAAGTCTTCCAACTGTTCCAACTATAATTATTTCTTCTAAGAAAACCGAGTGGCATACAGGATGGCTCTGTCCCACAGGAAATCTAAAACAAAACCTCTCTTAATGTATATATAGGAAATATATGTGTTAACCAATTCAGAAAAAAGCAAAGTCCTGGTTGTAGGATTTCTCAAATTATTATTTTTTTTTTTTCAAACTGAATTTGATAAGACTATGGAAGGTTCAGAGTATCCTGGGCTGCTGCTGACACCGTTGGTCCCTCTGGGGACCAGGCAGGACGTTTCACTAGAAGGGTGCTACTACAGCAGGGGACTAAGAGATGAAAAGCCATACTTGCCACCTGAAGAATTCTTTAAAGTTTGAGTATTTGCGTAACACGGACCAAACCTGCACCTTGATGTTCCATTTCTGAAAGTCACACTTTAAGTTAAAAAGTTCTGTTCTGTGGGCGCCCGGGTGGCTGAGTTGGTTAAGTGTCTGACTTTGGCTCAGGTCATGATCTTGCGGTTCATGAATTTGAGCCCTACGTTGGGCTCTGTACTGTCAGTGCAGAGCCCAACTTCGGATCTTCTGTCTGTCTCTCTCTGCCCCTTCTCCACTCACACTCTCTCTAGTTCGAAAATAAACAAACATTAAAAAAAAAAAAAAAGTTCTGCAAATCTCCATATATCAACAGATACTGTAGAATTTATATCATGGTATCATGGTATCTTCTTAAAAAGAAGAGAAAAAACAGTTCTTCATAGGAGGGGGTTTTTCTTGTTTTTTTGGTATCTTAAATGTCAATGATCACAAAAACTTCTGGCTTCTCTTCATTATAGACCTGCATTGCTGAGTACGTTATTGCCTTGACTTCAGTGCCCTAAAGTTGGGGTTAGAGAAAAAACAAATAGGAAAAAATGAAAATCAAACTCAGGATCAGTAACTCTACAACAATAGGCAGAAAGGCCAAATTTTACTATTATTCTGAAAAACTAAAAACTCACGTGATACAAGCAGTTATTTGTACAGCACTGTACAGTCATCCGGTAAAAATGAGAAGCCACATGTGCACAGGGAAAGAGCGCTGACTGGGAGGTAAGAGATGAAGCTCTAATCCTGGCTTTGTTTCCACCTGGATAAGGAGGCTGGCTGACCTCTCCAGCATCCCCTTTTTCATTTACCAAGTGGACTGAGTCAAGGAGCCCAAAGCTTTCCTACGGTCTGGCTCAGAGCTCCTTCTCGGGACCTCCTCCTTATAGTCTAACCTGGGGCCTAGGAACACAGACTCCTCTCCTCCTCAGCTGCCAACTCACTTTACTTCCTGGGTTCTCTCTCTACATGTTTCTGATACATGGCAATCCCCCCTCGCCTGCCCTGGTTTAAAACCACAGGATTAGATGTTCTCTTGGTTCCTTCCCATTCTAGAAAAGAATCTACAATAATTCTTTGCAGCACAAAACATAGCCAGCAATAGGCAACTGGCGTTTGCTAGCTCTATGGCACAAAAGAAATCTGAACGTTTCCCAGATGGATCTGAATGGCACCCACCTTTGCTTTTTTCCCTCCGCCATAATCACCCAGTGAAACCACAACCTAAATCAAATTCAACTTTCTGCCTACGGCAGCACACACCATACTAAGTGGTGTCACTTTAAATCACATCCACATTCTCAAAAGGGCACTCAGCACTGACTAGTCATCCTACATTTGCCACTAAATTCCCTTGCTCAGTCTCTGAAACAATTACTTTCCATCTTCACCTCTAGGATTCCTCCCTCATTCTCACCCTCACACCAGGCCTCCTAGAGAAAACAGGAGCAATCAGCAAGAAGTGACTTATCTTCTCCATCCGTACTCACATTAGCCTTTCCTCCTATTACAATGAACAGCCCGTCCCTGCTCCTATCAGAAGATCAGCTCCTGTACCTGAACACACAACCCCATACCCCCCTTTACCAAAACTTAAGGTCTTTGTTATGAAATTATTCTCTTGCTCTCCAGCATGATCAATTTGCCCCAAGTTCCTAGATCACTTCCACATAGCCTACGCTGGTGCTACAAAACCTTGTAGCTAAGACACACACACACACACACACACACACACACACTCCTCCCTTTCCAACCGCATTCCCCTCTGGCGAGTACTGTTCTATTTGTTCCCCTTTTCAAACTCTTCAAAAGAACTGTCTCAATACACTGCCTCCACTTTCCTATCTTTCATTCTCTCTTTGACCCATGTATCTTTCCACTGATTAGTAAACCCATGGATAATTCTCAATCCTCATCTTACGCAACCTCTGAGCGGTCTCAAGATCATTAGATATCTGGCTTTAGGGCACCCCCTCTTCTTTTGCTCCCTTTCATGAGGTTCTCCTTGTCTTTTACTTTTTGGCTTTGTCTCTTCCAAACTTAGTACCCCAGGGCTCAGTCCCCTCTATACTCTCTCTTATCTATACTCCCTCGACATAATCTCATCTAATCCTATGGCTATAGATATCCTCTGCTCAGTGGTGGCTCCCAGATTTATGTTTGCAGAGATAGCTATCTCCTGAACAAGACATCCTATAGGCAAATGCCTATTATGAGACATTTCCATTTAGATGTCTAATATATACCTCACACATAAGATGTTCAAAAGAAAATTCCACGTGTCGTTTGTATTGTAATTGACATGCTCCCTTCTAGCGGTTTCTCTCTTTTTAAGCTTCTCTCCCGAAGTTCCCTCATCAGGCTTCATTTCATTATGTTGTGCTTGAAGAAATGATACTGCAGCTACTAGAAGCAACCAGGACTTCCCAGTCACTCTCAACTAATTTAGGTCTCTTTGGCCTAAACACAAGGGTCAGCAACTTGCAAATCACAGGGCAAACCCAGGCTGCCACCTGGTTTTGTATAGTCCTACCACCTAAGGATGGTTTTTACATGTCTAAATGGTTGGGGGGGAAAAAAACACAAAAGAATACCTCATGACATTTGAAAACGATATGAAATTGAAATTTCAACGTCCATGAAGTTTTATTGGGATACAACCACATTCATTTGTTTATGTATTATCTATGGTGGCTATAGTGATACAATAAAGGACCTAATATTGTTCTTCTATCACTCCTGCTCCACAAAGCTTTAAACATTATCTAGCCCTTTACAGAAAAAATTTGCCTCCCCCTATTCCTATATACAGATTTGACTGGTATAGAGTGGAGTCATACAGGTTGGCAAATACAGAATCCGGAGAAGCACAGAAAGTAGAAGGTACTTTAGAGAACATTCAGTCTAAAACCTTCATCACAGGAAGAGATACAGAAGCTTGAAAAGGCAAAGGGACTTTTAAACCCCATAAAAATCTATAACAAACCTGACCCTGGAGCCCAAGTGCTGACTCCTAATCCACCAAATCAGATGTGTGGAATCAGCGCTTAAACATAACATGGTCACGGAAGCCTGAGGAAAACTTACCACTTACTTCACACCAATTTGTTAGAACTCACTAAAGTTTACTGGCATATACTAACTTTATGGTAAGAAAGTAAAAAATGTTTTTAATGGCTGGATTTAAACATACCTGAGGGTGCTTGGACAATGAAAATTCTTCTCCCCACCTTGAGAAGGAAAATTAAAACATGATTTAGACTTCCAGGATTTTATACCTGTTCTCCCTTTACATATTTTAAAATAAATCTTATAAATGTGGTTAAGATATGAGGAGGCCAAAAGAGATGGGAGGGATAAGGGGCTTTAAATTTCAGTTTGAGGGGCACCTGGGTGGCTCAGTCAGTTAAGCGTCCAACTTCGACTCGGTCATGATCTCGTGGTTCGTGAGTTAGAGCCGCGCATTTGGCTCTGTGCTGACAGCACGGAGCATGAAGCCTAGAGACTGTTTGTAGTTCTGCATCTCCCTCTCTGCCCCTGTGTCTCCCTCTCTCTGCCCCTCCCCCACTCATGCACCTGTGCTCTCTCTCAAAAATAAGCATTAAAAAATGTTTTTAATAGGGGCACCTGGGTGGCTCAGTCAGTTGAGCAGCCAACTTCGGCTCAGGTCATGATCTCACGGTCAGGGAGTTCAAGCCCCGCATCAGGCTCTGTGCTGACAGCTCAGAGCCTGGAGCCTGCTTCAGCTTCTGTGTCTCCCTCTCTCTCTGCCCCTCCCCTGCTCATGCTTTGTCTCTTTCTCAAAAATAAATAAACATTAAAAAAAAGTTTTTAATAAATAAATACAGCAGCATGTTCAAAATTTTCACTGTACTCAAGGCTATACAATGATTTAAATACTATCTCCCACTGGAGAAAGTAGGCCTGAGTATCACAGAGGCAAAATACTACATTCTGTAATATGCTCTTATTTTATAACTTTTGAGAAAGTGTCCATGGTCTGTGCATAGAAGGCCCTAGAAGGGTACTTTCCTAGAACCCGGGATAAGTATCTTCTCTCCCTTCAAGATGAATGTGGCTAGCGATCACAGTTGGAGAAGCAGTATTGGTAGTAAAAAGAACAAAGTTTTAAATTTCTGTTCAACCATTTATTAGCTAAATACCCTTGGATAAGGCTGATTCCATACCCATTAAAAAAAAAAAAAAAAAAGGAGGGAGGAGAATAAAAGACCTCACTTTACAAAAAGAAAAAAGAAATGAATCAAATTCAACATGAAGTGGAAAAAATAGGCTTTACATAGAAATAACCTAAAAGAGAGGAGCCTGGGTGGCTCAGCTGGTTGAGTATATGGCTCTTGATTTCAGCTCAGTTCATGATCACACGGCTGTGGGACTGAGCCCTACATGGGGTTCACACTTGAGCATGGAGCCTGCTTATGATTCTCTCTCTCTGCCCCTCTACCCTACTCACACTCTCTCTAAAATAAATCTTAAACAAAACAAAACAAAACAAAACAAAACAAAACAGGGGTGCCTGGGTGGCTCAGTTGGTTAAACGTCTGACTTCGGCTCAGGTCATGATCACAGTTCGTGGGTTCAAGTCCTGCACTGGGCTCTGCTGTACTGACAGCTCAGAGCCTGGAGTCTGCTTCAGATTCTGTGTCTCCCTCTCTCTCTGTCCCTCCTGGGCTTGCACTCTCTCTCTCTCAATAATAAATAAACATAAAAAAAAATCAATAAATTGGGAATCAGGTTTAAGAACCAAAATTAACTCTGTTCTGACACATTTCTGGTCTTCCAAAGCTGAGGACCAAAGCCCTTGCTCCTAGGGTTCACAAAGCTTAATCTGCAGAGGCCCACTGGGCTGCAATGGGACCTCTGACTTAACATTTCTGTCTTCCTGCCCAGTACGTTCAGTGAAGAATATAATTTTAACATCTTTCATGGCTTGTTACTTAAAAAGATCTTCAAAACATACCCAATTGACCGTAATTTGAAATTTCTTTGATCGATATGAAGTACCTTCACTTCCTAAAGAGGAAAAGAAAATTCAATTTAAAAAAATGTTCATAATAGACCATCTACTAAAACATGTCTAATAACTGTCAAAACACTATGTTGTACACCTGAAACTGACATAATATTGTATGTCAGTTATACTTTAATTAACAAAAATATGTCTAGGTTGTCCCATTTCCTAGAAAATAACAACGTACAACTTCCCTGAAGCAAAGAAAATGAAAATGTTAACTAAAGTAGAACAAACTAAATATATTTCAAGGAAATAAGGTTTTTTTCTTATATAGTGAAATGTTCTTGAAAAATGTACACTCTAAAAACAGGAGTCAAGAACTTTCTCTGTAAAATAGAATAGAATGATACAGGATTTCAATCATTCTTGGCCCATTTTTAACTAACACTGTAGGCTCTTGAACTCTGCAGGACAAGGGACCAGTTAGAAGGGTGTATGTAGCATAGCTGGGAAGGGAGAGAATGGAGTGATTATGGAAGCAAGGAAGCAAGGCGCTGTGTGTTAGGTAACAGTGATGTTGAGATAGATTCCCTTCTAGAGGCTGATGGCAACAGGCAATCTCCATTTGGATTTTCCTTTTTCATGTTAAGGAAAACTGACAGCAATTTTTGAATTTAGGCCAACATGGCAGAGTTGCTAAATTTCACAAGGGACAAAAGAACATATGGATGGACATAAATATAGCTCAAACTAGGGAGACATAAAAAGTGTGGGTGAAGACAGCAGGTGCATTCTTATCACACAATCCTGATTAGTGACAAGTATATGGTAAGAAATCTAAATATTACAAGATGCATATACATAGGCAAAGGCACATTAACCAAGGAGTCCCTGTTTTCTACAAATCAGTATCATCTTAGGATCTGTATGGCTTGGTTTTGCATCACACATTCTATTCTCAATCATTTGTTCTCTTAAAATCTGAACTAGAACCCGTTTGCTCAGTAAAAAAGAAAAACCGTTGCTTACCCGGGGTATGAAGAATTCGTCAGCACTGAACTTATAAAGCCACTCATCCAAAAAGTGAAACAGAAGAGACTCTAAGTCATCTCCTACACAGGATCAAGAAGAACCATGACAGTATGATGTTTAATGATTCTCCTCTCTAAAAACTTGTTTGAGGGGCGCCTGGGTGGCGCAGTCGGTTGAGCGTCCGACTTCAGCCAGGTCACGATCTCGCGGTCCGGGAGTTCGAGCCCCGCGTCGGGCTCTGGGCTGACGGCTCGGAGCCTGGAGCCTGTTTCCGATTCTGTGTCTCCCTCTCTCTCTGCCCCTCCCCCGTTCATGCTCTGTCTCTCTCTGTCCCAAAAATAAATTAAAAAACGTTGAAAAAAAAAAAAAAAAACTTGTTTGAATTTAAAAGTGTAATGAATTTCTTAGGCTAGCTGAAAAGAGGAAGAACAAGCTCATAATTAATTTAGTTGCTCTTATTGTGAAAATATACTGAAATCATGTACAACACTGCACATTTGCATAACAATTTCTTCCCTGAAAACAAATTGGTTACCTTGGGTTTCTACTTCTAGTGTTTGGAGGGGCTCCACAGTCCCAGTATCTGTCATGTAACCAAACATGGCCATTGCACATTGCTCAAATGCTTCCTCCAGAGTATCTCCCCACGCATGTAACCTAAAGAAATACATTTATGCCCTGTGTAATAAAATTCAAGAGAGCAAGAGAGAAAACTTGACAGCAAAGTCAAAATAAAATTAGCATGGTAAATACAAAACCAAAGGCAGCAATCAATTTAATGGCACAGAAACTGGGTTCTTTTAAACCATCATTTTCGTGTTGTAAAGGAACGAAAATAGGAAGAGAAAATTAAAATTAGGGACATCAAGGGGCATCTAGGTGGTTCAGTCGGTTAAGTGTCCAACTCTTGATCTCAGCTCAGGTCATGATCTCACAGTTCGTGGGTCTGAGCCCCACGTCAGGCTCTGTGCTGACAGAGTGATTCTCCCTCTCCCTCGCTGTCTGTCCCTCCCTGGGTTGTGTGTGCATCTGTGTGCACACTCTCTCTCCCTGCCTCACAAAATAAATAAACTTTAAAAAATAAATAGATAGGGGCGCCTGGGTGGCGCAGTCAGTTAAGCGTCCGACTTCAGCCAGGTCACGATCTCGCGGTCCGTGGGTTCGAGCCCCGCGTCAGGCTCTGGGCTGATGGCTCAGAGCCTGGAGCCTGTTTCCGATTCTGTGTCTCCCTCTCTCTCTCTGCCCCTCCCCCGTTCATGCTCTGTCTCTCTCTGTCCCAAAAATAAATTAAAAAAAAAAAGAAAGAAAAAATAAATAGATAAATAATAAAATAAAATTAGGGACATCGAGATTAAAACATCAGACTTCCTATTTAAGAACATGATTTCAAAGACATAAATTGCAGGTATACTCACTGGACATCTGCCGTATGATCCAAATCTGAGGGAGAGAGGGGAAAACACATATGTCATTGAAGTTGACTTGCAAGTCACAAGAAACTCTAGTTCATTATTAAGAATATTATCCTTCTGTGGTGCCTGGATGGCTCATTCAGTTGAGCATTCAACTCTGTTTCAGGTCATGATCTCACGGGGTTCAAGAGTTCGAGCCCCCCTCAGGCTCACTGCTGTCAGCACAGGCACGCTTCAGATCCCGTCTCCCTCTCTCTCTTCCCCTCCTCTTCTTGCTCTCTCTTTCAAAAATAAATAAATTATTGAAAAAAAAAAAGTAGGGGCGTCTGGGTGGCTCAGTCGGTTAAGTGTCCGACTTCAGCTCAGGTCATGATCTCACGGTTCACTGAGCTGGGAGTCCCGTGTCGGACTCTCTGCTGTCAGCATAGAGCCCGCTTCAGATCCTCTGTCTCCCTCTCTGTGCCCCTACATTCGTGCTTTCTCTCTCTCTCTCAAAAGTAAACAAACATTAAAAAATTAAAAAAAAAAGTAAACTCAACACGATGTTTATGAGCTTCTTCCTGATTATCCCCACATAAACACCTGAAAGCAACACCTGCTACTACAGCAAACTCCCACTGGATCTGTTATCCCAACATTTCAGTCTACTCTTCACTGTTATCATGACTTCTGTCAGTTCTTCCTACTTAGATCATTGAATATTCAGGCTAGAAGGAAGCCTTGCAGCTCATTTAATATAATTCCCTCATGGACAAGAAGAAAACTGGGGCACCTGGCTGGCTCAATCTGTAGAGCACATGACTTCTTGACCTTGGGTTGTGAGTTTGAGACCATGCTGGGTGTAGAGATTACTTTAAAATTTTTTTTAAAAAGAAGAAGAAACCTGAAATCCGAAGAGATCATGGGACTTGTTAAAGACTACTGTTGTTTAGAGGCAAAGTTGGGCCTAGAATTGAGACGTCCTGAGTGCCAGTGTAGTAGATTTTGTACCATAACACATAGTTTTTTGGTGACACTCAAGGCTCAAATTCTTCTCCGAGTCACTCAGAAATATTCCTGTGGACTTAATATGTTTTAGGCACCAGAGATGACCAGCAGAGATGATAAAGAAGTTAGAAGAAAATGACAGGTATTAACCTTAGAGTAATGAAAGCATGTGTCCAGAATGCTCACAGCAGTGGATTCCCCAAAATGAAAAACCGAAAGTTCACCGATAAGAGAACAGATAAAGATGCGATGCAATACTACTCAGCGATAAAATGGTGTGACTTACTGGGGCACCTGGATGGCTCAGTTCCTTAAGAATCCAACTCTTGGTTTTGGGTCAGGCCATGATCTCATGGTTCATGGGTCTGAGCCCCGCGACAGGCCCTGCGCTCACGGCAAGAAGCCTTTTTAGGATTCTCTCCCTTCCTCTCTCTCTGTCCTCCCTCCCCCCCTCCGCTTGCACTCTCTCTCTCTCAAAAATTAATAAATGAACATTTTTTTAAATGGTGTGATCTACTGACTCATGCATTAACATGAATCTCAAAAACATTAAGTGAAAACTGCAGAACTCTCAGCATGTAACACCTCTATCCAAACTCCTCTGTGACAAGAGTGATCAAACTTTAGCACAGCTGGACTTCTAGCAGCATAAGCCTAGTTCCAAGGATCACCCAGGCCCCAAAGCATTAGATTACCTGCTGGGGGGGAAAGAGCTACACAGACAGGAGAATTTATTGTTCATTCCAACCAAAACCTAACAATAGGCCCTTAACCTCCCTTTCTTAAGGCATTTACTATAAAGGACTTACAACTGTGAATATTTATCTCTTACAACTCAGCAGGGTCCTTCTCAAGGACTCCAGAGCCACTCCTTTGAAATGTAATCAGCATAAAGGACTCCTGGTCTCAGTGGGAGGATCGAATCCTAACTTCCTTAACTGCCTGCTACCAAATCCTGCAGGCCTAATCGAATTTACGCAGACTGTTTGTAATTTTTCACTTCTCTGAATCTAGGAGGCCCCTGCTCTCCCCTCTTCTCAATTCTCCCTTTAAAAGGCCCCATCACCTCTGCAAAATTTGGAATGGAGTTCAGTTCTTTCTTTTACTATAATTACTGAAAAAAAGTCATTCACCACTTTAATGTCTGGCTGTGTTTATCTTTGATACTAAGTGAAGAAGCCAGGCATAAAAGAATCTATACTGTGTGAAACTTTAGGCAAAATTATGCTCTGGTAATAGAAATCCAAACTGCCTCAAAGTAAGGACATGGTGGGGGGGGGGGGGGGAGGCTTATAGGAAAAAAAGCAAAAGGGAACTTTCTAGGATGATGGAAATGTTCTACAATCCAATGTATAATACACTCCAATCATAAATGGATATATATGTTTATCAAAACTTATCAGACTCTACACTTAAGATCTGAGCACTTCTACCATATGTAAATTATATCTCCATTTTAAAAAACAATTTGAAAGAACAATGACAGATTACTATAGGCCAGTAGTTCTCTAATTTTTGGTCTTAGGAACCCTTTACTCAAATATTATTGAAGATCCCAAAAAGGTTTGATTTATATGTGTTGTATCTGTCCATGTTAACCATACTAGAAATTTTAACGAAAAAACGTTTAAATACTTATTAATTCATTTAAAAACAACAACAAAATTGGGGCACATGGCTGGCTCAGTCAGTAGAACATGTGACCCTTCATCTCAGGATTGAGTTCTAGCCCAACATTGGGTATAGAGATTACTTAAAAATAAAATCTTTAGAAAATAGTAATAATCAATAAAAAACAAAGCCATTTCACTAAACATAAATTGCATACCTTTATAAAAAATAACCATATTTCCCCAAAACTTTAGTGAGAAGAGTGGCATCGTTTAGGTAAGTATTTTGAATGTCTTTCAATGTGTTGCAATGTATTGATTTAGTTGAAACACGTACATAAAATCAATCTCACATATATGTAGGAGAAAAAGGGAGGAGTATCTTAATAGCTTTTCACAAAACTATATATAATCTTCCATGATGCTATACCGAAACTAGAAACATGCAATGTGGAATTTGAAGCTGTTATAATGAATTTTCATACTCTGTAACATTAAAATCCATAACTCTATCTTGTGCCTAGAACGGATCTTATCTGTGCCTGATGGTATAACACCAAAGCACTGGTCTTTTGAAAAAATATTAGTTCATTGATTTATACAGGTAATGTCGACACATTTAATTACATGAAGTGAAATTACATATATACACATATTTGTTTTTTTTTACTTTTTTAACTTTTTTTTCAACGTTTTTATTAATTTTTGGGACAGAGACAGAGCATGAACGGCGGAGGGGCAGAGAGAGAGGGAGACACAGAATCGGAAGCAGGCTCCAGGCTCTGAGCCATCAGCCCAGAGCCTGACGCGGGGCTCGAACTCACGGACCACGAGATCGTGACCTGGCTGAAGTCGGACGCTTAACCGACTGCGCCACCCAGGCGCCCCACGTATATTTGTTAATATCACCACCAATCTCATCAGAAAGATCTTTTAGTACTAGGAAACTGTCAAGCTCATGATGACAGACACAAGTTTTCCAAAATTCAAATTTCACTCAAATACTTGAATTTTATCATTGCCAACAAATATTGTGTTCTTTTCCTTGAAGTGTTTTAAAGAAATTATCTGCGGGGTACCTGGGTGGCTCAGTCGGTTAAGCGTCCGACTTCGGCTCAGGTCATGATCTCACGGTCCCTGAGTTCGAGCCCCGCCTCGGGCTCTGTGCTGACAGCTCAGAGCCTGGAGCCTGCTTCTGACTCTGTGTCTCCCTTTCTCTGACCCTCCCCCGTTCATGCTCTGTCTCTCTCTGTCTCAAAGATAAATAAACGTTAAAAAAAATTTTTTAAATAAATAAATAAATAAATAAATAAATAATCTGCCAAATACCCCTATCTGAATAACAACACTACATCTTTCAGTCCTTCTTTGGAGGAAAACAAAGGTGGGGGGGGGGGGGTCTTCCATGAAAAACAAAACCAAAACAAAAAACCAGCTCACAATTCAATTACACAAGTTCTTTTCCTCAAGGTAATCATCAATACCTTGACAAGCAACAGAAACACTGTATGCACATTTCCCATTCTG
The DNA here is from genome assembly GCF_022837055.1 of Prionailurus viverrinus. NCBI lineage: Eukaryota > Metazoa > Chordata > Mammalia > Carnivora > Felidae > Prionailurus > Prionailurus viverrinus. Next base: position 189,802,552 of record NC_062568.1, on the reverse strand, counting down.
TTTCACAGAACATTAAAAAGGCATGTACTCACTGGTCAAGATTTAATTAAACTGACAGTCCTTACTGATTCATCAAGGACATCTCTAAGTGAAAATGATTTTTTCTTTTAACCTTAGGTACATAGTGGTTAAGGAATAAAGTGATTACCAGTACAGTTTGGTGTTGCCTCAATTTGTGCTAAGGGGACAGCAGGTGTACCTACCAATGCTTTTGCACCATCAGCACAAATACCAACACAGCGAAAGAGCAAGTATCTCAGTATTATTGCAAAAGTTTTTTGACATCACAGGTCCTCTGAAAGGGTCTGGGGAACCCCAGGGGTCCAAGGGTCACACTTTGAGAACTGAAACATAGGAGAGACTAGGAAATAAACTTAACTTGGACTGAATTCCCAAAGGAAACAAGACTTAACATTGTAAGTGCCAAAAGACTAAGGGTGCTCTGTACGTGTTTGCTCATTCTCTTATTTCCAATTTTTGTTCAATGCATGATACACAACAGGTGTTCAATCATATTGCTGAAATGAATCAATAAGATGACAACTACACGGTTGTCTACACAGTCTTAAAGGAAAAAACAGGGCTACAGGAAAAGCTTGGGGAGAGATTTGGGGGTGGTCTATGGAAAGAAATGAAGCTGGGAGAAAATACAGACTAATCTCACATGACATCAATTCAAAGACTGTACAAAATGTTGCCAAGTAGAATCCAGTATGACCAAGTGGGATTTATTCCTGGAATGCATGGATTCAGTTATTAGGAAATAGATTAATTCATATATGATCCTCTCCATAGATACAATCATGAAACATATTATAAAAATATTAACAGGATTTTTGAGCAAAAAGTTTTTTCTGTACAACAAATTAAAAAGTTAAACTACTTTTCTTCTCTCATTCTTTTTAATGCTTATTTTGAGAGAGAGAGAGAGAGAGAGAGAGAGAGGATGTGTGCAGGGGGAGGGGCAGAGAGAGAGAGAAAGAGAATCCTAAGCAGGCTCCCAGCACAGAGCCCAACACAGTGCTCCATCCCACAAATGGGGAGATCATGATCTGAACCAAAATCAAGAGTCGGATGCTTAACCAACTGAGCCACCTAGGAGCCCCTTTTCTCTCATTCTTAATTGCTATATTTACTGAATGTTTCTGTGGTGTAATAAAGATATATATTTGGTCTTTGTCCCTGGTTTCTGGCAAAGCTCCTAAAACCCTTGGATTCTCCTGAGTGATGAGTGTTTTGTTATTCATTAATTATTACCTTCTGTCCACACCTGAATCTATGCTATGGTGGTGACTCAGGGTAAGGTCCCTAGATAGCCTTAGAATGGGGCAGTCACCAGGAAGATCATGATTAAAGAGCAGGAACTTCCAGCCCCACCCCCTCACCACCAGGTGTGAGTGCCTGGCCTGTGGAGGGTGGAGCAGGAGACTGAGTTATAGACTCTTAAAGAGATTTGGAGAACATCCCATTGGTGAGCTCATCCATGTGCTAGGAGGACGACAAGCCCAGAGGGGGCATGGAAGCTCCAGACCCTCTCCCCATACCTTGCTCTATGCATGGCATCCGTCTGGTTGTTCCTCAGTTGGATCCCCTATAATAAACTGGTAAACCTAAGTAAAGCATGGTTACCTGAGTTCTGTGAATTGTTCTAGCAAATTACTGAACTTGAGCCCAAGGAGGAGTGGGAGGAGAATGCATGGGAACACCAGAATTTGCAACTGGTTAGGCAGAAGTGTGGGTAGCTTGGGTACCCCATTTGGGACTGCCGTATGAAGTGGAAGCAGTCTTGTGCAATTCAGCCCTTAAACTGTGGGGTCTGTGTTAATTCCAGGGAGTTAGGATCAGAACAGAATTGAATTGACTGATACCCAAGTTGGTGTCAGAGAACTGGAAAACTGCTTGATGTGGAGAAACCACACACTTGACGTCAGAAGTGGTATTAGAAGAAAGAAAACAGAGTTTTATAATGCATATATTATTATAATACAGTTGAACACACAAAATTCAAAGTGTACGATGAAAAAAATTTGGATACTCTTGGGTATCAACTGAAAATTATACTAACTATAAGGGAATACTATAAGGAAGCAGGGTAAAAAATTAATTATACAACTCAGCAGCTTTCACAATTATAGTCAATAACAAGATAGACAAGAGATGGTATCAGGGCAGAAAAGATCATTTACATCAGAAACAAAAAAGGTGTGGGGGCCTGGCTGACTCAGTGAGTAGAGCACGTGACTCCTGATCTCAGGGTCATGAGTTTGAGTCCCACAATGCCAAAGACATTACTGTAAAAAAATAAATAAATAAATAACAACAGATGGGCGCCTGGGTGGCTCATTCAGTTAAGCATCCAACTCTTGACTTTGGCTCCGGTCATGATCTCCTGGTTTGTGAGATAGAGCCCCATGTCAGGCTCTGCACTGACAGCATGGAGCCTCCTTGGGATTCTCTCTCTCCTTTTTCTGCCCCACCCACACTCACTCACTCTCTCTCTCATAATAAATAAATATTTTTTTTTAAATTTTTTTTTTTTTTCAACGTTTATTGAGAGAGACAGAGCATGAACGGGGGAGGGGCAGAGAGAGAGGGAGACACAGAATCGGAAGCAGGCTCCAGGCTCTGAGCCGTCAGCCCAGAGCCTGATGCGGGGCTCGAACTCACGGACCGCGAGATCGTGACCTGGCTGAAGTCGGACGCTTAACCGACTGCGCCACCCAGGCACCCCAATAAATATTTTTTTAAAAAGGAAAAGAAACAAAAAAGATGAAATACCTAAAAATAACCTTCTCAGGATACACAAGATTTGAAAAATGGAAAGGCATACACCATTCCTCAAAAAAATCCTAATATAAATATTAAAGTTTTAATTCTCCCTAAATTTATAATTAATATGATTGAGAAAATACCAATAGTATTTTTTATCTGTGGTTTATTTTATTTTTTATTTTTTTTTTTAAATTTTTTTTTTTTCAACGTTTATTTATTTTTGGGACAGAGAGAGACAGAGCATGAACGGGGGAGGGGCAGAGAGAGAGGGAGACACAGAATCGGAAACAGGCTCCAGGCTCTGAGCCATCAGCCCAGAGCCCGACGCGGGGCTCGAACTCACGGACCGCGAGATCGTGACCTGGCTGAAGTCGGACGCTTAACCGACTGCGCCACCCAGGCGCCCCTGGTTTATTTTATTTTTAAAAGTTTTTATTTATTTAAGTAATCTCTATACCCATTGTGGGGCTAGAACTCACAACACCAAGACCAAGAGTCACATGCTCTACTTACTGAGCCAGCCAGGTGCCCCTATCTGCAGTTTACTTTAAAATAAATGAAAAGGAGGTGAAAGGTAGCCAGAAATATGCCACTCAGGTATAAAGATTATTTTGAGTTGAAGACAAATGAGAGAAGATACAAGAAAAACTCTCTGCCCTCCCACTATATGTCTAAAACATAAATGTATAAAGGTGCTCCCCTTTGCCTATCAGCAAGGACAGAAATCAATCATTAAAGAAAACTCTAGACCCTTATCCACCCAGTCAGCACCAGAGGAATCTACATAATAAAGTTTCCTAACTAGCCCTCACCTTCCATTAGTTTTCTATATATTTATCATCCCACAATTGGCCGCCCCAGAAGTACAAAATGCTTTTCCTTTGTCTTGTCATTTCTCTACAAAATTACTGCTCCTGTTAAGATGCTATATAAGCTCAAGTTCTAACCAGCCCTTTGAGTTACTCATCACTGAATACTCCTATGTGAGAGGCACCTGGGTGATTCAGTCGGTTAAGCAACCGACTCTTGACTTCAGCTGTTTGGGAGATTGAGCCCTACTTTGGGCTGGGCTGACCGTGCAGAGCCTGCTTGGGATTCTTTCTCTCTCCCTGTCCTTCCTCCACTCACTCACACACTCTCTCAAAATAATTTTAGAAATGTTTTTTTTTTTTTTTAATTTTTTTTCAACGTTTTTTATTTATTTTTGGGACAGAGAGAGACAGAGCATGAACGGGGGAGGGGCAGAGAGAGAGGGAGACACAGAATCGGAAACAGGCTCCAGGCTCTGAGCCATCAGCCCAGAGCCCGACGCGGGGCTCGAACTCCCGGACCGCGAGATCGTGACCTGGCTGAAGTCGGCCGCTTCACCGACTGCGCCACCCAGGCGCCCCTAGAAATGTTTTTTAAGTTTATTTATTTTGAGAGAGACAGAGAGCAAAGGGGGCAGAGAGAGAGAATCCGAAGCAGGCTCTGCACTGCCAGCACAGAGCCTGATACAGGGTCAAACCCATGAACCGTGAGACCATGACCTGAGCCGAAACCACGAGTCAGACGCTCAACCGACTGAACCACACAGGCACCCCTCAAAATAAATAAACTTAAAAAAAAAAAATACTTCCAGGTGAATGTGCAACACATGTGTTTATAAGTTTGTTTTTTCTAACTGATTTGTAGGGCCCCAGCCAATGTACCTATGATGGGTATAGGAGAAAGATTTTTTTCCTCCCTTATAGAGGTATAAGGGTACAGATAAAAAAAGGTAAACCATTAACTGATCATTGCTGAAGCTGGGTGATGTGCAGATGGAAGTCATCATACTAGTTTTGTATATATTTACACATAGCTGATGTTTATCTACATACAGGAAAAAAAAAAACAACAAGAATGGCAGGAAAGGGGCCAATAGTGAGGGGAGAGTGTCCTACAACATATTAAAAGATAGAATAGGGGCACCTCGGCAGCTTAGTCGGTTAAGCGTCTGACTCTTGATTTTGCCTCAGCATGATCTCACTGTGAGTTTGAGCCCCAGTGTAGAGCCTACTTGGGATTCTCTATCTCTCTCTCAAAATAAATAAACATAAAAAAAAAAAAAAAAAAAAAAAACAGGCAAAGCTAATCTATGACGTTAAAAGTTAGGTTAATGGGGGGCACCTGGCTGGCTCAATTGGTGGCATGGGCAACTCTTGATCTCAGGGTTGTGAATTCGAGTCCTATGTTGGGTGTAGAGATTTCTTAAAAATAAAATCTTTAAAAAAAGTCAGGATAATGGGAGCAGTGGGGAGGGCGGTGGTGATTGGAAAGGGGCATAAGACAGGATGCTGTAATATTATTTATCCACATGGTTATTAGGTATACAGGTGTATTCAGTATGTGAACATTCACTTATGGTATGTGCATTCTTCTGTATATTATACTTGAATGTAAGTTTGCATTTCCAAGGGCGCCTGGCTGCCTCAGTTGGTAGAGCACGCCACTCTTAAACTCAGGGTGGTGAGTTCAAGCTCCACACTGAGCACAGAGCTTACTTAAATTAAAAAAAAAAAAAAAAGTTTTCATGTCCAAATGTACAAGAAAACACAGAATTGTTTTACAATCTTAGAGTGGACAAAGCCTTCCTAAGTATGACTACCCAGAAGTCATAAAAAGGGTTAATAAATTTCACTACATAAAAATAAATTTCTGCAGAGTAAAATAAGACCAACAATCCAATAGAAAAATGGGTTCAAAATGTGAATATACACATCCCAGAAATGGACATACAAATAGCTCCAAACATACTTAAGTATGTTCAACTTCACTTATAATAAGAAAAATGCCAGGGCGCCTGGGTGGTTCAGTCGGTTAAGCATCTGACTTCAGCTCAGGTCATGATCTTGACTTCGGCTCAGGTCATGATCTTGTGTTCCTGAATTTGAGCCCCATGTCTGGCTCTGTGCTGACAGCTCAGAGCCTGGAGCCTGCTTCGGATTCTGTGTTTGCCTGTCTCTCTGCCCCTGTACCGCTCATATTCTGTCTCTCAAAAAATAAATGTTAAAAAAAATTAAAATGCAACTAATATCACAAAATATTTAAATTGGAAAAGACAAAGTATGGTAATGCAGTAAATGAGCGGAAGTGTGAGGACTAAAGCACGCTCACATAATGACAGTGAGAGTATAAACTGTTACAACATCACTGGAGATCAATTTAGCAAAAACTGTTAAAGTTAAAAATGCACATATCTTGGGGTGCCTGGGTGGCTCAGTCTATTGAGCGTGGGACTCCTGATTTTGGCGCAGGTCATGATCTCGCGGTTCATGGGACTGCGCCCCAACATGAGGTTGACAGGGCAGAGCCTGCCTGGGATTCTCTGCCTCCCTCCAAAATAAATAAATAAAAATCTTAAAAATGCACATATCCTTTGACAAAGCAACGTAACATCGGAAATTTACAGATACACTTGCACACATGCAAAACAAAGGATGCACAAGTATATTCACTGCTCTAACCATCCCACTGTTGGGAGATACGTAGGGGAGACAACCCCGCAAATGCTTAGAAATATGGTTATCTTTAGAATACACTGATAAAATTCCCACAAGATAAATGTGACTAGGTATATGTAGAAAGAGTTCAGGGGCGCCTGGGTGGCGCAGTCGGTTAAGCGTCCGACTTAAGCCAGGTCACGATCTCGCGGTCCGTGAGTTCGAGCCCCGCGTCAGGCTCTGGGCTGATGGCTCAGAGCCTGGAGCCTGTTTCCGATTCTGTGTCTCCCTCTCTCTCTGCCCCTCCCCCGTTCGTGCTCTGTCTCTCTCTGTCCCAAAAATAAATAAACGTTGAAAAAAAAATTTTTTTTTAAAAAAGAGTTCAAAAGACTGTAGACGCAGCAGCCCAGTTCCCGACTCTCAGACCAGGTGGGTTTTTCCTCCAGCATCCCCCGGACTCGTACCTACAATACAGGGCGAAATGGGATCACGCCTGAAGCACCTAATGGGGTAAAGCCGGAGAGGCCAGAAGACCTGGGCAAGGAAAGAGGGCATGAGAAAACTGAGCCACCTACTCACACTCGTATTTCCGAATGACTGGAGGATACTTGGCCTTGATTGCCTTCTGCTCTTCAGTCAAATTGTAATCTCGAATATCTTCCTCTTCCTGCGCCATAATTACAACTCTGGACACTCCACTTCCGCCCTTCATTAGCCGGACTTCAGCCCTGATTTACAACTTCCGCTCCAGACTCCGCCCCTTGGCACACACCCTTAAAGGACCAGGACTCCATTCACCCAGATGTACTTATACCCTAAGACTCCTGGCCTAGGACCCGCCGGTGGAAAAACGTCTCTAATAGGCTTAGGCCCTATTCTCTGCGTTTGCTTCATCACTTCTAAGAACCCAGGAAACAAGTAAATTGGGGGACCTGGAAGTAGTAAGACACTTGAGCTGGACACTCCTATGCCTGAGTGGTAGACGTGTTTTCTTTCTGCCTCATTCCCAGAGTTGATAACTAGACCCGAAAGCATCCCAGATTTTTCACGTCAGTGCTCTGAAATTGCCGCGAGCTGAACAGCCTTTAAGAAAATGGCTGCCCCCTGTAGAGTGCGGACTAAACATCTCACGTGACCCGGCGGGCGCCCTCCCACCAGCTCGCGCGCGCGCAATCGAAGGAAGTCGGCTCCCGGCCGAGTGGGGGCAGGGGAGGGGCGCGCTCCTGGGCCCCGCAGAAAGCGATTTTGCGCGTCTGGATAGGCTGCGAACGCGGCTTCCCCGCCTACCCCACGGTTCGCTGCGCTCGGATTGGCCAGTGTTGGCGCGAAGGTGCGCGAGTCGGCCCTCACGCAGGGGCAGCAGGAAACAATAGAGGCCGCGCGCGCCGAGCGAGCGCCCGTAGCCTCCCCGCCCCTCCCGCAACGCTCGACCCCGGGATCCCCCCGGCTTGCCTGCCCGCCATGGCCGACAAGGAAGGTGAGGGTGCTGGGGCTGCCCCAGGAGGGCGGGGGTGCCGGGCTGGCGCCGCAGCCTCGACAGGGCCTAGCAGTGAAGGCAAGCCCGACTCTTGAGTGTTGTCTCCACCATCGAAGGCGTGAGGAGAAATCGCCCCGCGGGCCGGGTTAACGGCGCGCCTGTTCCAGCGGCGCGGAGGCCTGTCGCCGCGGCGTGGAGCTGCCGGAGTGGCGGGGAGGGGGGGGGCGGCGGAGGCTGTTTGGTCCCTCCCCGCGCTCCCTGTCGGTCGGCCCGCTTCTCCCGGGAGTGCCTACGCCGTTCCCTATCCCAGAGGCCGGTGCTCGGGCCTCCTCGCCGGCTCCGTGGACCTAGCGCGTACCGGAGCGTGCTCCCGAGCTCGACGCCGTCGCCCCAACGCCTAACGGAGTGACTGGCCCGAGACTGGTTGCGGGCCCGCGACGGTAGGGAGGGGGGTCGGTACCTCCGCCTGGGGGAGATTGAGGCAAATCTCCATTTCAGAATCGAGCTGTGCCGGTAGCTTTGGAAGTGTTTCCTCCGTTTCCATTTGTGTTTGCTAACTTAATTTGTTTTTAACTTTCTAGCAGCCTTTGATGACGCAGTAGAAGAACGTGTGATCAACGAAGAGTACAAAATATGGAAAAAGAACACCCCTTTTCTTTACGATTTGGTGATGACCCATGCTCTGGAGTGGCCTAGCCTAACTGCACAGTGGCTTCCAGATGTAACCAGGTGACGTGAATCTTTTGAACGTTATTTTGTTGTGTCCTCAGTGGAGATTTCTCACATTGATTTTCCCTATTTTCCGCCAGTCTCTTGGAGAGGGCACGTGATCAAAGCCTATTGGTGACGTTTTTTTCTAGGCCAAAAAATAAATAAATAAATAAAAATGTAAAAATAATTTTGCAACTTAGCTGATAAGGGAAATTTTGTTTTTTTTTCCTGATATGAAATGAATAGCCTGTTAGAACTATAGTTGGCCAAATAATATAAAACGTGTCAGCTTTCAAAAAATGCCATGATGGGTCATTCTAGTACTTTCAGGAAAACGTTTGAATGTATAGGTAGTAGCTGGTTAGTACAAAGATGTGTATGACATGGTACCTGCCTTCAAGGAGCACATGTCTAGTTAGTTGAAGAGGCTGGTGTAGACTAATAATTATAGATACACGTGCTAAGAGCAGTTTTACAGAGATACTTAGGATATTTAGAACTAACACCTGAGGATGGGATGGTTTTTATATAAGGGAATTATGCATAGTGAAAGATTAATCACTTGTGTGTCTTACACGTGAGAAACTTACCTCTAAGAGGATAAAATAATATTTCATTTAGCTTACATTTATTGAGGGTCTGGTAGGTGCCACATATCAGGGTGTGCAAATTGAGATAAGTCACCTTCCCTACCTCGACTCCTTGTGTATATGGTATGGTAGATTTCCCCTCCCCCAAACCTTATTTGTAGGGAATATGGCCCAAGATCCCCAGTGGATGCCTGGAGCCATGGATAGTTCTGAACTCTATGTGTTATGTTTTTTCCTATACATGCATAACTGACAAAGTTTAAACAATGTAGGCACAATAAGAGACTAATGATAAAGCAGGATGATTATAATATACCATAACAAAAGCTGAGTGAATAATGTACCATAATAAAAGCTGGTCTCTTGCTGTCAAAATTTCTCACTGTACTCACCCTTCTTGTGATGTTGAGAAGATAAAATGCACATGTGATGAAATAAAGTGAGGTGAATGACATGGGCCTTGTGATGAAGTATTAGGCTACTACTGACCTGATGTTAAGTCAGAAGGAAGATCATCTGCTTCCGGATGGGACTGTAGTTGACCAAACTGAAGGAGGGGGGCTACTATATTACAGTGAAAAATATCATGAGAGTGGCACAGATAAAATTATCAGAGGAAGGAAAAAATCACCTCAATTTAGGGTATCCTGAAAGGCTCCCAGGAGGAAATAACAATGCAAAGATGAAGGTGAATTTAAATAATACAAGGTTTTATAAAAACCAGTGTGCCTGTTGGAATAATGGATTTTCTATTATAAAACTGTTTGACTTTTCAGAATAACATTTAAAAATTACATTGTGTATTAACTCCATTTCTTCAAAATTCATGTCTTTAGAATTCAAGATATTTACAGAATATGGTTAATTAGGCCATGTTTCAGCTCAACAAGTAATAAAATTTGATACAAATTTTACTAATGACTTAAGAACAAGGCTGCTACCTTCACAGTGGCATTAAAAATGAGGAGATCTGTCCTAATGATGTTTAACAAACTTCTAAAAAAATACCTAGAAATTTAGAGTCAGAAGCTTTGTCATGACCAGGAATTCCCATGTTTAACTGATCATCAGAATTACTTGAGTTCAGGTTAAGTGGAGCCATTTCTGTCAGGAGTTCTCAATGGTAGTTCAAACCATTTAGGAGCTGGTGGCAGAGTAATTGATGAAAAATAGTTGAATGGTGATTCCACAATCATGAGCTGCATGCATCATATTGGAACAGTGGATCCCAAATACTGGCCACTGCATACCTACTAAATCATTCTGGAAGGTTTAAAAACCTTCCTATATAATGTAGTTAGTAGCTCAATTTAGAAAGCAATGAATTAGGCTAAAGTTTATTTATTTTGAGTGGGGGAGGGGGGATAGAGAGTTGTGCCCGGTCAGTGCAGAGCCCAATGCAAGGGCTCAAACTCACAAACCATGAGATGATGACCTGAGCTGAAGTCGTAAACTTAACCGACTGAGCCACCCAGGAGCCCCAAAGCTAATTTTTTTAAGACGAGGATTACTTAGAAGTAAGCATACCTATTGGCTTAGTGTTTAATATTTTGTGTCTGTTGGTCATTTTCTTGTTTTCTTTTTTTTCTTGTGGGGATGGTGTTTATTCATATCCTTTTTTAAAGAAAATACTATAGTTCTGTAGTATCTTTTTCCCCCACTTCCTGTGGTTCTTTGTTTAGCCGTCTAAATGTAGACATTCCCAGTTTTGTGTTGACAATTCTCTTTTCTTTCCTCTACTTTTTCTATGTAGCATATAGATGCCTATTGCCTCTGTGCAGAGGAATTTCTGTTGGTTCTCTCTAGACCCAATTTCTGAGTTCTTCCTGAATTTTCAGCAGCCTACTGGTGTCTTCTCTGAACTATCTTACTGGGTTCCCCAACATGACATTTTCCAAACTGAGTATATTCATTCTTTCCATAGAGGTCCCAATCGGTTTTCTCCTATTGTTCCTATTTCTCTTTATCATACTTGACTTTGGTTTGACATTTCCTAGGTTTTTCTCTTTCTCCACTTGATGGTTCGTTTATAAGCCTCAATGAATTACATTTGTATAATATCTCTTATCTAGACCAAAGGTTCTCAAACTTTAACATGCATTGTAATCAGCTGGAGGGATTGTAAAATAGATTGTGGTGCCCTGCATTCCAGGTTTCTGATTTAGTAGGTCTGGAGTGGATCTGAGAATTTAATTTGCCTTTCTGGATGAAGTTCCTAGATGCTGATGCTGGTGGTCCTGATACCACACTTGAAGAACCTCTACTTTACACTGTCAGATTAATCCTCCTGTGATAATTCAAATGGTGCTGTGTCCTTAGAAATTTTCCATGGTCCTTTGTTCCCTCTATAGTATAGAGTCTTGAATTCCTTAAGGTGGCACTCAGTACCCTAGAATCTGCTTTCTAGCCTTCTCTTTCCATTTTGCCATGTCCAAAGTCAGTTGGGATGTTGGTCCTAGTAAGTGTGAGTTCTTTTGTTTATTTTTAAAGTAATCTCTACACCCAACGTGAGGTTTAAACTCAGGACCCCCAAGATCTAAAGCCATATGCTCTACCAACTGAGCCAGCCAGGTGCCCCTCTAGTAGTTGTGTGATCTTAGGAAAGTTGCCTAATTTTCCTAAACCTCAAGTTCATCTTCATCTTTTGTTGCATGGTTTGTAAGTGTTTAACATGATATCTGGCATTTTGTAGACCTGCCCTTTGCTCAGTTCCCTTTCTTTGGAATACTGTCTTTCAAAACCCTTGTCTCTTCTAGGTTTTATCTCTCATTTTGATATCTGCTTAAGTATCACCTCTTTCATGAATACTTTTTTAATTCCAGAAGCAATCTTATTTATTTATTTAAATTTTTTTTAGCGTTTATTTATTATTGGGAGACAGTCACAGAGCGAGAGTAGGGGAGGGGCAGAGAGAGGGAGACACAGAATCTGAAGCAGGCTCCAGGCTCTGAGCTGTCAGCACAGAGCCCGACGCAGGGCTCGAACTCAACAAACTGCGAGATCACGACCTGAGCCGAAGTCAGTTGCTTAACCAACTGAGCCACCCAGGCGCCCCTATTTATTTATTTTTAAATTCTCATATTCTTATGTACGTTTCATGTATTTATTGACTTGTGTTTTAATTATTTGTATATGTGATTAATTGCTCCTGGTTTAAGGGCATGAATCATGTCTTAATCATTTTTTGTACTTCGTAGTTTTTGGCACAATGTGTCACTGATTAGGCACTTAGTAAATATTTGAACAATTAGTTTATCTAATAATTATTTTCTTTCCTATACCTTTTAATGAAAGTAATGAAGTAACCTGAAGTGTTAGTGTACCCAGCGATTACTTTGTTTACCTCCAACCCATTGTGGAGGGTGAGAAATTAATTCACATTTTATTCTGTTAGATGTTTTACCCAAAGTAATTATAAATTTTTTGTCAAGAAAATGAAGTGCTATGTAGTCCTATTAAGTGCTATGTCGTCTTCTCTATGGAAGATACGTTAAAAGTCAGAAATGTGTAGGGGTGCCTGGGTGGCTCAGTCGGTTAAGTGTCCGACTTCAGCTCAGGTCATGATCTCACAATTCGTGAGTTCAAGCCCCGTGTCAGGCTCTGTGCTGACAGCTTGGAGCCTGGAGTCTGCTTTGGATTCTGTGTCTTCCTCTCTCTCTGCCCCTCCTTTGCTCATGCTATCTCTCAAAAGTAAATAAACGTTAAAAAATTTTTTTTAAAGTTAGAAATATGGCTCATAATGACTTTGTCCTCTCAAAACCTGGTTATAATTGTGCCTTTTTGCGTGTATATGTATATCACTACTTCATTGTCTCTATCAGTGTTGCTAATTTGAATAGTGACCATATGTTGCTGTTAACAGACCAGAAGGGAAAGACTTCAGCATTCATCGACTTGTCCTGGGAACACACACGTCGGATGAACAAAACCACCTTGTGATAGCCAGTGTGCAGCTCCCTAACGATGATGCTCAGTTTGATGCTTCCCACTACGATAGTGAGAAAGGAGGTAGGAATCTTAAAAACAAAAGAAGGAATAATGTGTGGGTTATATTTTTTATATTTTTGAAGTATCATGAAACGAATGTTAAGTTTGATAAATTAGCCTGTCAAGTTAGTAATAAGATTTTGAGCTTTGGAAAGCCTGGGTTTGCAGTACAGATATTAAGTCTCAGAAGAGCTACTTAACACATAACATGGTTCTGTGCCTTTTCTATAAACCTCTCTCTACTAAGGAGGTTTTTGTTGTTGTTGTCGTTTTCCTTATGTTTATTTATTTGGGGGGGAGGTGGTATGGAGTACATGCCAAGCAGGCTCCATGCTGCCAGCACAGAGCCCAACGCAGGGCTCGAACTCATGAACCATGAGATCATGACCTGAGCCAAAATCAAGAGTCGGACACTTAACCAACTGAGCCACCCCGGTGCCCCTTTTTATTGTTTTTTAATTTAAGTAATCTCTACACCCAACGTGGGGCTCACACTCAAAACCCCAAGATTAAGAGTTGCATGCTCTATTGACTGAGCCAGCCAGGTGCCCCAAAAGTCTACCATTTCTGTTTTTGTGCATGCATTCTCAGCTTGGGAGATAATTGCCCCCAAGGGGATGAAAATTTGTTCTCAGAGAGTGGGATGTGTGAAAACCATCTTAATTCTTTAAATGTGTAAAGCACAGATGTGCATGGTGTACATAAATATACAGGGTATCTATGGTATTAAAATTTCATCAAGAGTGTCAGAAAAGATGTTTTATAAAACATCTTGTTTCTTGGGGAAAAAAAACTAAGAAACACTGGCTTAAATTATGCTTTCTCAGATTGAAGTGGTAGAAATGACAACCATGGCACTTGATATGTATATAAAAATTAAATGAGCCATTTAATTGTATCCTATTTTTAGGAGATGACCTAAGGGTTTAACTGAATACTTTTCCCCTTTTAGTAGAGGTGGAAATGGGTGAGTTACCTTTGTTGTTACCCTTGAACGCAAGTTAGTACCAAGAGGTAAAAGATACACTCTCATTGAGATTTGCGATCTTTTAAAAAAAAATGGATGTTTAATGTTTCTTTCCTTAGATTTCTCCTGACTAGCAGAATCCATTTTTTATCTAAGTTCTTTTGAGCTCCCTCCAGTTATTTGCCAGGATCGTTCTGTGCAGTTAATCTTTTGATTACTCCATATTTGCCTTAGGGTGATACAGAATGCAAAGTAGTAAGTTCTTAAGGTAATGATCTGCAAACATGATTTTGTGTCACTGACCCAAGTATATGTGATATGATTATTGGGAAGTTATTTTCTTGATAAGCATTAGTGTTGGCGGGGGGGGGGGGGAGGGGGGCACTGAATCTAAGAATCCGAAGATTTTGGCTTGAGATCCTGTTATGCCTCTCACTAGCTGTGTGGTTTTGGATAAATCATTTAGCCTCTCTGAGCATTAATTTCCTTTTTATTAAATGAAGATAAATTGTGGGGCGCCTGGGTGGCTCAGTCGGTTAAGCGTGTGACTGGAGCTCAGGTCATGATCTCACGGTTCGGGAGTTCAAGCCCTGCATCAGGCTCTGTGCTGACAGCTCAGAGCCTGGAGGCTGCTTTGAATTCTGTATCTCCCTCTCTCTCTGCCCCTCCCTCACTTGCATGTGTTCTCTCTCTCTCTCTCTCTAAACATTAAAAAATTTAATTAAAATCTTTTTAAAAAATGAAGATAAGTTGTTTTGAAATAGGATTTTTGGTTTAGTGACAAAGCAGTATTCTGATGGGTAATGTAATAAATTATTTTAAAAATCAAAGCAAATACTGAATGCCAGGGTTTTTCCTTGGTACTAGGGATACAGCATAGAATAGGCTTTTCTGGCCTGATGTATCTTGAACATCTTTTTGTGTAAGACTCAAAAAGCTTTTTGTTTTGTTTTGTTTTGTTTTGTTTAGACATAATTTCCTTTTGATGGTTATATACTGTGTCATAATTAACTATCCCTTATTTGACATTTAGGTGGTTTCCAATTTTCGGACTTCAAAAACAGTACTTGTACCATATGTCCTTTATAGTTTTACTATAGAATAAGTTTTGTTTTTTTTTTTTTTTAATTTTTTTTTTTTTTTGATGTTTATTCATTCTTGAGAGAGACAGCATGAGTGGGGCAGAAGCAGAGAGAGAGGGAGACACAGAATCCAAAGCAGGCTCCAGGCTCTGAGCTGTCAGCACAGAGCCCGACGTGGGGCTCTAACTCACAGTGAGATCATGACCTGAGCCGAAGTCAGATGCTTAACCAACTAAGCCACCCAGGCGCCCCATTATAGGATAAATTTTCTAAGTGGAAGGCCGATCAGAGCAAAACTGCCCTCCAAAAAACATTCAATCCCACCAATAGCAATCGTATTTGTATGTTTCTCCATGCCCTCGGCAACATTGGATTTACCTGTCCAACTTTTCTCTGATGTCCTTCAGATATTGTGTCATTCTTTGAATGCCTTCGTCATTCCAAGATTTTAAACTGTTTAGCTGTTGTTTTATTTTTTTTTTAATGTTTGTTTATTTTGAGAGCCCATGCCTGAGCAGGGGAGGGACAGAGAGAGAGGGAGAAAGAGAATCCCAAGTAGACCCTGCACTGTCAGCTCGAAGCCCCACAAGGGGCTCAATCCCACTGTGAGATCAAGACCTGAGCCAAAATCAAGAGTTGGAAACTTAGCCAACTGAGCCACCCAGGCACCCCAGCAATTTTTTAAAAACCATTTGCTGGCAAATTATTTTCTTCACTGGTTTTAGAAGTGGCATTTTTTAACATATATACTCAAGTCTTTTTCTGGTAATTGAGTTTTTTGAACAGCGTCAAGCCAATTTTTGCTTCATCCCCCTTAATTAATGTTTAATTACGGAGAAACAACTTAAAATACCAGTAATTATATTTGTACCACTATATAAATCATCCTATTTAATCCTCACAAGGAAACTGATACTCATAGATGTTTCGTAACTTGCCCTAAGGTTACATAGCTTATCTCCCATTTCTCCCTCTTCTCTTTACTTCCCTTCCCTCCCCCCCCCCCCCCCCCAATCTTCAGATCACTGGATAGGCTTCTCTCCATATGGTCTTAACAATGATGGAAGTACATAATATCATAGTGTCTCTTAGGTGGTGGTGAAGTAGATAGTTACTAGTCTCTCTCACTCTCAGATGAAATGTCCTGGACTCTCAGATTGAACTATTGTAATGAGTTACCATCCACTTGACCCCATTTTGTTTTAGGTAATTGATGTCAGATAGCTTCAAAAGATCATTGAACTTCCAAAGTGAAAACTAAAAACTGACTTAGTCTTGTTTTGACGTTAAAATAATTTGTGTTTATATTAGGCTCAGCCTGGCTATAGTCACGTTTTAAGCCCTTATAAAATAGATTAGATGTAAAAAATTTTTATTAATACTTATTTTTGAGAGAGAGCAAGTGCACACAAGCAAGCAGAGGAAGGGCAAAGAGAAGGAGACAAAATCTGAAGCAGACACCACTCTGTCAGCGCAAAGCCCATTGTGGGATTTAGGGCTTGGGGCTTGAACCTACTAACTGTAAGATCATGGCCTAAGCCAAAGTCACAACTGACTGAGCCACCCAGGTGCCTCTAAAATTTACATTTAAATGACTCTGTTACCAAGATCGTCCAATATCAAGTTTATTTCTAGCAACTTATTTGGGGAATTTTTTTTTTAAGATATCTTTAGTCTTTTGTCTGAATTATACATAATAAACTGTTATTAAATCATGATGAGATAGTTAACGGATACTAGAGTTTACTCTTTATAGTGAAAAGGTTTTTATGGGCTGAAAGAGTGGCTTAGAGGTAGAAGTCAATGCCGGTTACCTAGTTCGTTGGGGAAAATACTGGCTGGGAGGGACACGATAGTACCTTCTGGGAGGCTGGAAATTTCTGTATTTTGATCTGGGTGGTGGTTTTCCTAGTGTATACATTTGTAAAAATTTGTCAAACTAGGCACTTATACTACATTATAGCTCAAGTTTTTTTAATACCATTTTATATGGAGAGAAGCAAACAAAATAGAAATATAACTGGACTTTGATAGCCATTTAATTATTGTACATTGATACCTCAATCTTTCCTATTTCAGATTTGGCCTTTCATATACCAGCTTTAACTTGAGAACCCCTAATTATTTTTTAAATTGATAAATCATCATCTTCACAAAAAGTCAACTGTGAATCCTCTAAGCTGACTTATTACTGTACTTTATCCACAGTTAGAGAGTTCCTCTGTTTAGTATGTATCCCACACCAAAATACCCCACATTCTGTAGTTAATACCCTTGTTCTGCAGACTCTGTGCCAGCTGTTGTTCTTCCCTTGTTATTGGTATCTGTTTTCTGGTAGTCCTGCTTTTTTGTCATAGTCATCTGTAGTTACATTTTATCTCTGTGTTTGGACTGAAAGTTCCTTGCAATCACATCCTATCATGCCTTCTTTTTTTACATCATAGATGCTCATGGTCTAGAGTTCTGGGGGAAAATTCATTTAACGTGGTTTTTTTTCTCTTTTAGTGTCTATTTTGAGCTTTTATTTTTAGATTTTTAGCCTGTATGAAACATTTGCATTTCAACGCCTAAAAGTTAACTTGGAAGTTGAAAGTTATCTAATCTGCCAGCCATATTACCCATCTATATCCTTGCTTTTTAAAAAGATTTTTGTCCTGGGGTACCTGGGTGGTTCAGTTGGTTAACTGTCTAACTCTTGGTTTCAGCTCAGGCCGTGATCACTGTTCATGAGATCAAGCCCCATGTTGGGCTCAACACTGACAGCACAGAGCCTTTTGGGGATTCTCCCTCTCCCTGCCACCCTCCCAAATAAACTTAAAAAAAATTTTTTTTTGTCCTTCAAAGTGTAACACTTAGTAACAGTACTCTTGACGGCATTTTCATTTACAAGTTAATTTCACAGCTTTGCTTTATGAATAAAGTATTTGAGGCTAAGAGAAATTGAAGGTCTTCCCCCAAATCACTAAGCTAAGTGGCAGTTAGGCCAACATCCAACTCTTACTTAGATATCTTATTCTGCCTTTTGTAATTCTTTGACTGATAGTTAACTACCTTTGTTTGTTTATATGTTGCTTTGCCAAGATTTACATAATCACAAATTATATTGTTACACATTTTATGGTGACACTTGGGAGAACTAAGTGCATACAGTAGTCAAATGTGAATAAGAAATGTTTTTATCTATTCTTTGCCTGGTTTATTTCAGCTAAGGATCATGGTTGGCATATGTAAGTGGGGGTTAGGAAAACGAAACTACCTCTTGGGCTCTGTGTTTTGTCACTGGACTAAAAGAAATGGTATAGGGAAAAGATAATGGTGTGATGGTATTTCAGAAAGGACATTCCAAACTAGGTCTTAAAATAAATGGTATAGGAAGAACTCTTTAGTACCTGGCATACCGTGTACTCTAATATTCATTAAAATAGTAACTTAGGTTCTGTTTATTCAGCACTTTCGGTATTTTACGTGAGATTTAAAAATTGATTATTGACAGGTGCTTGGGTGGTTCATTCGGTTAAGCGTCTAACTTCAGCACAGGTCATGATCGCACAGTTCGTGGGTTTGATCCCCACGTCGGGCTGTGTGCTGAGAGCCTGGAGCCTCCTTCGGATTCTGTCTCCCTGTCTCTCTCTGCCCCTCCCCTGCTCGCACACTGTCTCTTTTTGCCTCTCAAAAATAATAAATAAAGGTTAAAAAATTTTTTTCATTGCTTGAGAATCTGCTTTTTGATTTATTTTACTATTTTTGAGAGAGGGAGAGGGAGAACTCCAGCAGGGGAGGGACAGAGAGGGGGAGACAATCTGAAGCAGGCTCTGCGCTGACAGCAGTGAGTGAGATCATGACGTGACTTGAAGTTGACTGCTTAACAAACTGAGCCACCAAAGCACCCCAAGAACCTACTTTTGAAGTGGAATTGGTATAGTGTTCCTACTTTTAGATGGCATATATATTTATTAATTATACAACTCTCCAGAGTTGGTGTAGTTATGGCTGAAAGAATACTAGACTGGGAATCAAAAAATGGGGATTCACATTAGGTTCTGCCAAAGTCATGTCACTAGGAACACATTAATGTAGGTACTCCAGATTTCTGTTTTTCTTTGTAAAAATTTTGAGGATATTAACTGTTCCCTACTGTGTAGTATTGCAATAAGAATCAATAAAAGGTGTGAAAACACTTTATACTGCTGACAAATGTCTAGATTACTTCTCTTACATCAGTTTGCTGATGAAAAGCAAACTTGGCCTGTGTCATCATTTGAGTGACATAGGATATCTCTTGCTTTGTCCTCATTTGCAATTTCTTATTTACAGAATTTGGAGGTTTTGGCTCAGTTAGTGGAAAAATTGAAATAGAGATCAAGATCAACCATGAAGGAGAAGTAAACAGGGCACGCTATATGCCCCAGAACCCTTGCATCATTGCAACAAAGACTCCATCCAGCGATGTTCTTGTTTTTGACTATACCAAACATCCTTCCAAACCAGGTACCTGCCCTCTTTAGTTCAAATACAGATAATGAGTCGCTGTGGGAATACATTGCTCCACTCAATTGGAATTTAATTGCTTGTTATTCTTTGTATAATTTATACTGGTGATTTATACTGGTATGTGTGGGTATTCTTCATTCTTCTTACCCAGGTGGGGGAAAAAGTGCTTTTTTACACAGAATAGAGTGATGCTCATTTTAATTTTAAGCATTCTTTGATCATAATGGGTCTGTATCGCTGTAGATACGAAGAGCCTTCGAACTCTTGATCAAAATTCCATTATGTTTAGTAGACCCAAGGAGGAAGTGGGCTCTGGATAGTCTTGATATGTCGGTTACTTTGCAGACCCTTCTGGAGAGTGCAACCCCGACCTGCGTCTCCGTGGACATCAGAAGGAAGGCTATGGGCTTTCTTGGAACCCAAACCTCAGTGGGCACTTACTTAGTGCTTCAGATGACCATGTGCGTATCCTTCCCATTTTGAAGCAAATCTGGGCTAGTTATCAGTTGGTTTCTTTTCTGGGGTGTGTGGGAAAGTGAGAATCTTCCATTTATATAATAGTTAATTTTACATTTAAGACCATCTGCCTCTGGGACATCAGTGCTGTTCCAAAGGAAGGAAAAGTTGTGGATGCGAAGACCATCTTTACAGGGCATACAGCAGTAGTAGAAGACGTTTCCTGGCATCTGCTCCATGAGTCTCTGTTTGGGTCAGTTGCTGATGATCAGAAACTTATGATGTGAGTAGAATCGTGTTTTAATTTTTTCTTTGTTATCTAAGTTTTATATTGTTACCTATTTTAAGCTTTTTTCCTGTTTTTTCTTTTTTATCAAAGCTGGGATACTCGTTCAAACAATACTTCCAAACCAAGCCACTCAGTTGATGCTCACACTGCTGAAGTGAACTGCCTATCTTTCAATCCTTACAGTGAGTTCATTCTTGCCACAGGATCAGCTGACAAGGTCAGTTTGTTTTATTTTAAGAAAAAACATAGGGTGAATTTCTCTGGCTTCCTTTGAATGCACAGAGATCTTTTAGTTACGGAATTTCTTCTCATTAAAAAAAAATTGATTGTTCTTGCTTTCCTTTTTGTATGTAGACCGTTGCTTTGTGGGATCTGAGAAATCTGAAACTTAAGTTGCATTCCTTTGAATCACATAAGGATGAAATATTCCAAGTAAGAGAAACTAATGTGCTTTTTTTTTTCTTTAAGGAAAACCTGGATGTGTGAGTAGGCACACTTGTGGCTTATCCCATTACTATAAATAATAAAAACCTTCTACATGTTTATGCTAATCTCTGTAGGAATTGGGATTGTTATTTCTATACTTCCTCAAACTGGTCATTGGCCACTTATATTCTTGAGGTATTAAGAAAATTAGTGCCTGGGGACGCCTGGGTGGCTCAGTTGTTTAGGTGTCCGACTTTGGCTCAGATCATGATCTCCCAGTTAGTGAGTTCAAGCCCTGCGTCAGGCTTCACGCCTGTTTGGGATTCTCCATCTCCTTCCCTGTCTGCCCTTCCCTCCCTCCCTCTTTCTCTCTCTCTCTCTCAAAATAAATAAACAAAAAATTAAACCACAAAAAAAGAAGGAAAATTAGGGTCTGATTTTATTCTTGTCTCTGACCCTTGTCTCTTACCTTATTTCCAGAACTTGCCATGTCTGTTGATTTTGTAGTTGAAGCCTAAAGTGCTAGCTCCCATGTTTCCTGCCTCATGAGTTTAAGCTCCTTTCTTAATCTGGAAAAACTGACTCAGTCAAGAAATGTTGCACTATGTTCAAAGCTTATTGCTGGAAAACTGTGAAGAATATGTTCTAGTCTTTGCCGTCAAAGAGCTTACAATTCTATAGCAAGGAAAGGCCCATTTAGAGTCACCATAATAAAAGATGGTCAAGTGTTAAGAACCTAAAAGTGGTCAAATTTAATTTTGGTTGTGTGAAAGTGGCCTCTGAACTAGTCTCTAGGTGAGCCGTTTTCCCATGCACTTAGTCTCACTTAACCTTATTTTCTACTCTCAGCCTCTCCAGTGAACATTTTGTCTTTACTCTGTCTTTTTGTCCTTGCCTGTAATGGTATTCTTGCCAGGAGTATATCTAAATTCCTCCCTAAGTATTGGTCACTAATGCACTCTTATCTGTACCGTGAACCTAGGACTTTCTTATCAAACAGTGTAACAATATGTGATTTTGTTGTGTGTGTAGTAGCTAACTTTAATAAAGTCATTATTGTAAGGAGTCAATTTTTATCAGTTTTATAGTGCTGAATTTATAGTAAGTATTTGAGAAAATAGATATCGTGTGTATGTGTTTTGCATTTTGGTTCTAAGGTCAGAATTGGATTACATTCAGCCAGAAGCCAGAATTAGTAAGAATAGATAAGATCAGATCCTCAAAAATGTAAGATGAGCACCTGGCTGGCTCAGTTGGTGGAGCATGCAAGTCTTGATCTTGGGGTCGTGTGTTCAAGCCCCACTTTGGGTGTGGAGCCTACTTTAAAGTTTAAAAATCTTTAAAATACATACATGAAGGTGAAAAAGAACAAAAGCTGACTTCCTAGGTTTAGTGATAGATTATTTCCATATAAGAAACAATATTATCTAGCTGTCAAGTTTTATAACATCTAAAATACGTTGATTTCTTCTTTTATTTACAAAATGTTTTAATTGTTAAATATAATTTAGGTATTTTCTCCTCAATTTAAAAATTTTTTTTTAATGTTTATTTGTGTTTTGAGAGAGAGACAGAACGTGAGTAGGGGAGGAACAGAGAGAAGGAGACACAGAATCGGAAGTAGGCTCCAGGCTCTGAGCTGTCAGCACAGAGCCCAACGTGGGGCTCAAACTCATGAACCGTGAGATCACAACCTGAGCTGAAGTCGAACGCTTACTGACTGAGCCACCTAGGTGCCCCCTCCCTGAATTTTCTAAATGCTTTTCTGTTTCCTTCATTCTTACTATAGGTTCAGTGGTCGCCTCACAATGAGACTATTTTGGCTTCCAGTGGTACTGATCGCAGACTGAACGTCTGGGATTTAAGGTAAATCTTGTGTTAGTTACTTTTTGTGGAGTTAACTTTATTTATACTTTCCCAAATTAGTTACTCAGGATAAATGTTTTAACTTATAAAAATTTCCTTGTGCTAGTAAAATTGGAGAGGAACAATCCCCAGAAGATGCAGAAGATGGGCCACCAGAATTGTTGGTATGTTACACACACTGAGTAGTATTGAAATAGTCTGTATTTATTGTCCTCTATCTGTTCCTCATATCTTTGTTTTTCTCCCTCTTGCAGTTTATTCATGGTGGTCACACTGCCAAGATATCTGATTTCTCCTGGAATCCCAATGAACCTTGGGTGATTTGTTCTGTATCAGAAGATAATATCATGCAGGTTTGGCAAATGGTAAGTGTTAATCATTTATTTGGGGGAGGTTAGGTAAATGAGATGTAGTGTCACTTCATATTTATAGACTTTAATGAATACCACTGGCCTCTCTGGTCAGTTTATTCCTGAGTATGACTTTAGCACTTAGCTGCACATTATCATTTTCAAGTGTCTGCTTGTTACCTTTATCTTCTTGTCCCAGTGGTGTTTCAGACTCAAACCAAACTTCTCTCCCCCTTTACTTTACTCCCCTTTCCTCCTGATTTTCCTGTTTCCTATATGGCTCTAGTGTCTTCTCCAGCTCTTCCAACTTGAAAACTCAAGAGTTTTCTATTATCACTAGACTTCTAAGTCTAGTTCACTTACCAGGTTTAACATTGTCTGTCTGCAGGGTCATATCTATACTCCTCTTACAGAATACACACTTACATACCTACTTTCCCGTTTCTACTACACACCCTAGTTTTTGTCAGATTCTTACTACTACTTTCTAGACTATAATAACCTCCTTGCTGTTGGCTTGCCTTCTGCTTTCCCCTCTTTGCTGGCAGTTGAATCTTTGAGAATGGCATTCCTTTGAAGTGGCTTATGAACATGCCCAGCACATGCCTACCACAGTGGCCCAGCATCAAATACTATCATTTCTCCATGAAATTTTAGTAGATGCTGAAAACATCCCTGCCCTTTATACCCCGGTTGGAGGTGATTGAGGTGAATTCTTTGAATTTCCAGAGAGCTTGGAATTTAATAAAAGATAACTATGATGTCTAATATATTGCAGAGTTAGAAACACTTGCCTTCTGGAGATGGATGGTGGTTGATAGTTGGACATAAGGTGAATGGGCTTAATGCCTCTGAACTGTACACTTAATAATGATTCAGATGGGGGCTGTCTGGGTGACTCAGTCGGTCAAGTGTCTGACTTTAGCTCAGGTCATGATCTCCTGGTTAGGTGAGTTCAAGTCCCGCATCAGGCTCACTGCTATCAGTGCAGAGCCCACTTTGGATCTGCTGTGTCCCCTGCCCCTTCCCCACTCACACTGTCACAAAAATGAAATGCTTTTAAAAAGTGGTTAAGATGGTAAATTTAAGATATTTTTCGTAAGTTTTTTTGGAGAGAGAGCATGTGTGCAAGTGGGGGAGGGGCTGAGAGGGGGAGAATGAGAATCCCAAGCGGGCTCTGTGGTGTCAGCCCTGATCCTGACGCTCAGTCCCACAAACTGTGGGATCATGACCTGAGTCAGAATTAAGAATCAGATATTTAACTGCCTTAGCCATCCAGGCGCCCCAAGATGGTAAATTTTATGTGTTTACCACAGATTTTTTTTAATGTTTATTTTAGTTTTAAAATAGCGTGAGTGGGGGAGGGGCAGAGGGAGAGGGAGACACAGAATTCAAAGCAGGCTCCAGGCTGTCAGCTGTTCGCATAGAGCTGGACACAGGGCTTGAACTCACAAACCATGAATGAGATCATGACTTGAGCGGAAGTCCAATGTTTGAGCCACCCAGGTGCTCCTGAGATTAACATATTATATGGTGTATCTGTACTTTGGAATATTATGTATCAAAAAGAAATGTGCTTTGTTTTTATAAGATACCCATGACATTTTAAGTAGGAAAAGGGCAGGTTGTAGAACAATAGCATGCTGTAATCCCTCATGTTAAAATTATTGTAGCTAGTGTTTAATTAGGGGTGCCTGGGTGCGCCTGCATGCGTGCATTCTCAAAGATAAACATTTTTTAAAAATTATGTGTAACTATTTAGAAGGCTATTTGTCAAAATGTGGTTGGTATATTTAGGGAGTATTTTTATTTCTTCTTTATTCCTTTTAGTAATAATTATGTGTTATATGTGTAAACAGAAAATCTGGCTCACCTTTTTCCTTGTATTGTACCCACATAAAATTAATATAAAAATTAAAGACGGAAAAGTGAAATAGTCTGCCTTGGATAGCCTTTAAATTAAAAATATTTTAGTTGTTCCCATGGGATTGTTGTAGTAGATTGAACTACATCATCTTCAGGCAGGCCAGGTATTTTCTTTACTTGTTTTTTTTAGAATTGTGGTAAAAGAAAAGGAGAATTATAAAATAAATATTTGGTCTTTGTCCACGTTCCTAGCACAGAGGTCCTAAAACCTTTGGGATTGTCAGAGTGGTAGAAGTCTCTATTCCTATTTATAAAGAGCCCCTTTTGGCCACGCCTGAGTTTAGGCTAAGGAGGTAACTTAGGGCCACTGGATAGCCTCAGGATAGGTCTGGGCTCCCAAAAGACTGAACAGTTGATTGGAAAACTTTTCAGTCCCTCCCACCCACAAGCAGAGGGGATTGCGCTCTGTAAAGACTCTTGAAAAGCCTCTATAAAACTTCTCGATGCAATGAGCTTCCAAGTTGTTAAATAGATCGATGCTGCCTAGGGAAGGCATGGACGCTCTGTGCTCCCTTTTCACCGTGCCCTGGTCATCACTGCCATTTGACTATTCCTGAGTTTTAAGTTGTAAACTGCTGATACTAAATAAAAGTTTTCATGATTTTATGAGTCATTCCAGCAAATTATCAAGTCTAAGATGGCAGGGGGTGGGAGGGCAGCCTGCGGAAACCCCCAAGTTTTATAGGCAAGTTGGACAGAAGTACCTGGTTAGTCTGGGCACTCGGCTTGACACTGGCCTCTGAAGTGAGGATTATCGTCTTGTGGGACCAGGCCCTTAAACCTATGGAGTCTGACACTACTTCTAGGTGTAGTTAGTGTCAGGATTGAATTGAATTGTTAGACACCTTTGGGTGAAAAAGACAGTTACACATTCGTTGTCAGAAAACATTACAAAATCGTATACGTTCCTGTTGCAGTCAGATCACAGGCTTTTTAAAGATAAGACTGTCCCATCCTCTGCAGCACCTAGCCTAGTGATTTGTGCACAGTAGATGCTAAGTAAGAACAGTTAACTTTCCCCAAATAAAAGTATTTTCTGTATTTAAGATTATGCCTTTGGCTGCAAGTTTTTCATCAAATAATAGAAGTAGAGTTTATTTTATGCTAGAGCAGTTTTCTTTTTTCTTTTTACATTTCTTTTTTTTTTTTGAGAGAGAGCGAGCACATGTGCAAGCAGGGGAGGGGCAGAGAGAAAGAGGGAGACAGGATCTGAAGCAGGCTCCATGCTGACAGCAGAGCACCCGATGTGGGGCTCAAACCCACGACCTGCAAGATCATGACCTGAACCGAAGTTGGACGCCCAACTAACTGAGCCACACAGGCGCCCCTAGAGCAATTTTCTTTTAAAAATATTCATAAATTGAGATTTGAAACCCATGGTTGCGGGGGGGGGGGGGGGGGAGTCTCTTAATGAACGCTTATTTATTTTTTACTGTAATCACAGAATTATGCAACCGTCACCACAGTAATTTACTCCTCAGAAAAACTGCATACCCATTAGCCATCACTCCCTATTTTTCTCCAATTGCCCAGTCCACTTTACGGATTTGCCTGTTCTGGACACTTACTATAAACCAAATAATATAATATGTGACTACCTTTTTTTTATTGCCACATACCATTTTTTATTTATTCATCATTTGATGGGCATTTGTGGTGTTTTTACTTTTTTTAATTTTATAAATTTTAATGTTTTATATTTTTTTTGAGAGAGAGAAAAACAGCGTGAGCAGGGGAGGGACAGAGAGAGGGAGACACAGAATCTGAAGCAGGCTCCAGGCTCTGAGCTGTCAGCACAGAGCCTGATGCGGGGCTTGAACCCACAAACTGAGATCATGACCTGAGCCGAAGTCTGACGCTCAACCAACTGAGCCACCCAGGCACCCCTGTTTTTACTTTTTGACTCTTGTGACTAACGTCCAATAAAAGGACTCCTGAAGGTTGAGTGTGAAGACAAACAGTAACCATACTTCAGTTTTGTGGGAATGTCCTAATCTACTTGGCCTGTGGGCCAGCTGCCTGTTTTTATTGGAACATAGCCATACCCATTCATTTTCAGATGGTCAATGGTTGCTTTCATGCAGCAACTGCAGAGCTGAATAGTTGCTACAGAGACTCTGGTTCAGTCTCTCTCTGGCCTGATCTGTTTTTGAAACTTTAACTTCAAGAAATATCTTCCATGTTTACTAAATGCCCTTTCTCTGTTTCTTGTTTTTGGGCAGGCAGAGAACATTTATAATGATGAAGACCCTGAAGGAAGCGTGGATCCAGAAGGACAAGGGTCCTAGATATGTCTGCACTTCTTGTGATTTTAGACTCCCCTGTTTTTCCTCTCAACCCTGAGATTGATTTAACACTGGTTTTGAGACACAGACTTTGTTTGGCTATCCCTCTATGATAGATAGGTACCATCAACAATGTTACTAGCCCAAACAGAGGGTGTTTTCTAAATATTAACTGGGGGACTTGATTCAGTAAAACCACAGACTTCTATTTAAATTTTCTTCAGGAATTTTCTAGTAACAAAGGTCTAAAGTAGCCACTTTAGAAAGGGGAATATTGTGTGTGGTTATTTTTCTTCTTAGGCTGTATCCCCAAGTTTTTCAGACTCCTTTAAGTTAAGGCTAAAGTGAGGAAGGAATAGAGCCAAGTGAGGTAGGTGTCTGAGCCATGGAGTATAAATACCACACGATGTCATTTTTATTCAGGAAATGGGGGAGATTCAAGTCCTATAAATTCCTCTTCTGAAATCTTCACACCTGACTTTCCAGGATGCACATTTTCCTATGTAGACCAGTCTCCCCTGTTTCTTCAGTTAAGTCAAACCTATGTGTTCCTCTTTCCCCATATATTTTTGCTTGTTAGTGTATTTCTTGAGCTGTTTTCATATTTCTTTCCTTTCTGTGAAATGGTTTTTTTAAAAAACTTGGGACCACCAAGTTGTAAAGATGTATGTTTTTACCTGACAGTTATACCACAGGTAGACTGTCCAGTTGAGTTGAGAAGAGTGAATTGATAGCTTGTATTTGTTTTTAAAATTAAATTAATCCTGGATAAGAGTTGCTTTTTTTTTTTTTTTTTTTTTTTTTAAAGGAGTTAGTCCTTGACCACTAGTTTGGTACCATCTCTATTTTGGGTGACCTGTTTCACCAGCAGGCCTGTTACTCTCCATGACTAACTGTGTAAGTGCTTATAATGGAATAAATTGCTTTTCTACGTAACCCCATGCTGATGGGTTTTATTTAGCACATAACATTCATCAAACACCAGTCTGGCTTCTCGAAGGGTTGTTCAGAGGACAGTAATTGTCTCTGGTCTTTGACTATCAAGAGCAGAATTAAATATAATAGACCCAGAGCTAGAGAAAAGAGGTTCACTCCTTCCCAGGGAAAGTGCAAGACATAAAACGCTGAACCCGAGAGGCACAGGATTAGTCTTTGATAAAATCACATCTTTTTGAAGTCTCTCTAGAGAACTACATGGACTTTCAAGACTGTCAAAGGCAATGTGGCAGAGAGCATTTAAGGCAAATTTTAAATTTGGAAAAGGTGTTTGAACCTTTTCCCATAGAGAGGTTGAATCTCCCCAGTATATTTTTCACTGGGGTCTGTACTTAGAGGTTAGAAATAATAGGCTCTTGAAAGCCTTTATCACCAAGTACCATAACCAGATAAAATGCCTGGTTCTTTGCCAGGCACTCAATTTAACTGAGTAGATCACTCTGACCCAGAATCATTTTCATGAGACACAGTCTTTGGGAAAATCTGAATATTCTTAACCTTTAGGTTCAAATCTGGATTGGTTCCTTTTTTCCAAGTCAGTAGTTCTTTTAGAGTATAGCGAAAATTATCTTCACAGAATTAGGAGTAAACTGTATGAGTCTGCACAGACTTAAACTTTGTAAAAGGATTCATTTTAAAGTCTAATACTCATGGCACAAAAGAATTCAAATTGTAAACCCATATAATGAAAATCGGCTGCCTTTTTGACCCTACCTGTGCTCCAAAAAAGGTTTTTGTTTTGGGTCAACACAAGGCAAGATACATTCTTCACAACACTAAAGTGTGTCCATACATCCATCCTTTACTCTGCACGTGGGGGTTGCTGCTGGAGAACAGAAGGCTTCTTTTTCCGTTGCTAAGTGCATTTAGCTTGGTACCAGCAGCCTATGAAATAGATTCCACCTAAGCCTTGACTGATGGTGTTCTGCCTCCAGCCAGCCTTAGAATCTTTTTAAACAGGTCAGCCAGTATTTGTAACTTTCCCAGGGTGAATTGCTTGCCAAGTCCCTGGCACTCCCTTCTCTTGGAAAAAAAGTATGTCCAGAGGGTACTTAGTGATCCTTTGCTAAGAAGTTTTGTGTTGCTGTTTCTGGATTGCAGATTTGGCCATATGTTTCTAAACAGCCCCTGTAAAGTTGAGAAAAGAAAAAATCAGTTTATATTTTGTGCAACTTGAAATAATACAGCATGAAGTTCATCACAACTTCCGAAGTTTACTTAGTGCGGGCTAAGTTGGGGAGAGATTGCTAGAGTGTGATTTACATATGATTAGGAATGCATTTCCCTCCAAATGCCTATTAGGGTGCCTCTTACCTGCGAAACTGAATGAATGGTAACCTATGTGGTGGTGATGGGACGGACTAGCTAGAAATTTTCTCTGCCCAGGTTAACCTTGCATGGGTGTTAACAATGACTGAAATTCTCGTTTCTTAAGATGAGTCGTTGCCCTTTCCTTCCCTATTGTACTTTTAATCTGATCCACACAAAGGTGTTTAACATACCATTTTCCTCAATTACAAGGTTCTCTAATCTCCCAAACAATAAGCGTAATCAGTTACTCCTAGGTAAAACATGGTAAAAGAAAATGCTAGTAAGTTACAAAAAGTATTGGTTATAACTGTTATTTGTGAGTTTGTATCTAAGACACAAGACTAGCTAGAAAGTAAAAATTAAATTTATGGGCATCTGTCTAGTATACAACTTAACATAGACCTTTTTTATCCTTAATGTCTTTATCCAAGAGAATCTAGGATTTTATCAGGAATATAAGAACATATTAGTATATAAAGAAATCAATGGATAGGCGTGTTGCTTGTTTCACATATTAAGCAATAATCGTGGGGCACCTAGGTGGCTCAGTCGGTTAAGCATAGGACTCTTGATTTGGCTCAGGTCGTGATCTAACAGTTCGTGAGTTTGAGCCCCGTGTCCAGCACTGTGCTGCCAGTGCAGAGTCTGCTTGGGATTGTCTCTCCCTCTCTCTCTGCCCCTCCCCTGCTTGCTGTCTGTCACTCAAAATAAACTTTAAAAATAAATTCTGTCCCTCAGGCTAAAACAATACCTACTTGAGTTTTTTGTTTTTGTTTTAACTTCCATATTTAGCCTTCTGGCCTCCTTTGTCGTCTGAATTAGGTAGTATAACTGTCTTCTCTGCTATTCTAAGGAAACTTTATGAATAGCTGATGGGGTAGAATAGGCCAAGGAAAGTGATGCACAGAGCCCCTAGATGTGTCATCCTCTTACAGAATTCCCAGTGATAATTAGGGCATATTTTGAGTCCTGCTAGAAACAGAAACATTCCAAGTGACTGCTGAATGCTTAAATCGGGCAATCTAGAGATATGTGTTATTCCTAACTGACTTGTCATTTGACACACTTTTTTTTTTTCAGGCATTAGTATTGTTAAGTTAGGAAAGCAGCAACAAGGCAAACACCACTCTTGTACCCTCAAGGATCACCTTGAGACTGTGTCTCGATTCCACCTGTCTGAGAAGTGGGAGCGTTAGCCTGTCCCAGGCTCTTGGATAGCATAGCCCTTTAAAAAAAAGAAAGCCATTTTCCATTTGTCCTGGATGAGCACAGTTTGGAAATCATTTCCCAAGTCATTTTTTTGCTTTTCCATGTTAAGTGAAATTTCCCCTGAGCAACATCTCCCTCCCCACCATCCCCTCAGCCAGTGTCAGTTAAGATCCGAATAGCAGCAAAAACTGACTTATAAGTTGAGAGCTCTTCGGCGAGGCTGATCCTTAGCTGCTCTATCTCTTTGTTCTTCTGTTGCTGGAGTTGTACCCCATTCCTTAACCGCCTTTGTCGTTCTTCCATTTCCTCCAGCTGTTCCTGCAGGTGAGAGGGTCAAGAACATCTCTAATGAACAGAACAATAAAAAAACTGGCATTGCCCGTTACAGTTTATAAAGCACTTTCTTTTTTTTTTTAATTTTTTTTTTTTTAACGTTTATTTATTTTTGAGACAGAGAGAGAGCATGAGCGGGGGAGGGGCAGAGAGAGAGGGAGACACAGAATCTGAAACAGGCTCCAGGGTCTGAGCAGTCAGCACAGAGCCTGACGCGGGGCTCGAACTCACGGACCGAGAGATCGTGACCCGGGCCGAAGTCGGACGCCTAACCGACTGAGCCACCCAGGCGCCCCTATAAAGCACTTTCTTAGATGTTGTTTAATCTTCACGCCAGTATAGTTTGAGAAACTGGTTCAAAGAAATGTTAGGACAAAGTAATCCTGCTTATGAAAATGGTGACCAGAAAGGAGTCTTGTCTATACTGGCAGACTACTGCTTAATAGAATCCTACAAAGGGTGGGTGGGTGGGTGCTCAGATGGTTTTTTGTTTGTTTGTTTGTTTTGCAGTTTTAAGAAGTGTTGGGGAGAATTTTGGTCCTCTAGTCGGTGTGCTGAGAGTTTTATGGACCTCTGGCTTTGTGCAAGTTTATTTCTATCAGGATAATCAGTTTTTACATCATCCTGCAACTTAAAGCAATTTAAAAGAAACCAAGTCTTGGGGGTGTCTGGCTGACTCAGTCGGTATAGCATGCGACTCTTGATCTTGGGGTTGTGAGTTCAAGCCCCACGTTGGGTGTGGAGCCTACTTTGGAAAAAAATCAAGTCTTTGTATGCAGTTATTCTTAACTATTTTTTTGTTTGTTTATTTTGAGAGAGAGTGTGTGGGAGGAGCAGACTAAGAAGGGGAGAGAGAATCCCAAACGGGCTCTGTACTGCCAGCACGGAGCCTGATGCAGGGCTCAAACCAGCAAACCATAAGGTAATGGCCTGAGCCAAAATTTTGAGAGAGATACAGCACAAGCAGGGGAGGGGCAGAGGGAAGGTGAGACAATCCCAAGCAGGCCTCACACCATCAGCACAGCCTGACATGGGGCTTGAACCCACGACCTATGAGATCATGGCCTAAGCCAACATCAAGAGTTGGACACTGACTGAGCCACCTAGGCGCCCCACTTATTCTTGGCTATTAAATGTAGTTCTAAGAGAGTTAAAACTATTGGAAGTCCAGTTGTTTACAGGAAAGACTAAACACAAGTTTTGTATTTGAACTTCCTTGAAGTCCAAAATAGCTTTGCCCAGTACTTCTGTAACATCATATGCAAATAGGTGCTTTATTAGGATGTTGGCTATCCTAGTTGTTAATTTATAACCTTATGCTGTTTACTTGTTACACAAAAAGACTGAATTTGTTCCAAAGTGCTAAGTTAGAAGATGAAGAAGCTATATGCCCCAGAGGCCTTCAGGAGCCTTAAGATGATCGTCTGTTTCCCATTCTGCCCAAACCAAACAGGATATATTCTGTAAACTGTCTCTGCCCAGGATTAACTCCTCTGCCTGAGGAGTGAGGTAAGGAAGATATCAGCAAATCCGTCTCTGGCATAGTTGGTAGCTGGCATGGATCCTTAGGAAGCATGAGGGAGATGGGAAGGGAAGGTTGCAGCTGGAAGGCCTGTTTTAAAGGGGTAATGACTTCACCTCAGATTTTGAAGAATAATGAGCCAGGAATCCAGTTTAGGTACATGCTGTTATTAGAAGGATCTAAATAATTTGTTCTCTAAGTCATCCTTCATATACCTATGGCACATCATTCTGCAGCGTTTGATACTCTGGCTGAATTTCGACTTTGGTCAACCTTGTCAAAAGGCCTTTTTTTAGTGCCTTAGCCATACTTTGGTGCCACACAGAGATGCGGCCTGCCATCTAAGCCTGTCTTCTGGAGGGAAGCGCCTGCAAACCTCTGCGCCCCAATTCCCCAAGCCTCCCTTCGACATCTAGCAAAGCTGTATTTTGGTGAGACCTAAAAGTACACGCTTGGGAAGACAGTCTGTACCATCAATGATAAACTGACCAGGAGGAGCAACGTTACAAAATGAAACAAATATTGCTACCCTGACTGGCGTTAAAGACAGTCTCCGGTCTTAATCATGTAGCACCACAAGATTAACTTTCTAAAACTGCTTTATCGTGTTCGTCTTTCAAAGACTCTCCACCTCTTCAGTCTGGCATTCAGACCCCCTTTAGTCTGACCCCTACCTCTAATTAGAACCTCCACTGCGCTTTCAGATGGACATTTTCCTCTAGCCTGCACTGTGTAGCAGGGAGGCCACGACTAGTCACATGTAGCTAATAAGTACTGGAAATGCAGCTAATCTGAATCCACATGTACCTAAGTATAAGCTACACAGATTTTTAAGACTTGGCATATAAAACAATGTAAAATACCTCAAATTTTGATATTGACTCAATGTTGAAATATTTTTATATGCAGAGTTAAATAAAATACTAGTTTCACCTGTTTCTTACTTTTTTTTTTTTTTTAATGTGGCTACTAGAAAATTGTAAATGACATCTGTGGCTTGCATGATGTTTCTTGGTTCTAGCCTGCTGCTCTAGCCTGACAAATTCACAGATCTCTGTGTCTTTACTCCTGCCATTTCTGTCACCTAAACAGCATCTGCTATATTACATTACTATTTATCTTTTTTCTTCTTGTGTAACTCCCAGCTTGTAGGTTCCTGTCCAGCACCCTGCACGTAATGCTGGATGTGAAGCACGTAGATAGTAAACATTCTATAATCCCGCATTCACGACCTACCAATTTCATCTAAAAACTTGGAGACCATTCTCAGCAAATTCCTCACACCACCCACTGCACCAGTCCCCAAATCCTACCTAAATATTTTACTTCACATATCTCACATGATCTCTCCCTCATAAGGCTTAAGTGGTCTTTCCAGGCTCCTTCAATCCATCCTACATGCCACCATTTTTAAAAGTACGTGCCTATGTGCAAGTACTTTACAAAGATTAATTCATTCTTTCCAACAGCCTTATGATGTGTATTATTACTAATCCCATTTTACAGTGAAGGAGCAGAGTCACTGGTGAAGTCCTTGGTCCGAAGTTTCCCAGACAGGAAGTAAGCCAGGATTTGCCACTGGCTTAGAATCTACCTCATACTTTACAACTGCGTTGTTGCCATCTTGTCTGTGGAGCTCTTCAGTGGCTCCTCAAACTGTTATCCATGAAACCCCAGGAGAAAGCCATATAGAAGTGCCCTTGCCTCAGTTAGAAAGTAGCTCACTTTTACCTGTTTTACATGCTGGCATTCTATATCAAGTTGTGTTTGGGGAAAAGGGTCTGTGGCTTTGGAGAAAACCTTGTTTTTGAAAACCACTGACTTGAAGACTATGGAAAATCCTTCAGTCTGGTCCCAATCTACCTCTACAGCCACATCTAGTCACATTCTTAGGATCCAGCCACACTGAGCGCACTTCCCTTAACATGTCTTTTTATGTTTTCATGCTTTTGTGTAAGTCATTCCCTCTGCCTGGAATGCCTCTTTCCCTTTTCTACCCAACGAATTTATTCTCCAAGGCTTGGTTCAAACACCTTGTGGAAGTTGAATGTGAACTTGGGCTAGATTGCACAGGGTCAGAATCCTCCTGTCACTTCCTGAACAAATGATTTGACTTGTCTGTCTGGTTTCTGTTTTCTCATTTTTCATACAGTGACAGTAATTTATAGCTATCTCACAGAAAGGTAAGGATTAAATGTATTAATACATGTAAAAAACTAAAAGTACATGGTAGCTATTGTTAACTCTTAGGAAATTTCCCCTCCGTGTCCCCAGGCAGGGGTAATTATACGTACTTCATTGGTACAGTGCCTTATTCCTACTACTGTTATAGTGTTTATCACTTGAAGAATATTAATGATTTCACTGATTCTATGGCTTTCACATTTTAACATTTCAGATCAGGGTGCATCTTAAAATCAAGTGTCTTTGGGGGCGCCTGGGTGGCTCAGTCGGTTAAGCGTCTGACTTCAGCTCAGGTCACGATCTCACGGTCCGTGAGTTCGAGCCCCGCGTCGGGCTCTGGGCTGATGGCTCAGAGCCTGGAGCCTGCTTCCGATTCTGTGTCTCCCTCTCTCTTTGACCCTCCCCCGTTCATGCTCTGTCTCTCTCTGCCTCAAAAATAAATAAACTAAAGAAAAAAAAATTAATTAAAATCAAGTGTCTTTGATTTTACGCAATATGTTCATTATATCTGGTATCCTTCCTGGACTATAAACTATTTGAGGTCAGGAACTACCTCTCTCCCCCATTTCTCATCTCATCTCTTCTGCCAGCACATAGTTCACTGCCTGGCACATGGTAAGCAGGCGTAGAAAATATTTGTTGAGTGAATAGATGATGGTGATGAAAGAGGCAGAGTGTACAACTGCAAGAGTGAAGTGCACCCTTGAAAAGTAGTCAGATGCCGTAAGTGACCTTTGGCAAACAAGTCTGGGAAGCCATTTCACAAAGAATTTGCTTACTAGGACCTTGATTGCTACTTTATGACAAAGCAATAGGAGACATCCATCAAGAGTATTTTTCATAGAATGATCTTTGGAAAGCTGTACCAATCAGCAAATCTGAAATCCAGCACAGTGATGAAAATCACGGGCGGGTGGGGGGCGGGGACAATTCTACAACCCTAATACTATGTCCAAAAACTCCTCCAGAGGATTTCCTGTTGATGGTACCACTGTTCCAGTTAGCCTTGTCTGAAATCTTGACACCCTGTGACTTCTCACCCCTGCCCCCTTCATTCAGTGGCCACATTATCCTGCATTTGTTCTTGCATCCTTCCCCTTCTTTGTATTCCCACATTGGTTCCTCTTACCTATAGTAGCTTCCTGATTAGTCCCCTAGCTTCTAGGTCTCCAGCCCATTTTACACACTGTCACCTGTACTTTTTCTAAAAGTAGAGAAGCAATTATGTTACTCGCTTGATTAAATACCTTTACTGATGCAACTGAGTACTGAATGAAATCCAAACTCCCTAGTTTGGATTTCTGAGTCCTGGCATGACCTGGGGCGCCTGGGTGGCTCAGTCAATTCAGTATCCAACTCTTCATTTTGGCTCAGGTCATGATCCCAGGGTTGTGGGATTGAGCCCCACGTCTGGCTCCACACTGAGTGTGGAGCTTGCTTAAGATTCTCTCTCTCTGCCCCCCTTCCCAGCTCACACACTCACTCTCTCTAATTAAAAAAAAAAAAAAAAAAAAAGCCCAACATGATCTGCCCCAACCTACCTTTACAGTTCAACTCACCTTTCAATTTTTCACCTGTCCTATGCAGCCAGGTTGCAGATGTTGAGTTAATATACATATTAAAATTACTCTCACCTATTTTTATTTTTTTAGTATGGCTACTAGAAAGGTTTAAATTATATTATGTCTTGCATATTTCTTTGGGATAGCACTGGTCTAGATCTTGCCTATATTTTAATACCTAGCTCAAATAACACCGCTTCTTCCATGGAGTGTTGTCTGATTTAATGGATGACTAAAAATAATTTCATTATCCTATAGCACTCTTACCTGTACCTCTCTTCAATCACATGCTGCTCTTTCCCCTGGATTACAATTATTAATGTAATGTCTGTCTGAGTACAACTTAAGGATACATTTTATGCCAAAAAAATAAAAAGATCCTCTTTCACTAGACTGAACCAATTAAAAATGTGCAGTGGGGGAGGGGATTGCTTTCATAATACAAACTACAGAAAGCTTGACAAAATTTTGAGTGAAGTGAATACAGCCATTTTCAACAGAGGATATGTTCCTTGAAGGATGTATCAGAATCTCTGGAACTTTTTAAGCTTATGCAAAGGAACATGTATTTCAAAAGATGAAAATACTGCTCTGGAAGGAACCACCGCATTGTGGTCCCCTCATAGTGGCCAGCAGCCCTTCAGTCAGCATTTAACTGATGTCCTCTGAGCCCGAGTGGCAGAAAACAGTAAAGCAATGCTCCCTTCCTTCTGAAAGCTCACAGTCCGTGGGAGAGAGACAAAATTGTGTTTTTACTTTGTATTTATATCCCACCCTGTTCTATAAAGGGATTAGAACTGGCTCACACTTAATCAGAAGTAACCGGAATACAAGTGAAATGGTGATAATGCACAAAGAAGGAAAATGAGGAATAGAGCTTCATAGATTTCATCCCAGTTTTTGCTTTGTTTTGTTTTGTTTTAAGTAATCTCTATGCCCAACATGGGGCTCAAACTCATGACCTCGAGATCAAGAGTCACACGCTCTACTGAACCAAGCCAGCCAGGCGCCCCTCGTCCCAGTTTTAAAACTGGGAAGCTCCAAGGCAGAGATCAGCTAGGTGGGACTTGAGGGTGAATGTGCAGGGAGGGAGAGAATGAAAATCCCACCTCGCCTCATCCCCCTCTTGCTCCCCGCACCCAAGCATGATTCACCAAGAATTGGAAAACTGTGCCGTGGAAAGTGCACGGAAACATTCACGATTGGCCAGGCCGGGATTCATAAACCACCAGCTCGCTGAGCCTGTTTCCTCATCTATGAAAGTGAGAACACTTGATTTGGAGGCTTAACGAGAGGACTGGGTGACGGTCGGTGTCAGGGCGCCGCCTACATTCTCAGCCCGGAGTGCCGGCCTAACCTGGTGGGATGAAGAGTGGAGTAAAGGAGCGGCCGCCCCGAGGAGTAAGCGGGTCCTCCTGCATGTAGGAGGGCCTCCTTCAAAGTGGCCGCGAGACCTGTGACTCCGGTCACCTTTTCCTGCCCCAGGCTAACTGTCCGTGCCCAGGGGGCCTACCCTGTACTGCTGCACCTCCTCATCTCGTTTCTGCCTCACGAGCAAGATCTGGTCCTCCAGGTTCCTGTTCTGCAGCTGGAGCTGCCGGGCCTCTGCTTGCAGGGGTCTCAGAGCCTCCTTCATCCCCTGGATCTCGGCCTGGGTTTTCTGCAGCGCTTTGGCCGCAGCTTCTTTCCTCTCCAGGAGCCGCAGCAGCTGAGGCTCATACTCTTCCTCCAGGCCTTGGCGGCTCTCTGCCATGAGGTTCTCAAACTGGGCAGAGAGCCGCCGGCTCTCCTGGAGAAAGTGCCCGTCCCTCTGGCTGGGAGGTGCTTCTAGTTGTTGCCGTAACTGCTCCTTCTGCTTCTGATAGGCGT
This sequence comes from Prionailurus viverrinus, assembly GCF_022837055.1. Taxonomy (NCBI): domain Eukaryota; kingdom Metazoa; phylum Chordata; class Mammalia; order Carnivora; family Felidae; genus Prionailurus; species Prionailurus viverrinus. The sequence continues at coordinate 189,764,427 of NC_062568.1, read as the reverse complement.
CCCGGAGCTGGGCCAGTTCCTCCGAGAGCTGGGCTGCCCGTGTGGTCAGCGCTTCCCGGAGATCGGCAAACTGGGCCACGTCCTGCCGGCGGCACTCGAGCTGGTATTGGCAGGCCACGCATTCCTTCGTCACCTTGAACAGCTTCTGCTTGACCAGCCGGATCTCCTCCCTCAGCCCGTCCCTCTCCAGCTCTGCTTGGGCGTGCAGTTTGTAGGCGGCCAGGATGTCCTGATGGACCTGCTGCACCTCCTGCAGGGCTGGTTCCCGGAGCAACACCAGCTCGTGGATGAGCTGATCCCTCTCCTCTTCCAGCTGGGCCACAGCTTGGACACATTGCTGGAAACGCTCCTCTAGCAATTCCAGGTCCTCTATGCTCAGGCTGTCTGTGCTGGGACCAGGCCCGGCTTGGAGGCTCTCCTCAGGGCTGGGTTTCTCCTCGCTCGTGACCGTCTCTCCCCCGGAACTGGTCTGCTCTGGGCTTGTGGTCTTTTCTGGCTGCGTGGGCTCGTCCACATATAGTATCTCCTCTGGCTTCATAGGCTCGTCCATCTCCAGGGCCTCCCCTGGTTGCCTGGTCTCCTCGATATACAGTGCCTCCTCAGGCTTCTCCGTCTCTTCCACGTAGAGTGTCTCATTGAGGTCACCTGTGTCCCCCAGGTAGAGAATGTCCTCTAAGTTCAAGGTCCCCTCCAAAGACAGAGTAACTTCTGGGTTCAAAGTCCCCACCTCACGCGGGGATTCAGAGTTCTCTTCGAGAGAAGAACTGGCTTCCGTTCTTGTTTCTCTGCAAGAGAAATGACTTAAAGTCAGAGGGCAGCCACAATCCCGGGATGGTTCCTGACGGGAGCCATTGGGCTTTTTTCAGCCTCTCACATCTCAGAGGGCACTTGTCTGCTCCTTCCCCCTCCGTCAGCCTACCCCTATACACCCATGGCTCAGATCCCCTGACAACATCCCCATGACGTCAGCGTCTAGCCTCTGCTTACATACCTTTAAGGCCAGGAAGCTCACATCGTTCCACTGTCATAAGAAAATTCTAGTGTTGAAGTAAAACCTTCTCTGCAATTTTTTACCTGGACTTGGTTCCTCTTTCTGGAATCAGACAAATCTAACTACTTTCCCATACCAAGTTCTTTAAACACCTAAAGAAAACTAACATCTTTCGATTATTCCATGCATGCCAAAGTGTCCAGTGCCCTCCTCGTTTGGGTCACTTCTTTCTGACTCGGCTCCAAACTGTCACTGTCTCTTGGGGGTGGGTATTGGAAACAGTATCCAGGTATGTTCTGAGCTCTGGACACTACGTTTCTGTTGATAAGGCCAATATTGCCGATAGAGGGCAGCTCAATCATACTGGCAAATGCTGAGTTTGACTAAAAGCCTTTAAGACTGTCTCTCACTGAGTACTTTTATTTTCCTAACTTTTTTAATGTTTACTTATTTTTGAGAGAGACAGAGCACGAACAGGGGAGGAACAGAGAAAGAGTGAGACACAGAGTCCAAAGCAGGCTCCAGGCTCTGAGCTGGCAGCACAGAGCCCGACGTGGGGCTCGAACTCACTGCGAGATCATGACCTGAGCTGACGTCAGATGCTTGACCGACTGAGCTACTCAGGCACCCCTCAGACTGAGTGCTTTTAAACCACATCTCTTGTTCCTGTAAAAACATTCATCTTGTTAGAATTGGCCCATCCTCTGGCCTGTCAAAGGCTCTTGAATTCAGATTCTGTGATTCTGACAGAGAAGTTCCTTAACCCGGCTGCCAGTTGCCTGCTAATTTAACCAGCTTCTGTTAAGGAATATTCTCCTGCTTCTCTGGCCTTCAAATGGCTTTGGTCCTTCCTGTTTCAATTCATCTTACCTACCTTGGATCTCTGGGCAATTAATTCTTTGAAAATATAAAATACCACGGAAATAATAACAATAAATTACACTTAAAAAGGTCCTAATATCTGAATCTAATATCATTCAGGCTCAGTTCTGAATGATTTACGTATACCAATTCATTTAATCCTCATAACATTTTTATGAGGTAAGTCATACTTATTATCCCCATTTTACAGATCAGGAAACTGAGGTGAAAAGAGATTAAGTAATTTGCTCAAGGAAACTCATACTCCATGAGCACCAGTTATAAGACGTTAAATGTGAGTGTAGATTACGGGAAACTTATTTTAGACATAGAGCATAAATGAAAAGCCCCATGTATCAATGAAGTCATCTGTCTTGAAAAGGCCTACTTGTGTCCAGGTTTTAAGCTCTAGATCTCAGCTCCAAGTTCCCACTACAGATTACTTTTATTCTAAATCGTTGTGTACTCACTCTGTCTTCCTCTCTAGCACCCCAGGAGTCCCTGGCTCCCCATTCTGTGTCTCAGTGGTGGCCCTCTGGAAACCACAAGTGTGGCTTCACCAGGCCCCAGACATCACTGGCTTCATGCAACCCAAGCACCTGCACCGAAATCTAAAAGCCTGAAGGCAGCCTCAACCATCACCCTGTCTGTTCCCATCACTTTACCACAAAGACTGATCTCTCTCACCTAGTGTCACCTAGCACCTCAAACTCAACTGCCCCCAAATTATCCTTCTCCCTGGGCTTACTATACCTGTATTCTCCAGCTCAGAGAAGCACATCCCCATACAGCAGGTTGATGAGGCAAATAATCTACCCCCCCCTTCTTTTTTTTAATTTAAATTTTAGTTAACATACAGTGCACTATTGGTTTCTGGAGTAGAACTCAGTGATTCATCACTTACCTACAACAGCCAGTGCTCATCACAAGCGCCCTCCTTAATACCCATCACCCATCTGGCCCATCCCCCCTCCCTCCATCAGCCCATAGTTTGTCCTCTATCATTAAGAGTCTCTTATGATTTGTTCCCTCTCTTTTCATTTTCTGACTCCCATATGTTCATCTGTTTTGTTTCTTAAATTCCACACGAGTGAGGGGCGCCTGGGTGGCGCAGTCAGTTAAGCGTCCGACTTCAGCCAGGTCACGATCTTGCGGTCCGTGAGTTCGAGCCCCGCGTCGGGCTCTGGGCTGATGGCTCAGAGCCTGGAGCCTGTTTCCGATTCTGTGTCTCCCTCTCTCTCTGCCCCTCCCCCGTTCATGCTCTGTCTCTCTCTGTCCCAAAAAATAAATAAACGTTGAAAAAAAATTTTTTTAATTCCACACGAGTGAAATCATATGGTATTTGTCTTTCTCTGATGGACTTATTTCATTTAGCATAATACATTCTAGCTCCATCCATGTCATTGCAAGTGGCAAGATTTCATTCTTTTTGAAGGCTGAGTAATATTCCATTGCATATATATACCACATCTTCACCCATTCATCAGTTGATGGACATCTGGGCTCTCTCCATCGTTTGGCTATTGTTGATAATGCTGCTATAAACATTGGGGTGCATGTACCCCTTTGAATCTTTGTACAATAAACATGTACCCCTTTGAATCTACATTTTGTCCCCTTTGGGTAAATACCTAACAGTGCAATTGCTGCATCGTAGGGTAGTTCTATTTTTGAGGCAAATCTTTAAACAGCTCGTTTCCTCCCCCACATAGCCAACTCACTGAGAACTGACCTATCTCAGAAAGTCTCCAGTCTCCACCTCCTCCTCATCCCCTTGCCAGGGCCCTACTCCAAGTCATCGCATACCTGCACTCATGTGCCAGCCTTATAACGGGCATTCTTCCTTCTCATGCCAGCCTATTGCCTACAGTGCCACAGCTCACTAGAACATAACCGTGTCGTATCACTTCATGCACAAATAGCCAGCTGCTTAGCATAGACTCAAAGCCCTTAAAGATGTGGCCCCAACATACCTTTCCAGGCTCATCTCACACTACCCGCCCCCGCCCACCCAGAGCATGTGTTAACACTTTTACACCTCCTACTCCTAGCCCACTATGTCTAAAGAATGCAGCTCAGAAAATACGGCTCCTTGTACACCATCTGATGAGAGAACAATCCTGCACCACCTGGAAAGGTAGAGCTCGTAGCACCAGAAAGGATGCACCTGCTCAGCCGGCCAGACCCACCTTGATCCTCAACACAGCCCCTGCTTTCCCAGCAGCCGGCCCTCACAGGCTCCTGCTGAGTTCTCCACCCTGGAATGATGTAACTGTGTTCAAGGCAGTATTCCAAGTATTTTACATGAATACTCATGTATATGATGCTCATCTGTTACCCCCGTTTTGTAGATGAGGAAACCAAAGCACTGAGTAAAGAACTCACTCAAGGTTCCACAACTTGTAAGTGGTAGAGGCTGGAGAAGATGGCATCTGGCTCCAAAGCTGGACGGTGCTCCTTTTATCACTCTGTTCCCAGAACAGGCATGAGTTCTTTTTTTTTTTTTTTTAACATTTATTTTTAAGACAGAGAGAGACAGAGCATGAATGGGGGAGGGGCAGAGAGAGAGGGAGACACAGAATCGGAAGCGGGCTCCAGGCTCCGAGCCATCAGCCCAGAGCCTGACGCGGGGCTCGAACTCACGGACCGCGAGATCGTGACCTGAGCCGAAGTCGGACGCTCAACCGTCTGAGCCACCCAGGCGCCCCAGGCATGAGTTCTAAAACAGGTACAAAGCTACAGCAGGTCCAACAGAGCTTGGCACATAGCATTCAAAATATACTTATTTAGAGGTGCCTGGGTTGGTGAAGCCCCAGTTGGTTAGGCATCCGACTTTGGCTCAGGTCATGACCTCACGGTTCCTGAGTTCGAGCCCCGCGTCGGGCTCTGTGCTGCCAGCTCAGAGCCTGGAGCCTGTTTCAGATTCTGTGTCTCCCTCTTTCTCTGCCCCTTCCCTACTCTCTTTCTCTCTGTAAAAATAAAATAAACTTAAAAAAGGGGGGGAGGTGCCTGGGTGGCTCAGTTGGTTAAGCATCTGACTTCAGCTCAGGTCATGATCTCAGTTTGTGGGTTTGAGCCCCGCATTGGGCTCTGTGCTGACCGCTAGGAGCCTGCAGCCTGCTTCGGATTCTGGGTCTCCCTCTCTCTCTGCCCCTTCCCGGCTCACACTCTGTCTCTCTCTCTCTCAAAAATAAACATTAAAAATTTTTAATTATAAAAAGTTAAAATATATATATACTTATTTATCTACTCGTAAATTTCTATTCGTCTTTCAAGCCCCACTCATCTCCCCTGTGAAGCATTTCGCAGACAAACCCATTATTGCGTTCTCAAGGTACTTTGTGTGTAGCTCATCTTTGCACTTAGTGCTATTACACCAGTGAGCGTGTCCGTGTCCCCTGAGAGTCCATTTCCTAAGGACAAGTACAGTTCTCATTCTCTGTGTATCCCAGGGTGGGGCTCTGGCTCTGTAGAAGGAAGGCAAGAAACTGACTCAGATCCAAGGAGGAAACTTTGCCCAAAGTCAAGTGGCAGAGCTGGAAGTAGAACCCCGGCCACCTGACTCCCAGGCAGCGCCCTTATCACACACTGTTGTTGCCTGTTGCCCCCCACAGTGCCAGGCCTCTGCTCGGTGCTGCCCTCACACAGCTGCCTCTCTTTAAGGGGCTGAGGAAAATAGGGTATGGGAGGTCGAGGGGCAAGGGAGCCGGCTCAGATGGGGCCCCTGACCTCAGGCTTCCTTGGACTCCAAGCAGCCTCCCTCTGCCACTCTGACACTGGCCCTAGAGGACTCCAGCAGCTCCCACTCTGCACATCGAGGCTGTGGCAAGGAGTGTCTGTGACATGCTGCAGGCATGCGTTGGTGTGTGTCTGACTCGTGTGTATCTGTATATGCATATGGCAGCACAGGTGACTGTATGTGCAAAACTGTACTCAGCTTTGTGCTGTGTGTGACAGTGAGGGGTGTGGGGTGTGTGTGTTTGCACCTTCACCTCTTCGGGGCTATGGTCTGACCTGGGGCAGAAATACTCCCTACTGGCCCCAAATCCCTGAGCCACAGCCCTTTCCCCATCACCAGTGGTAAGCTGACAGAGTGGATGGTTGGGGGCGGGCCTTCTCTCTGGGGGGGGGGGGGGGGGGGGCAAAGACCAAGGCCCTCCTAAGACCCTCCCCACCCCCCATTCCAGGCCTCAGACCGGAGAGAGCAAGCTGCCCGAACAGGCTCTTAACTCCAAGCTGGCAGCTGCCCAACCTTGCACCAAGTCCCTTCCACACAGCGAATTCAGCAACTGGAGGCCTCCATCTCCAGTCGCATTTGGGGTGAGGAATGAAAGAAAGCTAGTAGCGTCCTTGGCCACTCTGGCCCAGTGTCATATGCCGGTGGATGCCCACCAGTCTGAAAGGGTTAATCGTCACCCAGCCCCGGAGGCGAGGGGGGGGTGCGCTATAAAAAGCCACAGACAAACGGAGGTGCCGGGACCCCGGGCCTCCCCCATCTCCCTTGGCCGGTGGCTCCGCCCAGTGCCCGCGCCGCACCCCGGCTGGCCCACCACCCCCAGCCAGGCGAAAGGTGATCGCGGGGGGTTCGTCCAGCGCCCCCTCCCCCCAGCGCGGCGACTCGGGCCCTGCGCGGTCCTACCTCGCGGCCTGGGCGGCGCCGTCCCCCTCGAGCCGGGGCTCCGGGCTGGCCATGGCTGCGCGACCCCGGGCTGGGCGGCCGCGTTATTAATAGCCGGCCCCGCCGGCCGCTCGCTCCGCGCCCGCGCCCGCCGTACTGGCAGCTGCCGCCGACACCGGATCCCGCCCGCCCCGGGCCGGGCGCGCCCACTTGGCCCCAGCTCCCGCCCGCGGGAGGAGGGAGCGGGCCGCGCGGCCGGGGGCGGAGGTGGGGGGTGGCCGATCGGCGTCTCCCAAACCCGCGGGCCCTGAGATCTTCCCGAACCTTCTTTCTCTCCACTCATTCCTTCCAAGGGTCCCAGCTGCGGGGGGGGGGGGGGGGGGGGGCGGGGGGGGTGCAGGGGAGGAGGGCGGCTCTGCAGCCCCAGAAGAGCACTTCCCCTGCCTGGGGTCGGGGCAGAGGGTTGAGGTGGGGGGACTGAGAGGGACCCGGCACCCCAGCGCGCGCAGCTCGGCGTCCGGCGAGCCCCACCTGCGCAGGGGGAGGGGGAGGGGAGGCCTGAGCGCGGTGCCCCGCAGCTGTCCCGAAGGGCTGGGGGAGGAGGGGTCACGGCCACACCCGGTGCGTTTGGGGATAGTCGGGAGCCTGTTGCCGGGGGCTAGGGAAGGGCGGTGGGAGGACTGCGTGGGAGGGGCTTAAGCCTATAAGGTCGAGTCCACATTTAACACCGATGTCCACCCCCCGCGCTGCGGGGTTTCCTGGGGTCCCTCCGCTTGCTCCACCTGTCACCCCGACCCAGCAGCTCTTCTGTCCACTCCGAGGCGTGCCCCCTCCCCCCAAGGCCTTAGCCCATTAGAGTCAGGGTCAAATTTCAACACTGAAGTCTTTCTCCCTAAGCCAGAAGCTGCCGGCCCCTTCCCAGACCTGGGCCTCCGGCATTCTCCCTTCCGATGCCTTTTTTCCACTTAATCTCTCTGTCTGAGGAGGTCTTTGACTCAACCGCACAAGAATGCTGTGTACTGTAAAGAGCGAGGGGCTGGATGTGTGTTTAATCAGAGAGGCCTTGAGTGTGGGGCGGGGGTGGGGCAATGGTGCCGCGTGGTGTTGAATGCGTGTGGGTTGTGCTGTGATCAACGTGCCCACTGCAGGCGGTGTGAACACCACATGGTTGTGTATGTGGAGGGGGAGATGGTGGGATTGTGTGCCCGTGTGTGACTCTGTGACGACTGTGGGGTACATATCTGTGTGGGGGCATAGGGTTGGGGGCTTGTATAATCTTGGGGCGCGGGGTAGAGAGTGGTTGTTAGGGGTGGGGATCCGCGGTTGTGGACTCTTGGGACTGTGTTGTGGGGCATGTGTATGGGCCTGCGAGTGATTGTGTGCCCTCGAGGGACTAGGGCTGATGCGTGTTAGTATGCGAGTGGGTGCTCACAGGGCCATGCCTGGCGTGTCCTCTGTGTGTAACCTGGGGCCTGCCGACAGGTTCACTAATCTGTGTATCTGAGGGTGGCCTGTGGCTGTGTATTTATATCTCTCTGTCTAATGCAAGGGGGTGAGAGATTAACACCCAGCGTAGCCAAATACACCCTTGTAAGGCATGCATTAGAAAAAGCCGGGTTTTAAGGAGGCGGCTGGTCATTTTCTGACTTACCCCTAAAATATTCCAGAGGAGGAGGTTGGCAAACCTCCTCAGCTGCTGGTCATTTGACAGCTGCTGCCACTCAGAGAGGAGCTGAGGGAGCCAGGGTGAGGCCTGCGGCAGCACTATTTGCTGTAGGTGCTAGGCAACAGGCAGCAAGGGTGGCCTTAAGAAGGGCTATCCCTTCCCCTCCAACACCCCCCCCCCCGCCCCGCCCAGCCCAGGAGCTGGCCCTGGGCTGTCCCCAAAGCCGAATTCCTCACCCCTTCTAACCTTCCCTAAAGCCTTCCTTAGGCTGCAACCCCAAATCTCTCAGGGTCCCAGAAGCACTTCCACCTGCATACCTTAGTTTATGCTGTTCCCACTTGTCTTGTCGAACACCCTTCACATCCCAGCTTCTACTCTTTGGGTCTCTGCTTACATGCCATCTCCTCAGAAAACCCTTCCCTGATGTCCCCTCCCCCCAGCATAAATGTCTATCAAGTTACTATTTATCCCACTGCCTTATTTTCTGTACAGCACGGATTACATCTGAAATAATGTTGTTTCTTTTCCATTCCTTCCTTTTCCGCTTTCCCCACTAGAATGGAAGCCCCATGAGAGCAGGGACTTTGCGTTGTCTTGTCCCCTGCTGTGTCCCCAAGACCCAGCACAGGGCCTGGTACATAACAGGATCTCAAAAAAAAAAAAAAAAAAAAAAAACCCTCTGCTGCTCACCACCAAGAAGCCCCTGTGTACTTAGGGAAACAGATATTCACATGTGCTCAGATTGCATATACTAAGGCTGAGAGAGGTATGTGAGGACACAGAACTCAGTTCACTTGGCATACGGCGGCATTCGGCCTGTGCGAGGGCCTGTGTCAGGGCAAACGGCCTAATTTGGCCCAGGCCCCTGCCTGCAAAGAGCTCACAGTGTAGAGGATGCAAGAACTGTTGTCTGGGGAGACAAACCCATGCAGAGAATAATGCCGACTCAGTGCTACGCACTGAAAACCAGGGAAGCCAGGGATGGGACAAATGAACTCCAGGAGCAGGACAACATCACAAACAGAGTAACCTGGACCTGGAAGGAGGAGAAAGGGTGCTGATGTCCGGCACAGGCTTCTTTGAAAGACAGGCATAGCCACTCTGTTTCTCGGCCCCTCTACAAAGCCAAGTCCAGAAAGAGCAGAGAAGGCCCTGGCTTGGCTGCTCTTTGCCTAACCGCCACCCTCCATGCCTCTCTGCTCTGGGGCTGACTCTGGCTGACAGTCTTACCTGGCCCCCTTGCCTTACAGTTTCAGGTGGAGATTGGCTAATAGGAGACACTGACAGTGTCTAAGATCAGCGCGAAGGAGGGGAGTTAGACTGAGATATTTCTAACATCCACCTCCCCCTGTGATTTTGCCAGTTACTGTGTTCCTCCACAGACAGCCACAGCTCCTGTGCGGCAGCCTGCACCCATGGGTACAACTCGCTCACCAGGTTCATTAACAAGGTTCTCTCCTCTTGCCTGTCAGGTCCTTGGCGGGGGTGGGTGGGGGGGGTGGTGGATACCATCCCTCAGTTGTGAGCCCCAGGGTGCTTCACCATTCCTGCCCACACCTCTGTGAATAGTTCCTTCATTAAACACTCTTCCATTTGAAGCTTTGTGTTCCCTTTCTCCTGCTGAGACCCCTAAGGTAAGAACTAAACCGGGCACCTGGGTGGCTCACCAGGTTAAGCATCTAACTTCAGTTCAGGTCATGATCTTGCCTCACAAGAGTTCAAGCTTCGCATAGGGCTCTGTACTAACGGCTCAGAGCCTGGAGCCTGCTTCAGATTCTGTGTCTCCCTCTCTCTCTCTCTCTCTCTGCCCCTCCCCCCGCTCATGCTCTGTCTTTCCCTCAAAAATAAACATTAAAAAACTTGAAAGAAAGAAAGAAAGAAAGAAAGAAAGAAAGAAAGAAAGAAACCGAAGGAAGATGAGCCCTTCCTTGGCAGAGAATTCAGGAAGCCCTTCTTTCTAAATTCCCAACCAAAACCAGAATCAGAAAAGTTGTAAACTGATCAAAATTCCATCCTAGGTGAACAGTGACCTCCTGGCCACCACCCTGGGCAGGAGCCCAACCCAAGAGGTCCCTCTTAGCTCACCTTACTCAGGTTTAGGCCGGTGGTTACCTTGGCCAAGAGGACGGGGCAGCGAGGGGGCTGAAAGTGGAGGAAGGGGAGGAGGCATTACTGGCAGGGGGAGGAGCTTGGAAGTAGAGAGCGGCCCCAGGGGGCCGCAGAGGGGGCGGAGTCTTGGCAGCAGCCTCCGCCACACTCCAGAACATGCCTCTGCGACCTTGGGAAGCCAACCTCGCTGAACCTCAGTTCTCTGTCCGTGAAATGATCAGTTAATATCCTCTTCACAGGACTGTTGTGAAAAGCAATCAAATGTGAGGTTCAACACACGAGCGGGTGGAGTGAACTTGCTCCAAAAGCTGAGAGTAGCACATTCCCCATTATTACTGGTGCAGGTAGAGGCCATTCTGCTGAGTTTCTGTGTGCCAAGAGCTCCCATCTAGAGGTGGGAGGAGGATAGGAAGAGCCCACTGCTTCAAGGGAGCCCAGGGACAAATCCAAGCCTAAAAACTGCTTCTGCAATTAGTCACTGTGGGACCTTAGGAAAGGCACTCTACCTCACAGATTGTTTTCGTCTCTGTAAAACCAGATAACATTTTTTACCTGATGTGTTTGCTGTGAGGATGAATTGAGAACACAAAAAGCATTTAGTCTGGTACTGGATGCATTCTAAGTGTCCAAGAAATATTCACTATTATTTAAAAAACTCGCCTTGGGGCGCCTGGGTGGCTCAGTCGGTTAAGCGTCCGACTTCAACTCAGGTCACGATCTCGCGGTCCGTGAGTTCGAGCCCCGCGTCGGGCTCTGGGCTGATGGCTCAGAGCCTGGAGCCTGCTTCCGATTCTGTGTCTCCCTCTCTCTCTGCCCCTCCCCCGTTCATGCTCTGTCTCTCTCGGTCTCAAAAATAAATAAACGTTAAAAAAAAATTTAAAAAACAAAACAAAAACAAAAAAACAACTCGCCTTTGGGGCTCCTGGGTGGCTCAGTCAGTTGAGCGTCTGACTTTGGCTCCGGTCATGATCTCGTGGTCCGTGGGTCTGAGCCCCGCGTCAGGCTCTGTGCTGACAGCTCAGAGCCTGGAGCCTTTTCAGATTCTGTGTCTCCCTCTTTCTCTGACCCTCCCCTGTTCTTGCTCTCTCTCTGTCTTAAAAAACTCGCCTTTCTCCCTCTTACTCTCCCCAAAACTACAACCAAGGACTGACTTACTGCAGTATGTCATTCATTCATTGATTTATTCCTTCATTCCTTCATTCCTTCATTCATTCATTTCAACATTTATTAAGCCAGACAATGTTCTAGATCCTAGGAACATAGAGACAAGGAAGTCATTAAAGCAAAACAATATTGGGGCACCTGCGTGGCTCAGTCGGTTGAGTGTCGGACTTCGGCTCAGGTCATGATCTTGCGGTCTGTGAGTTCAAGCCCCTCATCAGGCTCTGTGCTGACAGCTCAGAGCCTGGAGCCTGCTTCGGATTCTGTGTCTCCCTCTCTCTTTGCCCCTCCCCCGCTCATGCTCTAGCTCTCTCTCAGTCAAAACTAAATAAAACATTAAAAAAATTTTTTTAAATAATAAAGCAAAACAATATCTTTCTTTTTTTTTAAGTTTATTTATTTATTTTGAGAGAGAGAGAGAAAAAGTGGGAGGGGCAGAGAGAGAGGGAGAGAGAGAGAATTCCAAGCAAGCTCTGCACCATCAGCACAGAGCCTGATGTGGGGCTTGAACTCACAAACCATGAGACCATTACCTGAGCCGAAACCAAGAGTCGGACGCTTAACCGACTGAGCTACCCAGGCACCCCTCTATATTTCTTTGTTGTTGCATCCCTTAGCCCCCTAGGTTTTCAGTAAATAATGGCCAAATGAGTAAATTATATTAGTTGTTTTCCTGAGCACCTACTACAGGCCAGGTGCTAAGCTAAATATTTTATCTCCATTATTGCAAAGGATCTCAAAATGACAGCCCCAAACAGAAGGCCTGTAATTAAGCTCATTTACTAATGGTAAATCTGAGGCTCAGATTGGTTAGCAACTTAGTTGACTCAAGTCACACAGGCAGAAAAAGTTGGCAGTCCAATTCCGTGTACTGCCTCAATTAATGACTTGAATTACTTTTTATCATCATCATTGTCACTATGCATGACCTCCTGAGGCTGATCTTAAGTCCAGTGAGTGTCCGGTGGCCTTTTCCTCTTCATACTTACCCAGGAGGAGCCCAGGTGTGGCACAGACTTGGATTCAAATCCAGTTCTGCATCCCTGGTTGTTATAACTTCTCCAAACCTCAGCTTCCACTGCTGGGAAATGAGGTTGAGTGGGTGTGCCACAAGAAAATGGAGAGGAAATGCCTAGCACCTTGCCCAGTACACAAGAGTCGCTTGGTAAATGTTGTCGTCTTTATTTCTTCCTTCCTCCCTGCGCGGGAGCTGCTGTCTGGGGGTCTTCGGTCTGGTGCTGAGCGCCCACGGGGGACCTGCGCTTAAGGGTCGGGTTCTTGCGGCGATTCCGAGCGCTGCCTCCAGGGGGTGCCACCACACCGACCCCGGGTCTCTGGGGTGGCTGTTCTCACAGCGGCCGCGCCGGGTCGCCTGGGCCCGGAGCTTTGGGGGATGAGGGCGCGCTGGTGGCAGGGAGGTCCGAACCCCAGCTGAATCAAAATGTTTTTGGCATCAAGGTCGTAAGTAACAAAAAACAACAATAATAGTAATAGCACCAGATCCACTGGTAACTAGTGGTTACCGATTTAAGAGGCGTTTTTGCGTGCTGGAGGCTGTGGGACTCCAGGGAACAAGCCAGGTTTAGACTCAGACCAGGTTCCAATCCAGCCCGCTCTCTCTCACCCTGTGCTCTGCAACCTTGGGCCTCTCTGCGCCTGCTTCCTCAGGTTCCAAAAGGGAAAGTATAATAATATAGTTCTTGGGAGGAATAAATGAACTTCTGGAGAGCCCACTGAGAGCAGCTTGGGCAAGTGCATTTACTGTAATCCTTACCTCTTCCCTGTGAAGGAGCTATTGTTACACTCCCTTTACAAACTGAGGGTCCACGGGGAGGAGGGGGGCTTTTACCAGGCTCCCTTGGCCTCCCTGGTGCACTCTCTCTCCCTCTCCCTCCCCCCCCCCCCCAGCTCTCTCTCTCTCCTTCTCTCCTCGCACAGCCCAGAGACCAGTCCAGGAGCTCATCCCTAAACCCACCACCCAGCAGCATCTCCTCTCCTTGGAGTTGCCCCTTCCCCTCAAACCCCCAGGCTCCTCTGGACACTGTCCTTCCATCCCCAGGTGCAGACTCTGGCCAGAAAATGTCCCCTGGCTATTCCCACTACACCCCACCCCAACCCTCCAACTGAAGCTACGGCCCTCCTCTTGCCTGCCTAGCTCTTCTAAAACCCAAAAACCCATCCAGTCATCTCTTCCAAGAAATCTTTCCTGGGTTCTCTCCCCCCAGGTCAGCACCCTTTGCATATGCTGTTCCCTCTACCTGCAAGCCCTTTCCCCAGCCCTAATGCCTGTGACTCAGGGCACAGTTTAAATATCCCACCTTCTAGGAAGTCCCCCTCCCCTATGTTGCTGCTGCCCCCTGTACTTCCTCTAAACAGGTCACAGCATAAAAGAATTGCTTGTTTAAATGTTCCGTCTACCCCCATTACATAGTGATGCCCTGAAAGCAGGAACCATCAAGGTTCAGCAGGAACCCTGTCGGGGTCTCCATGGTACGACAAGGCCTAGCCCAGTGCCGGAACACAGTGCACGCTCAGTAAATGCATGTCCAGGGAATGAGTGATTCGGCCCAGCTGGGTCCACTCACTGAGCCTCCTCAGCAGCCTCAGCTCAGAGGTATGTGCACAGTCACGGCAACAGAACCACATACTCAGAGGCAACAGTCACGCACAGAGTCATATGCACGCACAGTCACAAAGAATCGTATGCAAGAGACATATGCACAAAGCTGAATTCGTCTATTGCTCATTTCTGCTTTTCTGTGTTTACGTACCTTTGTATCCTACGTACGTGTTCACTTTCTTCTTTTGTGACTTGAGGTCCCTGAGAACAATGTCGTGTCTCCTTGACCAGCCTGGTAGCCTGCCCCCATCAGACTGGGAATCCCAAGGGAAGTGTTATATCTCCCCAACTAGTCTGGGGCGCTGGGCCAGGGAGTCTCTTCCCCACCAGCCTGAGAGCTCTTGGAATAGTCTGTCTCCCACGGCCAACTGGGAATCCTTGGGGCAAGGGCAGTATCTCCCCCACTAACGAGGCTTGGAGACCCAAAGACAGAATGGGATCTGATTAAGCTGCAGGAGGAGAGCTGAGCTGGATCTTCCCTATCAGACTGGTGGCTCCCAGGAGTGTGGCTGACTCTCCCTGACCCCTCTCCACCCCTGCCACCTGCCCACCAGCCAGGCCTTCCTCCCACCAGGGTACAATGATTAGGGCTGGGTGGGGCTGCTGGGGCTTTGGAAGCAGCAGCAAACCTAACAGCAGACCACACTGCACATCAGCAGGATCAGTGAGGCTCCAGCGGGGAGTGAGAGGGCTTGGGTCAGTTGTCCTGGTAATCCCGTCAGAAGTCTTCTATTCACTCCCCAAACCTGTCCAGAGTCCCTGGGCCTGGCCCTGGCACATGCTGCCTCTATTATGTTCCTTAATTCCCTCGCCAATCCACTCTTGGGAGACCATCACCCCATTTATATTACAGCTAGGAAACTGAGGCTCAGGCAGCAAGTGACTTGCCCTAAGTCACATAGCTGGGAAGTAGCAAAGCTGGGCTTCCCCCTTGCACAGGCGGCCTCCTGTCCAGGTTTGAGGAACACCGGGGAGATCTATTTGACAGGAAGCAGTGACTTTCCGTGCGTGCCTCACGTGGCCAGGTTTCTGGCTTGGACCGTGGTACTGGCTGTGGAGACAAACAGCGCCTAAGGACCAGAGGACGGGAATGCCAGCTGGGGAGACTGGGAACACCGAGGAGGGGCAGGATCCACAGGCAGCCAGCCAGGGCAGGCAGGAGGAAGGCCTGGAGCCCAGTCTTCCTGGTCCCGGTGCCCAGCACGAGCATCCCCTCCCCACTGGGCTCCTGGCACTGGAGTCCAGGATTCAAGTCCTGTTCACCATCTGACCCCCCTCTGAGGGTCTCACTTTCCGCATCTGAGAACCAGGGCAGAGACCGGATGGGGTCAGTGCTTGGGATTCCCGCTCCATTAAGCCTTTCTTGGCCAGGGTGCAGCCCGGGCGCAGGTGAGCGAGTTGCCACATCAGCAGGGCGAGCCCCGCCCCGTCCCCTCCCCCAGTTCCGGAGGGAGGCCCGGGAGGCCCCAGAGGACGGTGGGAAGTGGGTGGGGAGAGAGGGCTGAGCCCAGTTAGCTGCCGATTGGGGGAATGGCTGGAGAGGTGGGTGAGGGAGGCTCCGCGTGAGTCTACCCGAAGGTACTAGCCTGTGTGTATCTGTGAGGATGTCTGAATGTTCCAGAGTGTACAGGAGCAGGTACACAATAGGTGCGTGCCTTTGACTCAAGTGTACACGCTGGTGTGCAAGAATGTGCGAAGGGTGTGCACGTCTTTGCGGCTGCCATTGTGCCTGTGGGAGTGGCCCTGGGTGTGCAGGAGTGAGTATGATTGTGTCTGAGTGTGGCCCTTTCGGTGTCTGTGTGAGTGCACCTGGGGTCCAAGTGCGTGCGCCTGTGCGTTTGCCCTTCTGTCTGTGGATGTTGTGTGCAGGAGTGTGCGTGAATATGTCTGAATGTGTGCGTGTGTGTGTATATACTTGAGTGTAAAAGGCATGTGGATGCGTTGGTGAATGTCTCTTGTGTCTTTGTGTCTGTGGGTGACTGTGGATGTCCCTGAGTGTACAGGAGTGTGTGGACGTGTTTGAGTGTTTCCAGAGTGCCTTTGTGTGACCACGTGGACAAGTGTGTGTGTGACTGTGTGTCGCTAGCAGAGTCCTCTGGGATAGGTGTGAGCCTTTGCGTCCACATCTAGCAGACCCCTCCAGCTGACCCCTGACCCGTGGAAGCACAGAGCCTGCCCAACCTTCAGAACAGCCCAGTCCCCCGCCCCCCACTTCCTGGTGACTCACCTCCCTGCTATCCTTGCCCCCGCCCCAGGCCTCCTGCCTTCAAGGGCAGTCCCCCTCTTGCCCAGTTTGCTCTCCTCCCACTCAAAGGGAGTCTCAGTCCTTTCTTCCAAGCAGCCTTCTGCGACCAGACAAGGGGGACCTAGTTCTAGCCATGCATGTTCTAGTAATCTTTCACTTGACATGAGAACAGGCTCAAAGCACTGCAGTGACCTGCTGGAGGTCACATAGTGGGCACATGTGTTTAATCCCATGATTCCTAAAGCTCAGGGTGGGGCCCCCGGCCTCCTCCAGCCCCACTGATGGCCCCAGCCCAGGGCCCTGGACCTGGGAAGGAGAGAGGGAACTGACATTCAGGGAACCCTCCAGCCACTTGCTTGGCCCTTCCCATGCTGTCATGTTGGTCACCCCCGTCTTGCTCAGAGAGGCGAGACAGCTTGTCCGGGGTCACACAGTTAGGAAGCAGCTGAGCTAGGATTTGAACCCAGATCTCTCTAGCTCTCTAGCTCCAGAGCTCATGTTACTGGGTGGGGGCGCCAACCAGGCTGACTGGCCACTAGTCCTCACAAGAAAGGCAGAAAGATGATGAGATATGGGTAGAAATGAGGAAAGGTGGCTCGAGACAGTTCCTATGCAGCATCACACCGAGAGCTGAGGTGACACAGTCTCATGTGAGTCCCAACAACAGCCTGATAGGACTTCCTGTTCTAACCAGAGTCCAGCTCCCTGCCTGGGGCCTCTTCCCCTGGACTGAGGCATTGGATTGACAGAAAATGTGACAGAAAATGTGACTAAGTGGACCCAGACTTGAGCAGCCTCCCCACTGGCTGGTCACAAGTGTTTGAAATGCCACAATGCCTCTGACCTTTGTCCCCCAGAGGCTTCTCTTCTAGATCAAAACCCCAGGCTCTAGGAGAAGTGGCTAGAGCCCCCAACCCAGCCTGAGGGAGTCTGGTTGGAGCTTGGGGTCCCAGATGGATGGAAGTCCTGGGGCCAGAAGGAGCGTGAAGGTTGGGGAGGCTGGAGCGGCCTCTTGTCATCCACTATCTCCTTTCATTCTCCCAACAGCCCCTGGGGCAGCAGGCACCACTCCCATTTCTGATGAGGAAGCAGGCGCTCCGAGAGACGCATATGTGGTGAAAGTGGGACTCGAATCTCCTCTGTGGACTGAAGTCCAGGGCTCTTGCTACCAGATGTGGCTCCTCTGGATCGCAGGGCTGGCTTGGCCGGGAGGAGGCCAGAGAGGCAGGGATGTGAGAGATGATGCTCCTTTGGCTCCTCTGGATGACACGCACCAGAGAAATGCTTAGGCAAGTGCTTGAGGAGACAGCTCAATGGCAAGGCTATTTGGGGAATTGAGGAGGACAGGGCGGGTGCCCCTCATGTCCCCGCTTCACAGTGTCCCCACGGGTGCTCAGGAAGCAGACAGGTCCACTGACCCGGACACCTGGTCTTTGCCTTGGCTGCAGGTGCCCGATACTCCCACATTTGACACCGTTGGTCACAGAGGCTCCATCGTCCAGGGCCTCCACTGATGTTCTTCCTGCCTCATGTCATTGCTGTGCTTGTTCCTGAGCTCCTGATGAAACGATCCCGTTCCTAGCCTTCTTTCCCTCCCCAAATCAGTGAGTCTGATTCCTGGACGGCAGTTTCAGCCAGACCACTTCAGGGGCCACTGGCCACCTCTGGTCCACTTAACTGGCAGGGCAGTTAGGTCACTTGGTTCAGAGTATGATGACCTAAGAGACCCTTAGAGAGAACTATGGGCAAGGCAGTCCCTTAGAGCATAAACAACTCCCTTCCTTTTTTTTTTTAATGTTTATTTATTTTTGAGAGAGAGAGACAGAGTGTGAGCAGGGGAGGGGCAGAGAAAGGGGGAGACACAGAATCGGAAGCAGACTCCCGGCTCTGAGCTGTCAGCACAAACCCTCATGCGGAGCTCGAACTCACGGGCTGTGAGATCATGACCTGAGCCAAAGTCGGACGCTTAACCGACTGAGTCACCCAGGTGCCCCATAAACAACTCCCTTAAATCTAGATCCTGGGTTCAGCTGCTTGCATGAAGCTGGGGACAGTGCCTTTTCACTTCTTTCCCCCTAGTGCCCAACACGGGGCTGGCAGTGTTGAGTTGCGGTGACTCAGTTGATGGACAAGCGAATGAGGTCAGCCAAGGAGTCTTGGGGCTCTGCTGAAGGCTGTGGCAGTGCAGTGGGGCCTGTGAATCCCGTGTCCTTGTCCAGGGTCGTCCTTATCTCCAGAATCAATCAACCTCCCTGCTGCTGCCCCTATGGGCTTGGGTCTCTCTCACGTGGGTCTGCTCCTCTGTGTCCTGGACACATTTGGAACACCTGGTGGCCACCCCTGCCACCCCAGACTCTCTCTGCCCGCAGGTCTGTCTGTGTATCCCTGATCCTGGAACTCAAAGCCTCTCTCCCTTGTTCCTTGCTGCCTGGCTGTCCTCCTGTTTCCGGCCTCCATGGGTGGCCCTGCCTGACCTTGTCCTGGCCTCAGGGGCGGGGTAGGGGAATGGGAGGGGTGTGCACAGTGCAGCTCTTGTTCAGGGGATCAGGGAGGGACCAATGCCTGCTCTTGTGTTCCAGTCCCTGGCTTGGGTCCTGGCCAGCCAAAGGGTGAACTGCCTCTCTGCCTGCAGCATCATCTCCGCATTCGTTCCACTGGCAGAGCAGGCCCATAGCCGCTATGGAAGCTGACCGAGAAGGCCCTTAGCTGGGCTCTCCTTCCAGGCTGTTACTGATCCCTTTGCCTCTAGCTCCTCCATCTCACGACCTGCTCCCTGGACCATGAAGACAGGATGTGGCTGGTTTGGCTATGGCCAGGGACCACGTGGGCATGACACAGGTCCCAGGGCTGCACTTTCAGTGTCCCATCTGGGAAATGGAGGTTGACAAATAAGGTTAGGTTAGGGAGATAGGGAATCAGTGAGGGGGTGGGGCCCAGTGAGAGGGTGGGGGCCAGTGAGATGATGGGGGTTCAGTGAGAGGACAGCAGTTCAGTGAGGGCTTGAGGTAAAAGAAATGGGTACATAAGGCTCTAGGGAAATTAACTCAATGATCCCTTCTTAACGTGGCTCAGGCCCCCGAGCCTACCCTGGGGTCTATAAGTCAGCATGACTGTGAGGGACATGGCTGGGCACCTTGGTGCCAGGCACTCCTCCGAACAGTTGGAGGGAAGCTGGAGACCTGTGTCTGCCAGGAAGGGACGCAGACAGGCAATACCACAGTCCTGAGCACCAGACTGTGAGGCCTTAGGGGCTAGGAAGCCAGGGCTGGGAGTGAGTCCCTGGGCAGCCAGCCAGAGAGAGGCAAGGAATGGCCTGGGGCCATGGAGGGCAAGGGAGACCTTCCTGGGAGCTTCCTCCTACCTCTGGGATTCTGTAGGCTGGAAGCAACTTCTAGGAAGGCATTTGGAATCCTGGGATGGCCCTATCCCGGGATCTCGAGGACTGCTCCTTCTTGCCCCTCAGGTTACAGCCCTTGGCAAGCTTCCAGAACTGGGAGGGGAAGAAAAGGATGAGCACTGGGACCACATAGCAGATTCCTGAGACTTCTCAGGAAACTCCTTCCCTTCTGCCCCCTCCCCAACACCCTCCTCATCCCTGAGTCACCATCCCTTTTACAGAGGCCCTCCCCCTTGACTGAGTCAGCCCCTATCCCTAGAGAGTCCCTAGCTCTTTCTGGGTCTCTGTCCCCTTACTGAGTTCAGGTCCTCCTCACATAGCTGTCATACCAGAAATAAAGCCAGTTTTAAATCTTTCACATGAGTGTTTCAGGCACTGTCCTTTCTTTCTCACCAGCAAGGAGGGCTGGATTACCCCTGGGCCCATCCATTCAGGTTCTATTGTCTAAAAACCTGAAGGGGCTGCTAAAGGATCATTTAATATATACATATTTTTTTAATGTTTATTTTTGAGAGAGACGGAGAGACATAGCACAAGCAGGGGAGGGGCTGGGGCAGAGAGAGAGGGAGACACAGAGTCCAAAGCAGGCTCCAGGCTCTGATCAACACAGAGCCTGACGCGGGGCCTGAGCTGGTGAACGGTGAGATCATGACCTGAGCTGTTAAGTCTGACACTTAAACAGCTGAGCCACCCAGGCGCCCCAGGATCTTACAATATTCAAATGTCCAAGCCTGGGCTGGTGAGGAATGGCTATTTTGCATACTTCCTTTTTAGTGAGGAAAAACTCAAAACTCTCCTCCCTCTCCTGCTCGGAGTCTGACTTGAGGAGAATCCTAGCTGGGCTCTACAACAATGCAGAATGTTACATGGGAGCTATTTGGGTACTAGACCTCCAGGCCTGGGGTGGGAGAAGAGGCCAGGATTTTCTCCCCATTCCCCAGAGGAAGCCAGGAGTTAGAACAGGGAGTAGAACCAGAAGAGGAAATGTTCTTGGAATGTTAAAAACTGAAGTGATTTTTTTTTTTTAAGTAGGTTTCACGCCCAGTGTGGGGCTTGAACTCACAGCCTTGAGATCAAGACCTAAGGTAAGACCAAGAGTCAAATGCTTAACCGACTGAGCCACCCAGGTGCCCCCAAACTGAAGTGATTCTTAGGGATTTCTTGGACCCTACACCGTGGCTACACAGGATCTGCAGATTACCACCCCCTTCTGTGTCCATGGCAGACATGATTAGTTGAGCATGGCACTCATTTGAGCAGCAGTTAGCATGTGCAATTAAATTCGTCTTCCCTTGGGGTGCCTGGGTGGCTCAGTAATAAATAAACATCTAATAAATGAATGAATGAGTGAATGAATAAAACAAACAAACAAACAAACAAGTAAATAAATTTGTCTTCCCTGAGTAGTTCAACCCTTTCCTTTCCAGATAGGGAAATTGAGGCCCAGAGAGGATGCAGGAAATGTAGATTATATCCATCCCGAGGCTACCTGCCCATCCTAGAAGCACATGGGTCAGTCCCCTGAGAGGGTGAGGGACTAAAAGGTCGCTCTGGGTGGAATTGCAGGTGACTTTTATCAATGACTTTGTGCTTTTCTGCATTTCCCAGATTCTCTTTGAGCATGAATTCATTTTGTAATCAGAAGTCTCTTAATAATAATACTAGTTTGAGGCATCTGGGTGGCTCAGTTGGTTAAGTGTCTGACTTCGGCCTAGGTCATGATCTCTCTGGTCTGGAGTTTGAGCCCTGCTTCGGGGCTCTGTGCTGACAGTTCAGAGCCTGGAGCCTGTTTCAGATTCTGCATGTGTGTGTGTCTCTCTCTGCCCCTCCTCTGTTCGCACTCCGTCGTCTCTCTCAAAAATAAATATAAAATTTTTAAAAAAAATTTTTTAATGTTTATTTTTGAGAGCGAGGGAGAGACAGAGAATGAGCAGACGAGGGGCAGAGAGAGGGGGAGGCACAGAATCCAAAGCAGGCTCCAGGCTGTGAGCTGTCGGCACAGAGCCCGATGCGGGGCTCGAACTCAGGAACCGCGAGGTCATGACCTGAGCTGAAATCTGACGCCCAAGCAACTGAGCCACCCAGGTGCCCCAATATAAAAAAATTTTAATAAAAAAAATAATAGCCTTTTTCCCCTGAACACCATGTGGTTCCTGCCTTAGGCATTATCTAAGTCAATCCTGACAATCACCCTGGGAAGGAGGTAGTATTATTGCTGTTATTCCCATTTTAAAGAGGAAGGAACAGGGGTGCCTGGGTGGCTCAGTCGGTAAGCATCCGACTTCAGTGCAGGTCATGATCTCACAGTTCGTGAGTTCGAGCCCCATATCATCGGGCTCTGTGCTGACAGCTCAGAGCCTGGAGCCTGCTTCGGATTCTGTGTCTCCCTCTCTCTCTGCTCCTCCCTCACTCACACTCTGTCTCTCTCTCAAAAACATTTAAAAAAAAAAAAAAAGAGGAGGAAGGAACCAAGACTTAGGGAGGTCCAAAAATTTGCCCCAAAGTCACATAACTAGTGGCACAGCTGTGACTCTAGCCACAGTAAACACAATTAAATCAATTAAAAGTTAATATCAGGGATGGTCTGGGTCTATGGAAGTGCTGATTTCCATGTTCTTCTAAATAATAGAAGTGGGAAGCCCCATTAGGGGGAAATGACTTGCCCAAGGTCACACTAAATGTGCTGTGAAAAAGCGGCCTGCACCCCAGAAAAGGTTTCTGAGTGGCCTGGGACGTGTGCAGAGGCCTGGCATGATTCTCCCACCTCTCCCCAGGACCCAGACACCTCTCTGCTCAGGACAATGGGGACACTGTGCCCTTGCAAAATGCAGGATAGCAGGGTACCACCTCCTGCCAAGGCTCCTGCTATTCCTCTCGGCATGAAGTGAGGAGAGAAGGAAAGACACAGAAGAATGAGGTAGGGGTGGCTCAGAGCTGAGCCAACAACAGCCAAGGACAGAGCCAGGCATGGGGGAGAAAGGAAGGTCTTCCCTCCACTGGGACTTTGGGAAAGGGCCATTTTATTTGTTTGATTTTAAGTTAAAAACATTTTTTTTTGGAATCTCTACACCCAACGTGGGGCTCGAACTCACAACCCAAAGATATAGATTTGCACACACGTCTGACATAGCCAGCCAGGCACCCTTGGGAAGGGGCCATTTTAGCAGGAGCATGGGCTGAGTGCCTCCTCCAGCCTAGCTTTTGCAATGATCACCCACTAGTGTGCCGGAACCCCTGGGCATCTTTTTTCACTATCTCCAAACACCACCTCCTCTGTGTGCCCAGAGCATGGGAAGGGGACACCGCTAGACCAGCTCTCCAAATCTGTGTGGCCCTGCCCAAGCCACTTTGTTTCTGAATCTTCTTACCTGTGAAACACAGATGACAAACCCTACTTTTCAGGGCTGTTCTGAGCAGAAGAAGTGGTCACAGAAGTAAAGGATCCAGAGTGAGTAAAGCAGCCCAGCAAATTCTGGTCAGTAGTAGAGCAGGGGCTCTCCTCTCCCAGCCCGCCCCTCCCAGCAGGCAACGTGAGGAGAGCTTGTGGGAGGGAGGGGGAGGGAGGAGCCTCTTCCTTCCTACCCCTTCCAGCTGGGTATCAAGATCTGAGACCAGATGTGTGGCCAGTGACTCAGCCCTTTCCTGCCTGGAAACTCCTCCCTGCCTGCCTCACCGGGCTGGGCCAGGGAGGGTGAGACAGCAGATTGGAGGTCGGGGTGGCTGGTCCTGAGCAAACTCAGGGGAGCAGTGGGGGCAGAGTGGAGGAGGGAGACAGAAGGAGGAATGAGGATAGCATGGCCAAGCCATGCTGGGGAGGGCATGGGGGTGGGTGGGACGATGTTGAGGAAGAAGTTGAGAGTGCCCTTGAGTAGAGAGTGGCTGGCTCAGCCTGAAATGCTCATCTGCTCACCCCCTCCTCCTTCCACCTGCTCACAACCCTTCCCCAATATTTCCAAGCCAGCGTCAACCCATTTGCCCTACCCTCCTATCCACATACCCACAGGGTGCTCCCTTCCTTCCCTGTTCTCTCTTCCTCTTCCCAGCCAACCACCTCCACTTCCTCACCTCCCACTCAGCAGGTCCTTTTACTGACTCCTCGAAGCACGTGGAAGCAGCAATCTGGAAGGTTGTCTCTTAGTTGCCAAATCTTGCACCCAGCCCAGCCTGATCTCTCAGCACAGTAGGCACGGCTGGGGCCCTTCTTGGAGCTCTTTTCTTAGCCTGAGACACCACCCTGCTGGTTTCCCTATCTCTTGGACAGTTCCCTCTCTCATTTGGGCTTCCTACTCCCACCCACTCCACCCCCACCCCCATGAACATGTGTGTCGTATAAGCTCAGTCCTTCCTAGTCTAGCGTATGGAGAAGGAACGGACTTTGACTTCATATGGATCTGTGCTCCACTCCTGGCTCTGCCCTTTGCTAGCTGTGTAACTTTGGATAAATTCTCTGAGCCTCGATTTTCTCCTCCAACAAACGGCTTAGTATTACCTATGTCTTGGGGATCAAATGGGATAATGTCCATAATGCATTCAGCACTGGGTCTGGCACATAGCAAGTATTCAGTACTGTTTTGTTTTGTTTTAGGTTTTATTTATTTACGTAATCTCTGCACCCAACATGGGGCTCCAACTCAATACCCTGAAATCAACAGTCACAGGCACTCACCACCCACTGAGCCAGCCAGGCGCCCCTCCATTACTGTTAATATCCTTTCTTTCTGGCCAGTTTTCGTCCCCACCTCACTCCCAACTCCTAACTGCCAGGCATGTCCTAGTGACACCTCAGGTTCCAAGCAAACGCTCATCCTTTCCTTTTCCTCCCCAAACACCAGGTTCTCTCTCTCTCTCTCTCTCTCTCTCTCTCTCTCTCTCTCTTTTTTCTTTTAGAGAGAGAGAGAAAATGTGTGAGAGGGAAGAGAGAGAGAATCTTAAGCAGGCTCCATGGTCAGCTTGGGGCTTGATCCCACAACCCTGGGATCATGACCTGAGCCCAAACCAAGAGTCTGGTGCTCAACCAACTGAGCCACCCAGCATGCCATCAGGTTCTCTTCTTGATGTCCCTGTTTCCATGAATGCTCTACCAGCTTCCCCCAGGCCCAGCCCTCGGGGATGCCAATCCATTCATTCAACAAGTGCTTACTAAGACTACAAAGCTCCATGCTATGAAAAGACTTGAAAAACCATTGTCTTTGCCCTTGAGGAGCTCACAGTCTGCCGAGGGAGACAGCCGAGCAATTAAATATAATGAGATAATTGCTGTATTAGAGGTTTGTATGAAGGAAGCCAATCCAGGAAGCCTTCCTAGAGAAGGTAGCGCTTGAGTTGGCACTTGTAGGCTGAGCAAGAGCTTGAAAAGTAGACAAAAGAGAGCAGAGGAATCATTTTCTGGCCAAGGTGTGGCAGTGTGGTGTGTGACAGGGCAGAGACTGGCTGTGTCTTTAGAGCCAGAAGCTCACATTTGCGTTCGAGAGCTCCCTTGGGGCAGCATGGAGGACTGCTGGGCGGAGGCAGAAGTGGAGGTAGCAGGGAGACCCCGGAGGAGGCTTCGTGCTCAAAAGTTTGCCACGCACAGGCTGTGCAACCTTGGGAAAATCACTTGACCTAACTGAGTTTACATTCCTCATCCGTCAAAGGAGACAATAATAGGCACCCAAGGGGATGTTGGGGAGGGCGGAACGAGCTAATGGAAGGGAAAGTGCTGCACAGACACAAGCTGTTGTTATTGTAGACAATCTGCCAGGCAGGCTGTGTTCCAGCCACAGCCCCACCTCAGAAATGGCCTCCTTGAGTCTCCTCTGAGCTGGGCCCACATCCTCCCTGCTGGGGGTGGGGTACAGGATGCCTGGAACATGGGCACACACCTGACTCTAGATGCTGGCTCTCGCTGGCTGTGTGATAGGGGACCAGCATCTTCCCTCTTTGAGCCTCACCTCTCTCTCCAGCTGCAGAAATAGGGCCGAGAACCCAACCTGCAGGGCTGTTGGGAGAATTCTGTGCCACCTGGTAGGTGATCATTAACTGTAAACAGTTCCGTATCCCCTGCTCTCTGGCCCCCCGCCCAGGGCCTGGCACCAAGCTGAGCAGAGTGGGAAACAGTAAATATTTAATAACACACTGGCTCCAAACTCCTGACTGAAGGGACATGTGGAGGAGGCTGAGGACATCTGCTCCCCCAGCAGGGTCTGTGCAGATGTCCCCGGACTGCAGGGGCAACACTGCTAGATCCTGAGGGAACTCTTGTCTTCAGTGACTTCCTGGGGAATCCCGGTTAGCAGGGGCCCTCCCTGGGTGTCCCAGCCCCCTAACATGTCTCTTCTCTCTCTTTTTTAAATTTTTTTTTCAACGTTTTTATTTATTTTTGGGACAGAGAGAGACAGAGCATGAACAGGGGAGGGGCAGAGAGAGAGGGAGACACAGAATCGGAAACAGGCTCCAGGCTCCGAGCCATCAGCCCAGAGCCCGACGCGGGGCTCGAACTCACGGACCGCGTCTTCTCTCTCTTTTTTAATGCTTAGTTATTTTTGACAGAGAAAGAGAGATCATGAGCTGGGGAGGGGCAGAGAGAAGGGGACAGAGGATCCGAAGCAGCCTCTGCACTGACAGCAGTGAGCCCGATGTGGGGTTTGAACTCATGAATCATGAGATCAAGACCTGAGCTGAAGTCAGATGCTTCACCAACTGAGGCACCTGTCTCCTATCGTCTCTTATCCATTCACTGAGCCATTCCTCACTATGCCAACCAAGCCTGTGCAGGCACTGGAGATTCAGAGATAAACATGTTTGCCATAATGCGATTGTATGTGGCTTGATCAAGGACCGACTTTCAGGAAAATCAGACTGGAAGGAAGGGACTTAACGTCTCTGGGCCTCCATTTAACCATCTATAAAATGGGGACAATACTCATCTCTCTAGGGCTGTTGTAATGATTAAGGAAGATGATTATATAAAGTACTTAGGGCAAGACCTGGAAGCTGGTCAGTCTATCAGTAGTGATGATTTTTAAACATTTTTTAACGTTTATTTATTTATTTTGAGAGAGAGAGAGAGAGAGAGAGAGTGCAAGCAGGGGAGGGGGGGGGCGGACAGAGAGAGAGAGAGAGGGAGAGAGAGAATCCCAAGTAGGCTTCCAGCGCAGAGCCTGATGCAGGGCTCAACTCACGAACCATGAGATCATGACCTGTGCCGGAATTAAGTCATTTAACAGACTGAGTCACCCTGGCACCCCAGTGGTGATGATTTTAAATCTTGAGGTGATGTCTGCTGGGCAAACTCTGTGGGTTGGGAGTGGGAGTAGGGGTGGGCGTAGGGACTGGAGGCAGGGAGGGATTCTGCATGGGGACGTTGGAGAAGGCTCAACACGAGCAGCATTTGAGCTTGTCCTGAGGAGAAGTGCTCTGCCAAATCGCAAAATGGGGAGAGGCAGGTTGGGTCCCGGGACTGAAGGGCTCTATGTTTCTAAGAGGCTGGGATTTACTCTGGAGACAACAGGAAGGGATTTAGCAGAGGAAGGGCAAAGTCCAGATTTAGCCTTAGAAAAGGTTCCCCTGGGGGCCCCTGGGTGGCTCAGCTGGTTAAGCATCAGGTCAAGATCTCACCACCTGTTGAGTTCCAGCCCCCCCATCGGGCTCTCTGCTGTTGGTGATGAGCCTGCTTCAGATCCTCTGTCTCACTCTGTCTCTGCCCTTCCCCTGCTCCCACTCTCTGTTTCTCAAAAATAAAATAAACATTAAAAGAAAGAAAGAAGGAAAGAAAGAAAGAAAGAAAGAAAGAAAGAAAGAAAGAAAAGTTCCCCTGGGGGCATGTGGAGAAGGGACTGAGGTTGGAGGCAGGGGTCAGGAAACTGGAGGAAGCTGGAGTGATCTGATCTTGCTGGGTGTTGGAGCCCTGTATCACTTAGTCACCTGCCTGGTGCTCACCTAGGTCAATGAATCAAAGGTTCCAGTCTCTGCTCCTTAACAGAAATTTATAGGAACAACGCCTATAGCTCGAAGAGTCGACCAAAAGACCCAGAGCAATCCGGGGCTGAGGGCCTGTAGGGCCTCCCTTCCTCCCCAGTCCAGAGGTGCCACCCCTCCCCCTGCCCCTGGGCCTGGGCCTCCCCTTTGTGAATCTGTCTGCCTGTGAACGTGTGGTTGTCTGCCGGCTGAGGCAGCAGAAAGAGCATTTTGGAGTGAAGCAGAGCTACATCCAAATCCTGATTCTGCTGCTAAGTTAGCTGTATGATCTTGGTCAAATTTCTTAACCTCTCTGAGTTGGTTTTAAGGAAAATGTTCCGACTTGTAGTATCTTTACATGCTTGTAGGTAAGTGCACAGAAAAAGTATACACTGCCCACTAGCATTGCCAGTGTTTGGGTGGCCTGGGGGATGTGGGTGAAGAGACAGTTTCCCATTTTATCCCATTTCCTTCCGCATTGTTTGGGCCTTGTATACACTTATGTATTCTACATTATCGTATTTGTAAGGAGCCTGAATACTGCTACCAAACTCACCGGTTGTTGGAAGGATTTTTTTTTAACGTTTTTATTCCTTTTTGAGAGACAGAGACAGAGAGCAAGTGGGGGAGGGGCAGAGAGAGAGGGAGAGACGCAGAATCGGAAGCAGGCTCCAGGCTCTGAACGGTCAGCACAGAGCCCGATGTAGGGCTCGAACCCATGAACTGCGAGATCATGACCGGAGCCGAAGTTGGACGCTTAAACGACTGAGCCACCCAGGTGCTCCCAGAAGGATTTTTGAAGGATCCCGCAGATAAAACTCCTTTCATGCTGCCTGTGCAGAATTGACCCTCACCAGGTATTAGTTCCCTTCTCTTCCCCTTGCCTGGATCTGTGCTGGGTATTTGTGTATCTGTGTTTCTACTTGTAACTGTTTATCTCTTTATATCTGTATTTGTATAACAGGGCCTTCTGGATATCTCTCTCTGGTTTATGGGCCCCTGAGCATCTGTGAATGTTCTGTTTTTGTGCCAGTGGATGTCTGTGTATGAGGGTCTGTGCTTCTGGGAATGTGTGTATTTGTGTATCTGTGTGTGTCTGAATTGGCATGTCTGTGTGTTTGTGTGTGTGTGTGTGTGTGTGTGTGTGTACGTGTATGATACGTCTGTGTAGCCATTTGTGTTTCAGTACGTCTCTGTATCTGTGTATGTTTAGACATCAGTTCTGTTGCAGTGTACCTGAGTGTTTATGGGTACATAGATGATTGGTTAATGTATGTCTGGGTTTGTGCTTTAGTACGTGCGTCCATATATCTGGGTATGCCGGTGTGAACTGGTGTGCGTGCGGGTGTGTCCACCTGTGTTTGTGTCTCAGTGTGTCTCAGTGTGTGCAGGCCTCTGTGGATTGTGGGCGGTTTCTCGGAGAATCCACATCCGGCTGTTTCCCTCTGATCGCGGGCAGGGAGCCTCTGCCCGCAGATCTTGACCCTGCTCCCAGCTTCTTGAAGGCCCCAAGTGTGGGTGTTTCCCTCTTGGCCCAGCCCTGGGGCACAGGGCCAGGCTGGCTGCCTAGGACTGGTGGAGTGGGCGTCTGCAAACACCTTGAGGGCCCCACCCAGTAGCCCCCTACATGAAGCCTCATCAGCTGGCAGGTCACGCTGGTCATCCCCCTGTTGTGGGGGTGAGAACTGAGAACTGAACCCTTCTCCCTGGAAAGCAGTGAGCCCTGTGGATCTTGGGTCAGGAAATCCCTGCTCTCTTGGCCTAGGTCAGTGTCCATCTGGTCTGGCTTTTTGTGCTTGTCAGATGCAGCCAGACAGTTGGGAAACAAAGCACGTCTCCATGGCAACCCGCCTCTGCCTTCGAACTTGGGCAGTTCAGTGGTTTTGTGGACCCTTCTTCAGGCCCAGCTCTGGGAAGGGGGTAGGCAGCGAGGATGAGTAATGAAGTTTCCGCATATGTGCACAGCACCCCTGCACACACCCCAACACACTCAAATACTCCATACACGCACTACTTTCCTAGGTGAAATAGAACGCTCAGATGGGAAACTGGTGCCCAGAAAGGGCAAGTGTCTCACCTGAGGACTCCCAGCAAGTTAGTGGCGGGATTGAGAAGAGAACAAGGTTAAGGTAACTTTTTTTTTTTTTTTTTGAGAAAGAGCATGGGGGAGGGGCGGAAAGAGAGGGAGAGAGAGAAAATCCCAAGCAGGTTCTGCACTGTCAGCGCAGAGCCCGATGTGGGGCTCAAACCCATGCACTGTGAGATCATGACCTGAGTCAAAATCAAGAGTCAGATGCTCAACCGGCTGAGCCATCCAGGCACCCCAACTTTTTTTTAATTTTTAAAGTTTATTTATTTTGACAGAGAGAGAGCTGGGGAAAGGCAGAGAGAAGGAGAGACAGAACGCCAAGCAGGTCTGCCATCAACGCAGAGCCCCATGTGGGGCTTGAACTCATGAACTGTGAGATCATGACCCAAGCTGAGATCAAGAGTTGGGCACTTAACCGACTGAGCCACCCAGGTGCCCCTGAGGTGCAGTACTTTCTAATTACTTATTAAAACAAACTGCCACAGGAGTAAGTTGAATACTGTCAGTGAAAACCAAAATCATCACTTATAACTAGGGTTTCAAATTTTTAGTCCATCACAATGTCATCACTGTTTTCGCTGATTCACTCCGTGGCAGGTAAAGGTTATAAGTTGATTTATAAACTAAATTTATACGTACAAAACATTGCTTCTGTCCATTTTATCTCTCAGACAAAATTCAGGTGGCTTTTGTTTGAGGGGAAAAATAAAAATTTAAGGCTAAAAGAAAAAGTTGGAAAACCATTTTTCCACACTGTGGACAAGCTAAAAGAGAGCGGCGATCAGATCACAGACTAACTGGGCACATCTGGGAGCCTGGAGCACACAGCTGGAGCTCAGGAGATGTGTGTTGAAAGAATGAAGGGAATCAGAATTTGTTCCACACTGGAGCCTGGGCAGCAGCAACAGCTATCTCTCCTTTCTCTCTTGTTCCCCTGCTCCCTCTCCTTTTCCTTCTCCTCTTTCGCTCTCCCCTCTTCCCTCCTCAGCCTCCTAGGAGCTGGCACCAACTTAGAGCCAGGAGGATCCCACAAGGCTCTGTCTCATTCCAGCCACCCATCACAAGCACCTTGGGTGTTATTTCGCCTCTCAAGCCAGTAGGGGAAATGGGTGCAAATCGGCTTAGGACCCGATTCTAAGAGGTGCTGGGAAGATCAAAGAAGACCTCTGCTGCCTCAGGTGCCAGCGGCCAGAGGAGGGGACACAGGAATGCCCACAGTGGACAGGACCTGCTTGGTTCCTCCCACCCCTACCCCCAGGTTAGGGAGGAGAGGGGATGAGGGCATCAGGCAGGGAGCCTCTTTCTATCTTATCCTCCCACTGGAAAGCATCAAAGGTGGATTCTTAGTTCGTTCTGAAATAGGAACCTCTTTGGGAATCTGGTTAAAGCTGTGGACCTTTCTCCTGAAAAACGCATCCAAGGGCATTCAAAGTTAAGCTGAACATTTTGGAGGCCCCAGGATAAGTACTTTTCTTTTTCCAGGGGTTTTAACTGCCTATCCTTGCAAGCAGCTGGCATGGGATAGGGAGGCTTGACATAAAGCAAGCGCTCAGTTAGGAAAACACACACGCAAACAAACACACGTGGACACAAGCCAGTTTTAAACTCCACCTCTGCCCAGAGGTAACTGTGTGACTGTTGGCAAGTGACTCCATCTCTTCTCTGGCTGTCTTGTCCATGGAATAGGAATATTATGAACCACCCAACATCCTGACTTTGCAGAATTTCTCCTCCCTGCACTATAATTTCAGCCCCTCCAATTGGTCTAAGGATTGAGGGGAGCCACAGGTGCTCCTATTCTAGGCTGTGCGATTTGCAGGCTCTTTTCCTTCCTAGTGTCCCCCATAAAATGAGGCAGGCTCAGCCACACCTTGGCCTGGCTGCCCAGTCTTCAGTTTGTGAGAAGGCCAGGCCCAGCAGGGGACAGAGTTGGAGCCTAAGGGAGGCGGGTCTCCCGGTGGGGAGGAGGTGAGGGAGTCTTCGGTGGGTATGAGGGCAACATCAGGGTGGTTCTGGGTTTTCCCAAAACAGAGAGGGCAAAGCTGGAGGGCCTTGGGGGCAGCTGCCCAAGCCTGGTTGTTGCTGGTTCCTCCCTGGGGTTGCAGCTTCCTGCCTGGTCAGGTGACAGACTGGCTCCAGGATGGACTTTGGGCCCTGCTGACAGGGGCTGCTGGGAAGTCTGTTTCCTTAGCTGCAAACAGGGCCAGCAAAGAAATGTAGCTGAGATGAGTAGCCATGAAGCTAGAGGGCAGGGTTGCAGGCCAGCCCTTCCCTAGGCTAGTCCTCTCTGGGTGTCTCGGAAGCATGTCTGTCCATTAGGCCAGGAGACAAGAAGGAAAGCTGGGGCTGTTGGTCCGAGGGCAGCCCAGGTTGGAGTTGGGAAGGGAGAATGTCTGCCTGTTGGAGTTAACAGCAGGGAAAGAAAAATAACCCTGACCTCTCCCTACCCTCTCCTTCCCCACCTCCAAATCGGGGACTTAATCTCTGAGCGGACTCCTGGGGATTGTGGGTATTTTTTTAAGTTTTTTTTTTCTCGAAAAAGTTTTTTTAAAAAATTAAGTACGCTCTGTGCTCAACATGGGGCTTGAAGTCAAGACCCCAAGATCAAGAGTTGCATGCTCTTCCAACTAAGCCAGCCAGCGCCCCTGGGGGGGAAGTTGTGGTTTGAGGGGAGACTTTGCTGGGGAATTATAAGAGCCACTGGCAGGGCCAACTTCATACACCCCGTTACCTGGCCCTGATGTCAGAAAGGCCCCACACTTGGTCTGCTGTTGCCTTCTTGAAAAAGATTTTTTTTATTATTATTTTTTTTTTTAATTTTTTTTTTTTTTTTCAACGTTTATTTATTTTTGGGACAGAGAGAGACAGAGCATGAACGGGGGAGGGGCAGAGAGAGAGGGAGACACAGAATCGGAAACAGGCTCCAGGCTCTGAGCCATCAGCCCAGAGCCCGACGCGGGGCTCGAACTCGCAGACCGCGAGATCGTGACCTGGCCGAAGTCGGACGCTTAACCGACTGCGCCACCCAGGCGCCCCAAAAAGATTTTTTTTAAGTAAGCTCTAGGCCCAAGGTGGGGCTCACACTTAGGATCCTGAGATCAAGAGTCACATGTATGCTCTACTTACTGAGCTAGCCAGGTGCCCTGCCTTCTTGAAATTTTTAATAATGTTTTTAACAAAAGGTCTTGCATTTTCATTTTGCACTGGCCCCTACAAACTATGTTGCCAGTCCTGGCCACCGGGAAGGAGGTGCTGAAAGGGTTGGTGGGGGGCAAGACTGATCAATGTTCCTCTCCTGATCGCCCCTTCCCAAAGCCAGAGTATGTTTGCCTTCCTCTCCCCTCCCTATGCTTCCCAATGCTTCTAGACTATCCAACAGGCCAAGGTCCTGTACATCACTCTTTCTCTGAGTCTCAGCCTTGCTCACAACACTTCTCCTTTGATTCTTACCAAGTGAGAGAGGGGAAGGGTCCTTAGGGCTAGCGTTGGGCTGGGCAGAGAGGACAAGAGGACAGGGCCCAGTGTGATCCCTGTGCCTGGCCCAGTGCCTGACCCAGAAGGGGTGCTCTGGGATGTGGGCTGGTCCTTAATGAATGGTGGCTAGTTGAGAAACTGAGGCCTAGCAATGATAGTTATCTGCCTCAACGTTTGCCACAGCTGAGCCCCTGGGGTCACTCAAGGGGCTAAGGCAGGTTAGGGAGGCCAAACTCTGTACTCTAATTATTTTCAATGTTAGAGTGAGTGCTGTCTACACCATGCCAGGGCTGACTGGAGTGGGTGGCCCAAACAAATGGATCTCTGCCCTCGTGGAGACTAGGATCAGGAGAAAGCTATGTGTTCAGAGTCAGGTTGGGTGGATGAAGACAAATTCTAACTGGTGGAGGCACCACAATGCCCTTCTTGAGGCCCAAGGAGGGACTTCAAGACCACTGAACCCATGGTTGGACCTCAGGCAATTTTTAGTCCTAGGGACCAGGCAGAGACAAGACCTAGATTGCTGGTTCTGACTCCTCTGCTGCTGACCATCTCTATGCTGTTGGGCAATCACTGTCCCCTCCTGGCCTCAGTTTCCCTTTTGTACTTTGGGAGTAAAACTCCCCACCCTGTTTCCCTCATAGCTTGTTATGGGATCAGATGATTTAAAAGTGCTGGGTCAGCTATAATAAAGAGCCAGAGCCAGGGGCCTGGAGGAAATGAGCACAGCATTTTCATGATTCTTAAAGGCTTTCTTCCCTAAGAGCTCCCTTAGTCACACTTCTTACTTACAGATCTCAAAGCACCTTGGAAACTGTGAGTTTATCAAGCCCAAGATCAGCCCTGCTCTGTGCTGAGCATCTCAGTGGGAATCCAGGCCCAGGCAGGGATGCTCTGGGGCCTGACAGCGAAGTCCAAGGGTAAACCTAGGCACAGGTACACTGAGGCACCACTGTCCTCACTCCCCTCAACAAAGGGTGAGGCGAGAACCCACGAAGCATGGATCCCAGCTCCACGCTGAGGGTTGACACTGGGGGAAGGTGCAATGAGTTGGGGAGAAGGAGCGATGGGGTGACTCTCAATCGCCAGCCTGCCGAGGAAGGCCCACTGTCGGTCACAGGTCTCAGGTGCGTCTGAAGCCTCAGTGTCTAGAGCAAACCGTCAATACCGTCCGAGTTCTGGAAAGAATTCTCAGAATCCCCTTATTCCAGGAGAATTTCAGAACCATCCCATCTCCTGAACTGAACTCAGGATACCTAGCAGTCCCGGGGTCCAACCCGAGCATTTCTCCGCCCCCTCCTCTTCGTACCTCCTCCGGCGAGGCGGACTCCCTTTCGCGCCCCCGCCGGCACCGAACCTCAGTACCGCTCCTCCCGCCCCGCCCCGCGACCCCGCCCTCTGGGTCCCGGGCCGTCGCGCGACCCCGAGGACACGGGAGCTGCTCGCTCGGAGCCCGACCTCTCCCTCCTCGGGCCCCCCCGAGAGCCCAGAGCGGGGCCGAGGGCCGGAGGCGGCGGGGAGGGCGGCAGGCGGCGCCGCCCCCGCCCCGCGGCCGCTCCCTCCTCTGCTCCCGGCCGGCCTCCGCGCCCCGCCTGCTCGCCGCCCGGCCCGCCCCTCCCGCGCCGCTCCCGGCGCCCGGCCGCTCCCCGCGGGCTCCGCTTCCGCCGCCCAAACTTTTCTCCCGCGCGTCTCCCCGCGGCGGCCGCCTGCCCGCGCGCCCGCCCCGCGCATGGGTGCCCCGCCGCAGGGGGCCTGACCCCCGCCACCCGGTCCGCCCGCCGCGCCATGGCGGCCCGCGCGCCCCCCGCCGCACCTGCGGCCGACGAGCCGGGGGGTCCGGGCGGCCCCCCGCGCAGGAAGAAGTCCCGCTCCGGCGCGTCCGGCCTCCGGCGCGCCTTCAGCTGGCTGCGGGGCAAGCGGCGCAAGAAGAAGGCGGCGGGGGCCGAGGGCGCCGAACCGGCCGCCCCCCGGGCCAAGAAGGCTGACGACAAGGCCAGGAGGGCCAAGGGTAAAGGCCGAGGTAAGGCGGCCGGGCACCTGGGCTGCGCGCCGGGCGGCGCCGAGGGTGCGGCCAGGGTGGCTCCGCCAGGGGTCCGCGGCGCGTTGGAGGGGTGAGCCTCTAGGCACTGGGGCGGGGGGGAGCGAAGAGCCCGGGGCTCAGCCCGAGCACCCCCATTCTGCGCGCCCCACCCCGCCAGCATCTCCCAGAGTCAGCCCGGCCCCGTTCTGGAGAGAAGGGACCCCCGGCTGGGGCAGGAATCTCCTGGTTTAAGCAGGAAGTGCTGGCAATCTGGCTCTTGGGACGGTGAGGCAGTCCCCCTCCCCCAGGCTCACCCAGGTTCTGCCCTCTGCTGAGTCAGGGGGTCAGAGACTTGGCTCTGGCCTGGGGCCCATGGGAGAGGCAAGTGGCCTTGCGTCTCTGGTGGGGGTTCCTCCAGGTCTGGAAGGTCAACTGCACTCAAAAGGTGTTTCAGCCCCACAAAGGACCCAACGTGGGGCATAGCATGCTTTAGGTTCTTAACTGTGTTAGCTTTTCCCACCTGGCTCCCCTCACCACTCCCCCGGGCCAAACCGCAAACATCCACCTCCTGGGGTGGTGAGCTCACGGATGAGAACGAACCATGGCGCCCCTCCCCATCACTCCTTCCCCCAGGCCTGGTAGAAACATGCCAGTGTTGGAAGCGTGCTTACAGATGGGGGAAACTGAGGCCCAAATTAACGGAGAAGCTGTATCTGGGCTGTGACGGGTACTTAAACACAACAGCCAATTCCCTGTCTGTGGGCTCTCTGGCCTGATGGATGGGCAGCCTGAGGGGAGGTGGGGGGGGGGGCGGATGGCTGACTTGGCTCATCCCTGCTGGGGTCACTTTTCTTTCGGGCACTTGC
This sequence comes from Prionailurus viverrinus, assembly GCF_022837055.1. Lineage (NCBI taxonomy): Eukaryota > Metazoa > Chordata > Mammalia > Carnivora > Felidae > Prionailurus > Prionailurus viverrinus. The sequence goes on along the minus strand of NC_062568.1, from coordinate 189,728,375 downwards.
TTGGTTCTTTTCTCATTTCCCCCCTCTGTTTCTGTCTCCCGTTTGAGGGGTAGGGCATGAGTCTCTGCAAGAGGGTGGGGCTCCCTTGGGGCTTGCCTTGCTCCGAAGTCTACCTTCCCTGTGGCTCCTGCTGCAGTGCCAGAGGTGAGGAAATGGCGGTGTGTGCGGGCCCATCCCATCTGTGTTTACCCTCCCAGTGTCCTTTAACCACCTCCTCTGCAGGAGAATTAGAAGGAACATTTGAGGGGTCAGGAAGAGGGTGAAAAGCCTCTTGTGTGATTGCATCCGGCCTGATCTTCCTTTTGGATGAGGGCCCTGCTCCCCTTTGGCCCAGGCACAAATAGAAGTCAGGGTGCTGGGGCAGGGATGGCTGGGCCAAGCCCTGAGGGAGGGTTTGGGTGAAGGGTGTTTCCAAGGGCTCTGTACTCCCAACTGGAGGCCCGAGTCTGTCCTAAGGCTGTCCCACTGGGATTCGGTCTGAAGTCATCCCCCTCTCAAGAGGGCTTGGGTCAGAATTGCAGCAGGATGGATTGTGGTCAGACTGTGAGGACTGGAGATAGAAAGCTAGTGGTGTACCCCAGGGAAGTGGACCCTTTTCCCCAGAGACCAGCCTGGAGGCAGGGGCTGGGAAAGCTGATCCTATAAGTCCCTGCTCCAACCTCCTGGGGTATATCTGTCATTGCTTCAGTGGCGAGGCCTCCCCCTGCGTTGTGTTTGGTATCCAGTAGCACTGGGCTTTCTGGGCAGCAGTCGGCCTGATTTGAGCCCACGTGCATGGGAAACACCTCCCTGCCCCTGGCTGTTGTTTCCCCAGGTCTGGGGGTGGCCCTGGGTATGACTGGAGGAAGTCCTGCTCCATTTTGCTCCAACCTCCTATTATTCCAGTTGTTTCCTTGTCACCTGCCTGGCCCAACTTCTTTTCTGTTTATGAAGAGAAATGAATCCAATCTCTCTAATCTCCACTGGCACTGCTGATCAGGAAGGGGAAGCCCAAAGAAGGCTTAACTATTTCTGGGGAAAATGTTCAGAATGGAAACTGGGGAAGATGGGAAGGAGGAATATACAGAAAATTCTTGAGAGGTTAGGAGCTTTTGCTGGGAAGCTCCCCCATCCCAGTCTCTGAACCAGAGACCCAGAGATGCAGGTCATGGCTCCCCTAATCTGACTCCACTACAGTTAAGATAGGGAAACTGAGCTTAGAGTAGAATTTTGAGCACTTGTCTTCCAGGACTGCCCTGCACAGACTTAGAAAGAAAAGAGAGGAAATCTGACAATTATTGATTATTCTGAATGTGCCAGGAGCCCTTTATCCATTATCTCATTTGAGCCCATTTGCAGATGAAAAAATATTTGAGGCTCAGTGACAGTGAGTGCTGAATTTGTCCAAACTCGGATTTGAACTCCAACCATCTGCCTCTCCAACCGGTACCGTTTTCATAAATAAGACATACAGGTGGGACACAGACCGGGGGTAAGGCTTAAAGATCTTTTCTTCCAACCCATTCTACAGAAGGGAAAAGGCCCAGAGAGAAATAAGGGAAGTTGACAGAGTGGGAGGAGTATGAGAGTCAGGCAAATAAGAGTCCAGATCCTGGCTCAGTTGCTCGCAAGCCCTGTGATGTTGGGCAGCAACTTCTCTGTGGTCCCACTGATTCCATTACTGGCTCAAGGAAGACAGGGGACCTTCTCACAGGGGTGACCCTCTGGTTGGACGTTGCCTTGGTGGGTTTGTGACTCCAAGATTTCTGTCTCTGTACGATTCTCAAAAGAGGGGACGTGAAAATTTTGCAAAAGTGAAGTTACCACAAAAATGCAAAGGGTCGCTATTAATCACCTGAGCTCTAAGGACCCAGTCTGGAGGGAAGAGGCTCAGGGCTGACAGGACAACTCTGCTGCCCCTCCCAGGCTATGTGACACCCGCAGATTATTAAACCCCTCTAAGCCTCAGTTTCCTTATCTGTAAAACAGGGATAATAAATCCTGGCTTTACAGGGGTGTTTCAGGGACCCAATTAGATAACAGCCATGGAAGTGCTTTGTGAAGCTGTGGAGAAAGGTCTAGAGGGTAGCAAGTTTCTGCGGTTGTGATGCTGAGGACTTGGACGTTAGCTGATCCATGTTTGGAAATCCACTCTTGGTTACGCCTCAGATACCCATGGTGGTAGTGGTGATGATGACTGAGGCGGGAGCCACAGAAAGAATCTCACCTCTGCCCAACAAGAGGACTCAGGCATAAGAAAAAGTAAACAAATAAGAAGCCATATTTTCCAGAAATATCACCTGGACTCCAGACAAGTATGTGGGGAGGAAGTGTTTCTGGGACAGATGCCAGGACTGGAGCCCAAATAGATAATCAGGGGAGGCTCTCTGCAGGAGGTGAGCAGCGTAGAAGAGCAGGGTGCCGGCGAACTTGAAGAAGTAACAAGAAGGCTGCTCTCTGGCAGACCCCGGCTGGGCATCTTTATGAGTGTTATCCTTTGTCCTCACAACAGCCTGAGAGGTGGGCAGTTATTACCATTTATAGGGGAGAAAATAGGTCACTCGGCTTCATTCATTTGAAAAAGACCTATCCTTTACTATGTAGTGTCAGGCACTGTTCAGGGTAACGTGGATACCTGGGACAAGACAGGCAAGGTCCCCACCTGCATGGAATGACAGAAGCACTCAGTCGGCCTCCAGAGGCCACACTCTCCAAACAAAACAGTATGAGGCTGGGTGTGTTTCTGACTCTGGAGAGGAGTACATAGGAGGATGTAGCCCTCCCGAAGAAGGTTACTCACGGGCAGTGGACAGTGGCTGGGTGGGGAGTGGGATCATTCTTGGGATCAGAGTTAGAGGACTTCAGTACTCAAAGAATTCAGGAGCCACCTTGCTGAGTCCAGCAGACTTCACCTGTAGAACTCTGGCCACTCACTCAGGGAGAACTGCCCTTGGTGTGGGGTTGTGAGGAGACTCCTGAGTTTGAGTTGTGCTCTGTACACGTTCTGTGGCACCCCACGGTGGGCCACACATGCCCCGTCTTGACAAAGATGGGGTTTCATGGCCTCTGACAGCCTCTCTGGCTCTAGAATTCTGGTTTAAGGATGGGCTGGGGCCATGAGGGTGGGAGCTATGCTCAGGAAAGGAGAGGCTGCCTTTTGGCCGGTCATGTACAAGACATTGGGACCGAGTGGCCTAGATATTATAGTAAGGAGGGCCAGGAGAATAGTGTGAATAATGCCATCTCTCTCTGCTGAGGAAGGGGCCTGAGGAGCTCCAAAACAGTCAGGACCCTAAGGCACTTTGGGTAATGGACACTTTGCCTATCTAAGGACAGGAGAGTGTCTGTTTGCTTTTCAGTAAACACTCTATTTCCACATTCTGTGCCATTGCATGTGCCGTCTCCCCTACTTAGGGTGTGCATATCTTCACTTCTCTATCCACTGAACTCCTGCTCATCTCTCAAGGCCTGGCACCAGTGTTCTCATCTCTGTGATGGCCCCCAGGGAACTTACTGCCTCCAGACTAGGACAGGGTGCTTAAGGGATTTGGAATTGGACAGTATATGTTTTTCTGGCCACCTCCTTGGGTAGGACATCTCAGTGTCCTTAGCCTGGGGCCTGGACCAATTTGTTAGGGGTAGGTTTCTCTTTGCTGTGGGATACGGCCAATGGGGGAGTGACTTTCTTAGAGGAATCTGTGACCACCTCCTCCAGGCCCCTGTGAAGGGATGGGCATTATCTGCCTTGGGTCCAGATGGGAGAGGGTGCCTCACTATTGTATTTCAAAATATTGATTAAGTATTTAATATTGGGTAATAAGTACCTATACTATGTGCCAGGCATTGTTCTGGGGATGAATGAGAGACAAGGTCCCAGTCCTCATGAACCTCACAATCTGAGGGAGGAACCAGACATGGAACAGGTAATGAAGGGTCAAGAAGTGTGACAAAGGAGGGAAGCACAGTGATCCCAGGGGGAGATCAGGGATGGCTTCCCAGAGGAGGTGACATGTAAACAAAAATGGAAGGATGAAAGGAAGCTGGGGTTGAGGGATTTGCAGTGCTGGAATCAGGCAAGGCGCCTGCAAGGAGCTGGGGCCAGCTGCCTGTCTGGGTTCTGTGGGTTGCAGGAATCACCATACCTCACAGTTTTGAACACCGTGAGGGCAGGACTGGGTTGATGGTCCTTTCCCTCTGCACTGCCCAGCACAGGGCCTGGTGCAAAGTGGCTTTGGGTAATAGCTAGGTGATCTGATATGGGCCCCAGAGCATGGGCATCTGTGGATCCTAGATGCTCAGAGTTGATGGCCTGAGATGCCGCAGGCTGCCGTAACAGCACATACAGATGGGCAGCTGAGGCCCAGAGGACTAAGTGTCTTGCTCAAGGTCACACAGCCAGCCAGCATTAAAGGTGGAGCAGGAACCCTCACCTGCCAGGCTGACCTTAGCTTCCCTACTCCTTTGTTCAGACTTCAAATGGAAAATCCGGCCCCAGAGAGGTGCCTCTACCAGGAGTGGGATGAGATGAGCAGGAAGCTGAGTCCAAGAAGGGCTCCACCCCCTCCCTTACCTCCAGCACCTTCAGGGGCTCATTCCAGCTGCCTCTCCCTCTCCCTCCTGATGGAGGCCTCAAATCCCCACCCATGGCACACATCCCAGTGTTCTGGAAATCCCCTTTGGGCTAGGATGGGCCCTCCCCCCACTATTCTGTCCGTCTCCTGCCCCTGAAGCAGGGCTGGCAGCAAAGTTTGCTGAACTGGGGTGGCTAAGCCCGGTGGCCAGAAAAATCTACACTCTTGTCAGAAAAGGACAGAGGGAGAGCCTCCCCTTACCCAGCTGTCCCCTGGAAATCCCCGTCTCCCCAAACCTTAAAGCTGCCTCAGCTGCTCCTGGCCTGTCACATGCCCATGAAAACTAATGAGAGGAGGCATTGTATATTGTTTGGGCCACCGTGACGGTGGTGGGGCAGGGAGAGCAGGTATCCACACCTCCACCTTCTGTCAACATACCAGCGTACCCCAGCATACCCCACGGCCACCTCTAGGCCCTTGGCTGACTTGGGGGAGGAAGTAAGTTGGAAGCAGGTTGGAAGCAGCTACTATGGGCCGGAGGGGTGGAATCGCTGTTGGGTCTCTCCCATTAGTATACTCCACTGTCTCTGTGCTTTTGTGTTTACTGCCCCCAGGGGCTGGTTCATCAAGGGTTGTCAGCCCTACTCACAAGGTGCCCAGCCCTGTGATTGGCATGGAGGGGAGACAGACACAGCTCAGCTTGCAAAGGGTTTAACCCCCAAATTTTCTGGCAAAGTGCATAATTCCCAGGAGGCTGCTGCTGGGGTCTGCTCCAAACAGGGCCCCCTGTCTGCTTAGGACACCCCTCTCCTCCAAACCTCTAGCTAGGCGAGGTCTTCACCATGGTTCAAGAAAGTCACCAGGCGCTCAGCCCAGTGCTGTGGTTTCTAGGAGTTCTGGTCTTCCATACCAGCTACGTCTTCCCACAGTCCTACCCTAGGCTCTCTCATGCTCTTGGCTGTGGGCAGTACTATTTCTCCAGGATCCTGGAGCAAGCACAGCCTCTGTAGTGAAAGAACATAAGACTGGGACTCTCCTGCCTGTGCCTCTTCACCTTTCCCAGTACTTAAGTGACATCATCACCACCTTCCTCCGCGTCAGCAGGCCAGCCCCACCGTCTCTGCTTCCACCAGGTCCTGTTCAACACCACACGGCAGACATGCTGCGTGCCCGACACTGTGCTGCATTTGGGGTTACTGAGAGGAGGGAGGCGATCAGTGTCCCCGAGGAACTTGTTTTCTGGTTGGAAAGGGAGATACCACACCAAGCTGTTGTCTCGAGACGAGTGTTGGAATGGTGTTGCAGAGGGTGCTGGGGGGCCGTGAGGTGTGATCAGTTCTATCAGAGTGCAGCACTAGTGCCTGTGGGAGCACAGAGGGCTGAGCTGGGGGAGGAGGGCTGCAAGGAAGACTTCCTGGAGGAAGAGACTGTCCAGCGGGATCTTGAGGAAAATGAGGAATCTTCCAGGCAAAGGTGGAAGAGGAAGAAGCATGTGGGAAGGCTTGGAGGTGTGTATGGGTGTGTGTGTGGCAAGCAGTTTTGTGCAGCTGGAGCTCTGATGAGGGGTGTGGTGGGAGATGAGTTGACCTGGGGGCAGGGCAGTTACTGCAGAGCCTCCTGCAAAGGCCAAGGCACCTGCTACACTCCAGACGTCCTTTGAAGTTCTTTGCATACATCCTCGCTCAGCTTATGTCAAGAGATCTGGACGTTACCCTTGAGTGTTCTCTTTGCTCCTTCATACCACCTTTCTCCTTTATGGGCCCCATCTGTAAATTAGGGGAATTGGGCTAGCAGATACTCCGAGGTCTCCCAACTTTGACGCCAGGACTCTCTTCTCTGCAAAGCGGGAACCTGGTGCACCCATCTTGGTATATAGTGTGTGCGTGATGAGTGGATGAATAAAATATAACCCCTCGGGGACTGCACTGTTGTTAATCGCAAACTCTTAGCAAGGCATGGACCTGAAGGAGGGTGGGGCTTGACTCCCCAATTTTGCAGGGAGGGACAGGGTGCCCTGGAGCCACTGGGCATAAGAGGCAGCTTGGTGCAGTGGACGGGCTTACCCAGGGGGCAGAAAGGATGAGCAATATGGGGATTAGAACTGAAGGCTCTGGACTTCTAGCCCAGCAGTCTCTCTGCTACACCATGCTGCCCCTAGTAGGAGAGACAGGGCAGAGCAATGGTAAAGGAGAGTCACTGCCTAGGCTGCTGAGCCCTGAGCACAAGGGCGTTTGTGAGGACACAGAGGTGAGGATAGCCTGGCGGCCTGGAAGGTTTTTAGAAGAGGTGAAGGGAGGCCTAGGTTTGAAAGATGACGACTTGTATAAGGGGAGATGAGTGGGGGGCACACACACATGAGTGGCCTCACATGTTTACCTGTACACTCCATTACTTACACACACAGACACAATGTGACAGAGCCTGCCACAGTTACGTAGGTGGATACACAAAAGCGCATATCCAGATGTTTGAAAACAGACTCAGTGATATGGATAGATGCACACGGATGATTACACAGAGGAACCCACACGTTCAGGGTCACAGGTATGTACACAGGCACACAACTACACAGCCACATTCAAGCATACAGTTACCAATGCCCAATTACATGCCCTCCTTCAAGGTTATGCAGAGGCACAGATAAACAGTAGGAGTAGTAGCATGGATCAGTGGGTATTGGAGTCAGTCTGGGTTTGAGTCCTAGCTCTGTAGCTTACTGATGTTTGACTTTGGGCTAGTCAGCTGACTTCATGGAACCCCTATTTCCCCATCTGTAAACCGGGGATGATGAAACTACCTACCTTATAAAATTGTTTTGTGGCATGAAAGCAGTTTATCAGAGTGCCTAGCACATAGTAAGCGCTATATAAAAGGATGCTGTTATTGAAACACTATTAAGACAGAAATACAGTCAGATCGATACATGTGTACACACAGGCACAGAGACAGGAGATACACACACAGACATGTGACACTCACGGGGTGGTGGCTGGTGGGCCCCAGCAGCAGCCGGGCTCCGGACCCCCCTTGTCTGGAGACCTGGCCCTCGTTCTCTGGGCACCACTGCAGTCCTCAGAGAGGCGGCCGCTGGGCTGAGAGAGCTGGCGACCCGCCTGCCCCACCTGGACACGCGGGCCTTTCCCGAGCGCTCTGGGTGGGGTGGCTCAGCTGGTCTCCCAGGTCCCGGGAGGGGTGGAGCCTACGGGACGCGCGCCAGGCCCCGCCCCTCCACCGGCCCCGCCCCCGGCCCGGCCATTGGCCGCAAAGCCTGGAGGCGTGGCTGAGCTGGGGCTGGGGGCGCCTGCGGTGGCCGCCCGCGCGTCTCTCTGCTTCCCTCCCGGGGCTGCGGGCCCGGCGGCCGGGCTGGTTGGGCTGCGCTAGGGTTTCCGCGCCGGCTCCCGCGCCCGCCATGGGCAACTCACACCACAAGAGGAAGGCCCCCAGCGGCCCCCGGGCCCGCAGCTTCTGGCGGTTCGGGCGGTCGGCGAAACGGCCGGCAGGTAGGGGCCGGGGGTGGGGGCGGGGCAGGCGGGGAGGAGGGTCTCCCTGCCGCAGCCGCCGCCACCGCTGCTGCCCCCTCCCGGGGCTTGGTGGGTGTGAGTGTGGGGGGCCGGGAATCCCCCGCACAGACCCCACCCCTCACATGCGCAAAGAGACACGCGTACATGCGAATACCCACGGGCGGGCACACGTCCATGTTCACAATTTACACAGTCACACACAACACCCACTCAAATGTACGGACATGCAGACGCAAAATCGCATACACGTTTACACCCACAGCGTCGTTGTAGAACGCACAGACCCTGAGACAGGTACATACACCTAGGTATACGGTTTACACAGCCACAGGAATTATACCACACGCGCAGATTCGCACACTCGCATACACACATCAGTCATGTAGGTACAGTTGCCCAGCGTCTTAGGCACATAGATGTACCCACGGGTTCAGAACTGCACAACCAGACTCCCACACTCAGGCTCAAAGACTGACCCGAAGGCACTTTTACACACACACACACACACACACACACACACACACACACTCACACTTGTTAGCCCCCAACGGGCTGAAAGTTTGCAGGAGGGACGGGAGACAAAGGTGCAGGAGAGAAGCAGGAAACCAGGGGGCTGGAGACTATGGGCCGCCTCCATTTGACGTGATTGGGAGTTGGACTGGTTCTTTGGGCTCTCCCCACCCCCACCTGCGTCGCCGCTGCCTGTCGTCCCCCTTCCCCCTACCCGCGGTTCCCGTGGTCGCTGCCGCATGTCTCCCCTTTCAGTGCAGCCACCGAGCTGGAACGCAGCCCTTCCCGGCGTGCTGCGGGATCCCTCCGCGGGTCACATTCCAGCCTCCAAGTGGGGGGTGGGTGGAGGGGGAGAATGGAGAAGGCTTCCAACTCTAGGGTTGGGAGATAGGATTCCTGGTTTCCCCCAGCAGGTGCGACAGTTCAGGGTATCCCCCAGAGTCCCAAGGGTTGCTGGAGGAGGGGCTGTTGAGGGTGGCCAGTTCCTTTACCTGGTGAATCCAGAGATGGGGTAGGGGCTGGGGGTTAGATCTGCTTTTCCCCCTGAGGAAGATAAGGGGATCTCCAACAGAGGCAGGTATTCCTTCTGGCCTTTGGGAGTGGAAGAATCTTGGAGAAGGTGGGGTGGGGTTCCTTTGGCTGTGGTGGGAGAATCCACCCATGTCTTCCCAGGGTGGCCCACATTCCTAGAGGGTCTGAAATGAGCCTGATGATCTCATCCCTCCACACGGGGGCAGGGGGTGACAGATAGAACCTGTGCTGGGAATTGGGGGGGGTTTGGATTTTCAGTGTGACTCTGGTATGGGCTCTGGTGACCTTGAGCAGATTGCTTTCACTCCTCTGGACCTCCTGGCTCCCACGGAAGGGCCTGTCTGTGAAATTAGGGGGGCATAGCTTAGGCGACTTCTGGGACCCTTACGGTTCTGTCTAGCCATTTTATGGATAGAGAAGGTGGGCTTGTCTAAGGTCATGTGCTAGTAGCGGTTTGAAGAATAACAGTGATGATCAAAACAACAGTAGGAAAAGGGTTAATTATGTGCTGGTAGACTGAGGATTCCTCAGAAAGTGGATTGATGAGAGACTCCAGGACCCTCCAGTAGTCTCCCTGTCCCAGCAATCCTGAAATCCATCTGACCACCTGTCTCTCTTAGATTCTGCACCAAGGGGTGGGGCTGGGGCTTTTCCTCTGCTTTCCCGTGGCCACTCTAATCTGATGGTTTCCTGAGAACCAACTGTGGGTGCTGACTTGTGACCATTTGTGGTAGGAGAGAGAGAGAGATGAGAGGACTAGGTTTACAGTCTCTTGCCCACTAGTCCCTGTGCTCTTACAGTTCCTGCTGCAACTCAGGCACCAACCAGGCTTTAAGGTGGTCCTAAGAAACCAGAAAGCAATGTCAAAACAACAGAGAAGTAAGTGTGGGGGCTGAGGAATATCCAGAAGGCTTTTGGGTTGGGGCTAGTTTTAGAAAACTGGAGAGATGGTCTTAATTTGGCCTTCGAAGAAACTACAGGGTTGGAGGGAGTCCTGATTGTTGATTAAATGAGAGAGAGATGACCAGGGATGCTCTTCAGCTCTGGGAAATGGCCATGAACAAAGGCAAGAGTTGAACCTGAGCATGGAGGCTGGAGAGAAAACTGGTTGAGGCTGCTTCCTTGTGCCTGGGAAGAGAAATTCCATTGTGAATGCAAACTTCAATCCCTTTGGTTTTACTTGTGCTGAGGATTGTTAAGGCTTTCTCAGCCTGGGCCTCTGCCCAGGTATGGGACTGGGGTTTGAGTACTTATCCATTTGATTCGTTTGTGAGAGGATGAGGGAAAGGATGCAAGGCAAGCAGAGAGGGCAGGCGTCTGTAGACCATAGGGAGCCAGTGAAGGTGTTTGAGCAAGGGAGGAGCCTATGAAAGTGTTGTGTTGGGAAGATGGCGCCAGAACAGGGCAGGTGCAGGCAGGACAGGTTGGGGGGTGGAGCAGTGAGAGTGGTAGCTCAAGAGAGCAGTCTGGAGGCTGTTGCAGTAATCCAGGGGAGAGGTGGTGAGGTGAGGGCTAGGGACAGGGTGGGGGCTGTGGGAGTGGAGAGGAGTGGCAGTTGCAGACACACCGAGGAGGAGGCGGCAGAAGTGATAGGACCTGGGATTAATCAGATGTTGGGCGTATGGGCCAGAGAGGGCTGTGGAGGCTTAATGCTCCAGGCTGCTTTGCTGAGGGGGTTGGTGACAGAGATAATAACTCAGAGATAAAAATGAGGTTCTGTGCTAAACCCTTTCGTCAGTTAATTCATTTGTCCCCCAACAGGTATAGAAATAAGCTGGAAGCCATTATCCTTCCCATTTTACAGATGAGGAAGCTGGAGCTTAGAGAAGTGAAGTCGCTTGCCCAGGGCCACTCAGCAAGGAGGTAGCTTTGAGATTCAAACTCAAGCCTATCAAATTTTAAAGGCTGTGCCCTTAATCAGTTTAGGAATAGATGGGTTCCTTCTTATGATTGAGGGGCCTGCAGGTCCTCTGGGCAAAGAAAGCCCGAGGCCCTGGGGGTTTGGGGAGCACAAGTGGAGGAAACACTGTGGGAGAGGGGCAGGGGTTGAGGACAGAGCACCGAAGCCCCCCAAGGGCTCAGAGAGGGAGCAGGTGAGAAATGGAAGGAGAACTGAGATTCAAGGAATGGCTGGTCCATTGGATCAATGCCCTTAGATGAAAGGGAATGGTAAGGGTGGACAGGGAGAGGCCTTCTCCCTGCTGGAAAGATACTAACCTGCTGGGATTGTTTGGCCTTGGATCTCAGGAATCCAACCACACCCCCGTCCCTCCCCAGGCCCACTGGCGTCTGGTCTTGGGAAGTTTGGGGGATTGGTGAAAGATGTGAATTGGGAGTCCGGGAGCATCTCCCACCATACCACCCTCCTCTTTTTTTTTTTTTTTTAATTTTTTAACATTTATTTATTTTTGAGAGAGAGAGAGAGACTGAACATGAGTGGGGGCAAGGGGCAGAGAGAGGGAGACTCTGAAGAGGGAGACTCTGAGCTGTCAGCACAGAGCCCGACGCCAGGCTTGAACCCAAGAACCGGGAGATCATGACCTAAGCCAAAGTTGGATGCTTAAACTGACTGATCCACCCAGATGCCCCTGATCCTCCTCTTTTTCCCAGACATTGTACTGTCAGGTTTATACACAGCCACCCCCTTCCCCTGCCCCCGTGGGATTTATTGTTTCCATCTTGCTGATTAGGAGATTGAGGGAATAGACTAAGTCATTGGTGGAGTCAGACCACCTGGAATTCTTTTCATCCCTCCCCCTGCCTCTGTACTTGGAGCACCAGGGGTCTTTGGTAGGTCCCACAGCTGGGAAAAGTCCTGTTCCTCTTACTCACCTACCCCCCAGCTTCTCCCTACAACTCCTCCCCCTTCCTGGGAGAGATTGTGACCAACAGTGTGTCTGGACTTGGTTGTGGAAGCCTTGGGCTTGCAGACAAGAGGCTGGCCCAGCCCTCTCTGGTCGCAGGGATCACCCCCCCCCCCCCCCACCGCTGCTGCCCCAGGCCCTGACCCAAAGTGGGGGACACTACCCTCCTAGGGGCAGAGCCCACATGCTAAGGGACCTTTAGAGATCATTTCTCCGACCCTCCCATCTCATAGATGAAGAAACTGAGGCTCGGGAAAGGGCACGTACTGGCTCAGCATCATGCTGCAATTGAGGGGCAGTGAGAACTCAAACCTTGAGGCTCTTGACTCCCAGGGCCCTGGGGTCTCTGGTCTGGGCTTGGAATTCCCTTCCCTCCCAAACAGGAGGATTAGGAGGACTAAGTCACTGAGGAGCTGATAGGGAACTCTTGTTAAAGTGTCCCTTATCAGGCTTTATCTTAATAATGGTCCTTAAGGCCACTTGGGATTTGAAGAGAGCTCCGGAAGTGGGTGGGAGTGGAGGCCTCTGGTGGTATGGGAAGAACAGGATTTTGCAGCCAGTCAGAGCTGGGTTCACACACCCTGAGTCTGCCAGTTACTAGCTGTGTGACCTTAGGTAAGTCACTGACCCTGAGGGAGTGCCTCTGTATGGCAAGGGGGATTTAGTGAGATCATGTGTGTCTCAATCAGTTGGTACTATCAATACATGTGAGTTTATTATCTGTTACCAGTAGAAAGGCAGAGGGGCCTGAGAGAGACCTTTACCCACCCCTACACCCTGGAGAGGCAGAAGCTCCCTTGAGGACCACACTTTGTGCTTACACTTGGTTGTGTGGCTTTGGCTTTCCCAGCTACTCCATGAGGTAGCTGTGTTGGTCCTTTACAGATGAGATTGAGGCTCAGAGAGGCTGATTCATTTGTCCAAGGCCTCCAATCCAGGCTTCCTGATTCCCAGGCTTTTCCCCTCTTGACTTCATCGTGGCTGCCTCTCCGCCATATATAAGGTAGGGATAATTGTGCCTTGAAGGAACAAAGGAAAGGGTTTTTGGAAATTGAGACTCGCACCCTGGCCCAGAGAGATTATTATGTCATTGTCAGGAGCAGATACTGACCCGGAAACTCATTATGACATTTATTAATATTATTGTAGCTAATTCCTCCCTGCACTACTGCTGGTTCCTGCAGCCGCCTGAGGCATGGGATCCTCCTCTCCTTGTTGGGGCACTCCCTGCCCCCCCATATTTACCTTAAAACCAGCCTGTCAGCTCTGCAGCTCTGCTCTAGGGCGGGGCTTCCCACTGAGGGGAGGGAGGAGGGGGATTTCCCTTCTGCAGAAGTGGGGTGCAGAGCTCCCCCTCTTTGGGCAGGGACTGAGGCTGCATGTAGCCCCCCTGATCCCTTAACTTCCTTGGACTTAGGACCATTGCAGTGTTTGGAGTGAGACCCAAGTTCCATTGTGGGCTCAGCCACTTCCTGGTTGAGTGACCTTGAGCAAGTCACTTTCCCTGGAGCCTCCTTGTGCTCTTTGTGAAAAGGGAAGTCAGACATACCTTTCAGGTTTTTTGTTGGGTGTTCTGTGAGACTGAAGAGAAAGAGAAACTTCCACGTGAAGGTTTTTGTTATACTCATTTCCCTTTGTCTTGGAGAATAAAATCTCCATACGTTCTGGGTTCTGCTCCTATTGGAAGGCCCTGGGTTGTTCACCAGTACAGAGGGGCTTAGGACCTCTGAACACCCTGAATCCTGGCTCCCGGGCCTGGCCAGTGGTCAAATGTGGTGGGGGAGCGGGGTCAGGCCCAGGCCTGGAGGGCTCCAGCTCCTGAGTAAGGCCACCTGGGCAGCTGTTCCCTCCCCCCGTCATTCCTCTCCCCTGAGTCAGGCCTGCCTGGCTGTGGGCGCGCCACCACCCCCGCCCCTTGCTCTGGAATGGGGCAGGTTGAGGCCTCACCCCATGGAGGATGTTGCCAAGACAGTGTGTACGCATGCGCACAAATGTGCCCTTGGCCTTGGGGGTTGGGGGCTCCCTCCCCCTTTCTTCCCTGTCCCCAAGCTCAGGAAAGCCCCACAGTGGTGGGTACATGCACCTGCCTTTGTGTACACACAGCCACCTGGCTGGGCCCTGTGTGAGTCTGCGGTCCTGCTCCTGTGTGAGGACACGGACTAGGGTGGCCTGGGTGTGCTTTGTGGACGTGGTCCTGCGAGCACCCACCTGTGTGTGGGGGGGCCCAGTGGGACATTTTGGAGGTGCAGGCGCACATACTTCTGCTGGTTGGACTATATCTGAGCTCACGAACTTGCATGTGTGCTTCCTGGTGTGCCCTTCATCTTAGGGGGTGTGGCCGAGAGCAAGGTGTCTTCTCTGATCCAGGAAGCTTCCTTCCTCTGGCAGGTGGGGGAGGAGGGGAGGCGGAGGCTGCAGGCTGAGCCAGGAGCTTCAGCCCCAGGCTGTACCTCTGGACTGTGCCATGGCAGAAGGCTCTAAATACAGCCTTGGGCAAGGTCCTTCCACTCTCTGGGCCCCAGTTTCTTTGTGAGGTCCCTGCCCTCCACTGGAGACTCTGGTTGCTGAGCTCCACCCTTAGCAAGTCAGAGGTGTGTGGACCCGAGCCTTGCCTTGCCTTGCGAGGCTCAGAGAGGCCTCAGGCTCTGGCCAAGCTGTGGGTGTGGGGGGAGGGGTGTTGCTGGAGCAACCAGATGTTATCAAGTGTGAGAGCCTTGGATCCTCTGGGACTTTGCAGCTGTGGCCCTGACTGCCAGCTTGGGCCTGAGACCTTGAGCTGATGTTCCCCCATGCCCTGAGTGGAGCTCAGCCCTGAGTTTCCTTGGTTAGCGGGTAGCTGAGGATGACTGTGTCCTGTGTGGGTAAAGCCTTCAGTTTTGGAGCCAGCCAGGGCTTGGGAAGTCACCTAGCTCTCGGAGCCTCACAGGTCCATGATCTACAATGGGAGAGAATCCTCGAGAACCTGCCTCCAAGGGCTATTGTAAGATCCAGGAGGGCAGAGACTGCCTTCCCCCAGCACCTGGCATTAATCACCCTACAAGTATGAGGCCTATTGCTCTTTTCAGTCTGAGCGGGACTAATAAGGGGGCAGGTGAGTCTGGCCTCAGAGAGGGAAGAGGGGAGGCTGTGGCCAAGAAACTTTGAATTTCTGGGGATGAGAGGGTCCCTCAGCCCTTGTTCAGAGGGGAGATAGGGTTTGTAGCTGGCATGGCAGACAGAGCATAACTTTTGGATTCCAGTTGTCCTGAGTGCAAATACCACCTTGGCCTTTCCCAGCTTGCCCCTTCTAGCCTCCATTTTGTCATCTGTAAAATGGGGACAAAAGGGCCTATTTCCAGGATGCCTGGGTGGCACAGTCGGTTAAGTGTCCAGCTCTTGATTTCCGCTCAGGTCATGATCTCGAGGTCGTGAGGTCCTGAGGTCAAGCCCCGCATCGGGCTCCACACTGGGCTCAGAGCCTGCCCAAGATTCTCTGTCCCACTCCCTCTGCCCCTTCCCAACTATGACAGCATTTTTTCTCTGTCTCTCAAAAAAAAAGTGCCCACTTCTTAGGATTGTTGTTTAGATTGAAGTGATTTGTGGATTTACATACTATCCAGCTGCATAAAAGTTTGTTTTCTAGAGAGCAAGGGCTCATCCTCTGAGTGGTCTGAGAGGTGGGGCAGCGAATGGGGAAGGGGCTGCAGAGGGGTCTTGCAGCATGAGAGCCACTGTGAATTCTTAGATCCTTAGGGGCTCAGAGAGAAAGGTGTGGTGAGGGGAGTGTCCTGAGGTTAAGTTTGGGGGACAGCACTTCACAGACTTTCTCTTCCACCTTCTCAGCTACTCTTTTTGGAGTTGTCCAGGGGATCTCTTAACACTGTTCCTACCCAGTTTAACCTTCATTGTTGACCTCCTGGGGCTCTTTGAATAAAAGCCAGACTCTGCCATGGCCTACCGGGCCCCACCTTGACCTGGCTCCTGTCATTCTCTCCCTTGCTCACCGTATTTCAGCCCCACTGGCCTCCTTTCTATTCTGGGAGACCCCCCCTCCCCCCCCCCCCCCCCCCCCCGCCCCGACTCCTGCCTCAAGGCTGACACTTGCTCTTCTGTCCCTAGGGCTCTGTGCCCAGCACTTACCCTGGCGGGCTCCTCCTCCTTCAAGTTTTGGTTCCAATGTCCTTTCCTTAGAGAGACTTTCCTTGATGCCTCTTATAGGCACCCCCTTCTCTATCATAGCTTCCCAGTCTTCACTAATCTAAAATTATAATTAGTCTACCTCATTCATGTATTCATCAAATGTTTTTTGAACTCACAATATGTGACAGGCACTGATTTAGATGCTAGGGATGTACTGGTGACCAAGACAAAGTTCTCCATTTGCTATAGCTCTCAATACTAGCTCGATAAATTCTGCTGATTGAATGAATGGGTACAACTGTCTTATAAAGAGGGCTTATTGGCCTTGTTTCCATTTGAGGTCATGACTTGTGTGTGATGGAGCTGGATTTGAACTTGAGCCCGACTTCCCTCCAGTTCCCTCCTCCCACCTTCCACTTTTACTGCCCTCAGCTGTGAGCTGGTTTCTTGGCTAGTTCTGTTCTCCCTACCTGGTGATTCATCAGAGTCACCAAGTCACAGAGTGAGGCCAGTGGGAAGGATCCTGGGCTGGAAGAGCAGGAGGGGGACGATGAAGCCTACCTCTGCTGTGTGACCTTGGATAGTTCATAGTGCTTCTCTGGGCTGCTTCCACCTGACCAAAGTGGGAAGAAAGTCCCGAACATACACAGGAGGAGTTGTTCCCACCGGCCACTGTGTTTCTGCTCTGGGCATCTCCCTGGCTTCCTAGTACTGTGTCCTGGGCTGTGTCCCAGCGGCTTTCTCCAGTGAACTTGCCATCACAGGCAGTTCTGGGCTGCCTGGCTGCTCCACCTCTGAGTTCCTTCCCCAGGGAATTACCCTCACCAGCCAGGAGGACTTGGGGATCATGCCAAGTGTATTTTAGTGGCTCTTCCACCCACCATCTGGCAGCTGGGACCCCTGCCATAGCTCTGGCCCCTGATGGTTTAGTAAAGGACTTGGGGACGGGTTAATGGTCTGCTCCTGGGACTGAGTGTCTTCAGCCCTGCTAGTCATACTCTCCACCAGAGCCGAGCATCTGCAGACTCGGGGCCTCAGTTTCCCCGTGAGAATCTGGGATGGTTCTTGCTACTGCACTCCACTTGAGGGGCGGGGTCGGTGGGTGGGCGGGACCAGTGGCGCAGGTGGGAGGAGGACCTGGAGAGCAGCCCCTCCCCCTCCCCTGCCTGGCGCTGGCTCTGCAGCTGGGCGGGCGACTCGCACCACTCGGTGCTGGGTTACGGTGAAGGCGGCGCCCGGCGCTCCGGAGAGGTCGGAATAGGGGACGGCCCGAGTGGCGCCCGCAGTCATGGTGGTGTTCCTGGGCCGCCGCCTTCCGGTGCTCCTCGGGCTCTTTAAGAAGAAGGGTGAGTGGGTGTGGCTGGGGAGGGGGAAAAGAAGGACCCCGACACCTCTATTTGCCAGAGCCTTCTGTAAAAAGGGGATCAAAGCCGGGGAAGGCTAATGGGTGGGGGATGGGGGGCAGTAATGAGGCCAGATTACCCTGTCCTCCCCTGTGCCTTTGTCCAGCGGCTTTTCCGCTGCCTTTGTCTGGGCCCTGCTTCGGTTTGGGAGGATGGATCCAGATGTCTCTGACCTTGAAGCCTGCAGCCCTTGGGTGAGACTGCCTCCCTTCAGGGGTACCCACACTGTACTGGGTACATCCCAGTACTTCAGTTCTGAGAGGCAGGGCACCCTCTTCCAGGTCAATCAGCGTGTGTGGAAGGATGGGATGTGGGGAGCAGAGAAGAGAGAAAAGTAGTGCCCCTGGAATTTGGGGCGTGATCATTGAAACGCTGTTTAGAGGCCAAGGTGGGGCCCCTAGAGAAGTTTTGGAGGGCGGGGTCAATGCCTGCTTACTGCTTCTCTAGGAACTGGGCTTTCAGGCCTGGATTAAGACATGGGGGCCATGGTTTATCGGACTTTTGCCGGGGGTGGTGGGGGGGAGGCGGGCAAGCAAATGTCCTTGGTTGGAGTGTGGTCCAGGTGTCCCCTCTGGGAACCTGGAGTTTAGTCTTGGCTCTGATTTGCTGGGTGACCGTAGGCAAGGCCTTTCCATCGATCTTGTTTCCCCAACTTGTAAAATGCAGGGATTAGGTGAGACTCATCGGGATTGTTGGGAGACTTAGGAGCTCTGACCTTGTAGGGTTCCTGCAGGTTCCCTGGGCAGGAGCTGGCTGTTGAAGAGTGGGCCAGGGAAGAAGAAATGGGCAGGTGTCTGAGCTGAAGACCCTCATCCTGGGGCGTGGCCCTTTAAAGGGCTTGTTTTGTTCCTGCCCCTCTCTACAAGGTGCTGCCAAGGTCACATGACCCTCCCAGCGCTTTTGCTTATGTTGTGGGTTCCATTTAAAAGGGGGGCTGGGGCTGCAAAGTGCTGACACAGCCCCCTATTCCCAGGATTAGATGACCAGCTTCCCTATGGGCGGGGCCTGTAACAGGATCCTTTGTAATGGATCCCTGGCTCCTTTGCACCAGGGGTTGGGGCCTCCCGGAGAGGGGGATGCCTGGGACTGTTCTCCCAAGAGAGGCTGGAGCTGCCTTGTCTGGGGCTAGAGGGGCCCGGAGGAGGGCCTTCTTCCCTCCCCTTCTTTCCTCTAAGGGATAGCCACATGGGTGAGTAGGGGACATAAGAGGCCATGTCCCTTATTTGTCCCTCCTACCAGGACTTCCTGGGAATTCTGGTTGTGACCTCTGAAAGCCCACACCCTTTCCTAGTGTCCCACAGTGTCTTCCTGGGCCTGGGCCAAGGGGGTGTTTGAAAGGGGTGGTTTTTTTTCTGTAAAGTAAAGCTCGGGGTGTGGAGACAAGACAATGTATTTGCTACGGGCTATGTGTATACAGGGTGCCTTACATCGGGCCCTGTGTGACATGTGGATACACAGTCGTGTATGTACTTGGGTATTGTTTGTATATGTACAGAATGGGAACTGTAGCTGTTGTGTATAGACCTAGGGACTGGCTGTGTTCTCTGGGGGCCCCTGTGTTCGATGTTGGTTCCCAGATATGTTTATACTGGGATGCTGTTTGTGTATGTCCTGAAGCCTGTGGGTGTTGTGTGCATATATGGTGGGCTTGTGTGCCCTGGGTATGGGGAACTTTGTGTGGTGTGGGTACTCAGATGTGTACTCTTGGGTACAGTTTGCGTATGTGCATGGGGGCTGTGTGTATCGCGTGTATAACTCAGAACTGTGGGTTGTGTCTACAGATTGGGGGAAGCAGGCCTTGCATGTGTGTGCAGGGACCGTGTGCAGTCTTGGGACTGGGGGTGTGTTGTGGTGGAGCCTGTGCATCCCCAGGCCTCACTTCTCTTCCTCCTCTGTTCCGCTAGGCTCTGCCAAGGCTGAGAGTGACAAACGTCTAAGTGTGGGGTCCGGCCAGGGGCCAGGGTCTGTAGTGGATGAGCACCAGGACAATGTCTTCTTCCCCAGTGGGCGACCGCCTCACCTCGAAGAGCTGCACACGCAGGCCCAGGAGGGGCTCCGTTCCCTCCAGCACCAAGGTAGCCTTCACTTCCCCTCCAGTATCCCTCTTAGCTCTCCAAGGTCAGGGACCTAGCCCGACACACCTTTCTGGTGTCTTCCAGAAAAACAGAAACTGAATAAAGGTGGTTGGGACCATGGAGACACCCAGAGCATCCAGGTGAGCTCTGCCCCCAGCTCAGTCCTGACTCTGCTTTTCCCTTCCTGCTGAATCTCTGGCAAGTATGGTCTTTGAACCCTTTTGGATCTCAGTTTCCTTTTTGTATCACGAAGGGCTGGACTAGATGACCCCTCAGGGCTAGTCCAGCTGATAACCCGCTCAGTGCTAGGTGAAGCTGGGGAGAATCCAAGTCAAAAGTTCCAAAGGGAAGCCCTGAAGAGGCAACAGCAGAGGCCCACGTAGGCCTCTGGGATGTCTGAGGCCAGGGCCTGATCTCCTTCTTCCCTCAACAGTCCTCCCGGATGGGGCCAGATGAAGACAGCATCTCTTTCTGCAGCCAGACCACATCCTACACGGCTGAGAGCTCCACAGCAGAGGACGCTCTCTCCATCCGCTCAGAGATGATCCAGCGCAAAGGTGTCTGCTCACCAGCCAGGATTCCCGGCGGGGGAGGGGGCAGTGGGCACCACCTCGGTCCCAGCACCTGCTCCTTGCCCCATTTCCTCTTCATCTGGCATTTCCCAAGGCTCTGTGAGTCAGTGAATCCAGGAAACACAGTATCCTGCGTTTTTCTTGGAGACTCACCATGCACATTAACTGCAAAGCAGGACAGTTAGGAGTCAGGAAACCTGGGTTTGAGCCTGGTGTTGCTGCTTCCCAGCTGTGTGACCTTGGGCTAACCCTTAACCACTCTGATCTTTGGTTTGATGTTCTATAAAAATGAGGTTAAGAGTACTTACATTATTGGAACGAGTGCCAAGTGTTCAGCATGCTAACACATAATAATTGTTCACTAAGTGGAAATTATCACTGGAAATTATCAGCCTTCTAGAAAAGAAGTGTTTAGCTTTGTTTAACCTAGCTTGGCCCACGCCTCCTTGATTATGGAAATCTTTTTTTGCAGAGCACTGATTAGTGATTCCACAGAAGTAGTGCTCTGCAAAATGTGTCCTGAGACCTGCTCTAACGGTTTCTCTCCCCTGGACTGGCCCCCAGGGTCCACCTTCCGACCCCATGACTCATTTTCCAAATCGTCCGGGAAGTCGGGGCGGCGAAGGCGCGAGAGGCGGAGCACGGTGCTGGGACTGCCGCAGCACGTGCAGAAGGAACTCGGTGAGTCTGGCGGGGAGGAGGGCAGTGGTGGTGAGTCGGGAGCTCTGGCTGAACCCTCCGCTGACCCCCCCAGTCCTCCCTGTCCCTCGCAGGTCTGCGGAACGAGCGTGAGGCACCAGGTACCCCTCGGCCTCCTGGTCCTCGGGATGCCATCCGCATCCCCACGGTGGATGGCCGTCCAGCGGGCCCGGCCTCAGGGACAGGGGCCCGGGTGTCCCTGCAGGCGCTGGAGGCACGGGCCCAGGCCGGTGCCGAGGCCGAGGCCATGCTGCAGCGCCACATCGACCGCGTCTACCGGGATGACACCCTCGTTGGGCGGTCCACAGGAGCCCGGCCCCCGCCAGTGACACGGCCCATGTCCTTAGCGGTGCCCGGACTGACAGGAGGGGCAGGGCCTCCAGAACCCCTGAGCCCAGCCATGTCCATCTCGCCCCAGGCCACCTACTTGTCAAAACTGATTCCGCATGCTGTCTTGCCGCCCACGGTGGACGTGGTGGCCCTGGGCCGCTGCAGCCTGCGCACACTGAGCCGCTGCAGCCTGCTGTCGGCCAGCCCGGCCTCTGTCCGCTCGCTGGGCCGCTTCTCCTCAGCCTCCAGCCCGCGGCCCCGCAGCCGCCATCCTTCCTCCTCCAGTGACACCTGGAGCCACTCTCAGTCCTCTGAGACCATTGTGTCTGATGGCTCTACCCTCTCCTCTAAGGGTGGCTCTGAGGGTCAGCCCGAGGGCTCTCTGGCTAGCAGTAGCGCGGCACCCCCTCCCCAGGCGGGCAGTGGGAGGGGCTCTCCCAGCGGGGGCAGCACCGCCGATGCCTCCGACACTGTCAGCGTTCGGAGCAGTGGGCAGCTGTCCGGCCGGAGCGTGTCCCTCCGTAAGCTGAAGAGGCCCCCCCCACCTCCCCGCCGGACCTACTCACTCCATCAGCGGGGCTCAGCAGCACCCGATGGGCCCTTGGGGTTGCCGCCCAGGCCTGAGCGGAAGCAGCAGCAACAGCTGCCTCGGCCACCCACCACTGGTGGGGCAGAAGGGACGGGGGCAGCTCTGTGTCCCTCCAACTCAGCAGGCACCTGGGTGCCTGGCTTGTCTCCAGGTGGCTCCCGGCGTCCCCCACGCTCCCCAGAACGGACGCTCTCACCCTCCAGTGGGTACTCGAGCCAAAGTGGTACTCCTACCCTCCCTCCTAAGGGTCTAACAGGGGCCCCTGCTTCCCCAGGCAAGGCCCAACCCCCTAAACCAGAACGTGTCACTTCCCTTCGTTCCCCTGGGGCCTCTGTCTCTTCTTCCCTCACATCTCTATGTTCCTCATCCTCTGACCCAGCCCCCTCAGACCGGTCTGGTGCACAGATGTCGACTGCCCTGGGTGACAGGTTTGCCATACCTCCTCACCCCAAGGTGCCCGCCCCTTTCTCCCCACCCCCTTCCAAGTCCAAGAGTCCTAAACAAGCTGCCCCCGCTCCTGCCACTCCTGCTGTGGTCCCTGGGCCGGTCTCTACTGCTGATGTGAGTCCCGAGCCCCCACCAACTCCGCAGACCTCCCTGACCCCGCCACAGGAGTCACCCAGTGCCCCCAAAGACCAGTCACCCCCACCGTCCCCACCTCCATCTTATCATCCTCCCCCACCACCCACTAAGAAGCCTGAGGTCGTTGAGGCCCCATCTGCCCCAGAGACTGCTGAGGAGCCCCTCCAAGACCCCAACTGGCCCCCACCCCCGCCTCCTGCACCGGAGGTGCAGGACCTTTCCATGGCTGACTTCCCCCCACCTGAAGAGGCCTTTTTCTCTGTGGCTGGCCCTGAGCCTGCAGGCCCTTCAGGCCCCCCAGAGCCTGTTAGATCCCTGGCTGCTTCATCCTTCTCAGTTGCTGTCTCTTCCCAGAGCCAGCTTCGCGGTTCCCCAGACCCTCCTCCGGCTCCACCAGCCCCACCTCCAGCTGTTTCTGTCTCGGGGCTTTTGGCCAAGCTCCCACGGAAGGAACCGGTGGGCTGCAGCAAAGGCAGCGGGGTTCCCAGGGAGGATGCTGGCGCACCCCTGGTCACGCCCTCACTCCTGCAGATGGTTCGGCTGCGCTCTGTGGGCGCTCCTGCGGCTGCTGCAACCCCGGCCTCCGGGCCGTCAGCCCCCCAGAAGCCGCTACGAAGGGCCCTGTCAGGGCGGGCCAGCCCAGCGCCTGCCCCCTCCTCAGGGCTCCATGCTGCTGTCCAACTCAAGGCCTCCGGTCTGGCTGCCAGCAAGGACCCTGCGAGTGCCCAGCCCAATGGACCGCCTGAGGTGGAGCCACGGTCTCCCCAGTCCCCTGCCTCTATGGCCAGCTTCATATTCTCCAGGGGCACCAAGAAGCTGCAGCTGGAGAGGCCAGTGTCCCCTGAGACCCAGGCTGACCTCCAGCGGAATCTGGTGGCTGAACTTCGGAACATCTCAGAGCAGTGGCCACCCCAAGCCCCAAAGAAGCCACCTAAAGCTCCCCCACCCGTGGCTCGCAAGCCCTCTGTGGGAGTCCCGCCATCCACCTCGCCCAGCTTTCCTCGGGCTGAGTCCCTTACTGCTCCTCCCACCAACGGGCTCCATGCTGAAGACAGGACTAAGGGGGAGCTGGCGGAGAATGGAAGTGTCATGCAGCTGGTGGGCCTGGAGGAGCAGAAGCTGGGCCCACCTGGCTCAGGTACGGTGGATGGGGGTGGGGGTGGGTCCCCATCACTGGTGTTGGGAAGCAGGTGTCTGAAGTCCCACTACTGGGAATTTGTTACTGGATCTTTAAGATTTCCCTGGTCTCGGGCTGCCTGGGACGAGTGAGCGATCACCGTTGATAAGCTAGTGAAGGAGCATGGTATGTTGGGCTTTGAAGTCAGACCTACTGAGTTTGAACTCCAACTTTGCCATTTTATCTACCCATCCTGGCCTTAAGTTCCTCACCATAAAGTGCAGGGCAATGATGCCTACATTAGCATGTCAGAGGTATTGTTTGTAAAACATCTAGCTGGTGCTGTTGGCATCGGTCAGTTGAGGAGGTGAGGATGTGCCTTGGGCTCTTAGTAGCCAGAACTAAGCCAAGAGGCCCCTTGCTGAATGTCCCTTCTTTTCCCCCTGCCGCAGACCCACAGAAAGAGCTGGTCTGACCACCAGGCACCTCACTGGCACTGCTGACCCATCCCAGGAATACAATCTCAGGGACCTGAGCAGCTCCAAGGATGAGACGATACGGCAGACACTTAACCTAGTAGAGAGGATGCCTGCAGCCTTAACGTTCACAGCCTTCGATATTTATGCAAGCCTGGTGTTGATCCTGCCCTCCAAGTCATCCAGCTCATGCCTTTTCCTCCCTGGATGGATTCCCCTCTGGCAGCTGCTGCTTGTCTTGGCCTTAGCCTCATCTTGAAGGAGGTAGCTGGTGGGAGTGGGTGGCTGCGCCCCCTGCTGGCCCTGAGGCCACACGGTTGGGAGGAGAGCGCCTCACATGAATTTTTCCTCCCCCCCCCCCCATGTCCAAATCATGCATACTGTAGTCCAGAATCAAAGCACTTTTGACAAGTGGCTGCATGTCCATCCTCCAAGGCCCATGAAGCCTCATTCTAAGGGCCTGTTTACATGGCGGCAGCATCAGTCCCTGGTAGCCAGCCCATAGCTGGGACCAGTCTGCTCCCTCCGATCCAGTTTGCTCATTTCCTAGTTCTTGGAGGTGGGCGAGTCGTTGTATTCCCACAGGTTTCTCCAGGCTGGAGGTAGGAGCGGGGCTGTGGAATTCCAAAGCACAAAAGGGGCAGCAGGGGTTAGCCCTCCTGTGCCTCAACTGACCACCAACCACCTGCCTTCCAGTTCTGCCAGGTGCTCCATGCAGGGGACAAGAAGTGGGGACTGCCTGGGCCCAAATGAGGGAGGGGGTGGGAGGGAGAAGAAGAGAGGAGGTCCACAGGCTCTGTCCTCAGAGAGTGGGAGGACAGAACAGGGAGGCCTCTCAGCGGGCACTTGGTAATGCCAAGCATCTGCCCCCTTGTTTCACTTGATCAGGTTGGGGTGGGCAGGCAGGCGCAACACTTCAGAGGCAGGAGCCCATGGGCTGTGGCAAAGCTGTGTCCCTTTCAGCTGTGCAGGAAGCCCTGAGGGAGGCGGGTGGAGGGTCTGGCCAGGGGAGCGCTTATTTGGGCAGTGGGCCCAGACCTGGCCCTACAGATTACATTCTCTGACCTTTCTCTTTACTCGGTGCATGTTCTTTCTGCAGCTGCCTTTCAGCACAGGTGGTTTCACTGGGGGGAGCTGACGCTGAGTGACAAGGATGGGAAGGAAGCCAAAGGTGCATTCTATTCCAGACTCTTCCCTAGTCAGTGAAGGGGGTTCAGTGCTCCTGGGGAGCAGGCTGGGCGATTGCCCCCTGGCCATCAGCTTCTGCTACTGAGGTCTCCTCTAGGAATTTTAATGACCTATTTTCAGCCTGTGCCTCCTACCTAGGTAAGCTGGCTTCCCCACTGGCCCCGGTGCCTCCCTTCACAGTAGTGTGACTGCCACCAGGGCCACCCCTTCTGGCCTGATCCTCTTTCCTCAACAGTGACTTGGGCTTGAGGAACCTCACTTTTAGCTGCTTCTGTGGAGAGGCCGAACCCCTCCCAGAACCAGAGCTGGGAACACAGGGGATGTGGTACGAGAGCCCAGGTTCCCGGGGCCCTCCCTCACTGCGGTCTTCTCCCTGTGGCTGTAAACCAGCGTTCTGTAAACCAAGGTTTCCCTTGCCCTTTGGGTAATGGAGAGCGGCTGCTGGGTACATGTCGCACCTGTCCAGTGAGCCGGGGAAAGAGGAGAGTCAGTCAGTATGCACTGCTCTGCTCAGAGCTCCTGACCAGCCCCCTGGGAACCAAGACCAGGCCAAAGCCTCCACGAAAGAAACCTGGCCCTGGCAGCAGCCTTGGAGCTGTTGGAGATGGAGATGGGAGGGAGCCCAACTTCTGTGTCTCTTCCCCCCCCCCCCCCCCCCACCGTTACTTGAGCTCCTTATCCTCAGTTAGAATCTTCTGAGCTTGTTTCCCCACTGGGTGGGACAGAGTACAAAGGAGAAGGGAGGATCTAGAAGAGGCAACCCTTCTTTGTCCTCTGGGGTAAATGAGCTTGACCTAGTGCAAATGGAGAGACCAAAAGCCTCTGATTTTTAATTTCCATAAAAATGTTAGAGAGAGAGAAGTATATATATATATTTCTTTAAATTTTTGAGTCTTTGATATGTCTATACAAACAATCCATTCCCTCTGCCCTGAAGCCTGAGTGAGACACATGAAAGAGCTGTGTGTGTGTGTTTCATTCAAAGGTGTTAATTAAATGATTAAAACGTGGCTGTGGTTTGCTGTTTCTTAATGGAGGGACAGGGTGGTGGTCTGGGCCCACTATTATGAGAGGATGTTCTTTCTGCCTCCTGTAAGCACCGGACCCCAAAGTGGGACTCTTCTGCTTTTATCATGAAGGAAAAGTCAAAGTGTTGGTCATCCATCCAATTCACTATCTCCCAACATTACAGGGTCAAAAGTCCAAGATCTGAGCAGCCTAGGTTGGGTGAGGGGCCCAGAAGCTGCTCCACACCTTTTCCTCTCTCCTGGGATGGTCCAGCTCACAGGCCTCATCCAGACACCTTTGTTCAGATAGTTTATTTGAATTCACGACAGTGATAGTGATTCTGATTGAGATGCCTATGGAGAAGTACCCCACCCTCTCTGAAGGAGGATTCAGGCTGTGCCCGCCCTACTTCCGATATTAATAACACACAGCTGGTTTAGGGAATGTCTCAACCCAACAGAATCAAGGCAGAGAAATTCCAGGAGCCCTGGGGGCTGGCCTTGCCCCCAATGCCAAGCCTCAAGGTTGGCGGCCACTGGGGAAAAAAGCTGCCAACCCCTCGGTAGACCACTAGGTTCTCTGTTTTCTCTTCCCCTTACTTTTGGAATCCCACAATTTCCTGTTGGGGAAAGGCTGTAATTAGCCCAGTTCAGGCACCAGATCCCAGACAGAGACAGCCGCTGGGATAACTCTAGGAAAACAGGAACCAATATTTTTCCAATTAGGACGACTGTGGCATAAGCCTTTTCTAGGACTTCTATTGAAACCAGATTTCTCCAGTCAGCTGCCGAGGGAAGAAGGTAGAGCTGAGCTCCCTGCTGCTGCCTCACCCGCATGACTACCTGGGAGGTCAGCGGCTCACTTCAGCCAGACAGGATGGTTCTGGATTCTGGGGAGGCTGAGCTGCCGCTTACTGAGTCCCACACCTGATAAAGTCCCAAACTTCCTGCTTCGGTGTCCTGGGAGATGGATAAATGGGTGACGGACGGAGCAAATTAAGACAGCAGATGACTCAGGGTGACGGGAGAAGGGAGGAAGGTGCCCGGTTGGCTAGCTAATGTTGCCCCCTTTCAGTGATTTACAGGAGATGCACCCCAGCTTGGTCATGAAGTTGGCTTCCTTCCACTGTGCGATGCACTCCTCGGAGGTTTTAAAGTCAGCCTGCATGGAATAAGCAAAAGCAGTGAATGTGGGGACAGCGGGACTGCAGGAGAGCAGGCTCTCTGATGCTCTAGCAGTGTGGACGGGCCGAGCTTCTCTGTGAGCTGCGCACCCAGCTCTCATTCTTCACCTCGGGAAGCTCATTTTAGGCATTTAGTTTAGGAAAACAGTCACGAGTAAGTGCAAAGGACTATGTACTGAGACCTCCATCTCAGCGTTCAAATAGTGAAAACCCAAAGAGAATCTCAACGTCTAATAAGGTTAGATAATTTCATTAAATTATAGTAATTATGATACAATAGTATATACAATAAGATCCCCCTCTCAGTGTTTAAAAAGATGGGGAAGTTTTTCTAGCACCAAGTTAAATAAACATATGGTGGGACTCAAACTGTAAATATATCATCTCCATGTATAGAAAAAGTCCAGAAAGAAATGACCACTAATGCTATTTTCTAGTATCACTAGGTGGCAACACTATGCATATTTCATTTTCTTCATATCCCCTCCACTTTAGACATTTCTACGATGAAAATTTTTTATTGGGGCGCCTGGGTGGCTCAGTCGGTTAAGCATCCAGATCTTAGTGATCTCACTGGTTTGTGAATTCCAGCCTTGCATCGGGCACTGTGCTGACAGTGTGGAGCCTGCTTGGCATTCTCGCTCTCTCCCTCTGCCCCTCCCACATTCTCTCAAAAATAAATAAACTTAAAAAAATTTTTGATTTTATAGCCAGAAAAAATAAGTGATTTAAAAAACCAGCCTGGAGGGGCGCCTGGGTGGTTCAGTCGGTTAAGTACGACTTTGGCTCAGGTCATGATCTTGCAGTGTGTGGGTTCAAACCCCATATCAGGCTCTGTGCTGACAGCTCGGAGCCTGGAGCCTGCTTCAGATTCTGTGTCTCCCCCTCTCTCTGTCCCTCCCCCACTCACACTCTGTCTCTCTCTCAAGAATAAATAAACATTAAAAAACATTAAAATAAAGCAAAACAACCAGCCTGGAAAAGCAGGAAAGGAGGGAGTGGGTAAAACCACCCGCCATATGCAGGAGGACGGATGGAAGTAGACAGCACTCTAAATGCCCCCTGCCCAGAAACATTCTGGCTGAGCGAGGAAATGAGGTATTAATTCCTCATTTGCTCATAATCACACATGTTGGTTCCATGAGGAGAGTGAACTGTTGCTACTTTGTTCACAGATGTAGCCCGTGTGCCCAGAACAGTGCTGGGCATACACAGCAGGGGTTCAGTATTTGTTGAGGGAACGAATGCACTCAGGGGTCACAGGGACAGGCTGTATGGAGTCCATGTCCCAGAGAGCAGACAAAGAATGAGTGGTTCTAAGATCAAGGTAGGCTGGGGGTGGTGGTGGGACCCTGGCTTCATCCCTGCTGGTGACCCTGTGTGGCCCTGGCAGGTATCCTGCCAGGTACAACAGGGACAGGCCTCTGATCACGGGCTGAAGATCAAGTGAGGAAACGTCTGAAGTCCCTCACACGGTGCCTCAAATAGCCCGTCCATGCTAGGTACGTGCGAGGGCTCCCGTGCTGCTCAGACACCTCCTCCGGGGCGGTCTGGACTGAAGGAAGAGAGGGGCTCAGACGCAGGAAGGCCCAGCGGGGGAGAGGGCAGTTGTGGACTCAGCAATAGCAGTCTGGGGACACGGTCCAGGCGGCCCAGGCCAGAGAGGGGGCACTGTAGCTTTTTACCTGCAGCTTCTCGAAGACCTTCTTCTTGGGCTTGAGCTCTTCATCCGGTTGGCCCTTCTCGTAGCCCTTCACGAACACTCGCTCCCCGGGAGCAGAGCCGGCAGGAGGGTCCAGAGGCTCAACCTTGCGGTTTACCCCTTCTCTGGGAAGACACACAGGAGAAGGAAAGAGTGAGACTATGGACTCCCTGCAGCGGCCGGCGAAGCCAGAGCACCGGGGCCTTCGCTGCGGGGCTTTAGGGCCTCCTCAACGCCAGAGGCCCAGGAAGTCCTCGGTGCCGTACCACATTTGTGCGTTGGGTTAACCGGGGCTAGACTGAAACCCTCTGTCAGGAGAGACACCGAAATCTAGGCTTTTAGGGGAGGAAGTATGACATAACAGAGACAGCAAGGCCTGAACAGCCAGTCAGAATTAGGCTTGAATCCTGGCTCCATCTCTCACTAGTAGAGAGACTTGGGCATGTACCTGCTGCTTTGAACCTTCAGTTCCTGTGGTAATAAAATTAACTTTGGGTAAAGCGCTTCACTCGCAGTACGTGCGTGGTGAGTAATTCCTTCACGCATCATGTTTTGGACAGTTTCTCCAAGTGTTCCGCCTGATGCCTGGAGGGCATCACGTGGGCCAATTCCCTGCATTTCCTGCCCCCCACGCTCAGGCCCGCGCCCCACCCCAAGCCCTCACTCACATAGAAGCACACAGAAGCATGCCTTGGGACTCGACACCCCTCATCTTCTGGGGTTTCAGATTGCACAGCACCACCACCAGCCTATCCCGCAGGTCCTCCTCGGGCACAAACTGCACCAGGCCGCTCACCACAGTCCGTGGTTCAGCTTCCCCCACATCGACCTTCTCCACATACAGGCTGTCTGCGTCTGGGTGCTGCCGGCAAGAGAGGTTAGTCCCGGACGGTATCGTGACGGAAGGGACCATGGGGGTCCGGCGAACCCTCTGACTGCTGAAAGGGGCATCTACTCTCCAACAGAGGCTCCTAAGGGACCCTCTGCAGCAAACTCTTTCCAGGTCCCAGAGAGCAGACAGGAGGATGGGCCTTGAAGCTCCATTTTACTCTCCCCCAAGAAGCAGGGTTTGACTAACATGAGGTGCAGGGAGTCTCCTGCACAAGTAAATGGCCTGGACTGTCTGGGCGGCTACCGCTATGGCCACGTGCTACACCGGCTGAGTCCTGCGTGGCCTGGAAGATGAGTGGAGGACAATGCTGGCCTCACCATCTGAAGGAGGCAGCCATCTCCAAGTACTTTCAGTAGTCTCTGTAGTGAAAAACAATGCTGGGAAAGAAAGAAAAGTCCACAACAATGGTCCCAGGTCGCTGGCTGCATAACCTTCTGTCTCTGGGTAAAAGGAAGTCCCTCTCCCTTCCCCATTTGCAGGGGTGGGTGGGATGGGGCAGGGAGACAAAGTGGCTGTTCCAAGATAAGGCCTGCAGCCAAGTCCAGACAAGCCAGTAGAGACCAGAAGAGTCTATCAGACCAGATTTAACTGATAAGCAAGCTCCCTCTGACTAATATCCTCTCCTCCCCAACCCCGGCTCTGAGTTCCTGGCTGTGTCTGGTTGCAAAAGGTCCGGAGGCAGCAAAGGGAAAAAAAGCCTGACACCTGGAACTAGACACCTGTGTTCTGACTTGCAATATGACCTCAGGGATGTTACTTCCCATCCCAGGCCAGGTTTCCTCCAGATGGAAACAGACAAACGTGACCCCTATCGGCCTCTCTGGGATGTGGTGAAAAATGAGTACCTTGTCCACACTAATGACTTTGCCCACACGGATATCCAGCCGGGATGGGATGACCTCCTCTGGTTCTGAATTCTTGGCAGGACCTTTGGCAATCGGCTCTGGGAAAGAAAAGAACCCCAAGGGATCAGAACTCTCTTCCTCTGCCATGACAGGCCAAATGCTGACCCCACCAAATGACGACACTAGCAGGGTTTAGTGCAGAATCCCCAGAATCTACCCATTTAGTTTTTTCTTTTTTTTTTTTTTAAGTAATCTCTATGCCCGACATGGGACTTGAACTCATGAACTAGGCGCCCCTACTTATATCTTCTCTAAAATAGGACTGGCAACCTTTGGGAAGGGACAGTAGTAGCTTTGCTACCTCTAGGTGTTTCTATTCATGCATCCCACATGAATTGATGGAGTCTTTTCTGGGAGAGTCACACAAAACCATCCAAGTTAGTAACTCAGCATCATGGGTCAATGGATGGCCAACTAAGAGCCAGTCAGAAGCCCATGCAAGGGAACTGGGCGAAGCTGAAGATGAGCTTTCCTAAGGAGCTGTGCAGACTCTGCCTGAGCAGTTGTGTTACCCTCATGGTCTAACCCAACTGGTCTCTTAACTGAAGAGGATTTTGTGAAGTATGAGATCACAGGCCATGTCTCACACAGTAGACTGGTATGGCAGGACGTAATCACTTCACAGCATCGCCCAAACCAAAATCCAGATGACTCCAGCTCCATTCCAGGAGTCAATGGGGTACGATATTCCTGTACTTCGGGCCCCCTGGCTTCTCGGGCTCTCAATTTAAGGCAGACCTTCTTCTGAAGCCCACTGACAGGCTTTCTGTCCTGATGATGCCAAGCACCCCTTGGCCCTCCCCCTCCCTGGCTCGCCTTACTCTGCTTTGAAGGGTCTGGGTAGGCAGCGCTGGCCAGTTTCTTCAGTGCAGGAGTATTAAACTTTTCCCGGATAGGATCCAGCAACTTGTTCAGGGCGACTTCAACAGAATTCTTGAGGTCTCCAGGGTGTACAACCTGCAAAAGCGTCCAAAGGCTCTGTGAGATGGGGCGCGTGGGATGGGGCACAGGACGTCCAAGTCCACTAAGGATAATGTGTGTGGAGGGTGCAGGGTGTTTCCCCAGCGGTCTCTATTTTTTTTTAAGTTTATTTATTTATTTTCAGAGAGAGAGTGCGCAAGTGGGGAAGGGGCAGAGAGAGAGAGGAGGGGGGAGAGAAAGAGAGGATCCCAAGCAGGCTCCATACCACCAGTGCAGAGCCTGATGTGGGGCTCGAACTCATGAGATCATGACCTGTGCTAGTGGGCTCCCGGAGCCACCCAGACACCACTGCTCCCTACAGTCTTACTTGATCCTTAGAACAATCTTGTGAAGCTGACAAAGCAGAGAAGGGGAAACAGGTTCAGAAAGATTATCTCACTGTCTGAGAGTTAGGGTTTTTGACTCTGAATTCCATACCAACTTGAGGGTTTGTAGAGGCTGAATGTTTTTATTAGTCAAAGACTTCTAGTCCCTCCATTCATGCTTAGAAGAATGGCACAAACCAGAGGCATTTAGAGGCAGAGAAACATTCACATATGCAACCCAAGGAGACAGCCCGAGGGGGGCCAAGCCGCGTGAGCCAGAAGAAAGAAGAAGGGCTCTGGAGTTAGACCGGGGTTAGAGTTCCAGCTAGCTGTGTGACCCCTGGACCAGGCAGTTAACTCCTCTAAGTCTGGGATTCTTCACTTAAAAGCTGAAGATAACACCTATATCTCAGAGAGTCAGAATGAGGATTAAATCACATAACGTGGGTGAAAATGGTGAGGAGTGCAAGTATGCAGTTAAGAGTTGAGCAATTCAATTCTTCTTGTGTCCCATGACTCGTGCTTTTATATCCCAAATCTGGCCTGAAAGCACCTGTCAGCTATTCCGAGGTGATGTCTCTTAGGCATGAACACCTGTAATACAACAATACCTACATTTTTGTTTCTAATATTCATTTCCTTGGGAAATTTTTGAGAGAGAGGCAGAGCATCAGTGGGGGAGGGACAGAGAGACAAGGAGCCACAGAATCCGAAGCAAGCTCCAGGCTCTGAGCTGTCAGCATGGAGCTTGACACGGGTCTTTTTTTTTTTTTTTTAATTTTTTTTTTCAACGTTTATTTATTTTTTTGGGGACAGAGAGAGACAGAGCATGAACGGGGGAGGGGCAGAGAGAGAGGGAGACACAGAATCAGAAACAGGCTCCAGGCTCTGAGCCATCAGCCCAGAGCCCGACGCGGGGCTCGAACTCACAGACCACGAGATCGTGACCTGGCTGAAGTCGGACGCTTAACCGACCAAGCCACCCAGGCGCCCCTTGACACGGGTCTTGATCTCACAAACTGCGAGGTCATGACCTGAGTCGAAATTGGACGTTTAACAAACTGAGCCATCCAGGGGCCCCGGGAATGTGTAATTTTAACAACAGGAAAGCTTTAGACCGGCTCTGTCCAAGATGGGAGCCACTAGCCTCACGTGGATATTTCAGTGTAAACCGAAATGCAGTTTTTCAGCTGCAATGGGCATGTTCTAAGGCTGACCAGCCACACGTGGCCAGTGGCAGCTGTGTGAGGAGGCAGTGCATACAGACCATGTCCATGGTCACAGAAAGTGCTATTGGCTAGTGCTGCTCCAAGCTCTTTTTTCAGACACATTTCTTCTATCCTTCTCGTTACTCCCACAAATGACCATTCACAGGACTGAGGAGTACAGTGTGGGTTTTGTGGCCGGTCTCAGACTGCAGACAGAAGGGTTTCAGAGCAATGGCTGTGAAAAACATCCAAAAGATGGGCTTTGAGGGCCGCAGAGCTCAGAGGTCACCGAGCCTTTTCTTCTACTTGATGTTCTGTCCCTTACACAACGGTGTCCTGCAGTGGTCTTCCAGGCTCTGCCTGAACACCTCAGTGACGGGGACGCAAGGTCAAGTGAGGCAGCCCAGTCCAACACCACACAGTGGAGGTCACTGCACAGCTCTCCCTGATGTTGAACCCGAACACACCTACCCCCGTGGTCCCCGCCTGCAGACCTGGTTTAGCTTTCTGGTGCCACAGGAAGAAATCCAACCCCTCTCCCACGGGAATCTGTCATGTATTTGAGGATGACGGAACACAGGCCTGATTCCCAACTAAACATCCCCTGTTCTTTCAACTGTGCTCTTGTGACAAGGGCTTGGGTCTGTTCCCTATCACAGCATCCTCCTTCTCCCCACCAACACAGCCCAGATGGTCAAATAAACTTCAGAAAATTGAAGTTCAGGGCTGAATGCACAACCCCAAATGTACTCACAACAGTGGAGAACTGAATGATCAACTCTGTGGTTCCAGACTCTACACTTCAGATGACTTACACTAAGACTTCATTACGTTTCTGACAGCCTGATCACATTGCTGATTCAACCCAAAGTCAGAGTCAGTCAAAAGTCCCCATTTCATTCTCCACATGCACCATGGCCACATCTTCCCTTTATGACCTGGCCCTGCCTATCTCTCCCACAACACTCTGCCTCACCTTTTGGACTCATGTTAGATCAAACCACTTGTAATTCCATACTATGCTGTCTCACCTCACCATATCTTTGCGCAATTTCTTCCCTCTGTTTGGAGGCTGTCCCCTCTGTAAAGCTTGACCAGCCAGGCAATCACTTCCTCCTATTATATTTCTGGACCATACATGTACATCGTCATCATAGAGTCACATAGCAGTGATATTTGTTTCTATGTCTGCCTCTCCCACTGGACCATGAGCTTCATGAGGATTTTCTAAAATTTATTTATTTATTTATTTATTTATTCATTTATTTATTTATTTTTAATGGTTATATTTATCTTTGAGACAGAGAGAGACAGAGCATGAGCAGGGGAGGGGCAGAGAGAGAGGGAGACACAGAATTCGAAGCAGGCTCCAGGCTCCGAGCTGTCAGCACAGAGCCTGATGTGGGGCTCAAACTCACAAACCATGAGATCATGACCTGAGCCGAAGTCAGTTGCTCAACCGACTGAGCCACCCAGGCACCCCTTAAAATTTATTTTTGAGAGAGAGAGGGTACGAGTGAGTGAGCAGTAGAGAGAGAGAGGGAGAGAGAGAGAATCCCACGCAGACTCTGCACTATCAGCGTGGAGACCAAAGTGGGATGCTTAACCGACTGAGCCACCCAGGCATCCCCTTCATGAGGATTTAATCCTCTGTAATGCCAGCCCCTACCATGGTACCTAACAGATGGGCACCTAGCAATTCTTTTGTTAAACTGTCTGTTGAGATCATCAGTACCCTTTAGCTAGCTACCTTCCACAGGTGTTTCTTTTTTGAACCTGGACTTTGCATCTCTCCCTGAAATGCTTCATCTTGCTGGGTCTGGTTCTTCATTCCAGGCTAAATCCTTTGCAGAATGATGAGGACATCAATATACGAGCTTCGTGCCATCTGCCCATCTAAACTGTGAACCACCCGAATCCTCATTAAGACACTAACACAATACACATCAGCATCAAGCAGAGCCTTGCGGCGCATATTAGAAACCTGGCTGGGCCAAGATGGAGACGTCTATCAGAAGGAATTCAGTGGGGATTACTCCTCCTTTGGTATTACCTCATCAGCAAAGTCCTTTTCCAGGTCCAAGTAAGCGGTGTAGGTTTTGTTTCCACCCCATTTCTCATCTCGAAGGATCACAAACTCTGTAAGAAAATGGATCTATGCCAACAAACTCATTGATAATGGCAGAGTCAGCATTTCTAGCTCAAATATTATGGGTGTTTTAGTTTTTATTATATATTTTGAACTTTATATGGCATTTTATTGTTCTTAAATCAGATGAGCTAGCAAACCAGCTGGCACCCAAGCTCAAGGGGAAGGATCGTGCCTTACGTTTCTTTTTATTCCTCTAATTAAGCATGCCTGCCTTCATCTCTACACCCCTGCCCACCCTGACACCCCACTTAGAACCTAACCTTGCTAACAACCCCACGGGCAGTGAAATGACATCCCAACTCCAAATGCACGTCGGTATATGAGAAGTCAGAGCACAGAATCAGGGAAGCCATCGGCGAAGGAAGATTCTGACAAATCACAAGGGCGACCTCAGCACTACTTTTGCTACCTCGGCCTGGCCTCTGAGAAGCAATAAAAGGGTGTCTTACCAGACTTCAGGGGAAAGAGGACATGCTTGATGAAAGACAGAACTCCGTTGTTCTCCACGTTCCCTGGCTCACAGAAGGCCTTCTTTAGTTTTTTCTTTACATCCTCCTTCCGGTCAAGGAGATCAATCTTGGACTCCTAGAAGCCATGGAGGAGAAGGGACCTCTTATGGTGGGAAATGAGATATGCTCAACGAATCTGTGTATTTCCATTTTTTTTTTTTAAACGAAGGTTTAAACAGTAACAGCTTCAACAAAAGCAGAATTAATCAGAGTCAAGAGCCACTCACAATATTGCCCCCCAACAAAAACAATTAATTCAGTTTTCCTGTGTTCTTTCCAGGCCTTGTCTACTACACACAGAATCGTTACAAATCTGTAGTTCGAGAACAAATGTCTACTCTTTGCTTTGTCACTTGAGACTCTATCATAAGTATTTCTGAGTGGCTACCTCACCCTCACTTGTAATTTTTATGGTGTATTATACTCCTGATTACTAGTGACAATATAATTTCTTTAACGATTTCTAAACTGTTAGATTATGTTCTAATTTATACAATTTATATACATTACAATGAATATCTTTGCAGAGTTGTTTTTTTTTTTTCCTCCTTCTCTGAGATTATTTCCTTAAGCTACCCAAAACTGCTAGGCCCAAAACGATTTTCTGAAAGGGGAAGACTAATTGACATTGCCACAAACAATGTGTGAGGGGACTTGTTTCACAGCAAGCCCCCACACTAGGTACTGTATATTACCTAGAGCCATTTTTCCTTTTTAGGGTAATAGGAGTTGTTTCTTATTTTGAAGTGAGTAAACTCACGGATCTCTGGGTTCACAGTGGTTACCAAATTCCGGTCCACGTATGCCTGTGTATGAATCACCTGGGGTGCTTGTAAAAAAATGTGAATTACTGGGAGATGAGTCAAAATCTCTTGAGGTTGGGCCAGATATTTGTATCTTGAAAAAGCTCTCTGTGTGATTCTGATGCAGTTCGTGTTCAGGAACTGCTGCTAACTAACACGGACTTCCGGGGTTAAGATAGGGTGAGTGTCACCAAATAGGGTGAGTGATAGGATATTTTGTCAGAGAAATAGCTGATACATGGATTATCCTAACATAGAGAAAAACGAATGAGTATATTCCTTTAAAAATAATAAGAAAAGTTTCCATGCATATATTTACTGATCTCTGATCAAAGATTGAGAAGTCAGATTTAAAGAACTGGATGGGCACCCAAACGTGACTTCAATCGGAATCACCTAGTAGAATCTGAAAGAAAATACAGATTCCTGAGTTGTCTCCCAGAACCGCTTTATCAGAATCTCTAAGAACAGAGTCTAATCAATGCTTTCCCTACGTGGTTCTCGAGGTCAGCTGTGTTTGGGAACCCCGAACTCAAACTTCCACATCTCTGGGTTCCACAGAGCCCTCCATTCTGTACCCTTCGTGATCAAAACAAAAGTGCATTTTCCCTAAGCAGTACTTTTAAATGTTAAAAAATATTGTATTTGTCATATTAGTTATATCAGATATCACTCTAAGAATCAAGATGCTATTTGGTGAAATGTAACCCTCGCCTCATTAACCTCATTAGTAAGGCTGAGATTTACCACAGTCGATGAACGAAAACATTACTTTTGCTTGTGTGCTTTATCACACAATATCACAGCAGTAAAATTGTTAAGATTATGATTGGATCCTATCAGGACTGCTTCTGGGTCCTTCAATACTCAAGAACCACTGGAATTAATGGGATGAACCTCAGATTCCTTGGAATTCAAATCTATAAGAATTCAAGTTAGCCAGGTAACTGTTCTTTTGAGTCTTCAATATCTCCATCTCTTGCTGAAGATTTCTTTCTTTTTTTTTTTAATTTTTTTTTCAAAGTTTTATTTTATTTTTGGGACAGAGAGAGACAGAGCATGAACGGGGGAGGGGCAGAGAGAGAGGGAGACACAGAATCGGAAACAGGCTCCAGGCTCCGAGCCATCAGCCCAGAGCCTGACGCGGGGCTCGAACTCACGGACCGCGAGATCGTGACCTGGTTGAAGTCGGACACTTAACCGACTGCGCCACCCAGGCGCCCCAAGATTTCTTTCTTTTAAAGTTTAAGAGGGAGAGAGTGCACATGCACCAGCAGGGGCAGGGCAGAGAGAGAGAGAGAGAGAGAGAGAGAGAGAAGAGAGAGAGGGAGAATCCCAAGCAGGCTCCACACTGCCAGTGCAGAGCCCAATGTGGGGCTCAATCCCAAGAACTGTGAGATGATGACCTGAGCTGAAATCAAAAGTCAGATGTCCAACCAACTGAGCCACCCAGGCATCTCTCTTGCTGAAGATTTCTAAACTCAAGTCAGAGTTGGCAAACCTACCTCTTCTGAGGAGCTCATTTTGCTGCCAGTTAATCCTGGAACCATAGGATTCATCAGATGGACCCGTTTTGAGTAACCAAGTGCAGGGAGGTACTGAGGGGTTAGAAAGAAACACACAAAGCAAATGTTAGTATAAACTCCTCCTCAGTGTCCTGATCCCATCTAACTTGGCAAGCAACTTAATAGTTTGATATAGTCCTTCCAATCTCTTTTCCTACTGAGTAGACTTTTTTTCTTTTTTAAAAAAGTTTTTATTTAAATTGCAGTTGACATACAGTATATTAGTTTCAGGTGTACAATATAGTGATTCCGCACTTCTATACAACACCCTGTGCTCATCCCAAGTGCCCTCCTCAATCCCCTTCACCTACCTAACTTGCTCCCCCCACCCACCTCCTCTCTGGTAACCATCAGTTTGTTCTCTATAGTTAGGAGTCTGTTTCTTGGTTTGCCTCTCTCTCTTTTTCTCCTTTGCTCATTTGTTTTGTTTCTTAAAATTCCACATATGAGTGAAATCATATGGTATTCGTCTTTCTCTGAGTAACTGATTTTGCTTAGCATAATACTCTCTAGCTCCATCCACATCATTGCAAATGGCAAGATTTCATTCTTTTTTGTGGCTAATAATCCATTGCATTGGATATACAACCTTTCGATGGTGTATACAATAACATAAACAAAGTTTTCCCTACTGTTTTTCTACTAGTATTATGTTGTGAAGCTATTGGATTTACCCTACCACCATAAACAACTATAAAAGCTGGAAATATATAAAATGACCATTTGCAGGCATTTGACAGCAACAGGTGTAGGACTATGAATTTTGAGAGAAGGGAAAGCAAAGGTGACCCCACACTCACCCTGGCTTTCTCCTTGAGGGCATTTTCCCCAAACGAGGTGAGAGAAAGAGAGTCTGATGAAGGAGAGACAGACACTGGAGTCCTGGGCTGCCAGGAGGCTAGGACCGAGGAAAGGTTCTAGAGAGAAGTGAGCCCCCCACCCCCAAATCGAAGTCAAAATTCCCCACTCATTTATTAGCTGACTCATAGCGGTGTGTGCATACGGAGATGCCAGGAAGCCTATCAGAGAACAGGTGCTGGGAGGCTGGCGATCTGCGCACAGACTTCAGAGGCTGCACAGTGCTGGGGAGACAGAGGTTGAAGCTTAGGTCCACTCCAAGTGGAGAGGTCTTTGTGAACACCCTGAGATTTGAGTTTGAGATCCCAGAAAGGCTGTATCCTAGGAATAAGACCCACATTGTAGAAGGGCAAACTGAAACAGACTTGTTCTTTTTTTTTTTTTTTTTTAATGTTTATTCATTTTTGAGAGAGAAAGAGAGAGGGTGAGGGAGAGAACGTGCACAAGCAGGGGAGGAGCAGAGAAGAGAGGGAGACACATAATCTTTTCTTTTTAAGAATTAAAAAAAATTTTTGAATGTTTATTTATTTTTGAAAGAAGACAGAGCATGAAAAGGGGAGAGGCAGAGAGAGAGACACACACACAGAATCTAAAGGAGGCTCTCGGTTCTGAGCTGTCAGCACAGAGCCAGCCCCATTTGGGGCTTGAACTCATGAACTGTGAGATCATGACCTGAGCTGAAGTCAGACGCTTTGACTGAGCCACCCAGATGCCCTGAAACAAACCTGCTCTGACAAAGCCTAAAACCTGCCCCAGACAGGATCAAGGTGTTAAGTCAGTAATTTAACAGCCTACAGAAAACACTGCACCCTATAAGCATAATCCAGAGTCTCTACCACATATCTACGATATCTTTGATACAATAAAAAAAGTATTAGAAATGGGGAAGAAGAGAAAAAATGATTGATAATTAAGAGAAATAAAAGCAGACCCAGGAACAATCCAGACACTGGAATAAACAGATCAGGATGTCAAAATAACTATGATTGGTGTGTGAAAGGAAACAGGAAAAGATGGACAAACTGGATAAAAGAGAATTTTGTAAAAGGGAGCTAGAATCTATAAAAAAAGAACCAAATGGAAGTTCTAAAATGGCACAGTACAATATTGGATGGATTTAACAGAAGACAGGATTGATAAGCTTGAAGAAAAGTCAATAGAGAATAACCAAACTAAAGCACAGAAGGGACAAAAAAAAAAGAAAACAACAGAACAGAATATAAGAGACACATGGGAGGGGCACCTGGATGGCTCAGTGGGTTGAGCATCCAATTTTGGCTCAGGTCAAGTTCTTGCAGTTCAGGAGTTCGAGCCCCATATTGGGCTCGCTGCTGTCAGCCTGTCAGTGCAGAGCCCGCTTCAGATGCTCTGCCCCCTCTCCTTGCCCCTCCCTCACTTGCGCTCTCCCCCAAATAAATATTTTTTTAAAAAGACACGTAGAACATAGTCAAGAGGTCTACCCTATGTAGAATTAGGGTCCCAGGGCAGGAGACAGAGAATAAGACCGAAGCAATATTTAAGGACATAGTAGGGGACAATTGCCTCAAATTTCTGAAAACAGACTCGGGAACCTCAGCAAAATCCAAGTAGGATAAATATCAAGAAAACTATAGCCAAAAGACATCATTGTCAAATTGCTGAAAATCAGAGACAGAGAAAACCCTAAAAGCAGCCAGAGAAAAGCAGTTATTATCTCTAAAAGAGCAACAGTAATACTTACAGGTGACTTCTCAATGGAAACTAAGGCAGCCAGAGACAATGGGATGACTCTTTAAAGGGCTAAAAGAAAAATAACTGCCAACCTAGAATTTGATATCCAGTGAAAACAGAAGAAGGATGTTTTCAGACAAAAGAAAGCTGAAGGAATTCATTACTGACGACCTGCACTACCAACACCAAATCCAAGGTGGGGGCTCTGCAGGCCGAAGGAAAATGACCCCAGAAGGAAGCACAGAGGTATAGAAGTGCAGGAAGGAGTCACGAATACCAGGAAGGGTAAGTAGGGATGAGTATACCTGAAAACTGACTGCTTGAAAAGGAGTTATAATGAAGTCTTTCGGATTTAAGACATATGTAAAAGCGAAATATATGACAATAGCACAAAGGGCAGGAAGGAGTTAAATTGCAGGTTCTTACATTGTTGAGAAGTGGTTAAAATACCTAATTTAAACTGTAATAAACTATACAGACACATGTTGTAATCTCTAGAGTAAGGATGAGCAAAACTCCTCCGTAAAGAACCAAAAAATAAATGTTTTAGACTTTGGGACTCTACTGCATATTCTTTTTATTTATTTAAAAGAAAAAAATTTTTAATGTTTATTTTTGAAGGGGAGGAGGGGCAGAGAGAAAAGGAGACACAGAATCCAAAACAGGCTCCAGGCTCTGAGCTGTCAGCACAGAGCCCAACACAGGGGGTAAACTCATGAATCACGAGATCATGACCTGAGCCAAAGTCAGACACTTAACAGACTGAGCCACCCAGGTGCCCCTCTACTGCATATTCTTCTTCATGTTTTGTGCAGCCCTTAAAAAATATAAAAACCTTTCTAAGAACTTGTGAGTCACACAAAAAACAAGCCACAGGTCACATCTCTGCTAGAATAATAAAAGTAGGTTCAACCAAAAACTTAACAGAGGAGATAAAATAGAATAATGTGAAATACCTAATTAAAAAATTGACATTGTAAGCATTCCCCATTCATTAAATACACCCCAAAACCATAAGCCGGTCAGAGAAAGATAAATACCATATGACTTCACATACATGTGGAATTTTTTATTTAAAAAAAATTTTTTTTTAATGTTTATTTAGTTTTGAGAGAGAGAGACAAGAGACAGAGCCCAAATGGGGGAGGGGCAGAAAGGAGACACAGAATCCAAAGCAGGCTCTAGGCTCTGAGCTGTCAGCACAGAGCCGAACGTGGGGCTTGAACTCACAAACTGCGAGATCATGACCTGAGCTGAAGTCGACCGCTTAACTGGACTGAGCCACCCAGGTGCCCCAACCCATATGTGGAATTTAAGAAACAAAACAAATGAGCAAAGGAAAAAAAAGGTGTGTGGGGGGGTGGAGAGTCAAACCTAGAACACCCCTAACTATACAGAACTGATGGTTACCAGAGGGGAGGTGGGTGGGGGCCTGGGGGAATGCACTGAGTCATCTATAGAACTGGTGAATCAGTATACTGTGCACCTGAAACTAATATAACACTGCATGTTAACTACACTGGAAATAAAATTAAAAACTTAATAAAAAAGACATCCAAAAACCATTTTAAATACACTATACAATATTCCATTACAAGGAGTTATCATAACATATTTAACCAATCACTTGTCATTGGATAGGAATTTATTTCTAGTTTTTTTTAAAAAGATATTTAAAAAAACTTTGAGAGAGTGTGTGCGAGGGAGAGGGGCAGAGGGAGAGAGAATCTTGTTTTTTTTTTTAAGTTTATTTATCTTGAGAGAGAGACAGAGAGAGCATGCGTACACAAGTGGGGAAGGGGCAGAGAGAGATGGAGACAGAGAATCCCAAGCAGGTTCCACAATGTCAGTGCAGAGCTTGATGCGGGGCTCAAACTCACAAACCGTGAGATCATGACCTGAACCCAAGTTGGATGCTTAACTGAATGAGCCACCCAGGAGGCCAAGAGAGGGAGAATCTTAGGCAGGTTCCACGCTCAGTATGGAGCCCAACGTGGGGCTCAATCCCATGACCCTGGGATCATGACCTGAGCCAAAACTGAGCTGGGCATTCAACTGACTAAGCCACCTAGGCACCCCAGATTTTATTTTTAAGTAGTCTCTACACCCAACATGGGGCTCAAACTTACAACCCTGAGATCAAGAGTTGCACATTCTACTGACTGAACCAGCCAAGCACTCTTATATCTAGATTTTTCCTTTAAATTGATAATGTGGTAAGTACTTTAATATATAACCCAAATTGCAC
This sequence comes from Prionailurus viverrinus, assembly GCF_022837055.1. Classification (NCBI taxonomy): domain Eukaryota; kingdom Metazoa; phylum Chordata; class Mammalia; order Carnivora; family Felidae; genus Prionailurus; species Prionailurus viverrinus. The sequence goes on along the minus strand of NC_062568.1, from coordinate 189,685,220 downwards.
TTTTAAAATTATTTCCTTGGGGTGCCTGGGTGGCTCAGCTGGTTAAGCATATAATTCTTGGTTTCGGCTCAGGTCATGATTTCATGGTTCGTGAGTTCAAGCGGAGCCTGCTTGGGATTGTCTCTCTCTCCCTCTCTCTCTGTCCTTCTCCTGCTCACACACTCTCTTTCTCAAAATAAATAAACTTAAAAAGAATAAAGAAATAAAATAAAATTATTTCCTTAACATTAATTTGTATAATTATTAAGGCAAACTACCCTTCAGGAATTTACATTTCCACTAACAGTGTTTTCTCCATGCCCTTGCCAAGATGAGGTTTTGAGCAGCTTTCAAAAATACCAACCATTTCTCAATAGTCCTTTCCAACTTACGTTCTTTCCCCAAAAAGAACTAAAGGGTTTGCTCTTATTTCTTCCTTTAAACCCTGCTAAACCTCAACTCAGATGAGTGGTTTATGTAAGATTCACAGCAATACAGACTGAATGCTCTGAGAAAGATCAGTAGTTCTGCCTGGTGGTACCTTTCCCTAGAAACTGCGCTACTAGGGAAGAAGCAAATCCAACAGGTCTGGGGGCAGTTTCCTGGTGGCAGCCAGAGCATGGGCTTTTTTTTCCCCTTTTTTAAATGTTTTATTATTTATTTTTGAGAGAGAGAGCGAGTGTGAGTAGGGGGAGGGGCAGAGAGAGAGAGGGACAGAGGACCTGAAGGGGGCTCCGTGCTGCTAGCAGAGACCCTGATGCGGGGCTTGAACTCATGAACCGTGAGATCATGACCTGAGCCAAAGCTGGATGCTTAACTGACTGAGCCACCCAGGTGCCCCTACACAGGTTTTTATTTTTAAAAAAATATTTTTCTTTTTAAGTAATCTCTGCATCCAACGTGGGGATCAAACTCACAACCCCAAGACCAAGAGTTGCATGCTCCACTTACTGAGCCAGCCAGGTCTGAGTGCTAATTTCTGCTCAGTCGTTAACTGTGTGATAATGGACAACGTTCTTTCTCTGTAGTTATGAGTGGTGGGACTGGGATATTCAGTAAACTGTAACTGCACACCTCTGAGGCACAAAAGAAAAAAAAGAAAAGAGGACACCAACCTTTTCTGCAAAGGTGAAAATCTTTCTCTGATCAACACCTCCAAACTGGGCATCTACTTTCAAATACTCTTCATCTAAGGCCTGTGGGGGGAAAAAAAAAAACACATGAGCACAAACTCCTACTGTATTTCTTCTATATGGATCTGAGAAATCAGAAGCTTGAAATTCATTAGGTTTTTTTCAGAAAGTAAAGCTAGGAAGCAAATAAGCAGCATCCAGCCTCCCTGTTGGCCTCAAGAGCGGGAGAAATATTTGCTGAATGCCTGCGGTGAATAGTACTCCATGTGGATGTCATGGGGGAAAAAAAGAAGAGCTTCTGCCTTTAAGAAGCTCACAATCCAGTGGGGAAGGGAGGGAAGAAGGAGAAGACACAATATGGTCGTGTCAAAGATATAGTGAGCAAGGCAGCCTGTGACAAATGTCAGATAATGGCATAAGAATAAAGTGCTGTGAGAGATCAGGAGAAAAGGGCACTATTAAACTGTTAAACAAACAGGTATTGTCACTACATGCCAGGCCTAGAACCAGCCCAGTGGACGCAGAGTTGAAGCGGACCCAGACTCTGCCTTTAATAAGCCAATTAAACAGTTGGAAAGAGAGACATGTTAAACAGATAACTTGAGTACAGTATGCGAAGGGCTACCCTGATGTTCATTCATGGAACAGTGCTAACACAAAGAAAGAAAGGCTGATCTCTAGCTGGTCAGACAGGTGGCAGTGAAGGCTTCCTGGAATCAGACTGTGGGCTGAGCTTGGTTTTGAAGAATACATAGATGTTTTTCACCATGCAGCGGAAACAGATGTCAGAGGGCACAGAGGTGTGAAATGTCTAGGGAAATTATGAGTGATTCGGTCTGCAAAAGCACAAACTTCAACGGATGCAGGAAGTGGTTAATGATGGCATCAGAGAAGTAGGGACCCTAAATGTCATGCTAGGGTGCTAGCATCATCCCGGCCCACACCGTAGAAAGACCATACCAGTAAGAGGGCAGACAGAGCACTGAGTGGAGGCCTTTGGATTAGAACAAAGAAAATAGCTAGAAGGCTGCTATGAGAGTCCAGGTAAGAAACAATGCTGAACCAAGTCCGTGGGAATGTAGAACAAGAACAAACCTAAGAGATTTTAAGAAGCAGAATTGATAAAATTTCATGTCTGATTGAATGGAGGGATGAGGAAGAAGGAGAGGAAGAGAAAGGTGAGCAAGCAGGAATAATCTACAACAGCACTGTCTAGTAGAATATTTTGGAATGATGAATATATTCTCTATCTGTGTTGTCCAGTAGGTTAGCCACTAGCTACATGTGGCTTGTGAGCACTGAAATATATGTGAAAGATAGCCAATGTGACTGAAACCTAAAAATTTAAATTATTATTTTATTTTTTAGAAAGAGAGCGCATGAGCAGGGGAGAGGGGCAGAGGGAGACAGAGAGTGTCTTAAGGCGGCTCCACGCTCAGCGCAAGAGCCTAACACAGGGCTCGATCCCACAATCCTGGGATCATAACCTGAGCAGAAACCAAGAGTCAGGCGCTCAACCGACTGAGCCGCCCAGGTGCCCCAATTTTAATTATTTAAAAAATTTTTTTTTGAATTTTGTCATCTTTCTCCTTGTTCATACAAATATAATGTACACACACATGAAATATGATGTTCTTTGTTTAACGGAAAATAGGACCATGCCTGAAATTTATTTTTGCACCTCACTCTGAAATTTTCTTCACTAAAGTGATTATGATTAACACAGAGAAGATGTGTGACATTGCAAAGCGTTCTCTGGGAGGTCTGGTCTCTGTGTGTGTCCTGTACTGTGCAGACATGAAAAAACAAACCCATTTACTACATATGTGTAAACAGCCTGGTCATCAGGCCATTTTCAGTCAATAGTCACATCCAGTGTAACTCTGTACAGAAGACTTAGGGTGTGGTTTGTAAGTACGATCTGTAAATAACTGGTATGAATTCCCATGGATACCTGTGTAAATAGATTTGTTGGCTGAAATGTACTTTAAGAAAATATAACATCTGGGGGCACCTGGCTGGCTCAGTTGGTGGAGCGTGTGGCTCTGGATCTCAGGGTTGTGAGTTTAAGCCCCACATTGCATGTAGAACTCATTTACTTAAAAGAAAAAGAAAATCATAAAAAATCTGTAAATAAACTGATTTGTAAACTAAAAAAAAAAAAAAAAAAAAAAAGATGTGTGAGATAAGTAGCGTTTTGAAGGACAGATGGGGAGGATCTACAGCTGAGAAGTCAAAGGCTTGCAAGAAAGGGGAGGGGAGGGAGACAGGAAGGAAGGCCCACAGCACAGCCAAGGAACGGCAAGTACATGGACTTAATGGAGGCTGAGAGAGAGGTTTATGACCAATAGTTGGAAACAGAGCAGAAAAGGTCACTGGGCGACTCCCTCCCTGGAGTACCTGCAGTCCAGGATACAGCAGACCACTCAGCAAAGGGTGTTCCACCTGCTTTACCACCTCAGCCCCGGCTTTCTTGGCATCATGTTGTGTGACCACGGAGGAGAGTCTGTACACATCGAGTGTGTACTCTCTGAAGAGGAAAGGAAGAGGGGACAGCTGTGAAACTGGGCCAAGGCCTCACTATGATCCTAAAGCACATTAATTCACTCTCCCATTCCAAGAGAGCATGGCGGCCTGGTAGCTCCTAAAATGTAGTGGTCCATCCTCTTATTCAAAATATCACTCTATTTTTTTTTAAGTTTATTTATTTGAGAGAGAGAGAGAGAGGCAGAGAGGGAGAGAATCCCAAGCAGGCTCCACGCTGTAACCACAGAGCCCGATGTGGGATTCAATCTCATGAACTGTGAGATCATGACCTGAACTGAAATCAAGATTCAGACACCCAACCCACTGAGCTACCCAGGAGCCCCTGAAGGTCTTAATTTTAATTGGAATTCATTTATCTTTTCCTGTGATTTGTGCTTTTGGTGTTTTTGTTGAATCTTCCTTGCCCTGAGATTATAAGATAGTCTTACATATGTACAGTCTTTTTATGTTTTATAGTTTGGCCTTTACAGTTAAATCTCTAATCCTCTTGGAATGGAGGGATCAATTTTTTCCCCATATGGGTAACTAATTGTCTTGCACCATTTTTTCTTAAAAAGTATATTCTTGGGGCGCCTGGGTGGCTTGGTCGGTTAAGCGTCCGACTTCAGCCAGGTCACGATCTCGTGGTCTGTGAGTTCGAGCCCCGCGTCGGGCTCTGGGCTGATGGCTCAGAGCCTGGAGCCTGTTTCTGATTCTGTGTCTCCCTCTCTCTCTGCCCTTCCCCCGTTCATGCTCTGTCTCTCTCTGTCCCCAAAATAAATAAACGTTGAAAAAAAAATTAAAAAAAAAAAAAAGTATATTCTTTCTCTGCTGATCTGCAATGCCAGCTCTGTCATAAATTAAGTTTCCATGTTTATGAGTATCTATTTCAGAATTCTCTATTCTGTTCCAGTGGTTATTACTCTATCCTCATGTTATATAAATGACAAAGGATTTGCTAGGAATGCAAAGGATTTGTCAGGAATTCATAAGGAACTCCTAAAAAAAAGAAAGGAAAATGGGCTACTTGCAAAGATACTTCACAGACAAGGAAACAAAAATGGCCAAAAAAGACATGAAAATAACTTTTTTCAGATAAATATTTTCAAGTATTTTACTCCTACACTTGAATGGTAGTTCAGGTAGGCATAGATTTTTTAAGCTGTAAATTGGTTTCCTTCAGAATCTTATCTTATTTATTTTTCATTCATTCACTCACTCACTCACTCACTCACTCACTCATTCATTCATTCAGAGCATGTGAGCAGGGGAGGGGCAGAGCGACAGGGACAGACAGAATCCCAAGCAGGCTCTGCACTTTCAGCACGGAGCCCAATGCAGGGCTCTAACTCATAAACCGTGAGATCCTGACCTGAGCTGAAATCAAGGGTCAGATGCTCAAACAACTGAGGCACCCAGGCACCCCTAACATGCTAGGTTTTAAGACTCATCTAGAGGGACACCTGGGTGGCTTAGTTGGTTTGGTATCTGACCCTTGAGTTTGGCTCAGGTCATGATCCCAGGGTTGTGGGATCGAGCCCCACATCGGGCTCTGCATTGGAGCCTGCTTAGGATTCTCTTTCTCTCTCCCCTTCTGTCCCTCTCTCCCACTTACCTGTGAGCACGCAGTCTTTCTCTCTCTCTTAAAATAAATAAATAAACAAATAAAAATAAACACTAGCATGATATAGATTAATTAGCAGTACTAAAAAAATTTTTTTTGAAGTCTACTTATTTACTTTGAGAGACAGAGCAAGCAGGGAAGGGTGGAGAAAGACAGAGAAGAGAGGGAATCCCAAGCAGGCTCAGCACTGCCTTCGTGGAGCCAGGTGTGGGGCTTGAACTCACAAACTGTGAGATCATGACCTAAGCTGAAACCAAGAGTCGGACGCTTAACCGACTGAGCCACTGAGGTGCCCCAGCAGTTTTTTAAGGGCATCTTAGATTAATTGAAATACAGTGTCTTTTTTTTTTTTTTTTAAGATTTTATTTATTTATTTTTTTAAATTAAAAAAAAAAATTTTTTTTTTAACGTTTATTTATTTTTGAGACAGAGAGAGACAGAGCATGAACGGGGGAGGGTCACAGAGAGAGGGAGACACAGAATCTGAAACAGGCTCCAGGCTCTGAGCTGTCAGCACAGAGCCCGACGCGGGGCTCGAACCCACGGACCGTGAGATCATGACCTGAGCCGAAGTCGGACGCTTAACCGACCAAGCCACCCAGGCGCCCCAAGGTTTTATTTTTAAGTAATTCTACACCCAAAATGGAGATCGAATTCACAACCCTGAGACCAAGGGTTGCATGCTCCATGGGCTGAGCCAGCCAGGTACCCCTGAAATACAGGATCTTTATATTCCCACTTTTGTTTGGTTTCTGGCCACTGAGTATTCTTGACTAATTTTTCAATCTACTGATCTGAAGCATTCAGGAAATGTAAAAAAATATTTTATCCAGCATTTTTTAGTTGATTTCAGCAGTAAGGCTGGTCAGAGTACCTAGTGTGACAGACTGCTGGAAACAAAAGTCCTTATCCACATCTCAAACACTCTTACAGTTTTTCTGTCCATCTCTCTAGGCTGTATTCTAGGCGAATCTCTAGTTTTCTCTTCAACTTTATTCAGTCTAGAGTTGATGCCTTCTATTGAAGGCTGGTTTGTGGGGCTTTTTTGCTTTTTTAAAGTTTATTTATTTACAATCTCAACATCCAACATGGGGCTTCAACTCATGACCCCAAAATAAAGAGTCACCTGCTCTTCTGCCTGAGCCAGTCAGGTGCCCCTGTGGGGTTTTTTGTTTTGGTTTGGCATTAATGACTAATTTTTACATTTCTAAGATTTCTAAATGATTCTTTTTATTTCTATACATTCATTTTCATTTCTGCCTCTGTTTTATAATTTCCTTTTTAAAAATGGATGTTATTCCTTAGCATGTTAGATCTATGTCGTTTTGTTAATATCACAGATAGAACACTCAAAAATGGTGGGCAGCTTGGTTTAATTCTTGGTATGCTTATATTCTAATCTCCATAGGCCTGAAGTTTGATAAAAGTCCCTAAAGACCCAGGCAGGTGACTAATAGTGCCCCCATTCCCTGGCTCTACTCTCCTTGATAGGTAGGGATGGGAATAGGAAAAGGGGAAAAGCATTCCTTTATGCTTTGGCTTTAAGCAGTAAGCCTGGTTTGTCCCCACTGCCAGCTTCCTGCCTGGAGCCCAGCAAACCTGTAACTTCAGCCCAACTCACCAATTTGCATTTCAATTCTGTGTCTCTTACCACAGAGATATTTGGCTTGTTTTTGAACCTGGCTATGTCCTTTGTTTTTTGTTTTTTTTTTTTAATGTTTTTATCATTGCCGTTGTCTGGAACAGAGGGAGTGCATCAAAGTGCACACTTACAAAGCCATCTTTCTTTGAAGTCACTTTTGTATATACAAAAAGATCAAGTGACTTTGAAGCAAGGTAGCTTTATTTATTTATCCCATCTCCTCCTACCCCAAATTCTGTTCAATTCTAGAATAAAAACCTTGCCTGAATCCTTCACTGTTATGATCCCGGTACCTAGAACAGAGTCTGGCATATAGTAAGAACTCAATAAGTGTTTGCATGACTCCTTCCCTCACCTTCTTCAGGTCTTGGTCTAGTATCTTCTTATCATAGAAGTCTTCTCTAACCACTCTATTCAAACAGAAACCCCCCACTCCCCAAGAACTTTCTCTCCCCCACTCACCTGCTTTGCAGCACCTATCACCATCTGACACACTATATATACGTTACTCGTTCATGTGTTGTCTTTGGCTGTATCCCCTTGCTTAAACGTAAGGCCCGTTAAGATAGGGGTTTTTGTTTTAGTTTACTTCTGTACACCCAGGACCCAGAACAGGGCTTCCCATCTAATAAGTGCTTCATAAATATCTGTAGAATAAATGTAAATATAAACGGAATCTCAGGCGCTCTACTGAAACTGTGGATTCAAACATCTGTGTACGTTAGAGTGTTATGTGCCTTATTTGAAACTTTAAATGTTCAAAGTGAGGAAGGATAAAGAAAATTATGATCAATGAAGTAAAAAGAGAAATGAACTTGTAAGCAAGAGATCTGCGCTCACATCCTGGCTCTTCTACTTACTGAAAGTATAAACTTGAGAAAGTTAAATCTGCATGTGTTTCCTTATCTGTGAAATAGGACATACCAATGCTTACCTTAAAAAGTTGTTCTGGGGTGCCTGGGTGGCTCAGTTGGTTAAGTGCCCGACTTCGGCTCAGGTCATGATCTCACGGTTCATGAATTCGAGCCCCACGTCAGGCTCTGTGCTGACAGCTTCGAGCCTGGAGCCTGCTTTGGATTCTATGCCTCCCTCTCTCTCTGCCCCTCCCCTGCTCACACTCTGTGTCTCTCTCTCAAAAATAAATAAACATTAAAAAAATTAAAAAAAAAAAAAAAAAAAAGTTGTTCTAAGGGTTCACATGCAAAAGTGACCAGTAGAGTGATACATAGTTTAATTGAGGTTTTAAAAATTAAAAAAAAATATGGAGATTATGAGGCGGCAGGGAGAAATGACTTAGGAAATTACTTAAGTTAAAAATATTAGGACAGAAAAATTGTATCTTTGCTAATATTACAAGTATGAATAAAATTGATAAACGTATGAAGCAGTAAAAATTGTTGGGGAGGTGAGAAACAAGTGAAATATTTTTCTTTCACATTTATTTTATCATTATTTGCTGAGGCTGGAGGCTGGAAGGAAAAAGAGAGGCTGAATTGTTTATCAATTCATCACTCCTCCATATGCTGGGAGCCCAGCAAGGCCAAGGACTTTGCTTTGGTTACATTTGTATCTCCAGCAAAATGGATAGTACACAGGCCTTCACAAGTCAGTACATTTTTGATGGATGAGTTAAGAGGACAAAGAGTATAAATTTTTTAATGGCTTTTAATTGGTAGGGCCAAAGCACTGCTAATCCAAATTTACAGAGTGCCTGGACTCCACAGGACCTGTAATTAGCTAGAAGCATGAGAGCCACAAGGAGGGTGGATGATCCAGAACTTACTTGCTGAGCTGGTAATCAGTGCCTTTGACGAACCTGAGCTTCTCCAAGGGCACACCAATGCTCTCCAGCATTGCCTTGATCACATTCTCATAGTAGCTGGTTCGGAGTTCTAGAAGTTCCCATGGGGCTTTCATGTTATCCAGGTAAGCGTGAAGGTCCGCAAACAGAATCGTTACCTGGTCATAACAGATGAGGGACCGCCAAAATGTGATTCTGTCCAAGTCCCTCCAAACACCCCTCTTTCCCCTGCCCTTGTTAAATCTCTTTCTTGGCCATTCCCCAGGGAACTCCTTGATTTATAACCTTACTTCTTACCTCACATCCTGCTTTCAGGAAGTCTGCAATCTTAGACATAGGCACGAAGTAAGCCACGTGTGGCTTGCCTGTGGTTGCTGTTCCCCAATAAACTTTAAGCTCCCGCTCCTTGAGTATCTCCTTCAGCTTGTCTTCCCCCAGAACCTCCTGTTGTGGAAGCAGAAGAGCTGGTTTAATGCTGGTGCCCCACCTTGCTCATCCTTTACCCTGTGGCAAGGAAAACAGAAGCATGTGTCATTGGGGGGTCTAAGCTCAGAGCCAGCAGGGAGGTCCAGCCATGCTCTCAGTGTCAAGTGACAGTCAACCTAAGTTGGTGCTGTTGCCAGTGAAATGCCACCATGTTAGAAAACTGGACACGTCCCTACCTGCATGATCCCTTCCATCTACTCTAACTCATGTTCCTTCCTTTCATCGTCAACTTCTTGAAATAGCTGTCTCTTCTTCTGGTCTTTATCCCATGTTGCTAAATTCAATGAAACCTTTTTAGTCCTCACTCCCTCCCGGAGCACTCTCCTCTTTTGGTCCTCCCCTATTTTATTCTCTTAGTTGTCCTCCTACTTCTTTGGCTGGTGGCTCAGATTTCTTGGCAGCGGTTCTTCTTCCTAATCATTAAATATTAGCAATCCTGCGGCACCTGAGTGGCTCAGTCAGTTAAGCGTCTCATTTCGGCTCAGGTTCTCATGGTTCATGAGTTCGAGCTCCGCTTTGGGCTCTGTGCTGATAGCTCTGAGCCTGGAACCTACTTCGGATTCTGTGTCTCCCTCGCTTTCTGCCCCTCCCCCGCTCGCGTGAGTGTGTGCGCGCGCTCGCGCTCTCTCTCTCTCAAAAATAAACATTGGAAAAACATTTTTAAAAATTAGCAATGCTTGCAGCCCTATCTCTTCTCTTCTTACTCTACATTCTCCCTAACTGATCCCTTTCGAGTTGCTTCAGTTACTACTCATGAGCTACTAACGACCAAATTTCCTGCTCATACCCATATATAGAACAGTGTACTTGTTATCAACCCAGTTAATTCAAACTCAGCATGTTCAAAATTAACCTCATGCTCTCACCTTCCCACCTCACTCCCCACCCATCTTTTTCATTTATAGTTTCACCCCAGCGCAGTAAATGGTAACTATCATTCACCAAGTTGCCTAAGTTACCCCAAAGCTCCTAAATCCTCCTCCTCTCTGCCTCCATCGCACTTCCCTGGTCTAGGCCATCAGCTCATACCAGGACTACTGTAAACAGCTTTCTAACAGCTTGCTCTCTCCAGCCCATGTTCCAGAAAGCAGCCAGAGAGATCTTTAAAACTCAAAACTTGATTAACTTGTTCACCTATTTAGATACTGTAATGATTTCCTTTTGCCCTAAGACAGTATTGGAAAAATCCTTATAGGTCAATATGCTGCTAATAAAAGAGATCTTAGTGTCTCTTCAAGGGATGGTTTGGGGAGGCTGTTGGAAGCCATGAAAGACAAAAACTGTTTTGCTGGTTTGAATCACCTGTTAGCAGGACTTATTAAAATCCTGTTTCAAGGTGGCTGGATGGTGGATCCTGCATTCTCCAAGCCCCTGACTATTTGGACACTTGGAGAGTTCTTGCCACAAGGTCATATTACTTACTCTTGAAAACCTGAGTGAGTCATTGCCATTAGCTCTATTTATGCTTTGTCCCCAACCAGTATTATTTTGTGGAAAGAGACTAGGACAAAGGATCTGGCTAAGAGGAAGCATGCAAAAATTACCGATTGAGATCAAGTTACGAGTAGAAAGAACCCAAATGTCCACCAACGGACGAATGGAGAAACAAAATGTGATATATCCACATAATGAAATATTTCTCAGCCGTAATAAGAAAATTCTGATAGGTGTGACAACATGGATGAACTCTGAAAACACGCTAAGTCAAAGAAATGAGACATAAAAAGCCACATATTACACGGTCCCATTCATATGGAATGTCCAGAATAGGCAAATTAGAGACGTAAAGTAGATTAGTGTTTCCCTATGGCTGCGGGGAGTGGGAAATGGGCAGTGATTGCCAGTGGGTACAGGTTTTATTTTGGTGATGAAAAAGTTCGGGGCGCCTGGGTGGCGCAGTCGGCTAAGCGTCCGACTTCAGCCAGGTCACGATCTCGCGGTCCGTGAGTTCGAGCCCCGCGTCGGGCTCTGGGCTAATGGCTTGGAGCCTGGAGCCTGTTTCCGATTCTGTGTCTCCCTCTCTCTCTGCCCCTCCCCCGTTCGTGCTCTGTCTCTCTCTGTCCCAAAAATAAATAAACGTTGAAAAAGTTCTGGAATCAGATAGTGGTGATAATTGTACAACCTTGTGACTATACTAAAACCCACTGAATAGTATACTTTAAAAGAATGAATTTTATGGTCTGTGAATCGTATCTCAAAAAAGGTAAAAAGAAACCCAAACTGTGGCCGAACCGATGTATCACTGCTCTTAGAATAAACTCCAATTTTAAGCATAACTTGCAAGGCCTTCATAACCTGGTTCCTCCTTACCCCTTCTCAACAAACAAGTAAAATATATAGTACGTCAGATGGTGATAAGTTATATGGAGAAACAACAAAGAAAAAAGCTAGAACAAGGGATGAGACAGTTCTGGTGGCAGGGGGTTTGTTATTTAAATGAAGTGGTCAGGAGAGGCCTTCCTGATAATGTGACAACAGAGGCCTGAAGGAGGTAAAGAAATGAGCAATATAAATATTTATTAAGGGTTTGATCTGCACTTTGCTTATCCTACTCCTGCGAATTTAGCCTTCTCTCTGAACCAGTGTTCTTTCTCCCCTCTGGGTCTTGACCTGGGTTCTTACCTAAAATGCTCCCCGCCCTCCCCCCCCCCCCCCCCCCCCGACCCATTCTTCTGCTGGTTAACTTCTACTCCCGCAGTTCCTGGAAACAGCAGGAACAGATGTGGAGTGAAGTGATTTGCATCGCCAAGGCGCAGTTCAGAGATCACTTCCTCAGCCTTCCCTGACACTGCCCCAGCCCTCTCCCCTAAATTCCTCCCAAAGCTCCACGGGTAGTACTTGACAGTCCTTGTTTCAACTGTAACTAAGTGCCTGAATTATGGGTTATTCTTAACGTCTGATTCCCTCTCCAGACAAGCCCTGGGAGGGCAGGGCCCTGACGTATCGCCTGGCACATAATAGGGTGGGTGGGGTAGCAGCCCTAGATTCAAAGCTTTGCTCAATACAAGGTGACTGCACACAGGTGAGCCCACTGTCATTTCTGTGGGACCCAGATGACTGCTGCTTGACTGAACGACTGACCGACCAACCAGCAGTCTCTCTGAATTGCCTCGGTGCGGAGCCCCCGACCCCACACAGTTAGGACCCTGTAGTGGCACTCAGGGTCACTGGACCTCGAGCCCCCCAGTCCTTGACAGCGCATTTCCAACCCCGAGGCCCTACCTGCAGGTTCCGGGTGATAAGGTGCAGCTTCTCTTCAGGGCTCGGAGCGTCCCCCATGGCACCGTCGCCCCTGCTTCCCGCGCTCAGGCCAGCACCGCGCCGCTTCCTCGGTCGCCGCCGCCGCCGCGTGCCGGGAAGTGGCACGCGGGCCCAGTTAGGTTGCATCAGCTGAGCTCGTCGCTCGGCTTGCTCGGCCTGGACCCTTCGCCTGAGAGCGGCCAGGGAAGAGTCAGGAGCAGCTGAGAGTCGAGCGGGTCGATGAGACGAGAAGGGGAGGAGCCAGTAGGCAGGATAGGCGGTACGGGGGCGGGGTCGCCGCGCCTGCGCGGGGCACAACCCCCTGAGGGGCGGGGCGGCTTCCTGCCAATCACTGCCTGTTTGCCCTCCCCCTTGCGCTGGCCCAGTTGGCTAGGGGTGGGGGAGGTCGGGGAGGGGGCGATAAAATGGCGCAGGGGGCGGAGTGAGGCGCAGTCGTTCGCACAGGCTTCGGCCCCGCTTCCGGAGGTGAAGAGCAGGAGGGATGAAGGGGTCAGCGTTCCCGGCTGGGAGGGGGGATGGGGGCGCCTGTTGCTTCTCCAGGGGGCCGTACATGTCTGTCCACCCTGTTGAAGGGTTAGGAGGCCTTCGCCCTGCTGGGAAAGGGCTCGTTGTCGTTCCTGAGGTGATGGCGGCGGGAGGGGGAGTGTCCCTGCGCCCCACCTCCACGTCGGCTGGCGACAGATGCCCCTCACCCTGCTGAGGAAGAGGGAGGCTGTTGGGTCACCAGCGAGGTGGAGAGCGCCGTCCGTCTCCCTGCCCAGTGGGGGTGGGAGGATGGGTGTGTTAGGTGGGTTGGGGGTGCTGCTGCTCCATGCCCCACTTGGGGGGCTGTTGCTAGGGAGAAGATCGTGGTCTTACAGCAGCCCCTTAAGGGCGGAGGAGAGGATGACCCACCCCTAGGGCTGGCGGGGCGTGGGTCCCGCGGAAGTGTGGGTGTGGGTGGTCACTATCAGGGTGAGGGGTGCACCACCGAGGCCTGCGGAGGAGGTCGGTTTGGCCCCTCCGGGGGGAGGGGCGCGGAGCAAGCCCGCGCTTCTCCCGCCTTCCACCGGGAGGCGGGAGTTTCTTGGTGTTTTCGGGGGAGGGAAGAAGGGAAGAGAGAAGGCCCAGCCCCAAGGGCGATGCTGTGCTGGGGCCGTTGCATTCGTAAGGAAGAGCAGGGGGAGCCCAAGTAGTGTCCTACGAAGGGTGGACTTGGGCCCGGAGGGGTTCTCGGGACTGGTGGTGCTACCAGTTCTTTCTTGGGCGGAGGGAGGGTAGTTGGCACCGCAGCGGGGGCCCCGGAGAAGGGAAAGAAGTGATTGAATTGCTCACCTGCTGCCCCACCCTGATCTCCAGTTTCTTCTGGATTTGTTAGAGGCTGCGATCTTTGGCAATCCTGCCTAAATTAGTTTAAAGACATTTTCTTCTAAAGAAGAAACCTGTTGCTGCATTTTTTTAATATTTAGTTTTTATGCCCCTGTGGGATGAGAGTCCTGGAATCCATATCTAGTGAAATGTTAACCTAAAGCAGAGATTTCCAGCCCTAGGTTGTTTTTCTGTCCTACGGTGTTTCCAGTTACTTCAAAGGAAGTTGCAGAATTCTTACAGATAATTTCAGTTCACTTTGATTTTGTTTAAATGTTATGCCCATTTTATAGAGAGATAAAGCCTAGTGAGTGTCTTGTGCCGCGTGCCTCACATGTATTGGATATGGGAAAGGTTGGAAATCAAAGGCCTGTCCCTTGGAAATATTCTTTGCTCTTGGCCATAGCTTGGTAATGGTCTTGGTTTTAGAACCTTGAAAGAGGGATATGGGGTTGTGTCTGGTGTTGCAGTTTTAGTGGCCTGAATAAAATAAGGCTCTGTGCTTTAAGGCAATAGGTTTTCTTAGGTACGATAAAAATAGAAAGGGAACCAGTTTCTGAGGTTGCAGCTAGGTGGTTCGAGAACAGAGCGAGGGGGTGGTAAACTGAAGTGTGAAGAAGGGGGTGGACAGGTGGGAGAGACATGGAAGGACAGAATAGGGTCACAGAAGGGATGGGGAGCAGAGGAATAAGAGACAGACTTGGAGATGGGAAAAATACTCTTCCCTTAAAAATAAAGAGATCTCATTTTAGGTGGCAGTTACAAAGCAAGTGCCAAGAAAGTCAGCTAATGGTAGAATGGCAGACAGAGAAGTACTAAGGCCGTCTTGTGGAACTTCATTTTAGAACTTAATTTTATCTGAGTTTTTTTTCCCCCCACCTCTTGCAAATTCATTAAATACCAACTTTCATTAGTATAGGGCTTTTAGGTTTAGAGTGCTTTCATAAACATCCCCTCATTTGATCTTCATAATCGGTGTTTGAAGTTAACAGTGTATAATTATCCCCCATTTTTCAGATGAGTGTTCTCATCTGTATTGAGGTTCAGAGACTTTCAGTGACTTGCGGAGGTCTCTGAATTTTAGTGCAGTTCCTCTATACAAGACACTTCAGTAACCATTAATTTGCAGGATTTGCCTGATATTTCAGACGTGCACACAGCCTGGTCTTTGATTCAGTGGCAATATGGTTGAATGCTGGGTTAAACTAGAAGAGATTAGAGTATACTGGATAATTTCTTAACAAGCAAGGACCTAGGGGGAGTTCTCTATTAGATTAGCACTCTTTCCTACCATTTCTATGCTTCCTTAAGATTCTCTAGGGGTCAGGGAGGTGATGATGTGGGATGAAATAGAAACTATAGCCAGTACTTATTTAGCTTTTCCATTGTGCTTCTATTGTGCTAAGTGCTCTATGTTCACGGTCTCATTTAATTCTGGCAAAAACACTATGAGGTAGCTACTGTGATGGTCTCTATTGTACAGAAGAGGACATTTGAAACTTCAGAATGTAATCATTGTCTTTCTCCACTGGCTTCTTAATTTAGAAATATTTTTATTCAATATTTTAAGCATATGAAATTTGTAGGAAGTAACAAAATAATACCATTATGCACACCATTCAGCTTTATCTTTCTTATTGATGTAGGCAAGCTGAATCTGAGGACTCAGAGGGGTCTGAGGCTCAAGAGAGTCCTTGGCTTAGTTCAGGATAGAAATCAAATGTGAGCCAGGAGGAAGTGAGAACAGAGTTCATTGAATAGTGTAAGTGAGAGAGTAGAGCAGATGGAGTGTCTGGGAGACTTGGAAAAGGAAAAGTGAGTCTCTCTGTCACTTGGGGTTATGAATTTATATTGGAAGGGGGTCCAGGGTGCATGTTCTTTCAAGAACCCAACATAGCCTCTGATCAAAAGTGAGTGTCAGGAGAACAATAGGTGTTATTCCATAAATTACCAAAGGGAGGAGGTATTGATGCCAGTGTTGGCCAAGGTTTGGAGCTAATGTCCTGGAACATGTTTGGGATCCAGTTGTCTTAGATGTTATCAGGTGTTTCAGGGCCTAGGATGGAACTTAGAGGAATGATTAACTTTCTTGCCTCCCCCTTGGAATGGGAACATAACTTCCTTTATTTTACTTTCATTATGTTGCCATATTTTTTTTTAAGTAGTTTCTACACACCTAACATGGGGCTCGAATTCATGACCCCAAGATCAAGAGTCTCAAGGTCTACTGACTGAGCCAGCCAGGTACCCTCCGCCATATTTCTTGGAGGTCTTTTTGTTATTTATTTATTTATTTATTTATTTATCTATTTATTTTTTAAGAAGTAAAACATTACAGATAGAATTGAAGGTACTCATGCCCCCTTGACCTTCCTCTTCCCTCTCTACCACCAGAAGTAACCACTATCCTGAATTTTGTGCTTCCTAGTCCCATGCATATTTATTATATTATATAATATAATATATATCTGGTATATATCTATCTGGTATTGTTTCTTTAACAAATTGCAAGGAAAAAAAAGATGGGGAACCTATAGATTAAAATATAAAACATGTCAGCCAATTGCAGTGTGTGGACTTATATGGAAACCGATTTTTTTCAATCTTAAAAAATAAGACATTTATAAAATAATTGGAAACCTGAACCATGTATTTTATGATAAGGAATTCCTGTTATTTACAGATGAAATGATGTGATGCCTGGGATTTGCTTCAAAATAATCCAGTAAAGGGGGGAAGTGGATGGGACAAGATTTACTATGGGCTGATACTTGGGGCTGAGTGGTAGATCTATGAGAGTTTGTTATACTGTTGTGATTTTTGTATATGTTTTAAGTTATGTATAATAAAAAGCATTTTTAATGAGGAAATAAAATTGTGGAGAGAATGATTTGTGCAAGTTAAAAATTATCTGTATATTGTGTTGTTTTGCATAATTTTGCTCCCAAACCTATTGGAACATTCTCTGAAAGAAACTCAGAAGAGCCAGCTCTGTGCTTCTGGATGTCATGTAGTAGAGGGATTGATGTTTTCAGTTCTTGTGAAGGATATTGATCCTATGTGTGCACAGTAAAGTTTGCCAATAACCATGATTGTCTTCCAGTGAGGTTTGGCTGCATTCAGGAGTATTTCTCATGTTCTTCTGTTCTACCTGGGAAGTCCGGGGAAGCCTGTGTTTAATAAAGTGGCTTAAGTTATTTTTGCTGAGGGATTAAAAGCCCTCTTCAGTATCTTTATCTTTCATAGTATGTTAGAGAGTGTGAAATTGGAAAGCTCTGCCATTTGCTGACTGACCCTGGGCAAATCTCTGACAAGGGTAGCAGGAAAAAAGCATTACCTTTGGAATTAGACCTGGGTTTAGATCCTTGTTCTAGCATTATTAGCTCTGTGTGCTTGGTTAAGTTACTTCCTGCCTTTTTTTTTTTTTTTTTTTTTTTTTAAGATTTTATTTTTTAATCTCTGCACCCAGCATAGGGCTCGAACTCACGACCCTGAGATCAGGAGCCACATGCTTTACAGACTAAGCCATCCAGGCACTCCTCTTAATGCTTCTTAACCTGAGTTTCCTAAGAGTGAACATTTATTGAACTCTTCATTTGGGCAAGCCAACTGCTTGAACTAGACCTTTTGGAAGAAGTTTGAATGAGAATGGAGATAGTGGCTTAGAAAGGGCTTCTCAGAAATAAAGCTGCTTAACCCGGTGCCTATGATACTTGTGCTTTACACCTACAAACTTTACATATAAACTTTTTCTTACTGCTGCCTAAAGAAATAATATAAAATAACCCAGTCACTGTGCAGAGAAATTACTTTTTCTTCATAGAGGCACCTGTTTCAGTGCCTGCAGTGCCTGGAACTCTCTCACAACAATGCTGGAATATTGGTAAAATAAGATAAAAAGTCTCAGCAGCCCTAAGTTTAAATGCAACAGAAAGCTTAGTTTAATATTGTGGAGTTATGTTGAGTGAAATTAGAAGTCGTAAAATGTCTCGTAGTGACTGGTTTATAATAGGTACTTAATATTTCTTTTTGTCCCATCTCATAAGATGGGTAAGTTTAAGTTCCTTCTTTAATTTTTTTAAAATTTATTTTACCCCTAGTTTTGTTGAGATACAATTGACATATAGCACTGTATTAGTTTAAGGCATACAACATAATGATGTATGTACATAATGCTAAATGATTACCACAGTAAGAGTAGTTAACACATACCAACTCACAGTTATAAATTTTTCCTTGTGATGAGAACTTTTAAGATCTACTGTCTCAAGCAACTTTCAAATATAAAAATACAGTATGGTTAACTATGTAAATCCTTTCTAATGCTAGTGTTCTGTAATACCTCTCTTTTTCTTCTCATTCTCTAGTACTTTATTATTCATACCATTTTATATTTTCTGATATTAGTGCATAACTTTCAATGTTGTCTTCCTACCAAGGTAGGAAACTGTATCTTTGTTTTTAAGAAGTCATATAGAAATATGTCTTGCTCAGTATTGTGTGATGATAGTAGCTCAGAAAATGTTTTCTGAAAGAGTGCATGAACTAAAGCTAAAATTCAGAGTGTGAAGGAAAAGTGGGGTGGGGGGAAATCACAGTTAAAAGGCTAACAGGGAGTTTTTGAAATTGAGTTTAGTGTATAAGCATTTCTTAATAGCTTCTCAGATGTTGACGTGATGTGTGAAATACAAGCTTTATGACCTTTACCATCTAGAAAATAATTTCGATTAGGTCCATCACTGTGTAAAAGCTAGGTTTTGATTACATAAGTAATATACAAATATTCAAGTAGAATAGTTGACATTATTCAGAATGACACTGAAGTCTTCCCTTGAGATCTCTTGGTCCCATCATAGGTTATAACAGTCATCAGTTTTATATTTTTCTGGATCTGTTCTTTGCATTTATATATAAACTGAAAATGAGATGTTGGTATGTGTGATCATGATGAACTTCTAGATCTTGGTGGGATCTTAGACATTGCCTAGTCTGCCTTCCCACCCCTTTCCCATTTTATAAATGAGACAAATCCAGGGATTTAGTGACTTGCCCAAATTATTACAGCTGGTTAGTGACAGAACCAGGACTATAAGCAAGGTCTCAAGACTCCCAAGCCAGTATTTGTCTTACGGGAGCAGATGATAATTCTCAAGAAAGAACAAATTGTTGGGAGGAACAAAACTAGTTCCTTAGTTGCATAATTTTCCCTCTAAAGATTTTTCTTTGATGTTCTTGACTCAAAATCCAACTTTCTGGTATTTAAAAAAAATCAAGATCAAAATTAATAGGTGGAGCACCTTAAAGCATAATACAGTTGACTTTGTAATTAGCAGAGTTGAAAGTGATGAGAAGATCCTCTAATTTTCTTTGTGCCTGCAGGAAGGTGGGAGTCAATCATTTTGACAAGTCTCCTGAAAGGAACAGCTAGCAGGAGCTGAAACCTTTTTCCATTTGGTCTCGTGGCAAAGAGATCACGCCAGCAGCTCCACACAGTATGGAAGACAATTCTTGTATTCTTAAAGTTTTTTTTTTAACTTTAAAAGTTATACGTGTTTGTTTTTTCAAAGTGTAAACTGAAAATCCAAGCATTTTACACAATATATATTTGTTTTCCTTCTATGTTGTGGATATTATTCCATGCTAGTATATAGTGATCCATTTCATTGTGTTTTTAAATAGTTGTAAAGTATCCCATAGAATGAGTGTACCATGATTCCACTAAATAGTTCCGGTCATGGACATTAAGGTTCTCTCCAATATTTGGCTATTTTGAATAATTCTGCTTTGAACATCCTTATAAATGTATCGATGTGCATTTGTATAGGTACTACTGTAGGAAAAATTGCCAGAAGTAAAATTGTGGGGTCAAATGGTATTGCAAATTACTCTCCACAAAATATTGTGCTGACTTAATATTCTTACTCTGATTGTGAGAGCGCTTGTTTCCTACATCCTTACCAACTTAGATATTGTGACATCTTAATTTTTACTATTTTGTTAGGAAAAAAGCATGTCACTGTTCGAATGTGTATTTCCATGATTCTGGTAAGGTTAAATATCTTAAAATTCTTTCTCATGTTATAAGTCATGGTGCAAAGAATTTGAAATATTAGGATACTACCTCTATAAAACAGAAGTTGATATAGGGATTTCCTGTACCTTGGTGAAACTGTTTCTTATTTTTCCAGATATGACTTGCTCACTAGTGCCCTCTGAACAGTCTTCTGGGACTTCTCTTTTGCCTAAAGACAATGCCCCATTTTCATGGGGATCCTCGGATGAGGATGGATTGGATGACTCCTTGCTGGATCTGTCTGAGGGAGAAGAAGATGATGGCCATTTCAGTTTCACAGAGGAAGATATTCAGGAGCTCTTGAAGGATGATGACCTATCAAATGAGCACTTTTCTTGGGGAGGAGGGTTGCTTAAAGATGACAGCAGTCACGTTGAAAAGGGAGGGAAAGGGGATCAAATTCTATTTGATACTTCCCAAGAGAAAAATTCATCATACACCTTGGGACCAGTAGCTGAGACCCCTGGCCTCTTAAAACTACCTCAACTAAGTACATCAGTTGGTCATGGCCCAACTCCTACTAAACCGTTAAACAGACACTTTGCACTAGAAAAGAATCTTGTAAAAGTAACAGTTGCACCATTTAATCCAACAGTTTGTGATGCTGTGCTTGATAAGGACAAGACTGATTTATCCAAAGATCTTGAAAAGCCCTCCTCCCTTGGGGAAGAGATGAGAGAAGATGGTCTTAGCCTAAATGAGAGCAAACTCTGCACTGAGTCTGAAGGGATCAGTCCTAATAATTCTGCTTGGGATATGCCCCCGCTCTCTTCTCCAGACAGAAACTTTCAGCAAACTGTGTCTGATAAAAATATGCCTGACAGTAAGAAAGCTACACCTGTATTCTCTCAGATCTTGGACAATTCAGAGACTCCTCATTTGGGGTCATCCTGGAAAAATGGATCACATAAATCAAATTGTGAAATGACGTTTCCAGTTGTTTCCAGTTCATCAAACAAAGTACGTATATTTTTTCAAGGTAAAGAGAAAAATTATTTTCATTCACAAGCTGTATAGCAAAGCTTTGTATTCATCAAACAAATTGGGATTTGAACCCTGACTAGAACTGTGACCTTGGGAAAATTATTTAGCCTCTCTGTTCTCTCATATTTCTTATCTATAAATTGGACTAAATAATACTTCACACATATATGGTAAGGATTAATGAAATAATGTCTATATGGTAACTGGTATATACTATTAAATTGCTATTATTGGCTAATTACTAAGATAATGATGATATTACTATTACTTTTCCTTTTTTGGGGGTTTTAACTCTAAGTCTCAATCTCTGGTTGCTATGCTAAATGAGATACAGCACCTGATCAGCCACTGAAGAGCTAAAAAATCTTCGACAATTTACCTAACCTCTTTAAGCCTGATTCCCTGTCAAATGGACATACAACTTAGGGTTTCTTTCTTTTCCTTAAAATTAGTTATTATCTCATTTAAGGCATCTGCTATAGTGCCTGTTACACAGTAGGGTACAGGAATATGCCTTTGTAGCCTATAGTTTAAGAATATGTCTGTAAATGGTGTTTTCAGTTTTTTGTTTGTTTTTTTTTTTATGACTATCTTCTGCTTTGAATGAAAGCAGGATGTTCTTGACAAGGATTCTGGGAAGCCGAAAGTCAACGAGAGAAGACTAGGCAAAGTCATACCTGTTCTGCAAGCCAAAAGAAGGTAACAGTATGATAATATTCTGGTTTCTGTTGGTTCTCTTCAATTTCTGTCTTCCACTCCTCCATTTCCCCTTAATGTGGAATAAAACCATGCACCAGGAGTAAGCATACTTTAAGTTCTGAGACCACTAACGTGTAGCTGTCTAACCTTGGGCAAGTCAAATAATCTATGTTTATTTGTCAACAAAATGAGGCGAATGATGCCTTCCCTGCTGTTTCTCACAGTTATTTTGAAGAGTCAGAAAGACCTATTAGTGAAAACACTGTATAAATGTAAGATTTCTTTTCCTGTGTATGGGGAAGCCTGGTCACAGGTACGATAGGAAGTTAGAATAATTTGAACACAAACATTAAAATACAACTATGAGAAGATCATTTAGTCATCTCTTCCAACTTGAATGCAGCTGTCCTTGAGGGAAAATTCTAGTAGAGGTTGCAGATTTGGGTCACTTTACAATCTGTTCTCTTGTTGCCAGGAGATGGCAGTGTCTCTACATGGGCCTTTTCAATTAGCAGAGCTTTTTTTTTTTTTTTTTAATGTTTATTTATTTTTGAGAGAGAGGGAGACAGAGTGTGAACAGGCGAAGGTCAGAGGGAGAGAGGGAGACACAGAATCGAAGCAGGCTCCAGGCTCCAAGCTGTCAGCACAGAGCCCGACGCGGGGCTTAAACCCACGAACTGTGAGATTGTGACCTGAGCCGAAGTCAGATGCTTAACCGACTGAGCCACCCAGGTGCCCCATAGCAGAGCTATTTTTTAGGTTGAGTCAGATTGACTTCCCTACAAAGGGATTAAAAAAATTTTTTTTATTACACAGATATTATATTTATTTTGCTTTAAATTTTTTTTAAGTTTATTTTGAAAGAGAGAGAGAAAGCACACAGGGCAGAGGGAGAGAGAGAATCCCAAGCACTCTGCACCACCAGCACAGAGCCCTAGCAGGGCTCAAACCCACAAACCACTAGACCATGACCTGACCTGAAGTCAGGAGTCGGAAGCTTAACCAAATGAGCCACCCAGGCTCTCCTCTGCTTTAAATTCTTTTTAATGTATTAGAAATAAGGCTAAAGTTTCCTTTGACTGCTATCCTTAATCCCAGTTTTTTTGTTTGTTTTGTTTTCTTTGCACAATTGAGGGAAACTTGGTGAATTACTTACAGTGGAAGTTATACCAAAGAGCCAAGTCAGGCTACTTAGAACAGTTATGAATTTATTATCTCCATATTCTAATCCACTGACTCCATAGTACAGTGCAAACAGGATGAGCAAGGGCCAAAAATTGTTCTTGCCAAGGTCACCAGTATTCTAACTGCCACACCCAGCTGGTTCTTTTTGGTCTTTATCTCTTTGAGTTTTTCTGTGGCTCTGTGAAGTTATTTCTTGATTAACCTTGAATTACTCAACAAGTGCTTACTTTCTCTGGGGACTGGATAATCTTCACTTTCCTATGCCTTGTTAACAGGAGGTTGTATCTGTTTCTCATCTTCCTTTTTTTCTCAGCTCCATACTTGATTTCAGCTTTATACTATGTGACTAACACTGTCTTCTGTCACTGGATCTTAAAGAGTATTTTGCCTCTGAAAGTTAGTTGTTCTAACTGATCAGCAATATATGACTTCTCTCTATAAACACTACACTCATGGTTCTAATGGGCTGTTTTTCCTCCCGGTTTGCTTTGTTCAAGGACTAATGTTCCGACGTTTTCACAATCAGATCTAGAAAAGCAGAAGCAAAGTTATCTCAAGGAAGTCATTGCTCATATAGAACACCCAAAGGACACTAACCAAGGTAACATGGTAACCAGAGAATGGCATGTAAAAGATGTGATGGGACTTCTTTTTTTTTTCCAGTGTAATATAGATTAAACTGGGAGATTATTTTGAATTTTCTAAAATCGATGAGAAAGATAACTTCTTTACCCGAAGATTTTTACTTTAAAAGATTGCCTAACCAAATAATTCCCCAAGTGGTTTGGCTAACCTGTATTAGAGAGGGGTCCAAGGAGACTCATACCACTATGTGAAGAGTGCGTCTTCCATGGCTGAGGGCTGTAACCAGACCTGTAGTTTTCTGATAGGGAATTTTTTTGTCTGAAAAATAGAAGTGGATGACCAAGGGCTGCTTAGTAATCACTAGTGTTTTATGTAGAATTATTTATTTTCCCTGTTTCCTTCAGGATTTAAATGTAAAAAGGCAGGCATTTCAAATAATATTCTGTATTTGCATTTGAATAAAAGCTCCTAAAAGGTTTTGACTACCTTCCAGATTCTTCAAGCTGAGTTCTCCCTAGTTCATTAAAAGCTATTACAAAGCAAAGTGGCCGGATTCTTTCTCCAGCCCTCAAAAGATATAGGCCCTGTTATCATTCATCCTGGACTAGTAGCTGGTGGGAAAACTCCTAAAGGGAGGGGAACTTGTGGGCTATACTGAAGGGGCTGAGGTTAGAGAGGTACTGATAAAAGTTATCTTCTCCTAAATATCACTCCATATTTGGTCATCCTCAGCTTCTTTCTCTATTCATTTAGCAAATCTTCCTCAAATATTTTCAGTGATGCTAGGTTTGAAGATTAGGAATTTGAAATGTAAAGAGGACCAAAGTAGGGTCCTAGCTTTCTAGGAATTGATAGTCCAGAGAAGGTAAAGATGATTATACCACAATATTGATTAGTGTTCTAAGAGAATTATGTATAACGTGCACTAGGAACAAGGAAGAAGCCCTTCTGTTTGTGTTTGGGGAGAGTGGAGGACACCCTAGGTAGGCTCCATGGGGAAAATAATTCTGTTATTCTAAGATCTGTCATAAATTACTAGTAAGAGTTTTAGGAGAATTCTTGACCAAAGATTCGGAGGAGACTACTCCCATCCCTTTTTTTTTTTTTTTTTTAAACAAATCTTTAATTAGTAGTTTTGGAACTGAGGCATCAGCCAGAAGAAGTTTTTTTTCCAGGTCCTTTTATTTTTTCTTCAAAGACTTCATTAAGGAATCAAATACTGCTTGTACTGATGGCTCAGCCCTCTGCTTGTGAGATCTCTTTGTTTGAACTATTTTAAAGTTTTGGTTTTTTTTAAGTTTATTTATTTAGAGAGAGAGAGAGGGCGAGAAAGAGACTCTCAAGTAGGCTCCACACTGTCAACACAGAGCCCGACGCAGGGCTCAAACTCATGAACTGTGTGATCATGGCATGAGCCAAAATCAAGAGTAGGATGCTTAACCAACTGAGCCACCCACGTGCCCCTTGTTTGAACCATTTTAAAGGTCTGGTGGAACTAGAGACACCCCTCTCCCATCGGCCCAGACCCCCTCGCTGCGGGTCATTAACTGGAGGGGCAGATTGAAAGAAGTTTGTGTGTGTTTAACCTCTGTGGAAGAGACTTGAGCATTGCTTTTCCCTCTGTGAGGTGACTTTCTTTTATGTCCTAGGCAATTCACACTGATGATACCCAATTATATTTCCCTTCTCGTTTGGGGCATTTAGAAGAGAAAATTTCACAAGAAACGCAATGAGCAAGCTACTCATGTTACAGCGTCTTTCCAGTCTCTTTCCCACTTAGCAGTTCCTCTCCCACTTTACCATAATAATCTATATCCCATAAGAAACAGCTAGAATAACATGCATAGGGGAAAGACAGCATACTTTAGTGGTTGAGAGAGTAAAGTCTAATCTAGAGTTAACTTCTGGGTTCATACCCTAACTCCACTGCTTACTGGCTCTGTGACCTGAGCCAATAAAACTCAGTTTTCTCATTTGCAAAATGGGTATAATAATGAGGTTTAGCATATGTGAAAATTAATACTTGTAAGCACAAGTATAATGCACAGAACAGTACCTAGCCACTAACAGTACCTAGCAGCCAACATTTATTGAATACTTGGTATTATTTGCAAGAAAGGGTATCTTTTCAAACTGAAGTTTTTATAGGTAAAGTAGTATGATGTCAGGTGTTTGTTTTCAACTCTTAAAAAAAAAGCCAAAACCCTGGAAAATTAGAGGGAACAACTTTTACAAAATGTTGATTAATTAAGCTGAGTGATAGTTATGTGGGGATTCATTATATTTTCTACTTTGTTTTTTGTTAATTTTTTTTGAAACATTCATTTTTGAGAGACAGAGTGGGAGGGGGAGGGGCAGAGAGAGAGGGAGACACAGAATCTGAAGCAGGCTCCAGGCTCTGAGCCATCAGCACAGAACCCGACACATGCTCAAACTCACGGACTGTGAGATCATGACCTGAGCTGAAGTCGGATGCTTAACCAACTGAGCCACCCAGGCGCCCCTATATTTTCTACTTTGGTGTGTATTTGAAAATATCCATAATAAAAGGTTATTATTATTATTTTTTAAGTGTGTTTTTTAGGGGATTCTTTTTTGAATTGCCATCATCACCAGTTTTATTCTAAAAATTTCAGAGTCCTCTAGCACTTGCTTCTGCTTTCCAGGAACCCAGTGTGATACCATGTTTTTGTGTTACTTCCCACTGCCCACTACTCATGCGTCCAAAGTTTAAAGATTCTGTACAAAATTGCAGAGGAGAGTGGGGATATATTTTATTCCTCCTCTATTTATATATGAAGTAAAGAGTAGCCAGAAACAAAAAGAGGAAGCATATAGTGCCTCCTGTCCTTTTTGATATGTTAAGTGCTATTTCACCTTGGAAAAGTATAACTCTCCAGGTTCTTTATTAGAAACAGAGAAATTAGTAATGTAGTTCCTGTCAATTCAGTTTGAGTTCTCTCCATTGGGTTAATGTTCTTTCACTTTATCAATAATGTGTATGTTATTGATACAGAATATGATAATACAAGTCATCCTTCAACTCCAGTATTCTAATATAAATATAATCTCTTTTTAGTTTAATGCCAGGTGAGTCTTTAATAGCATTTACAAAGAATTACCAACTACTTCCTTCCTGACATTCCAGCTAATGGAAAACTTTATATGGAATTATAAGTTCTTAGAGTAGAAAAGGAGCATTAAGATCTTCTCTTTAATCTCCTAACATATAAATCTGTTCTGTATATCTTTGCCAAGTGACCATTCAGCTTTTGCTTAGAATTCTAATAACACAAAACTCATTAACTCATGAAGCAGGCCATTCATTGTTTAAAAAATTCTGATTGTTAGAAAGTTATTCCTTACACTGAGACAAACTCTACTTCCCTATAGTTTCCAGTGGTAGTTCCTAGTTGTGCCCTCTGGGATCACAAAAAATAACTATTCTCTTCCATATACTTAATGTCTTCTAAGGACCTTTTCATGTTAATTATCTCAAATTAAGATTTTTAATGATTACAAAGTATTATATAATTTATTATTCCATTTGGATAATTAGGTTGTGCCCATTTTCATTAGTAATGCTGCAGTGAACATTCTGGTCAATAAATATTTATGTACAACTCTTATTTCTATAGGATGAATACCTAGAAGTGGAATTGCTGGGTAAAGTATATAAATATTTTAAAAACCTCTGTTACATGTTACCAGATTGTCCTGCCCCCCAAAAAATGTATTAATTTTTATTGTCACCAATTTGATAGGTAAATTTTAACATATTTTGTTTTAATAATTAGTGAGGTCAAACATTTTTTATTTATGTTTATTGGAAATATATACTTGATCATGATTTTTAAAAATCATCTAGTATCTAGTTTATATTCCAGTTTCCCCAGTTGTCCCCAAAATGTCTTCTTGTAAACTGTTCAAACAGGATTGAATCAAGGTTCACGTGTTTAATTATTGTCTCCTTAGTCTCTCTTAATCTAGGTCACTTGTTTTGTAGATTGTCTCACATTCTGAATTGTGTCTGATTGTTTCCCTGTGGTGTCATTTAACTTGTTCCTCTATCCCCTGTATTTCCTATATATTGGAAGTTGGATCTGGAGGAGGGTTTAGATTCAGAGTAAGCATTTTTGACTGGTATAATTCATAGGCACTGTTATGTATTCGATCTTTATCAGATTAGGGGACACCACACAGTAACAGGGTGTTCTTTTTTTCTTTTTGGCATGGTGTTCTAACAGTGATGCTAAGTTTGATCACTTTGTTAAAGTGTTAACTGTCATATCTTTCCATTGTAAGGTGCATTTTCCCCTTTGTAATTAGTAAGTCATCTGTGGGTGTTGCTTTGGTATCATTTGAATATCCTGTTCCACAACAATTCTTAATTGTTTTAGTATTCATTGATGATCCTTGCCTAACAGCTACTACACAGAGAATTGCATAGAAAGTATTCATTTTCTAAATAATTTCTAATATAATTTCTTTTGCAATGAATACCTTCCATTCTTCTATAAAGATTTTTTTAGTATCACTATTACCTCATAGATTCTTAAAAATTAATGTTACAGTGGTCATTATATATAGTCATTACTTTTTAAAATTCTGTTTGTCTCAAGTTTGACCAGTGGGGACTCCTTCCTTCAAGTGGGCTCCTGTGTCTTCTGACATGACCCCATTAATCTTTTTTTAAATTATGGTAAGAAAAGTAATACCAATTGACCAATTAAATCATTTTTTTAAGTTTATTTATTTATTTTGAGAGAGAGAGAGAGTTGGGGTGGAGGGGAGAACGTGACCAGGGGAGGGACAGAGAAAGAGAGAGGGAGAGAATCCCAAGCAGGCTCCTCACTGTCAGCATGGAACCCAATGCTGGGCTTGAACTCAATGAACTGTGAGATCATGACCTGAGCTGAAACCGAGAGTCAGACACAACCATCTGAGCCACCCCGGCACCCCACAATTAAACAGTTTTTAAGTGTGCAGTTCAGTAGTGTCAAGTTTATTCACATTGTTGTAAAACATCTACAGAACTTTCTTATCTTATCAAACCCATTATAAAACAACTAGCCTTTTCCCCTTCCCTATAAACCCTGGTAACTGCCATGCTAATTTCTGTTTCTGTGAATTTGCCTATTTTAGATACCTCATATAAGTGGAGTCAAACAGCACTTACCTTTTTGTGATTGGCTTATTTCATTTAGTATAATGTCCTCCGTGGTGTAGCATGTGTCAGAATTTCCTTCCTTCTTATGACTGAATAATAATCCATTCCATGTATATACCACAGTTTGTTTATCCATTCATCCTTCAATAGACATTTGAGTTGCCTCCATTTCTTGGCTATTGTGAATGATGCTGCTGTGAACATGGGTGTGCAGATATCTCCTCAAGACCCTGCTTTCAATTCTTTTGGATATGTACCCAGAAGTATTGCTAGATGGTATGGTAGTTCTACTTTGAAGTTTTTGAGGAACTTCCTTACTGTTTAACATAGTGGTTGTACTATTTTACAGTTCCACCAGTAGTGCACAAGGATTCCAGTTTCTCTGCACTCCCAGCACTTGTTATTTTCTGTTTTCTGGGAGTAGCTGCCCTTATGGTGGTTAAGTATTCATCAGTATTACAACTATGTAAATATCGTTCACTGCCAAGCCAAGCATGATACTATAGTTTCATTTTCTTGAATAATTTATTTTTCTGGAGTAATTCATGCTCTCACTTATTTTTTATTTATTATTATTTTTTTTAATGTTTATTTTTGACAGAGAGAGAGAGGGCGAGCACAGGCAGGGGAGAGAAGAGGACAAAGGATCCAAAGCAGGCTCTGCGCTAATAGCAGTGAGCCAGATGTGGGGCTTGAACTCATGAACCATGAGATCATGACCTGAGCCAGTCAGATGCTCAAGTGACTGAGCCACCCAGGTGCCCCTACCTCACTTATTTTTTAAACTACAAATTAATTTGTCTTTAATCTTTTTGCAGTTTATATCCTTATCTATGTTGTCTGTGTGTCTGGGTTGTGCCCCTCTACAAATGCACAAACATACCTAGTAATCTATCAATTCCTTTAATAATTTTTTCTGGAGACCTTCCTAGAGCCTTGCGTCCTTCTGCTCCAATTTATACTGCTTGTTCTCCAGCTTTGCTGCAGAGCTATCATCCTGGTATTTCTTTTTGCTGCCCTCCTCAGTTGACTCCTGTTCCTGGACCCCTATTTCTTCCTCTTGATCTGTTTTGGTGGAGCACCTTCTCTGAGAATTTCTAAGAAAGTGTGACATAAATTTGGATGGCCCTCCGTATCTGAAAACGTCTTTATTGCCATACTTGATTGGTAGTTTGGTAGAGAATTCTAAATGGAAAATCATTTTTATTCAGAATTTTGGAGACCTACATCTAGTCTTCTTGTTAAGAAGTCTTTTATTAATTTAATTTGTATTCCTTTTTGTGTAACTGTCTTTTTCTCTCTGGAAGTTCTTAGGGTCTTCTCTTTATCCATTATATTATGCAAAGTGTTCTACTTGCTGGGATATTTTTTTCTTACTGACTTCTTTCCTTTTTTTTTTTTTTTTCCTAAATTTTTTTTTTTTTCAACATTTATTTATTTTTGGGACAGAGAGAGACAGAGCATGAACGGGGGAGGGGCAGAGAGAGAGGGAGACACAGAATCGGAAACAGGCTCCAGGCTCTGAGCCGTCAGCCCAGAGCCTGACGCGGGGCTCAAACTCACGGTCCGCGAGATCGTGACCTGGCTGAAGTCGGACGCTTAACCGACTGCGCCACCCAGGCGCCCCTCTAAGTTTATTTTGATAGAGACAAAGACAGCATGAGCAGGGGAGGGGCAGAGAGAGAGGGAGAGAGAGAGAATCCCAAGCAGGCTCTGTGCTGCCAGCAGAGAGCCAGATGTGGGGCTCAAACTCATGAAACTATGAGATCATGACCTGAGTTGAAACTACAAGTCTGGTGCTTAACAGATTGAGCCACCCAGATGCCCCTTGACTTCTTTATTTTTATATTCACATTTATGATTTCTGAGAGCCTTTTCCTGTTTTGTTCCCTTTGCATATTGTGTTGTTCTTATTTATGAACTAATTTCTTATCTCAAGATTTTGTTTCTTTTTTATTGTAATTGAAATTTAGTAAACTGCACAAATTTAAAGTATACAACTTGTCGAGTTTTGACATTTGTATACACCCATGAAACTCATGCAATTGAGATAAACATACCACACCCCAAATTTTCTTTGTGTCTCTTTCTGGTCCTCCCTCCTACCTTTCCTTGACTCCTTTATTCCCCAGGCAACCACTGATCTGCTGTCACTATAGTTTGTAATTTCTAGATTTTTATATAAACGGAATCATATAGTATATACTAGCTTCTTTCTTGAAGCATAATTATTTTGAAATTCATCATTTTGATAGTTTATTCCTATTCATTGCTGAGTAGTATTCCATTATATAAATATACCACAGTCTGTTTATCCATTCACCTATTGATGGGTATTTGGGTTGTTTCCAAATTTTGGCTATTACAAATAAAGCTGTTATGAACATTCATGTACAAATCTTTGTATGGATATGCTTTCATTTCTCTTGAGTAAAAATCTAGTGGTAAAATGATTGGATCAGATTGTAGGTGTATGTTTAGCTGTTTTTTGTTTTTGTTTGTTTTAAGAAACTACCAAACTATTTCCCAAAGTGGTTGTACCATTTTATATTCTCACCAGAAGTGTATAAATTCCAGATCCTCCCGTGTTTACAAAGGATTGTTAATGCTGGTGTATAGAAATTCAGTTGATTTTTGTACATTGACCTTATATTCTGCAGCTTTGCTAAATTCACTAGTTTGTTTTGGTACCTATTTTGTAGATTGCATCAGTTTCTACATCTGTGATCATGTCATCAGCAAATGAACACATTTTTACTTGCTCCCTCCAATATGGATGCTTTTTATTGGCTTTTCTTGCCATATTGCACTGGCTAGAACCTCCAGTACAGTGTTTAATACAAGTAGTACAAGCAACTTGTTGCTGATCTTAGGAAGAAGACATTTAGTCTTTCACCATTAATTATTATTTTAGGTTTCTCTTAGATACCCTTTATCAACTTTAGGATGTTCTCTCCTATTTATAGCTCGTTGAGAGTTATATTAGAAATAGATGTTGGATTTTATTAAATACTTCCTCTGCATCTGTTGAGATGATCATACAGTGTTGTTGTGTTTTTTAAAGTCCATTAATTGAGAATTGTATTATTTGATTTTCTAATGTTAAGCCAGTTTTGCATTCCTGGTCTTATGCATTCTGCACTTGGTCTTAAGGTGTTATCCTCATAATGATAGCACTGGGTTGATTTGTTAAAATTTTGTTATGAATTTTCATATCTGCCTTAAGGGGTATTGTTTTATACTTCTCTATAATCTCTTGATCTGGTCTTGGTATCAGAGTAATGTTGGTCTCAAAGAATGAATTAGGAACTATTTCTACCTCTTCAAATTTTCCAGAAGAGTTTATATAGAAGAAATGGTATCTCTTCCTGGGTGAGCTTTGGTGGTCTTTCAAGGACTTTGACTATTTCATCCGAGTTGTTAAATTTATTAGCAGGAAGTTAATAACATTCCCTCATTAGCCTTTTATATAGTTTTCTTTAGTGATGTCATCCTCCCATTCTTGGTATCAGTAATTGTGTTTTCTCTCTTCTAATCAGTCTGGCTAAAAATTTATGAACACTATTATGTAATTCCTTCTTTAAAAAAGAATCCAGCTTTTGTTTCACTGATTTTTCTCTATTTTTCTGTTTTCTATTTCATTGATTTCCATTCTGATACTTACTATGCCCTTTTTTTCTGCTTTGGGTTTCATTTGCTCTTTTTCTAGTTTCTTTAGATGGTTGCTAAGACCATCTATTTGAGTCTTTTTTTTTCTAATTTAGTAAGGGATGTTAGGAGTAGGAGAAGATAAACTCATGCAGTCAATCTCTGTTTCTCTGGATGTATGCCTTGACCTGTGTTTTTAATCAGATTTATTGATCTATACTTTACATGCAACAAAATGCACCCATTTTATAGTGGCTTTTTTTTTTTAAGTTTATTTATTTATTTTGAGAGAGAGAGCAAGTGGGGTAGGGGCAGAAAGAGAGGGAGAGAGAGAATCCCAAGCAAGGCTCCATGCTGCCAGCATGGAGCCCAATGTGGGGCTTGAACTCCCAAACCGTGAGGTCGACCTGAGCCAAAATCAAGAGTTAGGCACTTAACTGACTGAGCCACCCAGGCACCCCTAAAATGCACCCATTTTAAGTGTACTTTTTGCTGAACTTTGACAAAGTTATGCACCTATTAAAGCATCACAACAATCAAGATTGATAGAACATTCCCACCATCCCCCAAATTTTCCCTGCGCTCCATCTCAGTCATTTTGTCTCTATCCCACTCCTGCACTGGGAAAGCACTGATTTCTTTTTGGTCACTATAATTAGATTTGTCTTTTCTTAGAGTTTCATATAAATGGAATCATGCAGTATGTGCTCTTTTGTGTTTGGCTTCTTTTACTTGGAATAATTTTAAGATATTTATCCATGTTGCTATGTGTATCAGTAGTTCTGTACTTTTGCCGTTGAATTTTTCCTTGTATTAATATACTGTAGTTTAATCTAGTCACTTGTTGAAAGACATCTGTGTCTCTAGTTTTTGGCTGTTATGGATAAAGCATCTATGAACAGTCATACATGGGTTTTTGTATGGATATGTGTTTTCATTTCTCCAGGGTAAATGATTAGGAATGGAATTGCTGAGTCATATAGGGTTTGTATAACTTTTGCAAAGTGATCATACTATTTATTGTGGGTTTTATACTGCAAAGGCTTAAGGGTTATTTTTTGTATATGAATATTTAGTTCTAAATTTTTTGAATAGATTATCCTTTCCATGGGTTTCTGAATTCTCTATTTTGTTTGATATATATATATATATATATGTGTGTGTGTGTGTGTGTGTGTATGTATATGTATATATGTGTGTGTATATATATGTATATATATATGTATATATATATGTTTTATGCCAATATTCTACTGTCTTGATTACTATTGATTACTGTAGAGCAAGTCTTGAAATTGTTTAGATTTCTATAATTTTCTTAAAAATTAACTTTAGCTTGTCAGTTTGTTCAAAAACACCTGTTGGGTATTTCATTGGGATTGTGTTGAATCTATAATAGATCAGTTTGGGGAGAACTGACATCATAACAATAGTAAGTCTTCTAACCTGTGAACAGGATATATTTCTCCATTTATTTATGGCCTCTTTAATTTCTGTCAGTAGCTTTTTTTCTGTCAATAACATTTTGTCGTTTTTATTGTACATATTTTGTTAAATTCATCGGTATCCTAATGCTTTTTTATAATGTAATAGATGGTCACCACCATAAGTGTAGTCACCATCTGCCATCATACAGTGTTACTCAATATTATTAACTATATTCTATATGCTGTACTTCTCATCTCCATGAGTTATTTATTTTATAACTGGAAATTTGTACCTCTTAATCTCCTTTATTTCACCCATTTCCCCACCTGCCTTCCTGCTGGCAATTAACAGTTTACTCTCTGTGTTTAAGAGTCTTTTTGAGATTTTTGTTTTGTTTGTTTGTTTTGTTTTTAGATTCCATATATAAGTGAACTCATGGTATTTGTCTTCTGACTTATTTTGTTCAGCATTATACCATCTAGGTCTATCTATTTTGTTGCAAATGATAAGATCTCAGTCTTTTTTATGGCTGACTAATATTCCTCTGTGTGTGTGTGTGTGTGTGTGTGTGTGTGTGTGAGAGACATCTTTTTTTCTAAACTTTTTTTTTAATGTTTATATCTGGAGAGAAAGAGATAGTGTGTGAGCAGGGGAGGGGCAGAGAGGGAGACACAGAATCTGAAGCAGGCTCCAGGCTCTGAGCGGTCAGCACAGAGCCCGACGTGGGGCTCAAACCCACAGACCATGAGATCATGACCCGAGCCAAAGTCGGACACCCAACCAACTGAGCCACCCAGGCACCCCACGTGTGTGACATCTTCTTTATCCATTCATCTATTATAGACAGTTAGGTTGCTTCCATATCTTAGCTATTGTAAATAATGCCACAATAAATATAGGGGTGCATATATCATTTCAAATTGGTGTTTTCATTTTCTGTGGGTAATTACCCAGTTGTGGAATTACTGGGTCATAGGGTATTTCTATTTTTAATTTTTTGAGGAACCTCCATACCATTTCCATAGTGGTTGTACCAATTTACGTTCCTACTAATACTGCACGAAGGTTCCCTATTCTCCACATCCTTACCAATACTTGTTATTTTTTGTTGTTTTGATACTCACTGGTATGAGGTGATATCTTATTGTGGTTTTGATACTTTTGGTAACTTTTTAATAAATCTCTTAGGATTATCTGTGTTAACATGATAATATCTGCAAATAAGGACAGCTTGTTTCTTCTTTTCCCATCTATATAGGCCTTTTGTTTACTTTTCTTGCCTTATTGCACTGGCTAGGATCTCTAGTAAATTAACTGTGATATTAGCTGTGTATTTATCATAGATACCCTTTGTTCAGGTTTGAGGAAGTTCCCCTTCTATTGGTAGTTTGGTTGAGGAAGTTCCCCTTCTGTTTGTAGTTTGATTGGAGTTTTTATCATAAATGGGTGGTGAATTTTGTTAGTTGAATTTTCTGCATTTATTTAGAAGGTGATATTGGTATTTCTCCTTTTTTCTGTAACATGGTGTATTACATTTATTGATTTTTGACTCTTATGCCAACTTGCATTCCTTGGATAAACTCATTGATCTTCATGAATTATCCTTAATTCAGTTTGCTAATATTTTTAACAGTTTTTACGTCTTGTTAATAAGGAGTATTGGGTTTTAGTTTTTCTTGTATTGTTCTCTAGTTTAAATATTGTGGTAATACTGGCTTCATAAAATGAGTAGGGAAATGTTTTCTCAGTTTATGTAGGATTGGTATCATTTCTTCCTTTAAATGTTTGATAGAATGTATCAGTGAAGCCATCCAACCCTGGAGTTTTCTTTTTGGCAAGGTGTCAAAGTACAGATGTAAAAGATTCAGGGCTTTTCAGAATTTCTTTATCTTTGAGTCCATTTTAAAATTTTGTCTTATAGGGAATTTGTCCATTTTATCTAAGTTGATGAGTTTATTGGCATAAAATTATTTATAATGTTTCCCTAAAGATTCCTTTAATTACTGTAGGATCTGTAGTGATGGTCACTGTTTCATTTCTAACGTTTGTCAGTTTTACTGATTTTTTTCCCCCAAAGTAGATTTTTAGTTTCATATTTCTATATTGGTTTTGGCTATTACACTTAATTTTTTTCTACACTTTGTTGTTTCTTTCCTTCCACTTACTGTGGGTTTAATTTGCTTTTGTTTTCTAGCTTTTTAATATGGAAGGTTAGATCACTGATCTGAGACCTTTCTATTTTCTGCAAG
Organism: Prionailurus viverrinus; assembly: GCF_022837055.1. Classification (NCBI taxonomy): domain Eukaryota; kingdom Metazoa; phylum Chordata; class Mammalia; order Carnivora; family Felidae; genus Prionailurus; species Prionailurus viverrinus. The sequence goes on along the minus strand of NC_062568.1, from coordinate 189,649,400 downwards.
CATTTAAAGTCACAGGTTTTCCCTTTAAGTGCTACTTAGGTGCATCCCACAAATTTTGATATATTTTCATTTTCATTTGGCTCAAAGCAATTTCTAATTTCCCTTGTGATTACTTCTTTGACCTATGGGTAATTAGAAGTGTGTTGCTTAATTTCCACATATTTGGGACTCTTCAGCAATCTTCTTATTTCTAGCTTAATCCCGTTGTGGTCAGAGAATATTCTCAGTATGAGTTCACTTCTTTTAAATATGCCGAGTCTTATTTTTATAGCCCACCATATGGTCTGTTTTGGTGAATGTTCCCTGTGCACTTGAAAATATATATTTCTGATGTTGGTGGAGTGTTCTATACATTTTAGTATGGTTTTGTTGGTTGCTGGTGGTGTTCAGTTATATATCCTTACAGATTTTCTTACTAAAAGGAGTGTTTAAATACCTCCAACTCTAATTGTGGATTTTCATGTTTTTCCTTTCAGTTCTGTCAGTTTTTGCCTTGTGTGTTTTGAATCTCTGCTATTGGATGCATACACTTATAGGAATATTACATGTCTTGATAAATTGACACCTTTATCATTATGAACTTTTTTTTACTCTTAGCAACATTCAGTACTTACATTTTTATTAATATTCTGTTTTGGAGTCACTTTGTTTCATATTAATGTAACTATTCCAACTTTCTTTTCACTACTGTATGCATGATGTGTTTCTTTGTTTTTTTTTTAAGTAATCTCTACCCCCAACATGGGACTCAAACTCACAACTCCAAGATCAAGAATTGCACACTCCTCCAACTGAGCCAGCCAGTGCCCCTCATATCTTTGTGGATGTCTTGTAGACACTATATAGTTGAGTATGGCTTTTTTTTCTCCCCACCTCAATCTGAGTCTTCTTTTTTTTTTTTTAATGTTTATTTTTGAGAGAGGGACACAGAGTGCCAGCAGGGGAGGGGCAGAGAGAGAGGCAGACACAGAATCCAAAGCAGGCTCCAGGTTCTGAGCTGTTGGCACAGAGCCTGATGTGGGGCTCGAACTTATGAACAGTGAGATCATGACCTGAGTCAAGGTCGGATGCTTAACTGACTGAGCCACCCAGGCGCCCCTCATAATCTCAGTCTTCTAATTTAAGTGTGAGTCCAGTCAGTATGGTTGGTTTTAAATCTGCCATCTTGTTACTTATTTTCTGTTTGTCTATCTGTTCTTTGTTTTTTCTTTCATCTTTTCTTGACTTTTTTTTTCAAGGCTCTTTATTATTATTGCTAGTTTTTATTTTTTTATTTTATTTTATTTTATTTTTAATTTTTTTAATGTTTATTTATTTTTGAGACAGAGACAGAGCGTGAACAGGGGAGGGTCAGAGAGAGAGGGAGACACAGAATCTGAAACAGGCTCCAGGCTCCAAGCTGTCAGCACAGAGCCCGACGCGGGGCTCGAACTCATGGACTGCGAGATCATGACCTGGGCTGAAGTCGGGCGCTCAACCGACTGAGCCACCCAGGCGCCCCGCTAATTTTTATTTTTAAAAAATTTTTTTAAGTAGGTTCCATCCACACCCAACACGGGGCTTGAACTCATGACCTGAAATCAAGAGTCACAGCTTCACTGACTGAGCCAGCCAGGAGTCCCCTTTTTTTGCTGTTTTTAAAGTATTTTTTAGTATTCCATTTCATCTCCATTCTATACCTCTTTGTTTTATTTTTCATGGTCGTTCTAGGGTAGTAGTTCTCACGAGGTTTTGGTCTCAGGACCCAGTTACACTTTTGCAAATTTAGGACCCCAAAAAGTGTTTTTGTTTGTGTGGGTTACATCTGTCTATACTTAATCATATTAAAAGAACTGAAAAATTATTTTTTATTAATATATTTTAAGATAATAAACTCATTGCACGTTAACAGAAATAATGTGTTTTTACTAAAAATAATTTTTGGAGGAGGCACCTGGGTGGCTCAGTCAGTTAAGTATTCGTCTCTTGATTTCAGTTCAGGTCATGATTATTATATATTAAATGTTCATATACAGTTGCATCTATTTCTAAAGTGTTGTTTTCTCTTCTATTTTTAGTCTTCCCTGTCTATACAGGGAAGAATGCTATACCCTTTTAATTATAGTGACCTTATAATATGCATTTACATCTACTAAGGCCAGCAGTCTGTCATGTACACCATTGCACCCATTCCCCCATTTTTTTCCTCACTATTTGTTGCTTATTTGTTCTTCCAAGTTAACTTTATAATAAAAATTTAAGCTCCAGGAAAAATTCTGATGATATTTTCATTGGAATTATGTAAAATGTACAAGTTAACTTGGTTAAGGATTTCGGCTGAAGTCATGACCTCATGGTTCATGAGTTGGAGGCCCGCGTCAGGCTCTGCGCCGACAGCGTGGAGCCTGCTTGGGATTCTCTGTCTGTCTGTCTGTCTGTCTGTCTGTATCTCTCTCTCTGCCCCCACTCTCAAAATAAACATTTTAAAAAAATGCAGTAAGGGTGCCTGGGTGGCTCAGTTGGTTAAGTGTCCGACTTCGGCTCAGGTCATGATCTCATGATTTGTGGGTTCGAGCCCTGCCTCGGGCTCTGTGCTGATGGCTCAGAGCCTGGAGCCTTCTTCAAATTCTGTGTCTCCCTCTCTCTCTCTCTGCCCCTTCCCCACACATTCTCTCTCTATCTCTGTCTCTGTCTCTCAAAAATAAATATTTAAAAAATAAATAAATAAAAATAACTCTTAAAAAAGTAACCTCTACATGGGGTTTCAACTCATGACCCTGAGATCAAGAGTTGCAGGCTCCACTGACTGAGCCAGCTAGGTGCCTCTAAAAATAACTTTTTGAAAATGAAACCAAAAATTTTGGGAAAGGAATGGCATTGATTTACATTTTACAAATCTCTTTTAATGCCTGGCTAAACAGAAGACTGCTAGATCCTCACTTGTGGTTCTGCACTCTAAATCATGTCGTACAGCCTCTTGAGAACTCCACAGTACACTTTTTTAAAAATGTTTGTTTATTTTGAGAGAGAGTGCACACACGCACGAGAGAGAGCAGAGGAGGGGCAAACAGAGAATCCCCTGATACGGGGCTCCAACTCACTACCTAAGATCATGACCTGAGCCAAAATCAAGAGCTGGACGCTCAGCTGACTGAGCCACCTTACACAGGCACCCTACACAGTGGAAATGCAAGTGGAAAAGACAGTAACATCTTAGTGTTATTATGAAAATCATTCTGACCTCGTTAAGCCTCAGAAGGGTATTGAGGGACTCCCAGGGATTCTTAGACACACTTTGAGAGCTGTGATTCCGTTGTTGACAATATGCATCTTTGACTTATCAGTCCATCTTCAAAATAATCCACCACTTAACACATAAAGCCCTAATAACAATATACTTCCAAATCTCCAGTCTGTTTTTTTATGTAATTGTTTTTATATACTGTGTGTATATATATATATATATATATATACTTTTCACATTATTTTTACTTTTTTTTTTAATGTTTATTTATTTTTGAGAGAGCGTGAGCAGGGGGACAGGGAGAGAGAGGGGGACCGAAGATCCAAAGCAGGCTGTGCGCTGACAGCAGCCAGCCTGATGTGGGGCTTGAACTCTTGAACCGTGAGATCATGACTTGAGCCGAAGTTGGATGTTCAACCGACTGAGCCACCCAGGTGCCCCAACACATTATTTTTATTTTAAACAGTTATTTTTGAAAGACTTTTTTAAATGAGAAAAAGTCTTTTCTATTTACTCACATACTGACTGTTTTCAGTGCTCTTGATTCTTTTCCATCTGTTACTTTCCTTTTTCCTGATGAACTTTTAGTTTCTTGTAGTGTAGGTCTGCTGGTGAGGAAGTCTCTTTGCTTTTGTTTATTTAGAGTGTTTTGCCTTCATTTTAAACTTTTTATTTTGAAAAGTTACAGACTCAGAGACTCACAAGAAGTTTCAAGGTGCACCTCAATGGTTTCCCTTCTTGGGAATCAAGATTCTGAGCAGTCTGAAAACAGTTGTTTCATATATTTTGCCCAGTTTCTAGTTGGCTCACAGTAGGAGGTAAGCCCATTCATCATGCCTGGAAGTCTCTGCTTTGATTTTTCCTGGAGATCACAAGCAGCAATGGTTATGTAAATTCTGATTTTGCATTTGGCATTACTGTCAAGGACATTCCTATATCACTCAGTATCCCCTACCTAACACATCACTTCAAAAATGAGTTATATAATACATAATATATAATAATTCCTATTTCTTTCTTTTGCTTTTTGCCCTGTCTGCAAGGAAATCAGTCAAGATTTGCAGTAGATCATCGCAGTTTTGTTGACCTAGAGGTGACATGTTTGCATTCTTGTTTTCCACTCATCTCTTTTTCCTTTTTATTCCTATTTTATTAATGTATTTATAAAAGCAGTAGCCTGCACCCATATAGCATATTTTGTTCTTTTCCTCTTCATTCTCTTTCCTGTATTAGGTTTTTTTTTTTCTTATTGCAAGGAATAGAGAGAGACCTTGTGATTGCCTTTAAGTAATTGGAGTTTAAGGATTTACAGGAGAAGATGAAGATTAGACACTCAACAATATAGCCAGTTCTCATAGTAGAAAGAATCAGCCGTAGATCCAGGCCCCATGTCCCCCAGAAACTGGTGCCTTTGTTCCCTGTCCAGGTTTTCCTTGCTGACTCAGTGATTCTCATACTTATCTTTCTCTGTGACCAGTGCTTCTATTAGCTGTCTCACGTGTCTGTTCTCTCCTGGAGCCCTGCCTGTGTGTTCTCTCTCATTTTCATTACTAAAGCTCGCACTCACATTCCAAAGGAGAGTGTCTGACTGATTTACTTAAAGACCTATTGGTGCCAGGCCAGCTCTTTAGGTCCTTAGCCAGCTGAGAGATTCTCTGTTCTTGGGTCATGTGCCACACTGAATTAAACAGGGTCATGTATAAAGTGTGAATCTAAGATTTCAGGAGGGCCATCAGCATAGCAAGCACTCAGCATCTTCCATTCCTCCTCCTTTCTAACCATTGATTGACCTGACTTACTAAGGACAGGTATTAGACTGGATTTCCACCAAAACTAGTCATCTATATATTTATAGATTAAGGTTTAGACGGACTGTTTATCTAATTCCCGAAATGTTAGGGTTTTTTCCTCTTACTTTCATTCTTAGATGAATTTCATTCTTAGGCACAAAACAAAGGACAGTCTTCACCACCTTTTAGCCACAACTTAAAATAAACCCATGGTACTGATTGTTGGTCCAAGAAAGCCCATCTGTTAGAGACTGTGAAGAGAAAATTCAAACATTTCCATTCTTGTTAGCATCTCTAAATTTGGAAGAAGAGATAGAAGCTATGAGCTGAAATAAGGTTCTTTGGATTATTAGCTCCACCTGGGTTTGAATCTTGGCTCTCCCATTTACTAGATGATAGATGGGTATCTTTTCTAGGCTTCAGTTTAATCACGAATAAAATGGAGATCATGGTATTTGCCCCATGTGGTGGTTAGGATTAGATGATAGGGTACATGCAAAGCTGTTAGCAAAGTGCCTGGCACATAATAAATGCTTGATAAATGTAGTTTTCATTATCTCTAGATCATTAAGTCTTATTAATAATTAATGTTCCCATAGTCCATCTTAGTTCTTAGTGCTAAGGAAAACTAACATTTGTTGGTGCATGAGCTGAGACCTGATTATTGAGCCCTTGTTTACTTACCACTGTGTGAGGTAATGAGTATGCAAGTACACATATTGTGGTAGGATTCTTGCTTTCTAATCCCCAGTGTGAAATGTCAGTCCCAGAAAAAATTGTAAGGAAACTCAACTCGATGGTATTATATTGTTATTCAGGCTGTTACTAACTGTGTGACCTTGGGAAAATTGCTTCTCTATGTCTCAGTTCCTTCATCTGTGAAATGGGGAAAATACCTCATAGGATTATTATAAGGAACAAATGAGTTAATATATGTAAAGCTTGGGGCACCTGGGTGGCTCACTTGGTTAGGTGTCCAACCTTGGCCCAGGTCATGAGCTCATGATCTGGTGGTTCATGAGTTTGAGCCTCGCGTTGGGCTCTGTGCTGACAGCTCAGAGCCTGGAGCCTGCTTCAGATTCTGTGTCTCCCTCTCTCTCTCTGCCCCTGCCCTGCTCACGCTCTGTCTGTGTCTCTCTTTCTCTCAAAAATAAGAAACATTAAAAAAAAAAAATATATATATATATATATATATATATATATATATATATATATATAAAGCATATATATACATATAAAGCTCATAGGACAATGTCCAGTAACATGGTGAGTGCTATATGTAAGTTGCTGCTGCTAGATTTTGACTCCTAGCAGTTTAATACTTGAAGCCTTGGGCTTAATCGGCCACTTTTTCCTCCTTTTAGTTTAAAGTGAATAGGTTTTTTGTTTTTTTCGTAATGTTTATTTTTGAGAGAGAGCGAGCAAGTGCGTGCATGTGTGTGAGGGGCAAAGAGAAAGGGAGACAGAGGATCCTGTGGGCTCCTCCATGCTGGCAGCAGAGAGCCTGATGCAGGACTTGAACCCACGAACCATGAGATCATGACCTGAGCCACCCAGGTACCCCAAAAGTAAATGGGTTTCTTCATAGGAGGCTTATAGCATATCTTTAGCCTCCGTCATCAGGATAGTTTTATAGGCTGTAGCTGGTAAGAGATGAGTGAACTGAAGGACATGGTCCACAGATAATCTTGTTCCATTTTGAGATTGGACGCCACAATACCCATATCTTGCCAGCCATCCTTTGATGATGCTTTGGCAGGAAAAACATATCTTGAAATCCTTCAAAGCTGATTTTTCCCCTCACAGAGACATTTTTTTTTGCCGGCCTAGAAGGATGGGGTGCTGGGATGTGAAAGTGGGATATGGGAAAGGCAATTTGAATTGAGACCTTTGATTTTAGTTTAACATCCAGCAGGCAAGGGATTTTCTAATCTAAAGCTACTTCCCTTCTTAAAGGAGAAACTCTTTTCTGGTTTATATTTCCTTCTCAAGAAGTGAGATTCATATGTTTTCTTCCTATATTAGTGAAATTGAACATCTTTTCATTATGTTTACTGATCACTTGTATTACTTTGGTGAATTGCCTATTTATGTCCTTTGACCTCTTTTATTATGAGGAGATTACTTCTGTAGAATAAGGGCATTAAAACTTTGCCGTATGTGTTTCAAAGATATTTTTCATTTTGTCAGTTGTCTTATTTTACCCTTGGTTGTACTTTTTAATTTTAACTGCACAGAAGCTTGTGATGAATCTATAAATTTTTCCTGAAAAGTATCATCTCATTATGGTTAGAGAATTTCTGCTGAGTGCTGTAACACATATCTGAGTTTATGTGTAGACTGATCCACTTAATAAACATTTTTCCTTACAGAGAGGTGATTGATTGTCACATGATTTGAAGAGTCTTTGCAAACTAACATAGGCCTGTGGCTGTAACACCTTAATAACAATAGTTACCACTTACAGCTTTGTGCCAGGCAATATGCTAAGTTTTTATGTGCTGTATTCCTAATATTCAACTTCATGCTACATATTATTGTCCATATTTCATAAATGGGTCAAGTGGGCCTAGAAGTGAAATGATTTGTTCAGGGTCTTAGAACTAGGTAGTGGCTGGATTGGAATTTTAATTTAAGTCTGCCTAACTTCAAAGTATATACTTTCTCTACATAGCTTGGCTTCTTGAGGCTTCAAATAAATTAGATTCGTCCTAAAAGTTAAGTAAATATCTTTTATCAGAACTTGAAAAGATGGGGCTGTAGCCTAGTTAAACTGCTTCCGGTTTCTGAGAGCACAATGAAGGCAATGAGAAGTATGTAAACTGGCCGAAAGAAAAGTCTGTACCGTCTAGGGCAGTGGTTTTCAAAGAGTGGTTCCCAGGCCAGCAGCCTCAGCATCACTTAGGCCTTTATTAGAAATACAAATTCTCAGGTCCCACTCCAGACCTACAGAATCAGAAAGTCTGGGGTTGGGCCCAGCTATCAGTTTTATAATACTTCTGGCTGATTATGATGCATGTTAAAATTTGAGAACCACTGGTGAAGGGAAATTATTTTATTCTCTCTAATCATAATTTCTGCTTTTGTGAGTTTCTCCTAAGTCTCAGCCCCTAAGTGCAAAATTAGCATTATCAGAAAAGCATAGAGTCAAACAGGAGCCAGTTTTGAGATCGGTTTAATGAGCATTTAAAGCAAGTCCACCTCACTGAGCCACAGTTTCCCATCTCCAAAGTGATGTTTTAAAAAAACTTTTTTAATGTGTATTTATTTGTGAGACAGAGACAGAGCACGAGTGGGGGAGGGGCAGAGAGAGAGAGGGAGACACAGAATTCGAAGCAGTCTCCAGGCTCCGACTGTCAGCACAGAGCCCGACATGGAGCTCAAACTCGTGAACCATGAGATCATGACCTGAGCTGAAGTCGGACGCTTAACTGACTGGGCTACCCAGGTTCCACCTCCAAAGTGATGTTTTAGTAACATCTATCTCCATAAGATAGTATGTAAAGCGCATAGCACCTTGCCAGTCTCCCAGATGGTTGAGAAATTGCCTCTAGCAATTTTTCTTGTTTAGCAAAAAGGCCCCACCTGCCTTCTATTCTCAACTTCTTTCTTTTTTTTTTAATTAATTTATTTTTTTTTCCTCCAGCGCTTTATTTTTTTTATTAAAAAAATTTTTTTTTTCAATATATGAAATTTATTGTCAAATTGGTTTCCATAATTAATTTATTTTTGAGAGAAACAGAGCATGAGCGGGGGAGGGGTGGAGAGAGGGAGAGAGAAAGAATCCCAAGCAGGCTCTGCACTATCAGCACAGAGCCCGATGTGGGGCTTGAACTCACAAACCATGAATGAGATCATGACCTGAGCCAAGAGTCAAACACTTAACCGACTAGGCCACCCAGGTGCCCCAACTTCTCTCGTTTCTTGAATGTATTTTGCTGTCTTGTATCTCTGAGCCTTTGTATTAGCTATTTCTCTTGGACACCCCCACCTCTACCCCTGTCTGCCTCACTAACTTCTAGAGATCCTTTTGATCCCTGCTTGTAGTTTACTTCTGGAGAGGGCTTGCTCAAACCTCCACCCTCCAGTCTCTGCTCACATAGCAGCCTGTGTTTCTCCTGTCACTGCACGTATCACAAATTTTGGAATCGCCTGTCTCCTTATATAAACTTAATTGAGGGCAGGTAGTGTCTTGTCTACTACCATATTCTAGGGACCAGTAAAGTTCCTCACACACTATAGGAGCTAATAAATGTTGAATGAATGAATGGTGGCTGTCATTATTGCCGCTGCTGCATCGTCATCGTCATCATCACCATCATCGTCGTCGTCATCATCATCACCACCACCATCTGAGAGCGAGCTTCCCTCTCTGGCTTATAGTTTTTGTGCTGACTGCTTGTGATAATCATAGATAGTATTAGGATCAGTGCCTGTTTTCTCTTTCCCTGAAAGCACGGGCTTTGACCTAGACTGATATGGTAGTTCATTGAGCTGCTTCCTAACCACGATCCCTCTGTGTCACAGGTGCCTTGGGGGAACTGTGCGCCTTGATGGGTCAAGTTCATCATGTGCCAAACCCAAAATGGCAGCATCCTTCGGACCTCACCATGCGGTGAGTGGGTGATGAGGAGGAGGGGGAAAAGGGTAGAATTTGGCCACGGGAGGAATGTGGTGGGGAATTGGGTGTAATTGTATAGTTCCAGAGGTAGAAAAGAAGCGGTAGAGTATAGTGGAGTAAGAACTGGACTGAAATCCAGGAAACGCGGGGTCGGGTACTAGCTTTGCAGTTTATAACCGGATGTATGATTCTGACCAAGTCACTCCATTCCTCTGGTCCTCACATCAGTAAAACTAGTATGTTGCACTAATTGACGTCCAAGGGTCTTTCTGTTCTGAAATCTTCTGGATTCTTGATGCACGGTGGTTTTACACATCGATTCAGTGACTTTGATTCAGTTACAGAAACTTTGGAGTCATCTTTGACTTTCACCCCATATTCAGTCCATTAGCAAATCCTGTAAGTATATCCAAAACTTGACCATTTCTCATCATTTTCACTCGGACTATTGCAGGTCTTCTAAATGGTCTCCCTGCTTCTGCCCTTGCCCGTCTACTATTCTCAACTCGGCAGCCAAATTCAGATTCTCTGCTCAAAACTTTCCATCTCACATTTCCCACCCTCACAGTCCCCTATAAAGACCATGGCCTGACATTGTTAGCTCACCAACCTCATCTCCTACTACTCTTCCCCTTGCTCATTCTGTTCTAGTCACACTGGCTCCCTTGCTATTTTTCTAATATGTCACACGTGTTCCCACCCCAGGGCCTTTATGCTCAGTGTTTCCTCTCTAGTTGCCAAAATGATAGCAAATCTCAGAAAGACAGGGCAGTGTAATGGTTATTAGATGAACTCTGGAGACAGGTATGAATTCAAATCCAGGCTCTTGTACTTACTCCACTTTATGACCTTGGGCAAGTTATTTAACCTGAGACTCAGTTTCCTTACCTGTACAAAATATTGAGAGTGCTTTTCTGGCAGGATTGTTATCAGCATTAAATGAGGTGAGGTATTTACAGAATTCAGCAAGTACTTGCATATAGGGCCAGATAAATGTCATAAGATGTTATAATTATTTTCAGTTCTGGCTACTCATAATCACCTGTGGAGATGTCTAAAAATACAGATGTCCAGGCCCTGACTCAAGGGATTCTAAATCATTAAGTCAGGGGTTGGGGTGGGGGTGTGGTGCAAGAATCTCAATCTTTAAAAAGCTTCCCAGGTGGTTATTAGGAAGAGCTGGGGTTGAGAATGAGCTCAGATTATCATACAGGGTCTTTTTCAGAAGTACAGCCTAAAGGACTGGGGGTGACTAAAGGAGAATCTCAAGAAACTTTGAGTCCGTGCTATTAATTATTCAGCCTCCAAACTTGCAATGTGATACTCACATGATGACTTACCTTCTCTGGGAATTTTATTCTAATTTTAACTGCTGAGTCCTGAGCAACCTTGAGCTGTGTCAGACAGTGAGGTCCTGTTGGAGGTACAAGCGTGATGCAGTGAAATACAGATCCTGTTCTAAATGTTTCCTGAGGGAGAGAATTTTTTTTGCCTACTTGAGTGTTATTATACATTATGTATTAGGTTTTCTTAACATTTGTGTATGTGGCATATATCACCATAATACCTATGTGGCAATTTGGCTTTGGGAGTTGGAAGGAAATAGCACTTACATTGTGACTTTCATATAAATAAAATAGTACAAAGTTTCTAAAATTGTGAGGATTGAAATGTAAAATTAGTGTCTGCTATCCAAAAGTAAAGATACTCTTCAGATAGTTGCCTGGGCCATTTTTTGTGTACAAATAGCCATTCCAGCCGAAACACTCATTTTTCCTGTTTTTATTTTCCCTTTCTCCTGATAGAAACTACGCTCGGTTCCGACAGAAACCTCTGCAAAGATACAGTCTGACTCAGTGGGTTGACAGGAACATGCGAAGCCACCATCGGTTCCAGCGTCTCCCAGATTTCCCACCGAGTCCATTTGTCTCACCCCATCAGCAGTGAAGGTCTCTATCCAGGGTCCTGTTCCAGGTCCTGTTTGGAGCAGCAGCTCATCTTCTGCTCTTTTGTGCTTTGTAGATTTTGAATTTTATTTTTCACGAGATTTTTATTTAAAGAACTTGCCACCTTTTGGAAATTCCCGTTGCTGACTTGAAATTTTTTTGTATAACGTCCTTCTTGTTTGTCTGTGTGCATGCGTTTAAGCACTGTTAAGTTTTTATTTTTTTTATTTAAATTGAAGGTGACCACTAATTGAAAGCCAGCATCAAGCCAGAATACCTAGGCTCAGGCAAAGCACCCACCTCTGCACAGAGGTGAAGTCTACTTCTGGTGCCCAAAAGAAATCATCTTCTAATCTCCTGTAAGGAAGAGATTACCAGGCTGCAAGCCAGCATTAATTACTGCTAATGACTTATAAGAGGATATAAGTCACTTTTAACAACCCCTCTTACTTTTTTATTTGAATCTCTGAATACCTGTCAGTATTTTAAAGTCGGTAATCCAGCACATCTGAAGTAGGATGGAGCAGGACAAAAATCCTGTTGAAGGGACAAATTAAAAGTGTAAATCTTCTCTCTTTTTTGTACTTACTAGCCTCCTTTATTTATTTATTTTCTTTGCCCCCTGCCCCCATTCTTCATTAAATTTGTTTTGCACAATAGGTTTACAAATGTTACACATCTTAACTCTGACAGAAGACTGCTGACTAACCCTTGTTGATTTGTGGTCTTGAGACTGATTGTCTTCTCTTTTCTCAAGGATTTGCCTTCTTTTTCCCCAGTGACCACTGTGCTCCTTAAGTTCTGTTGGTGTGTTCCTGTATCCTGTTAGACATAGACATGCCTCTTAAGAGCAGACTCCCTGCTCTCTTTTTTTTTTTTTTTTTTTTTTTTTTTTATTTTTGGGACAGAGAGAGACAGAGCATGAACGGGGGAGGGGCAGAGAGAGAGGGAGACACAGAATCGGAAGCTGGCTCCAGGCTCTGAGCCATCAGCCCAGAGCCTGACACGGGGCTCGAACTCACAGACTGCGAGATCGTGACCTGGCTGAAGTCGGGCGCTTAACCGACTGCGCCACCCAGGCGCCCCCCTGCTCTCTTTATTAAAGAGCTTCCCACCCAGAGTCTTCACTCTAGGACAGGCCAGCAAACCAGTCCTACTGAGGTGTGAGTTGGTTTTCAGTTTCATCTGCTCAACTCCAACTTCAAGTGTGAGTTGATGTGTTAGTCAGTGAGTCCATCATCCTGTGGGAGAGACTCTGGAGAGACACTCTGTTGTCTCCATTAGTAGTTAACAAGAGGTGCCTTTAGCTTCCGGATGTTACCATCTCATTTGGTCAAACCTCTGATACACAGCTTGACAAAACTGATAATGTGGGTCTAATCAGTTGTGATTAAGCCTGTGCACGAAAGCATTACCTGACCTTCAGGTTAGGTATTCTACCTTAAGTTGACAGACTTTGTGCAGCCTAATGGATGTCAAGGAGTTCGTCATTCTTTCTATACAGCCAGCTCTAGACATCTTTGGGGAGATTTTGCAGTCCGGCGTTCACGCTACTGTTCATGCTCCGTGGAGGCTGGGCGTAGTCACTGTGGCGCAGCCTGTGGTACCAGGCTAGCTGCCTCCTTCTGCTTTTGTTGTTCCATCAGCCCATCTCTGCACTCATCCTAAACAGCCTACCCGGCTTTAGAAAATGACTTGGGAAAAGTTTAGTCATTCAAGCCACCAGTAAACTTAGATGGATGCCACTAAGTGTTTACTGTTTTTATCCAGGTGAGGAGTCTCTTCCTTGGGACATTTGGTTTAGATTCTGGAACCAGATGCAAAGAAGTTCTGTTCAGAGCCAAGAGTCAAAATCGATTTCAGTTGGCATAATGGACATTTAGTCAATCAGTCACTTCTCCAGATTTCCCTAAATTAGCATGATGGAGTGAGCGAGCAGACATCCACCTTTGGAACCACAGCATGATAAAAATTAATTGGAGCTGGAGTAACTAGCACTGTGGCTGTCTAGTTCTCCACAGTCGGCCCAAGGAGTGAAGGGACAGCATTTCGCTTTGGCTCATGTTCCTGCACTCCTGGTACAAGAGGGTTTAAGCCTGAATGTGTAATGGCAGCCTTGCCTTTGCCAAATCAAATGAGTGACGGGTTAACTAGAAAATGTGACAATCACATTTCCTCTTTGCTCAAATAATTCTGTTTTTCCAAAGCTTTAGCAGCTTAATTAAATCTGTTGGACTGGGGGAGGAGAGAACTGTTCTTTAGCGGTTAACATGGTATTCTTTAAGAAGAAAAAAACAAAGCCAAAGAAAACTCATTATCAGGCATGTTTGCCTTAAAGATGGTGGTGGGTAAAATCTGGAGTTTTAATCTGTATTTAAAGCTGCATATCTCCTATGTGGTGCTGGCCTCTCAGACTAGTATTTGGTGATGAGTTCTTGCTGTATTGTTTTATTGGAGTGACGGTTATGTGCATTTAACTGCCTACCTAGCTTTCTTCGTTCATGATGGCATTCTCACCACGGGGGTCTTGACAAAGAGTAAAAATGTGCTGTTTACATAGTTTACTTTTAAGAGCCTGAAATAACCTGTAGTTTTGCATCTAACACAGGCCTGATTTACTTGAGTTGTCGGGATCAATTATGAAACTGAAGTTTGGTGCCTCCTCTTTATCATGTTTTTTCCCTTGTAGCAGTTGTGTTTAATGTCATTAAAAAGAAATAAAAGTTCTTGTCGTGGCATATGTACTGCAGCCGTCTGTTGCAGGCTTTGAAGGAGGGTTCCTTCCTCTTTTGCGTGGGTAGGTTAGTGGGGTCTGGGCGGGGGTGGCAGTTAGTAGATTGTGGTACTGGGGAGGCGAGGGTGCGTGCTCCCTATTCTTTTGAGGGTAAATTACAGTGTTGAGAAAGGCGTTCCAGCAGTTCAGAAATGTTGAAATTGATTGGGATCTGCAGCTACATATAGTGCATGTCAGGAGCCTGACATAGAGAAAGCCTGAAATATCACTGTGCTGTTTTTGCAGAGGGGGAGACGGCTCAGCCCCATCACACAAGTGCTGCCTTACAGTCCTTCCCACAGCTATATGGTTGACCTCTATATCAGTCTCTCCCGAGCCACTGCTGATTAAGGAGGACGCTGAGCTATCCCAGGACATTCTCCCTTTAAAAGGGATGTGGGAAACCAGAATTGATCATACAGAATTGATGGTTGTTCTTAATCCAGCTTCTCCAGAAACTGACTGCTCCTGGAACTTGGATGAAGGTGGCATTAAGCGTGGGTAGTTGTGGGAGACACGACGTTCCTTCGATCCCTTTTGTGAGCCTAAGCTTCTTAGACTTGCCCCAGGAGACAGGATGAAGGCAGTAATAGCTTGTCACCTATATTAGCCAATGCTTTTAAAATCTCCCCTCATGCTGAGGAAATAAGTAGCAACATGTTGGGACAGGCTCTCTGTCCTGCTGTTAACGTAAGTTTTGTCTAGTGGATATTGTATAGTCCAGGCAAAAGCTTCAATATAAATTTGCTAAACACTCAGCTGTTTGATACATATCCATTTTGTTTCTGTCAGGTGGAGATCCCTTGTCCAGGGAGTTGCTTATTTCCTTTTTAGCACCGTGTCACTGCAGACATCAAAGGTTTCAGAGACGAGGCTGCATTCTCTGAAGTGATGATGTCCTTTACCCTTAGTTCATGTTATGTTATAGGAAATTGAGGGGGAGGAGAAATGGACCTTCTCTCAAAGGAATGGGGTCATTCTCTAGCCTATTTTGAGCTTTTACAGGAAGAAAAAAAACCCAACCACCTAAAACTAGAAAGCAGAGTTCCCTGCTTTTCTCAGTGTTGTCCTGCTTTTCTCAGAGCAAACAATTCCTAAGCTGGTTCTAGGGAATGCTTGCTTTGTATGTCAGGGCACCTGTCAGGAAAAAAATTTCCACTTGTCACAGGAAGTATCAGCTGGTCAGCAGTGGAATTCCTTAATGAACAAGCTCCTGCCTTGTCAGTCCTCTCCACCTGTCCTGTCCGATGACAACTGGAACATGCCACAGACAGAAAACCAGACCTTCCCCAGCACCCACTGAGAAGGGGGTGGGATGTGATCTCTTGGATAAGCTTTAAAACACTCCACTTGGTAGTCCTGAATCACTATCGTTCTCATTAAGGAACTATTGGTATAGGAGGAGCTCCTTCAACTTAGCTTCCAATGACACTTTGAGGGTTTGGGAACATTGTACTGATGGAGCTTGGTGCGGCTGGAGCGGGGCCGGGGCCGTGTCCCATTTATGGAAGCAATTCGTTCTTGGAGGCCACTTAAAAGCGAAATCCAAAAACTGTCAAATAGGTTTAAAGAGGGTGAGAAATAACAGCAGTCTGAAACATCACGAGACTGGGGTGGTGCAATATTACATATTTTTGTAAAAGAGCTGAATTAGCTTACCATGGATTCTAGAGGCGGCCACCCTGAAAAGCCTGGGTTGAAGGGACAGGATCAGAAAGAGCAAAGGACTCCTGCCCCACAGAAACACTCATGGTCCTTCCTCTCCTAGGCCCTGGGGCTTCCCTCTTCCTGTTCTTACCCTTTTTGTTTTTGACACATAAGGAAACCACCCCCCAGAGAAGTAACTGGCCTGAGAGGTCACGTGGTGACAAGGCAGGTTCTCTGCCCTCCGTCCAGCATTGTCCAACATTCTCCCACAGGCCCTGCGTGGCCTGCAGGTCAGGTCTCCGTCTCCAAGAACTTGCTTACATCCGTCCCAAGCTGTGAGGAATCTGCGGATCTAAGTGTGGTGAAGAGGGGACCCCAGCCCAAGTCATAGCTGTAGGTTTACTGTGCAATGACGGCTGGTCTGAGAAAAGCTCAGTCGTAGAACGTGGGGTTTTTAGGGAGGTAACTAAAGAGAATGGGGTAAATTTATCTAAACCGGAAGTGTCCACTCCTCTCCCCTCCCCCTCAGACCCTCAGCCGATGTACTGCAGGCCCTGCTAAATTCCCCTTAGCAGTGCCTTCCTGACCACCGACAGCGATCTGTATTTACCTGATGCCGACTTAGGGGCTTCTCCACCACAAGGCACCAGACAGGTACACAGGACCCAGGGCTTGGCAGGTACCTGTCTCTCGGGTTGGGGTTAGAGTTCTGGGTGCTAATAGATTTCCACTTTCCCACCCAGCCTTCAAGACCTGTCTTCCTCCTCTTGGAACCTTCCAGAACGTCTACCCTAAGTCCTGCTCACCTGACATTTTCTCTCCAAGCTCTTGCTGGCTCTGGACAAAAAGTATCTGAGGTGTCCCATTTACCAGTTTGCTCATTGGCTAATGGCATCATTACTCCACCTTTCAGCCTGCTGTTTGGGCTCATCATGACGTTCCTTGGACAGCCCCAAACAGCAAGCTGGGAATACTGCGCTGCAGCAGGCCGCTTCCGCAGCTCCTCTCCGCTCCCCTCCTCACCCTGGGGAGAAACAAGAACCACATTCCTTCGGGTAGGGGAAAACACCCAGCGCTGCCCAGAGGGGAAAACCCTTTGTTTTAAAAACTGAGCACCAGCCTGCATACCTAGGCGATGAGGCAGCCCGAGCCTGGATTTGGGGGCCTCAGTAATGGGATGATGGAGCAGCTATTTTCTCCTCCTACACGTGCACCCCCATCTGTTCGAGATTTCCCTTCCAACTCCAGCTTGGCTGGCAGGCATGTCCCTAAGAAGCTGCAGGCCAAAATGGAGAGAGAGAACCGACTCCCTCCTCCACACATCCTGACTTGCTGCCAATTGCCAGAAAAAGAGGGCAACATTTGGGCATTTACCAGAAGACAAGGATGTGCCTTTTCATTTGTCTTTTATTTTACATTTAAAAAGAGGTTATTGCTCTAACTGAATCAGAGGTAAGGACCTCTCCCCTAAGCAGCCTTGGCCTTGCAGTCCCATTCAGCAGGGATGGAAGTCACAAGACAATGAGTGGAGCCTCATGCCCTCCCATGAGGAAGCCCTTAGTATTGCTGACATCTGCCTTTCACCCTGTCTCTCCTCCCTCCCTGTGCTGCCACACCAGGGCGAAGCAGAGCAGTGGCTGGCCTAGCCACGAGAGCTCTTATAGACCGGATGGTGGGGCCGGTCTTTGGGTGATGGCTTTCAGCTCTCTGGCTTGGGGGCCACTGCTCTTACCATTCAGTTCAGCAGGTATTCACTGAGCGCCTACTGTGTGCCAGGCTTGTGCTAGGTGTGGTCCTCCCACATGCCCGTCCTTAGCCACCAATGGAAGACGCAGAGGCCCATCTCTTCTCACGCAGGCATTCAGCGGCTGTAACTTGCAGTCCTAGGGAAGAGTCTGCCTTCCCTTGTCAAGCACCATTTTTGTTTTGTTTTGTTTTGTTTGCCAGAAAGGGGCAGTGGAGAGAGAGACCTGTCACCTCACACCACTCAGGCTCTAGGGAAGGACATGAGGACCCTGGGTAGCTTTCACAGAACCCTGGATGAGATGGCAAGATATGGAGACCCCGGAGGCCAGGGCTGCTCTGTCTGTGGTAAATGGCTCAGGCCTGCCTTCTAGCAGCTTCCATTCCAGAGCGGGTGATTTAGCAGCCCCCAGGATGTCCCATGCGGACACACCTTTTCAGTCATGTAAGCCAACACTGTCACAATTCCAAGACTCTTCCTAAAGAAATGGGGCCAGTACCGTCCAGGTCTCTTTCCTACCTCGTCTTCTTAAGACTGCAGACTACGTTAAGGGTCAAAATAAGGGCCAAAGAAGACAGAGGCTGCGGGCAACCAGCTTGGGGAATTCCTCTGCCCTCTGGAGTGAAGCCCTTCCGTCACATTTTCCAAAGAGACAAAACATAACATCTTACACACTCGCAAAGTTGTGCATCACACTGCAAGTCCTTGATGGCTGGATCCAGGAAAGGCTTGCTGGCAGCCGTGCTCCTGCCCTGTGGCTTTCCTGAAGGCTCTCAGTCTGAAAGACACAGCTGAAGTCAGTCTAGGTGCTTGTCATCTCCCGGGAGCTCTGTGCATTGTCTCAAAGAGGAAGCCAGTCCAGAAGAGGCGAGGAGGCAGAAAGAAGGCTGGGTCTCATGCAGCTTTGCCTTTTCCAGAATGGGGCCAGGCCTTTTAGTTTTGTGGCTTGTTTATTTTTTGCAGATTTTGGGTTCACAGTTCGGTTTCCTTCAGCAGACTAGGATGGGGAAGAGTGCCAACGGTGCGGCCGGCTGTGCCTCCCCCCATCCGCAGTCCTCCCCGTCCGGGTGCCCATGGACCCGGGGACAGCAGAGAAGAAAAATGAAATCCTTCTCCCTGCAGACAGGCAGTCATGCTTCGATGATGTTCACCGAGGGCTTGTTTGGAAACTGGGAGGAAAAAAATGAGAGAAGCAGCCAGGGCTAATTGAATAGACTTCTTGCAAGGTTGGAACTAGAGAGAGGACACGAGAAGGAAGGGCTGCAGCCTAAAAGCCAGGCTCTCGTCCCGCGTGGAAGGAAAGGAGTGGCCCTGCCCGCGTGCCTCGTCTCTCTGCCTTCTTAAACCCAGCCTTCGGCCTCACTGGCTTAGTGGCCAAGACTGGGTGCTGGGCCCTCGGCCCCAGGCCCCCTGTCCACCCCCGGCAGGGCCATCCCGCCGGCCGTTTCTCGCGCATCCTGCAGACCTGCCTCTGAGCGCAGCCTCAGCCACTGACATTGTTGAGGTGCTTCTGGAGATGGGGGTTAAAAAGAGGCTTCAGGAAAACGCAGCAGAAAGAGAGAAGCCAAGAGAGAGGACAGTAAGCCAGGGGGTGTGAGGAGATGGAGGGAGGAGATGTGGAGAGGGCCAGATGTTTGTTGGATAATCATCGTCAGAACCATGACATCTCTCACTTCTCCACCGTCTCTTCTGAGCTGCTCAGAGCGAGCACTGAAAAGGTTCTCATATCTGTTTTGCAGAAGAGGAAACGAAGGTACAAAGAGGTGAAGTGCCTGGTCAAGGTCACACAGCACAGCAGGAGCAGAAATGGGCCTAGAACCCCCTATTGGCGTGGTCCCACACCAACCGAGAATTCTGCCCTCCCCGGTCACCGCATCTGTTTAACCCCGCTGGCCCCTACAGAAGGTCCAAAATCGATGTGCTATGTCCCGTGTGTCACACAGGCAGCGGCCAAGCGTGGCCCTACCCAGCTGCAGCCACGCTGGGACCCGAGCTGAGCCCAGGGGCTGCCCACCCAGGTCCAAGACTCCCTCTCACCTTGCTGCGGAGAAGACCTCCGCCCTGGTGCTCTGGTGTGCTGGTTTCCGACGCACTCTTGGTCTTCTCCTTGTTGTTATTGGGTTCGTTGTCCTTGATAATGTCATACTGGCGGCAGAAGAGGGCGATGACGCCTGGGAGGGGGGCAAGAGAGAGCAGTGAGAGGCCAGAGCTCGAGGCCCGCCTGCCCGCTTCATTCCCGCTGGCATCTGCTGGGCCCCTGTTAGATATTGAGCTCCAGATGGCCTCTCCCCTGCACCACTGCACCTGTCCCCCACTAAGCCAACCCCTTTGCTGCCGCTGGGCTGATCTTCCTATGACACTCATCTGATCCCACCTTCCCCGCATTCAACCTCGGACAGCTCCCTTTTCCCCTTAGGGGAAATAGAAACCGTAACATTCGCTGAGCATGTGCCAGGCCCCGTGCAGTATGCACTGACTCGGCCGATGCCACCATCCTCACAGCGTTGGGAGGGTACCTGTAATTACCCTCCCCAGGTTACCAGTGAGGACGCCGATGCAGAGCACCTCGGCACCTACTCCAGGTCCTGCGGTGGCGGAGCCGGGATGCACACTCCAGGGCCTGCACTCTGCTAGATGTTCATTGTTAGCAAACGAATAAGACGTGAACGTCATAGTTTTTGAAAGTCAGATACTATTAAGGCAGCCAACTCCAGTGCTGGTAGGTGTCTTCTCCATTTTTACCTCTGTGTTTTATTTATAGTGCTATTTCTTGATCTGTTTTAGATACTATCTTTTGACTTTCCACCATGGTAGATACCCCGCTTCCTTCCCCACAATCCTAACAGAATCACATCACAATCTTGGGTTAGTTCACCATGTTTATATTGTTACGGTTATCTAAATACTGTCTGTGCCCAGTCTAATAACACACCATAAACCTCTTTTGTAAAATCTTTTGTGTTTTTTGGTCCTTTTTCTACAAGTGCCTGTTTTTTGTTTAAGTTCTTATTTATTTTGAGAGAGAGAGAGAGAGAGATAGCTCAAACAGGGGAGGGGGCAAAGAGAGAAGGAGAGAAAATCCCAAGCAGGCTCCAAGCTGTCCACGCAGAGCCCAACATAGGGCTTGATCTCATGAACTGAGAGATGGTGACCTGACCCGGAATCAAGAGTCAGACACTTAACTGACTGAACCACCCAGGTGTCCTACAAGCACCTGTTTTTTGATGTGCCTACAGAACAATTTTTCCAAACACTTCTCAATACAGCCTGTCCTCTCAACCGCCATGCTAATGCAGATTTGGCATGGTGTTCAAGTCCCTCAAAACAGACTCCAGCCTACTTTACAGCCTCACCGTCCTTTACTGTCCCCTTTCTACCTTCTCTCTTGGGTCACAGCTGCACTGAGCCAGACTGAACTCAATTTGTTTCTTCTACACACTGTCATCAGAACACTGTTCCTTGTATTGGCTGCCTGGTGAACTCCTATTCATCCTTCAAAGCTCAATCCCCATGTTTCTTCCTCTCTGCGTTCTTCCCGATTTCTACTCCGAGCCCCAGAATTAATTCCCTCTCCTCTGCCCTCATGTGATGGCACTCATCACACTGAATCACAGTTAAGTATGGGCCTCCCAGACCCGGTTCCTTGCAAGCCCAGGGCTCTCCTTAGTCACGACTATAGTACTACTATCTGGAATGGGATGGCCGTTCAGAAAATGCTGGTTAAGTACAAAGATGACGTTTGTTCTTTATCCTCAGGTAGCTCACAGACAATTGGGAAAAGGGAGAGAGACATGAGCCCAACTACCTCATCTAAGAAAAGCTAAAGAGAGGGAAAAGCAGTGCATTGTGGGAACAAGATGCAAGATGGCCATTCTAATGGATGGACTGGAGACCCAGCAACCCAGAAGGAGGCATGAATGCTGCAGCCAAGGCCAGAAGGCAAAGGGGCTGTGGATGCGTCCACCCCAGGAGCCTGAACTACTCCTGAGGGAGGGAAGGCCAAGTGCTCCAAGGCAGCTCTCAATCTACTAAGTTTTTTTTGTGAGAGGTCAGATCTGGCCCCCAGAGCAGGACTTTGAGGCTTCTCATGTTATCTCTCAGCTGCCTCCAAGCCCCCACCCTTTGCTCCTGTGAGAGAAGGGGTCTGGCCAGGGGTCTTCATTCCCCAGAAGTCGAGTGAATTAGAACTTGGAGGCAGACTCACCAGCCCACATGAACAGGACCACCACGATGATCAGCACCTCGCCGGTTCGCAGCTGTTGGCTCCTCCCCATCTCCTTCATGGTCACTTCATCTGTGGGGAGGGGGACACTAGGTCTGAGGCTCCGTTCATTCCCAGCCACCCCTCTAGGGCCAGGCCCAAGACCTTAAGTGCTTCTTTCTTTTTTTTTTTTTTTTAATTTTTTTTTTAACGTTTATTTATTTTTGAGACAGAGAGAGACAGAGCATGAACGGGGGAGGGGCAGAGAGAGAGGGAGACACAGAATCGGAAGCAGGCTCCAGGCTCTGAGCCATCAGCCCAGAGCCCAACGCGGGGCTCGTACTCACGGACCGCGAGATCGTGACCTGAGCTGAAGTCGGCTGCTTAACCGACTGAGCCACCCAGGCGCCCCTTTAAGTGTTTATTTCTATAGGTGCCCAGATATCTAACAAAAAGAGATTTGAGAACATGCCGATGGCTCCCTGGGGCAGCAGCAACAGGGCCTTGACCCAAAGCTGAGAGGCTATATCCTCATTGTTTGGGGACTAAGGTGACCTCCTCTCTCAGGTACTGCTTTACTAGGCAGCAGGGTGTGGGCAGTGGGGGAAGAAACGGGGTTGGCGCTTTCCTCAAGCCTCACCCTGCACTCCCCCCCAACAGTGCCCTGGGCCTGCCTTTGTTCTTGGCCGCCATCTTCTCAGCCTCACGAGGGGTCTTGAAGAGCACTGGCTCGCTGGCTGGGCTCTGGCCCTGAATGGAGATGGCCTGCACGTGCACAATGTACTCGGTGTCCTCTTCCAGGTCCCAGAGGGCGCACGAGCGGGTGGTGGTGTTCACCTCCTGGATGAAGCGCAGCATCCGCACGTCCTTCTTCTGCCAAGGAAAATGCCAGGCCCGCTGCTGTCAGTGCCCCGTCACTGACCCCTCTGCCCACCTCTCTGGCGGTGACATGGGCTCACCCAGCTACCATGCTTTTATAAATAAAGCCTTTACACACATAAGCTTCCTCCCCGATCCCCTCACCTCCGCAGGGAGCTATCGTTATCTCTGTTTCCAGATAAGGAGACTGGGTGCTGAGAGGTTACAGAAGTTGCCCAAGACCGTCTCCCCAGTGAGAACTTGAACCGGGCCCCAAACCTCGGTCTTATGTTTAAGATCAAAACCAGGCTCTTGATTCCCAGATTCCAGTCAAAGGCCCCTGAGCCCTCCTTACTGATCCATTCCCCGGTGGGGTCCCCATTCCAAGCCATATGTGCAATTCTTCTGCCTGTCCCTCTTGCTCCTTGTTCCTTTCTATTTCTGCACCCCCTCCCCCCCATCCCCTGCTACTATCTTGATGTGTTCTTCCCTCCCAGACCCTCAAGGGTTACCTGCTGAGAGATGGCAAATCCGATGACAACCTCATCCTCCAGGACGTCCCAGCTCACCACTGCAGAGTTGGCCTTGAGGTGCCTGACAGTGACATTCACTGGGGCCGAGGGGCTGTCTGGGGGTGGGGAGGCACCTGAGCCTGAGCACCCCCTGCTGTGGGGCCCAGGCCCACTGTCTCATAAGTGGAAACCTGGGGAAGGCCACACAGTGGGGAAGGAAGAAAGCAAGGCCTCCATGGGGCAGGCACATCTCAGTTCATCAGTGGTTGAAGAGCCAGGCCTGAGAGGCCCCAGGCTCCTCATGTCCAGGATGGGAGTCCCCACTGGTCACACTGGCCCGATCAGCAGTCCAAGTTAGAACTGACGGGCCTGGGCTAGGGCCAGATCTAACGGAGGAGTGGAAAGAGGTTGGGGGGGGGGGGGGGCACTGGTAGGGTGGGGGGAGGCATAGGTGGCCAGGGTTGCAGGTGCTGAAAGTTAGTCTGATGAAAAGCAGTCAAAAGGACTCCCAGTCCAGTGCTCTTTCTATAATACCACATTGTCAAGTGACCTTGAGGGAAGGAGAAAGACCCAGAGGTCGAGAAGAGCCAGGCCAGGGTGAGCCCTGGGTTGGGACTGAGGATCACAAGAGGAACCCCCAGTATTGTAGTGACCCAGGATCCAGACAGAACGAAGCCCGGGGAGGGGTCTATTTAGGTGAGCCTCTTCTCCACATTCTGCCAACCTCGAGAGGCAGGTAGGGAGGTGGCAGGGGAAGACGGGGTCACGCAGAGCACGTTCTCTCGGGAGAGTCAAGAGTACGGGTGGGTCAAGTCTTCTGGATATGGGAAAAGGGTGAGAGGGGGTCAGTCAAGAAGGGAGAGTGACAGGATGGTGGAGGTCAGGGAAGGAAGAACCTCTCTAGGAGAGGGGCCGTGAGTCACACAGCCTCTCTGTCTCCCAAGGGGCAAGTGCTGCAAGGGGGACACCTGGCCCTGACCAGCACCCTTCACCCCACAGAGGGGTGGACCCGAGGCCCAAGGGGCTGGGCCTGGGGCGACAAAGCCAAAGTGGAGATAGAGACAGAGGGACACAGACAGGTGGCGGCAGACACAGAACCAGAAAACAGACAAGTGGGCTATCAGAGACAGACGTAGAGAGGAAGCAGAGAGAGAGAGAGGGAGAAAGCACTGAGCCACAGAGAGATGGGTAGAGGGACAGATGAGCGAGGCGCCAGAAGCCAAAGGGACAGATACAGAGCCTGGGGAGAGCCTGGGCTGGGTTAGGATGAGGCCGGCACACGGGGCAGGCCAGTCAGTGACTGCAGTAGGCTCAGGGGTCCATCCCGCCCACCCAGAGCCCTAGGGTGCCAGTCCCCATCCCCCTCACACATGCTCACGCAAACTGGGACCCCATCCTGCTCCGACCTGCAGAGTTGTCCCGCAGGGCTTTGGGGACAGGGAGGGAGGCCCAAGGTTGGGGGACTGGTGTCCTCGGCTGCTCCCCGGGCCAGAGAAGGGAGCTCAGCTCAGGCACCTGAGGCAAAGGCCTGGGGTCAGGGCAATGGGATGAGGGGACCGGGGAATCGCAAGACCCTAGACCCCAAAGACCCCAGGGCTGGGGTGGTGGGCAGCGGGGGGGCAGGGGCTGGAGGACGGGCCTGGGGGTCAAGAGGTGGGGAAGAGGCCGGGGGCAGGGAGGCAGGAAGGGCCCCGAGGACTCCCGCCCGCCCGCCCCGCGCCGAGCCCCCCACCCGGGCCCCCTTACCCGCCTGCACCAGCGCGAGGCAGACGCAGCCCAGCCACAGGCGGAGCGCGGCGCGGGGCGGCCCGGGGCGCATGGCGGCTCGTCCGGCCGGCCGGCCCGGGGCGGCGCAGGGGGACGCGGCTCCGGCGCCCGGCGGCCGCTGGCGCTCGCGCTGCGGCCCGCGGCCCGCCCGGCCCGGCCGCCCCGCGCCGCCCCGCGCCGCCTGCATGTCGGCTCCGCGGACAGCGACTCCCGCGCGGCGGCGGCGGCGGCGGCGGCGGCCGCGTCCACGTCGGGCGCCCGGGGGGCGGGGCGCCCCCGCTGCGGGGAGAGGCGCGGGGCGGGGTGAGGGCGGAGGGCGCCCCCACGCCCGCCCCCTCCCGGCCCGCCGGCTGCGCGGGGCTCCCACCGCTCGCCCGCGCGCAGCCCCTGTCCCCCTCCCCCACCCCCCCAGCACACGGCCCGACCTGGCCCCTGCCCTGCCCTTCCCCAGGGAGAGGGAGGACGCGCGCCCCGAGACGCATATCGGTGCCCCCCACCCCCCGCCGTGGCCCGCCCTCCCTCGGCCTAGGGGTCCCCATCCCTCACCCCAGACCGGAGGCCTCGCAGGCCTGGACAGACGTGAGCCGAGGGGAGTGTCACAACAGGGACTGGGGGGCCTAGAGTGCCTAGTAGGCGCTGGGGTGCATTCAGTAGGTGCTCAGCGTTTCACCGTGGCGGAGAAGAGGGTGCTCCGACTCACTGGAGACCTAGCTCTGTGACCCCGGCCGGCCAGTCTTTCCCCCTTCTTTGGACCTCCATTTTTTATCTCCATGAGAGTAACAGCCCGCACCTACTAGGTGCCAGACACTGTGCCGAGGGCTTGACTTGCGCGATGCCCCTTGCTTCTCACTGAACCCCTTAAGGAGTGCTCTGCGGCCCCCGTTTTGCACAGGAGACTGCAGCTCAGAGGGGTCACTTGACTTGCCCCGGGACTCACAGCAGAGCCAGAATTTGAACACAGGCTGATCTGACTCCCACACGTGTGCTTGACTCGATTGTCTCCCCACCCGGAGTGAACTCACCCACCCTACCATCCCTGAGATCCTACAACTTGCCTGTGCTAGCTACTCCCCAGCCAGAGAACAATCTGGAACAATCTCTTCCCAAGAGCGGGTGAGGGAAAAGTAGCTCCAGCCCCCTCCCCCACCATTCTAGCCTGGCTGAGTGCTGTGAGCAGTGAGTGAGCTAATGACTCTAAAGTGCAGGGGGCTTTGGAGACTTGGCAAGTAACCACAGTTAATAAAGGGCATGGATGGCTCCTTCCTCACCACCCTGGGGACACGCATATGCCTCCCGCTCTCTTCTGCCCAATCTACCCCTTTTCTTTTCCTGAAGAGGCAGAGAGCTGCCTTTGCCCTGCACCTGCTACCCTCTCCCTAACAAGGGGACCTCTGGAACAGCAGGCCTCGAGGGAAGCCCCCCACCTTGTGGCACTCTCCACCCTGAGTCCCAATCAGAGAAACAAGGTTGAGGAGGGCGGCATAGACCAAGACCCTAGGCCCCTCAACAAGGAGGGGGTCCCACATCTCCAAATGAGTCTCTCTCCACCACTCCGAAATTCCACCGTTGGGGGGCATTCCTTTGGGTCTTAAAGACCTTCTGGTCTTCCCCCAGGCTCCAGGGGAAGAGCTAATCCTTTTTTGAAAAGGGCCACTTTGCAGTTATCCCACAGAAGGTCTTCGAAATCTCCCTCCACCCACCATTTTAGATGGACAAACTGAGGTCCAGAGATGGAAAGAGCTCCCCGAAATTCACACAGTGGGTCAGGAGGAGCAATGGAACTTTCCTCTCCTAATGCCCATCCCAGGACTCCTTGCTGACCCTCAAGTTTCTGTGGGTCACTAGGATAGGAGGGGGCTCAGGGATTCTTACTGAGAGCGAACTGAACTGGCCAGCCCATCAGTACCGCCAGACTTGCTCTGCTTGGCAGACTGAAACCCCCCAGCCCCATCTGCTTCCTCAGCCACATACCTTGCGCTGGGGTGAGCTTCAGTTGGGACCTCCACCTGTTTGGGGCAGGAGCCAAGGAACCAAAGCACCTCTATCTCCTTTCTTCTCTCTTCTCTCCTCTCTCTCCCCCCAGCAGCTGCTTCTGCCCCACCCCGCCTGGCGCCGCCCCACCAGCTGCAGCTTGGCCCCTGGGGACCCCCCTCACCCACCAGGCAGGAAAAGACAACCCGGGGCCTGCAGGAGCAGCTGGAGTCTCCTTAGGCCTCCTCGCAGGAGCCAGCAGGAAGGAGAGGGGTCAGTTAGAGGCCACAGAGTTTTCTCCTGTCCCTGATGGGGAGAAAAGGCGAGAAGGGAGAGGGTCCTGGTGGGGTCTGGAGTCCAGTCTAGCGCAGCGGGAGGTGGGGGTGGGGTGGGGGAGGGGGAGTCTCAGCGCCACCTGCTGGCCTCTCCAGGTATAACCCCGGGTAGATGTAGGGCACTGGGAGGGGGGTGATGGCTGTGTCTAAGGGTTTCAGAGGGAGGGGGAAAGTGGTTGGAGGAGAGCGTGAAACGCAGGGAGGATTTGGAGAGTCGTGCCTGTGGAGGTGCAGCCTTCCCAGGCCCCATGATGCATGGGGTGCTTGGGCATTACCAGATTCAGGGAAAAGTCTTGATGCCTGGAGTGGGAGCAGGGTAGGGGGTGGCAAGAGTTGGGAAGACTTAGAGTCCCCCTGGCGCTCTTGGGAGGGGCCCCAGGACCAATGATTTATGGGCACTATCTATACCACCATCTCTTAGCACAGGGCTAAGTGCAGTAAGCACTCAATAAATGTTTGTTGAATTTGTGGGATAAAATTGTTCTCCTAACATATATCTAATGAGCACCTATTATGTACCAGGCTCTGTGCAACATTCTGTAAATACAGCATTGGAAGTATGAATGAATGCATGAGTGAGAATCTGGGTGGGGATTGAAGGATAAGCCTCTGTCCTCCCAGGCCGCACTGGTCTCCATTTGGAGGACTCTACAGGCATGCCCTAAAGGGCTGGCTAATCATGAGGACTTGGACCCTCCTGAGTGTCCAGAGCTGCTCAGAGTCCTAGCACCTCACCCAGACTGCAGGTGCCCAGCCCAGACCCGCAGGTAATCACTTAGAATGGGAAGGCTCCTCCTCACAGCCTAGAATGGTCATGGCCCTGTCTAAGGGATCTCCCTAGATACACACACCCCAAATCACAAGAGGAATCAGAAGGGCAGGAGATGGCTTTGGGTACACAAATAATCAAGCACCTACCAAGAACTTGGCTTTTTGTCCATGTTATTCTGAGTTTTAGGCTGGCACATGTTACTAGCTCCCGTTCCAGATCAGGAAGCTGAGGCTCAGAGAGGTGTGAGCACCTGCCGTGGGTCACACAGCCAGTGAATTAGGGAGTCTGCTACCTCCTCCCTTCACCCCTGGGGGCCCCTCAGGGCAGGAATCCTGGCCCAGGGTTCACTAAAGGACACACGTTTTCCTTCCCTGGAGGGCCTGAGGGGGCTTGCTGCTCACAGAGGCAGTTGCTAAGCCCAGGCCCAAGATCACACCAGGGAAGGGGCGCACCACTCACCCAACAGTTTCCACATGCTGGCACATTACACACATAAGAGAAGCTTCTTTTGAATCCTCACAACCCTGAGATGTCAGGATTGTCATACCCATTTTATAGATGAGGAACCTGAGGCTCTAAGTGGCTTGCCATACAGCTGGG
The DNA here is from genome assembly GCF_022837055.1 of Prionailurus viverrinus. NCBI lineage: Eukaryota > Metazoa > Chordata > Mammalia > Carnivora > Felidae > Prionailurus > Prionailurus viverrinus. The sequence goes on along the minus strand of NC_062568.1, from coordinate 189,620,640 downwards.
AGACCCTGGTCCTGCCTGTCTAATCCCCAAAGTCCCTATCACAGCAGTGGTGACACCAGCCCAGCTCAATGCTTCCTGAGTGCCTGTACCAGGCCAGCCTGGGCCTGGGTGCTGAAGGCCTAGTGATGAACCAGATCGGGCCTGGCCCTTGAGGAGAGCCCAGGGTAGAGAAGAGATACACATTTAAAAGACAGAGGGAGGGGGCCTGCCTGGCTCAGTGGGTAGAGCTTGCTACTCTTTTTTTTTTCCTTTTTTTTGAGAGAGAGAAGGAGAGTGTGCAAGCGGCAGAGAGGCAGAGAGAGAATCCCAAGCAGGCCCTGCACCGCCAGCATAGAGCCTGATATGTGGCTCGAACCCACAGTGAGACCATGACCTGAGCCGAAATCAAGAGTCAGATGCTCAACCAACGGAGCCACCCAGGAACCCCATGCTTGCTCCTCTTGATCTCAGGGTCATGGGTTCGAGCCCCACATTAGGGGTAGAGATTATTTAGAAAAATAAAATCCTAAAAATAAAATAAAATAAAATAATATCAGAGAGAACACTACCCTCTGGACCTGGAGGCACCAAGGGTCTAAAGAGGCCAGAAGAGGGGTGCCCGGGGGGCTCGGTTGGTTAATCGTCAGACTGTTTATTTCAGCTCAGGTCATGATCAGCGTCATGAGATCAAGTCCTGCATCTGGCTCTGAGCTGGGTGTGGAGTCTGCTTAACATTCTCTCTCTCTTTTTCTCTCTCAAATAAATAAATAAATAAGTCAGAACAGAGCATTAATTTAAAAGGAAAGCAGGGAGGGCTTCTGGGAGGAGGTGATACCTGAGCTTAACTAATCCTGAGAGTCAAATGGGGATTACTTAAATGAGGGGGAACAGGCAGAGAGAAAAAGGAATCTTTGGCCCCGAGGCCAGGGAGAGCAAAGTGTTCATGTTGGGGGGAAGCAGGGGAGACGGAGGAGGGTGCAGAGAAGGGTGGGAGGAGTTGCTATGAGCTCTGGGCTGTGACAATGGGAATAGGAAAAACAGCCCTGGATCTGGAAGACTGTTTCCAGCTGCAACAGAGGTTGGGCTAGGGAGGGCTTTAAGATTTTTTTTAAAAAATGCTTATTTATTTATTTTTGAGAGATAGAGAGAACATGAATGGGGGAAGGGCAGAGAGAGGGGAAGAGAGAGAATCCCAAGTAGGCTCCACCCTGTCAGCTCAGAGCCCGAAGTGGGGCTCGAACCCACGAACCATGAGCCCATTGACCCGAGCTGAAATCAAGAGTCCACTACTCAACCGACTGAGACGCGCAGGCGCCCCGGGAGGGCGTTATTCATCCAACAAATACGTATGAACACCTATAGGTCCTGGGGACACAGCTGTGACCAGGATGACAAGATTCCTGCCCTTGCGGATCTCACATTCCAGTGGGAGAGACAGGCAATAACAGTGAGCTAATGACTAAATAAAATACCTTCAGAGACTCCCCTGGGCTATGAAAACGATGCAGTGATGTGGTTGGGAATGGCTGGGTGGGGTTATGTTAGGTAGTGTGCGGCAATGGGCTGGCCGAGGTGTCCTGGTTGGGTAAAAGAGACGTCCTCAAATCTCTTCTTCGGAGTCTACGAAGGAACTGACTCCCATCTCACCACACCCAGAGAGGTTGAGAATCTTGCCTAGCCTCACACAGCCAGTCAATGACAGCCCCATGCCTCAAACTGCCACAAACCCTAGGGTCCGCTTTGCCTTTGGAGACAGGTTCTCAGCTACAAACTACAGTCCCCAAGATCCCTCAAGAGCCGTGGGGCCAGAGGCCCTGTCGTAGGAGCCCGGATGTAGAGGAGGCTGCAGTAGGAAGTGAAGGCAGCTGGAGTAAAACTTCTTTCCCACCAGGGAGGGGTGGAAGGACGAGAGCCTGGGAATCAGATAGCCCTTATACTCCAACCTCTGCTCAACCTTGACCGTCTGGGTGACCTCAGGTACCACCATCTGAAGTGAGAGTCCAAGGTTCAAGGGCCTATCCACCTTTCACATCCCAGGTACTGGAGGGTATGCCTCCGCCTTCAGGTGGTTCCGCAGAGCCAGGAAATGGCCAGCAGAGGGCGCCTCATTGGCCATAGTGAAGCCAATGTTGCCCAGAACAGAAAAGGCTCTAGGAACCAAGAGCCCTAACTGGGGGGAGGCTGTCCTGCTTTACCCCCAAGGCCAGCTCCCAGGTGCACAGACCACAGACTCAGCAGCCAGGCAGAACGTAGGTCTTGCTGTCCCTGAACCGTGCACAAGTTACTGACCTTTCTGAGCCTTGGTTTCTTCATCTGTAAATGGGCCTAACAATCATGCCTGCCTCACAGGTTTCTGAGGAGTCAGTGAAGATCAACCCCATAAGGTCTGATCTATAGGGGCTGCTATTTTTATTAGCAGTAGTGGTAGTTGTATCTTTAAGTTCCTGACTCAAAGGGTATCCAATCAGTGGTAACTATGACAATGACAATGATGAGGATAATGATGGAGGACTCAGTCACTTTATTTTCAATTTCCTAAGCAGGGAGCACCAGCACCTACCATCTGGGATGCCTCCAGTGACAGGGAGCTCACTATCTCATCAGCAGCCCATTTTCACTGTTAGAGCTCCTCCTGCTGAAAGGTCCCTCCTGGATGATGCCCCCGCCCAACTCATTATTCAGGGTGACCTGGCTGGCCTGGCCTCTGAATTCAGGCCCCGTCATCTCTGAAGGGTCTGCCTGAGAGGCCCATGAGGTTGAGGAGCCAGGACCTCAGCAGCTGGATTCCTGCCTTTGCTGGAAAGGTAGGGAGCTCACAAGTGAACCCAGGTAGCTTCACCAGCAGGAGATTCCTGGTGGTTCTTGTTGCTGTTCAGAGTGCCTTTTCTGCTGACTGGGAGAAGTGGAAAGAAAGCCCCTGCTGTCCCTTGGACCTTCCTTCAGTCCCCAGTCTCAAGAATGGCTGGAGGCTGGAGAGGGCATCCGATGACCCAGAACCACAAGTCCAGGAACCCTGGCATTCTAGTTGGGAGGCCTCAGCTCCTGCCCCACTTCCTGCCAGGCCTCCTCATCTGTATTTGTGGGTCCAGGGAAGTGCTCATGGGTCTGGCACCAACAGGTGTGGTGGGGAGGGCAGGAGTCAATGCTGGACTCAAATCTTGGCTCGGCCCATGCCTTCTCTGGCAAATCCCCCGCCTCTCTGAGCCTGTTCCCTCACTGGGCACCCGTCTCAGCATGGCGTTGTAGGGAGTATGTTCTATGTGAAAAGGAAAATGCAGTACCGGGCACATAGTAAGTATCCACTAATGTAGCAGGGGGTACAGAAGTGCCTCATGTCTCCAAGACCCTCCTTGTGCCTGAGTGGGCCAAGGTGGCTCTGGGAGTGGGTTATGCCAGGCACGATCATATCCTGATCCATTTCTCGGTTAGCGGGCACCTTGTGCGTGTGCCTGCGTGTGCAAGGGCGCACTTGTGTGTTCACAAGGGGGGATGGGTGTGCACACATGTGCATTGGGTGTGTATGCATGTGCAAGCATGTGCGTGAGTATGCATGTGTATGTGTGCTTGTACCTAAGGCTGTCCATCCCGGGGATTCCCAGGGCACATGCCTACTTGCAGGTGCCGGTGCAGAATCCCTGCACTGATTCAGGAGACCCCTCTGTTCACTGTTACTATGGAAACAAAGAGGCAATCCTCAGTCTTGGGGAGAGCCTAAGGTGCCAGCAATGAGAGATGACCCAGTGTTCTCAGCAAGGGAGACGGATCGGGAGCATGAGGCCCTGGCATATGGCGACCTCAGCCTCTGGGGGTTGGGTTCTGGGACTCTGGGAGCCTTGGAACCTTGTGGGAAGCCCACACTTCTCCAAGGCATCCTGGCTTACTGGAAAGAGCTCAGGAAATAGAGCTGGGTCCCATCTTGGATCTGGCCCTAATCTCATGCGCAGTCTCAGGCAGGGAACTCGATCTCTTTGTGCCTCTGTTTCTTCATCCAAAAAATGGGGCCAATAGTGGGTGCCAGCAGAAGCCTTGGGTTGGGATGTCACCTTTCCTCTCCCCGGAAGGACCTACCCTCTAGGCTGTATGAATGTGTACTCCTGAGCCCCGCAGTGTCACACAGTAGCCTCCTTCATGTGAACCACCCTCCAGTGTCTTGTGGGCTCCTCACAGCAGCTCTGGGAAGGAGGAGGTTCACAGAACTGAAGCTCCAGGAGAACACAGCTGGCCGTGGTGGGATCAAGTCTGCTGCCCCCACTCCTGTGGGCCCAGCCTTGTACCACATGTGCAATCTCTCAGGCTACCAAGCCCCGCTGCAGGGGTGACTGGGGATTCCATCAGCTTCTCTGGATTGTAAGAGGCAGGCGGGGGTGGGGGAGAGTCATCCTGTGGCCATGGGCCCTGGGCAACCCCCCCAGAGCAGAGCTGAGCTGCTGGAAGGCTTCTGGAGAGCAGATCCCAATTTAGGAAGGACTTTAAAGATTTGGGGGGGCAGCACCTGGCTGGCTCAGTCAGAAGAGCTTGCAACCCTTGATCTCAGGGTCATGAGATTGAGCCCCACGCTGGGTATAGAGATTACTTAAATAAATTTAAAAAAACTTAAGAAAAAATTTTTGAGGGGCGCCTGGGTGGCTGTCAGTTAAGTGTTGGACTCTTGATTTCAGCTCAGGTCATGATCTCATGGTTTGTGAGTTCAAGCCCTGCACTGGGCTCTGTGCTGACAGTGTAGAGCCTGCTTGAGATTCTCTCTCTCCCCCTCTCTCTTCCTTCCTCTCTCTCTCTACCCCACCCCCGTTTCTCAAAATAAATAAATTTTAAGAAATAAAGACATGTAAGAACTTAAAACAAGCTTTTGTTTTGACTCTTTAGATTTTGACTCAAGCCTCAAATGAGGTTGAGTGCCTGCATGCAGGTTGTAGACATGCATATAGAATTTCATATACAGTTACAAGTGAACACTCAGCTTCCTGCCCTTTATCCTACTTCCAAGAGTGACTATTCCATTTGCTGTGACCCCAGGAACAATTTTCAAACAAAGATATACCAGGAGAAGCTGCAGGAGCAGACTGAATGTGTAATGCGATGAAAATGTGTAAGAAAGACCCAAACGCTTATTTGCCTGAAGAGCTGTCACAGAAGGGGCCACTTCTGATTTGAGGAGGGGACAAAAGAGTGGGCCTGAATGGGGGACCTAAGGCAAGCCATCAAACCTGAGGCCCTTTCAGCTGAGAGTTGCTTTCACCAGCAGAGGGAAGAGGAAATATTGTGCAGACAAGGGGTGGCTGGGATGTTACCTCACCTGCCTGCATCACTTTACCCCACCCCCACCTAGGTTAAAACCCATATGCAGGGAGATGGGGGTCAGGGAGCCCCCTTCCCCCAGCTTTGACTCCAGATCCCTTCTTCAGCGTAGGGGAGATCCTGGCCATCTGTAGAGGAGATGGGCCTTGGGGGAGTTTTCGGAGGAAGGTGGAGGGTAGGAGCTGAAGTGGAAGGCAAGCGTTGGGTGTATTATGAAAAGTCTCCAACACCCACTTGCTCTGGTAATGGTGGGGAAGGTTATTAAGCAGGGAGGAAGATTAGATGTGGAGAAACCGAAGGCTGGGGAGCTATAAGAGGACCAGGTGATAATATAGGGCCACCAGAGGAGGGAGTGAGGGGGAGTGGGGGGTGAGTTGGGGGTAGAGGACAGGGCAGGCCTGAGAGGAATGCTTTGGTTGAACTCTGACTTGGGAAGTAAGTGTGGGATGAAGAGAAGAGAGGGGTTCCTGGAGGGGACCCAGGCACAGGGCAGGCTGGGTGGAGGGCCATAAGCTGGATGCTGGCTAGCTTGAGGCCGAGGTGCCTGGGGGCTGGAAATACAGGCTTTACGGAGAAGAAACCAGAGTCAGTGGGGTTGTTTTTGTCAACTTTTCCAAAGCTGGGAAGGGGCCACATCAAGATGTGAACCTGGGTCTGTTTCCCTGCAATGTCTGTAAGTTCACACTGAGGGACCAGCAAAGGTGCAGCCCCTTTCTGCCTCCCTTTGGCTCGTGGATTCTGAGCGTGGCAGAGAGATCAGCTGCTCATGGTTTTTTTTTTTGTTTTGTTTTTTCTTAAGAGAAAGAATGCTCACATGAATGGGGAGGGGCAGAGGGAGAGAGAGAATCTTAAGCGGGCTCCAAACCTAGTGCAGAGCCCATTTAGCACAGAACCCGCCTCGAGTGGAACCCAACTCAGGGCTTGATCTCACAACTGTGAGATCATGACCTGAGCTGAGATCAAGAGTCGGATATTTAACTGACTGAACCACCCAGAAGCCCTTCAGCTGCTCTTACCCAGGAGCAAGTGGGGGATGAATGGAATGAATCTTACCCAGGACTTGGTGCTTTTCTTGGGGGCACTGTGGCCATCCCACCACCAAGGAGCCCAGTAACCTCAGGGACTCTGCAGGCAGAATCTTTAAGCCCAAACTTCTTCTCAGTAGGGGGACCATCTCCAACCAACCCCTGCCTTCCTGATCCCTCAACACCAGCGAGGCCCTGTTAGCTGGCTGGAGCTGACATTAACAGAGCACTGACTGTACAGGCCCAGTGTCCCGAAATTTACAAGCTTCCTCTCACTTAATCCTCACAAAGACCCTTCAGGGAGGCATTAAAATTATCGTTTCCATTTTATAGATGAAGGAACCGCCTGAACCTTCCAGAGGTGAAGGTTTGCCCCCCTCCACTGTGGGGTTGGGGGGCCGGGTCAGGTTGAGGCTGCTGTGTGACGTGGCCCAGCAGCTCTCTGAGCTCCATCTGTAAAGTGAAGCTTGCTGGAGGGACGCCACCCAACTCTGATTTCAGTTCTGCAGTCCCAGCTCGCAGGACTTTCCCAACACCCCCACCGCCCCCGTTGTGTTCCTCATGGCCCAGCTCCCTTGGGAACAGCCAGGCCCGCCCCCTCCCCCTCCCGGGCTGTGCTCTTGGCAGCTCTGAGGCCCTGGGCTCTGGTCCGGGGGTGGTCCCCGGCGGTGGGAGGGGTGGGCAGAAGCTGGGATCCGTTGGGCTAAGACTGGGGCATCCTCAGAGACCCCCAGACCCCCACCTCTGGGTCCATGGTGCTCCAGGCTGGGGTGGGCAGGGCCCTTTGGAAAGGGGTGGCTTGAGGTTTAATCACTTTATCAATGTTTGTTTGTGTAATTCAGCCCTGAGATGCTTTTCCCTCCATCTGTCCCCACCATCTGCTCCCATCAGGATTTTCCAAACCATTTGGGACCTAAGAGGGGATGGTGGGGGCTGTGCCTCTGAGGGGGCTGGGGAGGGGCTGCTTCCACCTACCTCACTGAGAGACTTCCAGAGGGGAGCCTGGGCTCCTGAGTCACACGGAATTGGGTTCAAATTTTGGCATTGTTACTTTCTTGCTGTATTACCTCCAGCAGGTGGCCTCACTTCTCTGAGCCTCAGTCTCCACATCTGTGAAATGGCAGTAACATTATTGACTCCTCAGGATTAGTTCAGATCAAAGGAGGTGATGCCTGCAAAGTACTCTGCATACAGTAGGTGCTCAAGAGATCTGCAGTCCCCTCTCCATTCACCCCCCACTTGCTTCTCTCTCTGGCATCCCTCTTTAGTGCTAGAGGAGGGTGGCCACCTCTAGTTTCTGTACCCCAGCCCCACTCCTCAGACCCTGAGGACACCGCCTCCTGTGGGACTTGCCCTTTCTTCTATCGCCCATGGGTCCCACTCACTGCTCAGTTCTCTCAATGACCCCGCTCAACATCTACCCTAAGCTGTGCCTCTCTCTCCCTCCTGGATGCCTCAGTTTGGGGTGGGAGGGGGATGAGTATCATCATCAAGGACACCCCCCCCCACCCTCACCCCCACAACAAGTCTTCATAGAGCCCTTCAAATCTGCAGGGTTCCAGGGCCACTGAGGCCTCCTGTCTACTATGCTCATGCCCAGAATTTCAGGCCTGAAGAAACTGTGGGGCACAAATGAGGCCTGTCTGGTCAGGGGTTTCGATAGGGGATGTTAAGGCACCCAGGTCACTTGTCTAGGCTCTCTGTTCCAAAAGGGGATAAGACTTGCTCCAGATTATCCAGAAGTGAGGGACCCAGGTAGGTCTCCTGACAGCTGCCCCTCTGGCCCGCTTTTCTGAGCTATATCTCAGGGCACTAAGTCTTGGGCCTTGGTGTACAATATGGGAAGCCCCAAGCCTTCCTCTTTGGCTCTGGGGGACCTCCCATTGCTTCTTAGGCCCCCAGGAGGGGAGAGGTGTCTGACTGGAAGTAGTACAGAGCCTACCAGGGTTCACACTCTGCCCTCAGATCTACCCCACTCATTCCAGGTACAGGGAAAGTGAGGCTTCCAGGAAGAGGAGAAGGCATGGTCCTGCCATCAGAAGCCCCATCTACTGGGGAGACAGAATTCAGACTGGGGGCCCTGAGGGCAGAGCATCAGAGTTACCCTCATAGGGAAGAAAAACAGCGGGAATAGAAGAAGGCTCCTGAGGGGCTAAGCCAAGAAGTCAGTCTGTAGGAGGTCAAGCTGGCAGGGGGTAGTGGGAAGAAGCAGAGACAGTGACTGAGCAGCACCCTGTGAGGATAAACTGCGACCCCCCACCCCAAGGATGGAGAGGAGGATCCAGACCCAGCTGGGAAGATTCTCTGACTTCAGGCCGAGAGAGAGGAAGGAGGAGGATGGGGAGGAGAAGCCCAGGCAGTGAATGCTGGGCAGTCCCCTCATCCAGCTCCAAACAGGGCAGGCTCTCCAGGCCTAGTGGGGAAGATGGAGGAAGCTTGTCACTCCAGGGGCCTGGGGTGGGGCCTGAGCAGCAAGTCTCTCCCTGCCCCCAGGTCCTCACACAGGAGGCAGCTGGGAACCACCCACGCATGTCTGGCATCTCTCACGCCTCCACTGGGGGTCCCAACACCAGAGCCAAGGCACACGGAGGAACTGATGTTCTAGAGGGCCCACATGTCCAACCTCCCCCACCCCCTCCACCGCCGCCTGGCTCCCCAGCTCCTCCAGTTGGGACCTCCCCATCCTCAAGCAGGAAGGACTAAGACTAGACTTTGACCATCTGAGTGGCCTGGTTGGGGACCTGGAAGTGGAGCTTTGGTCTGAGCCCTGGAGAGCCAGGGGTGTCCCGGCTGCCACCGACTTGGGAGGAGGTGTCCAGTCAGAAGGCAAATGCTGTCGGCTCACCTTCAAAGTAACCAGACTCCTCTCTCTCACCCTGAAATGGCCCCTGGCTTCCACCCTGGCCCCCACTCTTCAAGTCTGTTCTTGACAGAATGCCTGAGTGAGCTTGACCTGAAAGTCAAACCCTCACTCTGCTCAAGGCCCCAACCTAGAGCATCCCATGTCACCTGGAATAAAATCTACAATCCTTGGAACGGTCCTCACAATCTTTGGAATGGTCCTCAGCACTGCCACCATCCCAACCTCTAAACGCCGATCTCAACTTTTCCCAAAATATGTATCTAATACACCACAGAGTTGACTTGTATATTTTGTCCACTGTTTACTGCCCGCTGCTGTAACCCCACTGCCTAGAAAAATGCTGGGCACAGAAATAGTGCTTGATGAATATTTGTGCGATGAAAGGATGAAGGCATATGGATTCAAGTCCAGGCCTTCCATTCACCAGCTGTGAGACATGGGGAAAATCATTTACCCCTCTGAACTTCAGGTTGCTCATTTGTGAAGAGGGGACAATAAGGCCCACCTCCTAGAGATAAAGGACAAAATTCGAGCCCAGGATGTGTGTGTGTGTGTGTGGGGGGGGGGGTGTTGCAGAAGCTGGCTGAAGGAGGATGCAGCCCCCATCCTGGCAGGAGGAGATGTGCTGGGGGGTCAGCGACTCCGGAGAAGGGCTGTCCTGAGGTAAGGTGCCTACGCACTTCAGAACCCCCGAGACTGGACAGCAGAGGCAGAGCCTGGGGTCGGTCGGAAGCGAGTATGGGAGGAGCAGTTTAGATCAATGTTGGGAGGTGAGATTCATTCTGAGAGGGGTGGGGGTGGGGGGAAGGGCGGTGAGATCCCGGGCGGTGGGCAGGAGATGGGGGCGGGGCTCTCTAAGGCCGAGGTGGGGGAGGGGCGTGTCTCCCCCCAGCCAAGACCTCCCGGACTGGAGAAATGGGAGCTGCCCCCTCGCGAAAGAGCCCCCAGCTCTGTTAGTTCTCGAGTTGAGGCGTGGTGGCAAGGAGGGCGCCTATCGAACCGCCCAGGCTCCGGATTCCGCTCGCTGAGCGACGTGCGGCTTCGCGCCCAGGTAGGGTTGGGGGTGGAGCGGCCGGGGTTGCCCTCGGCTCGGAAAGACGTCTCTGGGCACTGACCCCCCGGACCCCTTCGGGCTACCTGAGTCGAGATGCTGAGGAGATGGAAACCTCTGTCCTCCTCCCCCGGCGGGCGCTCCCTAGTGAGGGGGCCGGGGAAGTGAGGGCGTCCCCTTCCCTCTCCCGGGCAGGGGCGGGGGTAGAGCCTAGCTCCCTGCTTCCCCCCGCCCCGGGGCTGGAGGGGAAGGGGAGGAACAGGGACCCCCCCCAGGGGAGGGGCTCCGGGCCAACACCGCGGGGCGTCTCCCTGGCAGTCCCTCCCCCCGCCCCCCGCCCGCCCCTCCGGCCGCCTCTGCCGCCGCGCGCCGCAGCAGCGCCGCCTTCCCTGCGCAGTCGGTGTCTCCGCGTCGCTGGGTGAGTGGGGGCCGCTCCGGCCGGGGCTGGGTGATGCGGGGAGGGGGCAGCCCGGAGGGAGGGGGCCCCGTCCAGCCTCTCCAACCCCGCCGCTCTCGCGCCTCCCGGGGAGCCTCCTTCCGAGGGCGCTGGGGAGAAGGGGGCTCCCCAGGGGAAGAGCGCGGCGCTCTCCAGGGTCCTGACCGCCGAGTGGCCAGCGGGGAGGAGTCGCGTTCCGGCCGCCTCGGAGCGCCCCCTCCAGGAGGGGCCCCGCGCCCGGCGCTCTGAAGCGTGGGCTCAGGGCGAGAGCTGGGGAGAGGTTTGGAGAAGGTCCCCAGGGCGAGTTTCTCAGGTCGAGCTGGGGGGCCTCCCACTCGGGGGACTAGGGGTCTTTGCGGAGACAACAGAACCTTCTACCACCCTCGTTTCCAAGTCTTCCGATTTGGAGGGGCAGTTCTGAGGGTGGCAGGGAGGAGGGGGCCACTGGAAGATCTCTCCTGCCCAGCGCATCTCTCTGCCCCCGCCCCGATGACCCAGTTCCTTGGACCTTGAGGAGGGGACTAAGGGACACACTTCTCCGCCCCAGCCCCACGCATTTCCTCAGTCCCCTCCCACACACTTGTTCATTGGGTCCTCAGTCTGGGGCAGAAAAGGCTGCTTTAGAATGGAGGGTCACCAACTTGCAAAAACATGCATGTGACACTGCTGAGGACACACACAAGTCCACTAAATGGCCACTCAGGCATATCCCCCTCATACTGTGATGGGTGCGTACCTAGTCACATGCACATATATTGACTGAAACACACGGGAGTCAAATGCCATGCAGAAACCCGAGACATATGTGCGTACATGAACCCAAGCACTCACACACATGTTCATCCACATGTGCAGAGAGCTATGTGCAAATGCACACACAAGGAACATCCTCACCCTGTCTCACAGCCCGAGGCTGGGGGGAGGGATTCACTTGCATACACCCCTACACTCCTGCCTGGAACTGCCTGGCTGTCTCCTCTCCATTGCCTTCCCCTCAGCCCTCCGCGCCTTAACCTCCTTTACTGAGGGGATCTTTCTGGACTATGTGAAAGGTAGGTACTGGGGAAAGGTTGGCTGGCCAAGGCTCTCACTGGAAAAGAGGCCCCTGTTATGTCTGAGAAGGGCTGCAGCTCCCTCTCCTGGGACCTGCAAGCACCCCTGGGAAAAGAAAGATGGCAAGGCTGCCTGAGGGTCCCACGTGCAGCTGGCCATGTGAGAGGTGTCAGCATGGGAGTTGGCTTGTGATGGCATTTGTGAGACATGTGGGGTCGTGGGCTGGTGTCTTGATGCACAGGGTATGGGAGCTGTTCGTGAGTGGTGCCGTGTGTCAGTACATGTGAGTTGTGGAGCAGAGGGAATGTGGTGTGGAGGCATGGTGACCCATGGTGGTATGTGAGTGGCCTGGGAGCCAGTGTATGGATTTGGTGAGCTATGTAGCATTAATATGTGTCAGTGTGTATTCATTTGTATGTTGTTGTGCATGAGTCTTGTGGCATCTGGGTACACATAAATCATTTTTATTTGACACTTATGTAGCACATATATGTGTAGGCATCATTCTAAGTGCTTCACATGTATTAACTAATTTAATCCCCACAATAATGAGGTAGGTACTATTACCCTCACTTTACAGATGAGGCAGAGAGAGTATAAGGAACTCATCTAAGGTCACCTAGCTGGCAAGAGGCAGACCTGAGATTCAAACCCAGGTGGTCTGGCTCTGGAGCCTAGGTTAACATCTATCTTATGCTGGCCTTTGTCAGGCACACATGTGTGGGGGAGAGAACAGGTCAGTGTCTGGGCTGCAGGTGCATTTTGTAATGAGCAGGCATATGCAAGGCAAAGAAGGAGCAGGAGGGAAGAAGGAAGAGGACCAGAAGGCCTTTTTGCACCTCCCTGGGCAACTCTGGGAGGCAGCCCTGTCACTCCACGGCTTTGTGACCTGAAACAGGTCACCTCACTTCCTTGAGCCTGCCTTCTCCTCTGTAAAGCGGGGCTAACTCCTGGACTTCACTTTGTGAGTGTGAAATGATATTCACTTGTGAAAGCCCAGTGGCCGGCACTGAGAAGGCTCTCCGGTAAATGTGAGTCCCCTTCCCTTCCTCCGTCTCCTGGTCTGTTCCCTGGGAAACTGTAAGGTCCTGGGAAATGGTGTGGAGTATGTCACGGGCAGGATGCCGGGGTATGGGCTGTTGACTTTGGGCCAGCTGCTCTCTTTCATTGGGTCAAATGAGAGACTGGAGAGCCTGGTGTCTGGGGGGCCTTCCTGGAGTGGCGTCAAGGGGCCAAGAGGGCCTGACCACTTCCTCTCTACCCCTTGACCCCCTCGGGAATCCAGGTGGGACTTGGCTTGGTGGCCATGGGCAAGCAGAACAGCAAGCTGCGGCCAGAGATGCTGCAGGACCTGCGGGAGAACACGGAATTCTCGGAGTTGGAGCTGCAGGAGTGGTACAAGGGCTTCCTCAAGGACTGCCCCACGGGCATCCTCAACGTGGACGAGTTCAAGAAGATCTACGCCAACTTCTTCCCCTATGGTGACGCCTCCAAATTTGCCGAGCACGTCTTCCGCACCTTTGACACCAACAGCGATGGCACCATTGACTTCCGGGAGTTCATCATCGCGCTGAGCGTGACCTCGCGTGGCCGCCTGGAGCAGAAGCTCATGTGGGCCTTCAGCATGTATGACCTGGATGGCAACGGCTACATCAGCCGTGAGGAGATGCTCGAGATTGTGCAGGTGGGCCCCTGGACCCCTCAGAATGCCAGATGCAGGGCCCAGCAGTTGGCACCCCCCATTCCCTTTCATCCTCTCGAGAGCCCTTGTGGGTAGGTAGTGGCGGGTGCTACTCTTGTGACCCATTTAAAAAACTATTAGGAACTGGTTTCCAATTTAAAGAAAAGTTAAGAAAACTCTCATATATCCTTTACCCAGATTCACCAATTAACTTTTGCCATATTTGCTTTATCATTACGGGCATGCGAGCGTGTGTGCAATGCTTCGCTGTTGTTCTGAACATGACCCTCTACCCCTGAATACATCAGGATATATTTCCTAAGAACAGGAACATACTCTTACATGACCCATAATATAATTATCAAAGTCAGGACATTTAATGTAGAAACTATTTTCTAATGTAGATAAATGCTATTATCTAACTTACAGACCATATTCCAGTTTTGTCAACTGTCTCGAAATGTTCCGTAAGGCACTTTTTACCCAGGTTGAGGATCACACATTGCATTTCATTGTTGTGTCTCTTTAGAGTCCTGTAATCTGTAATATTTCCTCAGTCTTTGTCTTTCAAAACTTGACATTTCTTCAGAGTACAGGCCAGTTATGTTTCATTGATCCTCATTTACTCAGGAGAAAATGAATGCTCAGGTAAAGACATTGGCCCAAAGCCACACAGCCTGTAAGTGAACTACCTTGGGTCCACCATCCACTTTCCATGAGGACACCCAGCCACCTTTCAAGTGACTGAGGGCCCATTAAAAACCTAGTACTAAGTGATATGTTTATATCCATGAGCCAGTGCATCCTTACAATAACCCCGTGAGGCTCAGAGAGGTGAAGTGACTTGCTCAAGGTCACACAGCATGTATGTGGTGGAGTCAAGTTCAAGCTGGCCACCGCTCAGAGTTGCCCCTAGAAAGGGATCTGGCTTCTAGTTCTGGAGTTGGCTTCAACTCTTAGATTTCCCATTTGTAAAATGGGGATGGTGATACTGACCTCACAGAGAGATTTAAGGACCTGATATAAATGTTCTTTCTTAGTACAAGTTTAAGTGTAGTATATATTAGCTCAATCTTCCAGAGTGCCTATCCCCCTGGCCCAGCATTGAAGTCCATCAGGGTTCTGGTTCTAGTCTATCCAGTTCCTAGTTCACTTTTTGCCTGAGCCTGTGTTTCTTCACCCATATAGTGAGGGTGTTAGCTCCCTACAGCACCAGGTTATTGCAGGTATAAAGTGAGACAGGGGCTCTAGCAGGAGAGAAAAGAGTCCTCCATATGATTGTTACTTGGCAAATGTTAGATGCTGTCAGTTGCTATTCTCTCCTCTGCACATTCTCTGCTCTAGCCAGAGTGGCCTTTTCAACATCCTTAGGATATGCCCTGAGTAATCCCACTGCACAGCTTTGCACAAGCTCTTGCTCTTTCCTTTTGCCTCTCTGAATCCTTTCCCTCTGGTTCCTCGGCTCTGCTGCTTCCCCTTCCATTGCATCCAGCCCCTACTGGATTCTTGCTTTGGCTTCTCTCTTGCTAAGCATCGGGGTATGCTCTCTTGAGCTAGACTAGCATGGGCTGCTTGGGGATGCGCTGCCCTCCCTGTGTCTATCGCTAGGGGTAAAGCCTTAATGTTTGTGACCCCCATGGACCAGGCACGAACTCTCTAGCTGACGGACAGTGGGAAGTTCTGGGGGTCCTGGTGGAAGGGCTGGGGCAATCAGGGTGATGGAAAACAGCAACAGCTCAGCGATTGAACATACCAACCAATATGAGAGATGTTCACGTTTTACCACTTTGTGTGGTTGCACTGCTCTATACTGGTAAATCTCAGCCCTGTTGGGGGCGCCAAACCCAAGACATCAGTCATGCCCAGCTTCATTCCTTCGGCCTCCTCAGGACCCCTGCCTGGCTGACCTCTGCTCCGTAGGCCCTGATTTCCTTTATGGCAGCCGGGCAGCCCGAGACGGCCGGTGCAGACAGAGCTCTGCAAATCCCAGTGACTGATTAATTACAAGTTGGCTCCAATGAAACAGTAAGTGCACAATTCCAGACAATTAATTAGGAGGCCCAGGAGAGGGCTGTCACGAGGGGAGCAGTCACTCTCTAAGTCACCTGGCCATCCTTCTCAGGACCCAACCCTGTGGACACACCACAAGGGAAAACGCTACGTCTTGGCCTCTTGGGGCTCCCACTCTGGTGGGAGAGAAGTCTGCACTGACTAGCTAAATGTGGTATCTGGAGTCTAGGGGACTGAAAGGCAGGGAAGGCCTGAGGATGTGGTGGATGAGTAATGATTATGAGCTGCTGTTTGCTGACCACTTACTCCAGCCAGCTACTATTCTAACTACAACAGTGTCTCATTCAATCGTCTGGACAATCCTAATGAGGGAGAAATGAGGAAACAGGTTCACAGAGGTTAAGGACTTGTCCAAGGCTGCACATAAGGATTTGTCCAAGGCTTCCACATTAGTGGAACCAGGATGCCACTCCAAGTCCATCTTACTTCAAAATCCCTGCTGGTCATCACTACCCACAAGCATCTATCCCACAACTCTGAAGGAGTGGATTCTAATTCAGTCTCTGCCGTCAATTCCCTTTCCAAGCCTCCATTTCTTATCTGGAAAATGGGGGTCACGATACCTGCTTTTCAGGGCCGTTGTGAGGTTAAGAAATAATGCATGTAAAGTACCTGGCACACGGCAGGAGCCTGATAAGTGGTAGCTAGTACTATTATTCCAGGAAGAGGCTGTATATTTTGGGAAACCTGAAAGGCATGGAGGGGTTGGTTGTGGCAGGGTCACTCACCAGGGGAGGCCTGATGATGGAGAGGTCAGCAGGGACCAAAGGAGAAGTACCTTGAGTGACCAGGGCTGAATGGTTTGGACTTGGTACAGAGGGCAGTGGGAGGCACCAAAGCCTTTTAAGCCGTGGAGTCCCTGCCAGATGCCAGGCACTGTGCTAAGTTCTGAGGATATGGGTACTAGCTAGATATCCATGATCTTTAGCTGTATGCTGGAAACTAGGTGCAATCCTACAAAATTACTTTCAGAGAGGTGTCCCCAAAGGAAGAGCCCAGGAGGCTCTGGGCCAGCATATGGACCTTGACCCAGGCAGGATCAGAGAAGGCCTCCCTAAGAAAGCGCTATGTAAGTGGAGTCCCAAAGAAGAGTGGGAGGCAGCAGAAGGAGCGTGGGGCAGCATCCAGAAGGAGCTGGGTGCACGGTGGGCCTGGAGGGAAGCCTGTGTGTGATGGGAGCGAGGCGGCGGCCCACTGGGCTGGGGACGTGGCGGTGGAGATCTGTGTTTGGAAAGCTTTCAGAGGCAGCGTGGGGGACAGATGCGAGGGAAAGAGGCCGGAAGAGACCAGTACGGAGGCCGGATCTGGATCTGAGGCAAGGGAAGTTTATGGGATGGGAGAAGGGAGGCTTCTTGGCAGAGGTGTCAGTTGCAAAGAGCTGGAACATCGGGGGGGATCCGTCTGGTCCTTGAGTTCTGGGGCGCCAGGACCCAGTCTATCCCACAGGCCAAGCCCTATGTGCTCTGCCTACATTTAGCACAAATATCCTCCTTCGTGTTGCCTCCAGAGATCCTGCACGTGGCAGCTGCAGTTCTGGGCACAACTGAGCGCATGCTGTCCCCGCCTCTGGCAGATGCTCATTTGCGTTTATTTGCATAATGCCCCCGCCCTCTCTGGGCCCTGCGGCCTCGAGCCCTACAGCCCTTAGTGCGGCTCTGCGCCCCCTGCCGGCCACACAGGCGCCGCAGCCCAATGTCACCTCCTTCGTCCAGCGCCCCCTGTAGGCGGCCGAGCGCGGGCTGCCCAGGGCCCCGAAGTTTCAGAAAAGCAGCCCTAAGCCGGTACTCATCCTGGAGCCCGCAGCACCCCGCACCAGCTCCTAAGCCCGATGTTCTAGCCCCTTCGCTATCTGGGTCCCGATATCCTCCAACCTCTCTCCTGGCCCACTGCACTCAGCCACCCCCAAATTCTCGGCGCCCACTCAGCTTCCTGCTGCAGGTCCTTTGTACGTGCAGATTGCTCTGCCAGCAATGCCTTTCCCACCTGGCGCTCCAAGGGAACTTGGTCAGGGCCCGCTCCAATAGCCCCCTCTTCTGGGAAGCCTCTCCAGGCACTCCTTCCTAAACTAACCCCCCTTCCCGTTCCCCCACGCCTCCGTGACCATCTCTCCACCTCACCCAAGCGGGGGCAGCAATCTTCTGCGTGTGTGGAGGCCGTTTTGGATGCTGGGAGTGGGGGGCTCGGGCAGGCTCCTCTCACTCCCTGCCTCCCCCTCCCGCCCCTCAGGCCATTTACAAGATGGTTTCGTCCGTGATGAAGATGCCGGAGGACGAGTCGACCCCAGAAAAGAGGACCGAGAAAATCTTCCGCCAAATGGACACAAACAACGACGGTGAGGGGGCAGGGATGGGGCGGGGCGGGTGCCACTCCCCCTTCCTCTCCCGCGGCTCTGCTCGGCCTCCTCTCGCCGCGCGGCCGCCTTCTCCAGCATCACTGCTCCCCTCGCCCCGCAGGCAAGCTGTCCCTGGAGGAGTTCATCCGCGGGGCCAAAAGCGACCCGTCCATCGTGCGTCTGCTGCAGTGCGACCCCAGCAGCGCCTCCCAGTTCTGAACGACAGGACCCAGGTTCCCCCTCCTCCCTGCCTTCACTGGCCCTCTCCCGGCTTCCTTTCCTTGTGTCTATCCAGGCTGGGGGTCAGGCTGGTCGCACCCCCCCACCCCCTTGCCCACACCCCCCACCCCCAGGGCCTGCACTCTGGGGTCTATGGAGAAGGCAACCCTACAGCAAGCAAGCGGTTAGCACCCTCAGTCCAAAAGGCAATATCTCCCTTAGGCAATGATTGAGACGCAGGCTCTGGCTGGGTCTGCCCTCCCTTACCCAGAGGGAACTTCAGCCATTCTCCCCCGCCCCCACCCGCACCCCGACTCACACGCAGCCTCGAGCTCCTCCCCCAATCACCGGGCAAGCTCCCCCACCCCGCCCTTGTAGCTCTCAGCCTGGGTGGAGGGCGGAATCATGCCCAGGTGAGGAGGCTGTCTTCATTTGGATAGGAGGAAGGATTCCGGAGGTGTGGGGGTTTGAGGAAAAAGCTTCCTTGAGTCGTCCTTTCCTGCAGGAGGGCCTCGACCCTTCCTGCTCCACAGCTCTTGTTGGCCTGGAGGCCACGATGCAAAAGGAACCCCCCCCCCCCCCCCAGTTCCAGGCTCCCAGCTGTGGGTCCGTCCCATGAACCCCCACCTGCCTTTCAGCACCGGATGAACACAGACCCACCGATCCCTCTGTATATTTTTCCTCTCTCAGAAAGACACACACACAGGCCCACGGATGGGCAGACACATCCAGAGCCCCAACCACAGCATCCTGTGTGGGAAAGAAGCACAGGGCCCCCGGCCGAGTCCCCTCCCCTGCTGCATGCATCCACGTGGAGCATCTCTGTTCTTTTTAATAACTTCAGAATAAAGTCTCATTTCAGTGCAGTGGGCTGGGTAGCTGAGGGAAGGGGTTGAAAGCCCCACCCGGGCCCCTGAGTGACCAGTGAAACCTCTCGGGTCTGTTCCAGGAATCCTGACCTGGTCACAGTGCAGACTTGGTTGCAGGGGGCCCCAGTGGTCACGGGGCCTGGACGGGCCGCCAGCTCTCAGAGGGTCAGCGGCTCAGAGCTGGTGCAGCTCAGCAGGTCATGGCCCTCCACGGGCTCTGGGCTCTCCTGCATCTGCAGAGACACAAGAGGCTGCCGGGGACTGGGTCTGCTCCTATAGGACACCCAGGGGAGGGGATGAGGGGAGGGCTGGGAAGATCTCTGGGGCAAAAGAACCTCACTACCCCCCCCCCCTGCAAGAGCCAGACCATACCTTTGGGGTGCCCCCAGATTGAACCCAGATACTCCTCCCTCTCCCTCAAGACTCATCCTGGGCCTTGGGGGAGCCAGGTTTCAGCTGTGTGACTTAGCTGGGAGATCTGACCTCTCTAAGCCTCCGAGCTTCTCCCTTTCATCCTGGAGGAAAAACTACTGCTCCAGTTCTCAAGGCAGGGGCCCCATGCAGAGGGTAGGGGCAGATCAGCCTGGGCTTCCCAGCAAGGGCTCCCAGGAAATATGGGGAGTCGGGGCTGATGGAGGGGGTGGCGGGCCTTACCATGTGGTGGCTGCTTTTCCCCCACCAGGGCCTCAGTTCCAGCAGCTGGTGGGCGAGCTGGGCACAGCGCACAGCAAACACGCTCTCTGCCACGCAGAACACTAGCGAGATGCCCCAGAGGCACAGGCTGGAGCTCTGCAGGGGGGGCACAAGGGGCAGGATGCAGGGTGGGTCTCCAAGAACCCTTCCCACCTCTGATGAGCCCCTGGGTGTCACCACCCATCCCCCCACTCCTCCAGCCCTGCCCTACCCCCTCCTGCAATCCCAGGCCTGAGCACTCACGTAAATGCGTGTGGGGTCGAAGGGACAGTCAGGCACCAGTACGAGCAGTCCGGGGCTTCCAAAAGTGCAGGCAGCCAGCAGCGCCCGGCCTTGGGTGGCAAAGGTCATGGCGATGGAGGCCAAGAGGCCCAGGGCACAGGTCAGAGAAAGAAGGGCACAGGCCGTGCTCGAACTAAACACTGTCCAGCGCTGGATGGGGGAGGCCACCGGTCAACGGATGTCAGACTTGGTCCCAAGGGGTCAGCCTCACTCCCTCCGGGCAAGCTAGGCCCTTTGGGGTGGCTGCTGCCCCCACCCGACCCCTACAGCCCCTCCCAGGAGGAGCCACATACCAGGGGGGTGCTGGGGAGGTAGCGTGACAACACGATGGCTGCAACGCCTGAGGTGATGACCTGTGGGGAAGGAGAGCAGGCAGGTGTCAGGGGCAGCTCCGGGGAAAGATTCCACCGAGGCCAACTCTAGCCCTCCAAGCCCCCGGCCCCTCATCTCCGCTCAGCTTTGGCCTCACTACCTCCATCTGCACAGAGGCACTGCCTCCTCACGGTCCAGCCCCGAAGAGATGTTTCTAATATCCGGTAACTCCCTGCCTACAACCTTCCGTGACTCCCCACTGCCTGTAGGTGTTTAACTCAAACAGGGACCTGTGTAGCCCAGGGCCACAGGGCCATGTCACAGGCTATACATGACATGTCTCTCTGGAGTGGAAAAGATTTGGGGGTAAACTAAGTAAACTCAACTGGCAAGGAACTAAGCACAAAATTGTTATTTTAACAAGTCAGAATGCTTCATGGAGGAGAATTCAATGGGCTGAGCCCATGGGAGGCAGGTGGTCTGATGGCCACCCAGCAATGGCTTTACTTCACTGAACAGCCCCAAGTAAGTGCCCCAAGCTCTCTGGGCTAAGCCCCAGTCTGCAGGATGAGCTCACAGAAAGGACACTAGCTTTGGCGTCAGACACAAACGGTTTCAGATCCAGCCTGGCGTCTTTGTATCGACAGGAGGTTGGGTGAATCCTCAGTGTTGGTTTCCCCCTCTGGAAAGCGGGGGTAACAGACGCCCCCTGTTGCCAGATGCAGTTGAGGATTAACGGAGGAAATGAGGGCAAAGCTGAAGGGGTCCAGCCCAGAGCCCATCCCCGGTGGATCTCCTAACCCTGAGCTCACTGCTCTCCCGGAGTTCCTTACAAGGCTGGTGAGAGGAACACTGGGGTCACTGGGGAACCCCAGGGGTCACTCCAGGGGACACTCCACACGTCTGCACAGCCCGGCCCGTCCCACTGACTGAGGCTTCTCCCGCTTGCTGGGGCATGTGATCTCCATTCACCTAAGTCTTGACGCCAGCGGGCTGTTCGAGCTTCACTTTGTAGAGGAGAGACTAGGCTTAGAGAGAGGAAGAAGTCCCTCAGCCGGGAGGTGGCAGAGATGGAACTCAAGGCTTTGATGGATGGATGTTGCCCCAAAGCTGCAGCCACCTCTGCTAACAGGTGGGAAAGAGCTCTGTGACCTTCAGAATGCCAGGCCCCTTCATTCGTGGATTCCTCAAACAGGTACTGACGCCTAGTCATAGCCACGGCCACCATTAATTGAGCACCTACCATAGACCGTGCCTAATGCTAAGTTCCTGCCAAATTTGTTTTTTCGGTGTCCCCAGAATAGATCTTAGCCATTCCCACCTCCACACCTTTGCATCTGCCATTCTCTCTGTCTCTGGAATGTCATCCCAGCTTCCTCTCCTACTTGCTGGCCCCAGCGTGCCTCCTATGTGGGCTATGGTAATTGCAGCCTATCTTTGAACTCCTACTCATCCGTCAATATCCAGCTCAGGGGCCTCCAGCTCTGTGAACACTCCTGGACCCTCCCAAGCTCAGCTGATGCTCCTTCCTTTTGTCCAGCACTGCCTTGGTTACTTCCTTGTCATCATAATAATCCCAGTTCGCAAGCGTGAGCACTAACCATGCGCCAGATACCATGACACGCACTTTACGTGGATCTCATTACGTGGATCACTTTACGTGATCTCATGCATACTCACGGGGACCCTCTCAGGTGGACAATGCTACCATCCCCATGTAATAGACAAGGCAGCTGAGGCAGGGAGAGGTTGAGAGACCAGAGGCTCGGGGCTCTCTCCTTGCCCACCCCAAGCCCCCTCCAGCTCCCTCTCGCCAGTCACCCTCCCCGCCTGGCCATACCACGATGGCGGACGTGACAGAGAGGATGTTGACCACGCAGTACTGCAGAGCCACGGCATCGCGTGGGGCAACCACGTAGCGCAGCACAGTGCCGTGCAGAAGAGCGGCTGCAATGAAGCTCACATGGCCCAGCACTACCAGCACCAGCCCTGTCTTCATCAGCACCTTCCGGAAGTCCCCCACACTCAGGCCACCTGTGGGGGACAGCCAGGTCAGGGCCATGGTGCGGCTCAGCCTCTGGCAGAGGAGAAGGCTGAGGCCCTGGCAGGATTAGTGGACACTGGGTGCTAAGTCTGTTTCCGGAGGGCTTGGGGTCAGTGACTTGTCTTCTCTGAGCCTCAGTTTCCTCATTTGGAAAAGGGGTTCACAACACCTTCGTGAGAGTCTTTGGGGCTCTAAGGCTGGAAAAGCACACAGGTGGTACTTAATAAAGGGCAGGAGTTCTTGTCAGTGCTCAAGGTTATGCGTGACAGGGCCACAACTTGAACCCAGGTCTCTAGCTCTAGGTCCATGATCTTTCCATGAAGCTCCCCATTCACTGATTTATTCATTCAGGAGTTTGTTACTCAAATGCTCAGAGTGCCTGCTCTGTGCCAGGCCCTAAGGTACCACGGCGAGTTTGACAGTCACTGTCTAGGCCCCAAAGAGCCCCTAGTGCACTGGGCAGGGATCAGATCCTGCTCGGGATTCAGTTTGGTGGGTAGAGCCTAGCACATAGTAGTCAACTCACAATTGCTGAACTGACTTGGGGCAAGAAACTCAAGCCTCTGAGGATCCATCTCCTCATCTTGAAAATGGGAAGAGGGGTACCTGGCTGGCTCAGTCCAAAGAGCATATGACTCTTAACCCTGGGGTCGTGAGTTTGAGCCCCACGTTGGGTGTAGAGATTACCTAAATAAATAATTAATTTAAAAAAAATAATGAAATGGGAAGAATAACCCTTGTCTCCCAGTGGAGGAGGGTCCCAGGAGGAGACAGATGGGAAGGTAGGTGGGGCATACCCTGGGGGTGCTGGGAGAAGCAAGCTCTTGGTGCAGGGAGACTGGACAGGGACAGGGCAAGTGGGGGAGGCTGGGACCAAAAGAACATCAGAGACTCCTCTGCAGATTCTGAGTGGCCAAGTGGCTACGCAGCCCCTGTCTGCACACCTCACTGGGAGGGATCTCTCCTCCTTGGGCAGCTCAGGCTGTTCCATATCTGCTCTTTGGAATGTCCCCTATGGGTCCTGGCTTGGCCCCAGAGGACACACACTATGCCTCCTGGCCCTGTCAGCCCCCTCATTCCAGCCAGCTCTGGGAAACTGGCCAGGCCTCTAAACTAAGTTCTAGGAAGTCCCTTCCTACACCTCAGTCTCCTCATCTGTGACAGAAAGGGTTGGATCCTATTTCATATATGGGAGCCCTGTAGCTAAAAGAAATGAAAGAAAGAAGGAAAGAGAGCGAGAGCGAGAGCGAGAGTGAGAGAGAGAGAGAAAGAGAAAGGGACAGGGAGGGAGGGAGGATGGGAGGCAGGACGAGAGAGAAAGGAAGGACGAGAGAAAGGGAGGGAGGAAGGAAGGAAGGAAAAGAAAGGAAAGAAAGAGGAAGGTAAGAAGGAGGAAAAAGAAAGACAGAAGAAAGAAAGGAAAAAGAAAGACAGAAGAAAGAAAAGAAAAAGAAAGAAAGAAAGAAGGAAGGAAGGAAGGAAGGAAGAGGGAGGGAGGAAGGAATCACTAGGGTGGATATTCTTGGGGGCCCTGTGCCAAGAAGCAGTCCCTGGGAGCAGCAGGGTAGGGCCGCTGTCATAGCCCTTCTGTGTGACCTTGTGGTATATAAACTCGGGAGGGGCCAGCGCAGCTGGTCGCTGAGACACTTGGGGCCCTGCAGGACCCTCTGGAGCAGGACTGGGTCTCAGAGCAGAGGGCAAGTGATGGCTGGATGGGACCTTGGAACTGGGATGGCCTCATGAAGATTAACTGCTAGTCAAACAGGAAGCTTTGTCCCAAGGGCCTGACCCACCTCGCCCCATCCACCCACCTGCCTGGCAGCCCAGACACCACCTGGCTCAGGGTTGGGCTTACGAACAACAACCTCCTAGGACCAAGACTTGGTCAAACTGGAGGGACAGGGCCAGTGTGGGGCTGTGCCTGGAGCCCCGGACAGAGTGTCAGGGCAGTCCTGACCTCTCCTGTCTAAGTGATCATTCTTAGAGCACTTAGCAATGTGGTTGGCACTTCACTCTCAGGAGCCAACTTCATTCCCACAGCAGTCCTGGGAGGTGGTGCTACCACCCCCATTTTACAGATGAGGAAACTGAGGTTCATGAGGTCTCTTGGCCAGAAAGCGGGGAGTCCCCGGGTCTGTCTGATGCCCAAGAGCAGCATCAATCACTGTGCCCAAGGAGTGAGGGGAGGAGACACACCAGTCCCGCTCTGTCTGGATCCTGTTGGAGGAGTGGAAGGTTGGAGGTGGGAGGCTTTTGCGAGGCTGAGGAGGCGAAAGGGCAGGGAGCCTCTGGCTCAGGGCTCCCCGGGCCCTGGGTCTCCCTCCCTCTGCTCTCCTTCTGGGCCAAGCGCGCGCTGCTCTCTCCAGCGACTCTCCTCCCGCCTGGGGGTTCCCTCCTCCGCCGGAAAGGAAAGTGGGGACGGAGGGCCGAG
This sequence comes from Prionailurus viverrinus, assembly GCF_022837055.1. Classification (NCBI taxonomy): domain Eukaryota; kingdom Metazoa; phylum Chordata; class Mammalia; order Carnivora; family Felidae; genus Prionailurus; species Prionailurus viverrinus. Next base: position 189,596,005 of record NC_062568.1, on the reverse strand, counting down.
GCGCTACCCCACCTCGAGAGGATACCAGCGGCCCTCCTCCCTCCACCGCATTGCTGGGGAAACTGAGGCCGAGAGCGGAAAGTGACCCTCAGAGAAGGCGGCGGGGGCCTCGCGGGCCGTCCCGCCGCGGCTCACCCAGGCGCAGACACATCTCGGCTCCCGCGCGGGCTCTCCGCGGCCGCTTCAGCGGGGCTCCGGGTGCCGCGGCCGGCCGCGGGGCCCCGCTCCCATCCCGGTCCGCAGCCTGGGCGCCCGCCCGCGCCGCGTCTGGGTCCCGGGCTCGCCGGCGCCCGGCCGGCCTCCCTTCCCGTCACCCCCCGGGCGGCCCAGCCCCGGGCGGGCCCTGGAGGCTCGTTTGCATCCCGGGCCGGTCCGACCGGCTGGGCAGCCCTTCCCCGCCTGCCCGCCCGGCTGAGTCACGGCGCTGGCCCCACCCACCCGCCTGCCCGCCTGCCTCGGCGATCCCAGCCCTCCCCAGTGGTCCCATTGCACAGATGGCCACTGAGGCTCCGAGGCGCAGCCGTCGTCCAGATGGGGGCCTTACGCGTGTTGGCTGTGGCTGCCGTGACCTGGTGGGCGCCTGGTCTGGCAGCCCCAGGGTGAAGGTTGGGAATCTACTTCTTTCTAGAAGATGGGTGGTGCAGGAGCACTACGTGGGAGACCAGAGTCTGTTTCCTGACTTACTGTAGGACCTCAGGCAAATCACTTTCCCTCTCTGGGCCTTAGTTTTACAGGGCAAAGAATGGGCTCTGTCCTGGGAGTCTTTGGTCCTCCAGGCTGAGCAAGGCACTTTATTCCCCTGTCTTGGAGGTCTCTGTTCTCTCATTGGAAAATCAGGGATAATAAATCCTCTATGCTGGTGATGAGACAGAATGAGATACAAAAATGAGATAAGAAAACACTTTGAAAATTCTCTAGAGTACCTTCAAAGACAGAGTGTAGACCCAGCGGGATCACGCAGTAGGAGCTTCACATATCCTGGCTACTGGTTACTGAGCCTCTTTAAAGTGCCAGGATGGACCCCTGCCCTCCTGTGTTTTGTCCTCAGCATCTGGAAGTGGACTTGCCCAAGAGCACCCAGCTGGACGTGGTAGAGTTAGTGGGAACCCAGATTCCCGCCCGGGTCTCCATGCCCACGTTTCCCGTTGTGGCCGAGCTGGGGCTGCCTCCCAGGGCTTTCTCAGACCTCAGAGCAGGCCTCTGGGAAGCACTTACGTGGCATCTGGGCAGTGGCACTTCATCGTCCGCACCCCCCACTGCACTGGTCAGTGGCCTTAAGCGCAGGAGCTGGCTTGGTACTTCCGACACCAGATGTCCACTGAACGTGTGCCTTTCTGCACGCCTGTTACTGGTGGCAGCTGTGCGCCCTGTGTGTCTGACACCTGGGTCAACACGCAGAGCCTCTGGAGTCTGGAGGACGTTAACACCAAAGGAGGGAGTGGAGCCGTCTGAAACTGGGTCCGGGAAGCCCCTGGGGGTCTCGGCAGGCTGCCCTGATAATCCCTCAGCAGACATGCTTCCCAGTTACCTGCTGTCTGACGGGGGAGCGGTGCACGGCAGAGACGGAGTGGGGAGAAAGACTTGCAACGTGGAAGGCAAGTTGCGGGGGGGGGGAGGTAGGGGGGGACAGTTCATGAAGCCACTGGGCTGATGCTCCCCCAGGCTGGCATTTGAATTTTTATGTCCATGGAGACAACCTTTCAGTAGGGCAGTTGGGCAGGAGTTATCCACATGGTAAATGGTCAGACACTTGTACCTGTGACCCAGCAATTCAATTCCAAGGTCTTTACCTTACACACCAAAAAGTGCAAAGATATGTGGGCGTCGTTATGGACAAGCTGTTCCTAATAGCAAGCGGTAACACCAAAGTGATAACCAAGAGAGGTGTGGCTCCCACGGAGAGGGAGGGAAGGATTTTTGCTTTTTGTTTTATACGTGGCTATATTGTAGAAGTCTCACAGTGAGCATTTATTCATGTCTTGCTTTCGTTACAAAGACAGAAAGAAAAGGACCCCTTGTCACCACCACGCTACCCCACTCCACCAACAACTTTCTGATGACAAAAGGCCACCTACCTCCCAGGGGCCGCCCTGGAGGGCACATGTGGTCACGTGTGTGAGTGCATTTGGCTTCCCATCAGTGTCAGGTGGTTCCCCTGACACAGCCCATCTGGGCCTTCTTGGAATTAGGCTGGGGGCCTGGACCTCTTAAATGCCTCTGCTTTCAGATGCATAGATGAGGATTCTCTCTTTTTATTCTTGGAATAATACTGAGTTAAAGATTATTATCCTGTTTTAAAGATGAGAAATTTGAGGCCCAGGCAGGTGAAAGGCTTTTCAAAAATCACACAGCGTGGGGGCGCCTGGGTGGCTCAGTTGGTTAAGCATCCCACTTCAACTCGGCCCAGGTCACGAACTCACGGTTCTCAGTGATCTCAATGATCTCATCGTTCGTGGGTTCTCAGGTCATGATCTCATCGTTCGTGAGTTCGAGGCCCATGTTGGGCTCTGTGCTGACAGCTCAGAGCCTGGAGCCTGCTTTGGATTCTGTGTCTCCTGCTCTCTCTGCCCTCCCCCGCTTGTGCTCTGTCTCTCTAAAAATAAATAAGCATTAAAAAAAAAAAAAAAAGATCACACAGCGTGTATCAGTGGTATGGGGCTGAGACCTGTGTATTTGTAAAGGCTGCTCCTGAGTGAAGGAGGGGACTGTGGGGATGGGGCAAAGGGGAAGGGGAGCCCTAGCCTCCAGGGATGGGCCTGGCACCCTCCCAGGAGGGTAAACTGCCTGTCTGTTTCTTCCCAGATAATTTCCCAGCCATGGCCCAGCCTTAGCTCCCTGGTTATTTCCATTTCTCTTCCTTATTGCCAAGTGGTCAAAGTCCAAGCCACCCAGTGTCCCTTGCCTCTTCCCCACCCTTCTGCACACTGGCCTGGGCTTCCGGGAAGAAATCTAGGCAAAGCTCCAGTCCCTTACCCTCTACCAACACACTGTGACACACTGGCAGCTTACTGCCATTCACCGGACCTCAGTTTCCCTGTCTGTCAAATGGGGATAATGATTACTTTCTCTGCCTCCTAGATCTCTATAGTATAAATAACTTGAGAGACATGAGAGTGGGTAGAAACCTGGCCAGAGAAATGCAAGCAGTAATCCCCCTCTTCCTGGAACATTTAACAACCAGGTATGGCCCAGTGCACTTCAACTGAAGGCTGGGTCTTCCCAGGGCATGGCCTCCCGGCTGGGCTGCTCAGCTGAAGAGAGGGTTCAGGCCTCTTTGATTATTCGAACACGTCCTCCATGTAAATAAAACAATCATGCACAAACCCTACCATATTCTGGGGTGCCTAGGTGGCTCAGTCTGCCGAGCGACCGACCCTTGATTTCGGCTCAGGTCAGGGTTGTGGGATCGAGCCCTGCATGGAGCCCCTTGTAGGGCTCCACACTGAGCATGGAGCCTGCTTAGGATTGTCTCTCTCCCTCTGCCCCTCTTTTCTGCTTGCGCACGCTGTCTCTAATATAAGAATAAATAAAAATTAAAAAAAAAACCAAAACCCTGGGGCGCCTGGGTAGTGCAGTTGGTTAAGCATCCAACTCTTGATCTCAGCTCAGATCACGATCTCACAGTTTGTGAGTTTGAGCCCCGTATTGGGCTCTGTGCTGATGGTGCGGAGCCTGCTTGGGACTCTTTTCTTCTCTCTGCCCCTCCCTGCTTGTTTTCTCTCTCTGTCTCTGTCTCTCTGTGTGTGTCTCTCTCTCCATCTCTCAAAATAAATAAATAAACTTAAAAAAATTAAGCCCCCCCACCATATTCTATTTTAGGAGTGTATATACATATGCATAAAACAACAACAACAAAAAACAAACAAAAGATCATGCTTGTCTGAGAGGAGAAGGTACTTAAAGGGGACCTTGGGATGTTTACAATTACAAATTCTAGATGCTGTGAAAGGGGACCTTTGTCATTTGTATTTTTTCCTATCTTTTACTTTTCTAAAAACATTTCAGGGGCGGGGCGCCTGGGTGGCTCGGTCGGTTGAGCGTCCGACTTCAGCTCAGGTCACGATCTCGGGTCTGTGAGTTCAAGCCCCACGTCGGGCTCTGGGCTGATGGCTCAGAGCCCGGAGCCTGCTTCAGATTCTGTCTCCCTCTCTCTCTCTTTCCACCCCCCCCCCACTTGCACTCTGTCTCTCTCTCAGTCTCAAAAATAAATAAACATTAAAAAAATTTAAAAATTTTTCATTGTAGGAAACTTGGAGGAAATAACAGGAAAGTATAAAGAAGAAATCAGAGCTACCCATAATCCTCCCTGCCCTCACGGACAACCCCACTCACACTTTGGAGGGTCTTTTCCTGTGTACATGTATCATTTTCTCCCTTCCTGAAACTCCTGCCCTCTGGCTCTACTTTGCCACCCTTCTCATCACCCTGATCTGTTGCCCTCCCTGTCACCCCCCACCATCCATCAAGGACTTCAGAATTTCTGTCAGGCAGTCTGTCCTAATGTCCTCTTGATCCATGCAAATAACCCTCCAATACCCTTCCTTGATCCCCTTGGTGACCTTCATCATGACCCTGCCATCCTCTCTAGGGCCACACCTTGGATGTTCCCCTCTGGAACGCCAGCCTCAAGGGTTCCCACAAGGCCCCCTCCTGCAGAATGCCTGTCTTCCGACTCCTGGTGCCTCATCCCCTGACTTCACAGAGGCCACTGGCCCATTCTGTTTCCTTCTGTTCAGTCAGCCTCTCCTGGCCGCTGGCCCAGCAAGCCTACACCCCAAGGCTGAGCGTCTGAAGGCCAGTGATCCAGGTGAGGAATGCAAAGTGGAGGACTTGAGCTTGAGGAGGAGAGGGGGATTTGAGACATGTGATTGGTGTGCACCATTCCAAACCCTCTCTCCTCCTCTCTCCTCCTCCCAGGCGTTCCTCCAGCTCCACACATGGACCCCACTCCATCCCTCATCCCCCCCCTCCGCTAATCCTCCCTGTCAGCCTGTAAACACACCCTTGTCTCTTGGATCCTAAGATGACACCCCCGCCCCTTGACTCCCTTTGCATTTCTAGCTACTTCTTTTTCACTCCTTTTTCCCTTCCCCTCCAAACTTCTGGAGTGAATCGTCCTTCTGTGCTGCCCATCTTCTCAACTACTGCGTCCTCCCCATCCGCGGCAATGTGTTTCAGCCCTCTCCCGGAAGAGCCCTGTCTGGGTCACCAGGGACTTCTAACTCAGCTGGATCCAATGGAAGCATTTCCGCAAGGCTGGTTAGTCACCCCCCTGCACTCACAGAGCACACTCCTTGTTCCTGGTTGTTCCTTCTCGGTCTCCTTTGTGGACTTTTTTTTTTTTTTTTCCGCTTATTTTAATTCCAGTATAGTTAATATACAGTGTTATGTTCGTTTCGGAAGCACAATATCATGATTCAGCAATTCTATACGTTCCTCAGTGTTCATCAAGATAAGTGTACTCTTAATCCCTTCACCTATTTCACTCAGCCTCCCCCACTCACTCCCCTCTGGCAGCCACCAGTTTGTTCTGGAAGGTTAAGAGTCTGTGTTTTGGTCTGTCTCTTTCTTCCTTTGTTGCTTTGTTTTGTTTCTTCTCGAGTGACATCATCTCTGACTGGCTTATTTCGCTTAGCGTTGTACTCTCTAGTTCCATCCATGCTGTTGCAAATGGTTCTTTGTGGACTTTTTGTGATCCGCTCTACCTTTAGATATTGGTAATCTTTTTTGTATCTTTTCTGCTTCCTTTATTGTTCCCGTTGGTTGGCTACTGTTGTCTCATGGCTCTCCTTTTATATGACAGTTCTCAAATCACCATCCCCAGACTACCTCCCCTGAGCATCGGACTCAAATATCCGGTCTCCTGACTTTCCCACCGGTCATCTCAAGCTGGACAAGTACCAGCTCATCATTTCCTCTTTTCTCCCAAACTGCTCCTTGTATATTTTCTGTTGGTGGCATCACCATGTACCCAAGTCAAAAACCTGGGAGTCATTTTTTTTTACTCTTTCCTCTCTTCTTTTTATTTTTCTTTTTTTTTTCTTTTTAATATTTATTTATTTTTGAGAGTGAGCAGAGGAGGGGTAGAGAGAGGGGGACAGAGGATCCAAAGCAGGCTCTGTGCTGACAGCAGAGAGCCTGATGTGGGGCTAGAACCCATGAACCATGAGATCATGACCTGAGCCGAAGTTGGAGGCTTAACTGACTGAGCCACCCAGGCGCCTGCCTCACTTCCCTCTCTTTCTATACAGAGTCAATCATCAAGTCCTGCCAAGTTACATCCTAAGCGATTCTGTAACAAGTGCTTTCCTCTTTGTCCCTGCTACTATTGCCCTTGTTCATATAACATCTCTCACCCCCAGCTGTTTTTCCACACACCACTTGGGTACTCTTCCTAAAGTATAAATCCGATTATGTCATGGGGCGCCTGGGCGGCTCAGTCTGTTGGGCTTCCGACTTCAGCTCAGGTCATGATGTCACGGTCTGTGAGTTCAAACCCCACGTCAGGCTCTGTGCTGACAGCTCAGAGCCTGGAGCCTGCTTCGGAATCTGTGTCTCCCTCTCTCTCTGTCCCTCCCCCGCTTACACTCTGTCTCTGTGTCTCTAAGAAATAAATAAACGTTAAAAAAAATCAGATTATGCCACTCTTCTGCTTAAAATCAGCAATCTAAAAGAAAATTCAAAAGACATAAATAAATGGGGGGGGGGCACCTGAGTGGCTCAGTTGATTGAGCGTCCGACTTTGGCTCAGGTCATGATCTCACAGTTGGTGAGTTCAGGCCCCACATCAGGCTCTCTGCTGTCATTGTGGAGCCCACCTCGGATCCTCTGTCTCCCTCTCTCTCTGCACCTCCCCTGCTCATGCTCTTTCTTTCTCAAAGATAAATAAACATTAAAAAAAAAAAAAGACATAAATACATGGAAAGCCATCCTGGGCTCATGGATTGTAAGACTTAATATTGTTAGGATGGAATTCTCCCCAATTGATCTGCAGATTTATTGCAACCTCTATCAAAATCCAAGCTTCCCCCACTTTTGTTTTGTAGAAATTGACAAGATGATCCTAAAATTCATATGGAAATGCAAAAGATCCAAAATAGCCAAAACAATCTTGAAAAAGAAACAAGTTGGAGGACACACACATTCCAATTTCAAAATTTACTCCAAAGCTACAGTAATCAAGACAATGTGATACTGGGCATAAGGATAGACATATACGTCAATGGAATAGATTTGAGAATAAGAGCATATAAAGAAACCAGAAATAAACTAGAACTAAAAATACATACGTGGTCAATTGATCTTTGACAAGGGTACCAAGGTGATTTAAAGAAGAAAGATAGGGCGCCTGAGTGGCTCAGTTGGTTGAGCGTCTGACTTTGGCTCAGGTCATGATCTCACAGTTTGTGCGGCTGAGCCCAGAGTGGGGCTCTGTGCTGATATCAAGGAGCCTGCCTGGGATTCTCTTTCTCCCTCTCTCTCTCTGCCCCTCCCCAGCTCACATGCTCTCTCTCTCTCAAAATAAATAAATAAACTTAAAAAAGGAAGAAGAAAGAGTAGAGGCACTTGGCTGGCTCAGTCAGTAGAGCACATACCTCTTGATATTGGGTTTGGGAGTTCAAGCCCCATGCTGGGTGTGGAGCTTAATTTAAATAAATAACCATGGTAAATTTAAATAAACCAACCATTGACTTGGAGAAAATATTTGTGAAGCATATATATATATATATATATACATATATATATATTTGTGAAGCATGTTGTGAAGCATAAGGGTCTAGTATCCAGAATAGACAAAGAACTATTACGCACATGAAGATGCCCAATCTCATTAGTCAGTAGGGATATGCAAATAAAAACCATAATAAGATGCTACTTCATCCCCACTAGGATAGCTGGCTATAACCAAAAAGACAGACATAACAAGTGTTGAGGATGTGGAGAAATTGGAACCCTCATTCACCACTGGTGGGAATGCAAAATGGCGCAGCCACTTTAGAAAAGTTTGGCAGTTCCTCAAAAAGCGAAACAGAGAGGTACCGTACAACCGAGCTTTTCATTCCTAGGTATGTACCCAAGAGAACTGAAGATACATATTCACACAAAAATTTGTACATGAATGTTCAGAGCAACTTTATTCGTAATTACCTCACCACATCCAAAACAGGAATCCATGCTCTCTGCCTTCTTCCTTGTTACCGTAAATAAAGTCTCCCAGGGTCTTTTTTTTTTTTTTTTATTTCTTTCTTAGAGAGGGAGAGTGTGAATGGGGAGAGGGGCAGAGGGAGAGAGAGAATCCCAAGCAGGCTCCATGCTCATTGCAGAGTCTGATGCGGGGCTCAGTCTCATGACCCCGGGACCATGACCCAAGCCGAAATCGAGAGTCAGGAATTCAACCGACTGAGTCACCCAGCCGCCCCCTCTTGGGTCTTTCTAAGAGAACTTCTCTCCTTATCAAGGGCTTTGCTTCTGCAGTTATATCCTTTCTTTCCTGCAACATCTAGCACTTCTTCACCAGTCAACACCCAGACATATCTCCACATCTGTGTATCTCCATCTTAAAACAATACAAAACACACACACACACACACACACACACACACACACACTGCCCCCAGACTCATTTCTCTGCCTCCCTTCCTCCTTCCTCAAATCTCATCATTTGGCAAAAGCTTCTATCTGCAGCCTCAATGATTCTTTACCTTCATGGGATGCCCATCTCTTGACTGACCCTTCATGATAGCATGCCTGAAAATTTGGGCAAAGACCTCTTCTCTCTGTCTGCACCCTCTTTTTCAATGATCTCAGCCAGTCCCTTGGCTTCTCTATTATCAAGATGTCAATGGCCCCTGTGTGTATCTCCAGCTCTGAGCCCTCACTATGTGCCAAGCTTTTGTGCCCAGCTGCCTGCTTGTCATCTCTACTTGAATGCCTAACGCCCGTCTAAACTTAGTGGACTCAGGAAGAGCTCTTGGTTCCTCTCCCCTCGATTCATTCTTCCCCTAGTCTCTCTCATCTCAGTAAACAGCACCGTCATCTACCTACACGTTCAAGCCCAAAGCACAAAAGCCTTTCCTGATTCCTCCCTTTTACTCGTTCTCCATATTCTACCCATCTGCAAGCCCTGTTGCTCTGTCTCCAAACTATGTATCATGTCAAACGGCTTCTCTCCATCTCCGCTGTCCCTCCCTTCATCCAGCAGCCTCCCAACTGGCCTCTCTACTTCCACCCCTACAACCCACTTTCTACACAGCAACCATTTACTTTCAAAAAATGTAAGTCAGGTCATATAAAAACTCCCTTTCATGGCCTACGTAGGGCTTCACTGTGGCCTGCAACGCCCAGCACGCCCTGGCTCCCCTCTACCTCTCCAGCATCATATCCTATCACTCTCCCCTCAATTTCTACCCATCAGCCACACTGCTCTTCCTTCCTTTCTTTCGATCCACCAAATTAGTTCAAAAAAAAAAATTTTTTTTTCAACGTTTATCTTTGGGACAGAGAGAGACAGAGCATGAATGGGGGAGGGGCAGAGAGAGAGGGAGACACAGAATCAGAAACAGGCTCCAGGCTCTGAGCCGTCAGCCCAGAGCCTGACGCGGGGCTCGAACTCACGGACCGCGAGATCGTGACCTGGCTGAAGTCGGACGCTTAACCGACTGCGCCACCCAGGCGCCCCCCAAAAAATTTTTTTAAACATTTATTTATTTTTGAGAGACAGAGAAACAGAGCACAAGTGGGGGAGGGGCAGAGAGAGAGAGAGAGAGACGGAGATAGAATGTGAAGCAGGCTCCAGGCTCTGAGCTGTCAGCACAGAGCCCCATGCGGGGCTCAAACTCACCAACCGTAAGATCATGACCTGAGCCAAAGTCGGACGCTAAACCGACTGAGCCACCCAGGCGCCCCTAATCATCCTATTTTCTTTGCTTCTCCTTTTTTCAGTTTTATTGAGAAATAATTGACATACATCACCATATAGGGTGTAGGGTGTACAGTTTTATTTTCTTCGAAGCATTTCTCTCTAGGTGAAATAATCTTATTGATTTATTTCTTTATTAATTTTCAGTTCTTTCTACAAGAATGTGGGCCCTATGAGAGCAGAGGCCTTAAGTATCTCGTATATAGCTCACCACTCAACGCCCAGCGCCTGGAACAGTCTCAGGGACACAGTAGGTGCTTGGTGCATATTTGTTAATGGATAAATAAAGCATCAAATCAGCGCTCCTCAAAGCGTGGTCTACAAACTCCTGAGCATCCCCCAAATCTTTTCAGAGGCTCTGTGAAGTCAGAGCTATTTTCGTAATAAATACTAAGATGTTATGTTGCCTTTTTGGTGGTGGGAAAGCGATGGCAGATACAGCAGCTGGCCCCTTAAGATAAAGCGAGGCGAGGCTCCAGGCTGTATTTGTAATCACTGTATTCCTCACTGCTGTGGGTGCTCAGCAAAGGAAACAAATACAGCAGTTTCAAGAATGACTTGATGAGGGTCCCCTGGGTGGCTCAGTTGGTTAAGCGGCTGACTCTTGATTTCGGCTCAGGCCATGATCTCTTGGTTTGTGAGCCCCAGTCCCACGCTGGGCTCCGTGCTGACAGTGTTGAGCCTGCTTGGGATTCTCTCTCCTTCTCTCTCCTCCCCTTCTCCTTGTTCATGCTCTCTTTCTCTCTCTCCCTCCCTCAAAATAAGTGAATAAACTTAAAGAAAAATTTCAAAGACTGACTTGATGAAACAGTACAAATTATTAACTTTATTAAATCTCTACCCTTGACTATACTTCTTTAAAAAAATTTTTTTTAATGTTTTTATTTTTGAAGGAGAGACAGACAGAGCATGAGTGGGGGAGGAGCAGAGAGAGGGAGACACAGAATCCAAAGCAAGCTCCAGGCTCCGAGCTGTCAGCACAGAGCCCAACGCGGGGCTCGAACTCACGAACTGTGAGATCATGACCTGAGCCGAAGTCGGACACTTAACCGACTGAGCTACCCAGGTGCCCCATTGACTATACTTCTTTTAAATATTTTGACAGGGTGGGAAGAATTCTGCTATATGCCTAAGTGCCATGGTTGTCTCAGGAAGAGCACTTGTGGAATTGTTTTGAGTTGCAAGTTGAACACCATTTTTACCGGGAAGAAGGATTGAAAGACCATGGTTATGCAAATGTAGGGGTTTTTTTTCTCATTTTTTTATTTTTGCAGACATTTTCTCTAAAATGAAAGAAGTGAGCCTATTGACTCAAGGGGGAAATTGACCATATTTGCTGCTAATAATAAAATTTCAGCTTTTGAGTGAAAATTAGCCTTTTGGAATGTTTGTATCCACCACTGTGAGTTTAGTAGCTTCCCAATACTTAAGGACTTAAAACAAATTTTTTTAAATGTTTATTTTTGAGAGAGACAGAGACAGAGCAGGGGAGAGGCAGAGAGAGAGGGAGACATGGAATCCAAAGCAGTCTCCAGGCTCCGAGCTGTCAGCACAGAGCCCGATGCGGGGCTCGAACTCACAAGCAGTGAGATCATGACCTGAGCTGAGGTCGGACGCTTAACCGACTGAACCACCCAGGCGCCCCTACTTAAGGACTTCTGATGAGATCAATGGTGACATTAATGAATATAATTTCTTTTACATTGTATAATAACATGTGTCGACATTTAGAAGATCTCCATGCTCAGTGAACCCTATTTTCCAAGTGTTACAAAATCAGTCACGGATAAAAGATGCATTCAAAGTGCATGATAGACCAATGTATTTTAACTTAACGAAAAATTGGTTTCAGATTCCACACTGAAACTAAATTTTGCAAGTCTTCATTTGTTAAGTTTTGGTATAGTATCAAAGAGGAATATCCACATACTTACCAGGCGAGGGAAAACCGTGATCATAAAGGTGCTTTTCTGGGCAAGGCCCATCCATTGCACTTCTCGGGGTGCCAATCTCTTCAATTTCCCCAAATGCGGGAGACTCGGTTGTGTAATTTAAGGCAGTGGGGGACGGCGTTCACTTTCTTCTCTTAAAAAAAGGAAAAGAGGAATATCACAGTTATCTGAAAAAGCTTTTAAAATAATCCTCCTTGGGGTGCCTGGGTGGCTCAGTTGTTTAAGCATCGGACTTGGGCTCGGGTCGTGATCTCCCAGTTTATGAGCTCGAGCCCGCGTCGGGCTCTGTGCTGACAGCTCAGAGCCTGGAGCCTGGTTCGGATTCTGTGTTTCCCTCTCTCTCTGCCCCTCCTCCACTCCTGCTCTGTCTCTCTCAAAAAAATAAATACATAAACATTTTAAATAAAGAAATAAAATAACCCTCCTTTTTCCATTTTTATATCTGTGTGAGGCTGAATTTTGTTCCTATACCGCAACTAAAACAAATCTCAACAGATTGAGTAAAGGAGCAAAGAAGCAGTTATAGGGATCTAGCCGCCTTTTATTAAGCCAGACATTTAAAGAGATGCGCAAAACTGTCAAACAATGTCATTCTTCCCGCTAATTTTTTTTTTTGATTTGGAAAATGTCGTTATTTTTCATTGAAAAGGGTGTTATTTGTGTTAACTTTAGTGGGTTCATCATTTTTACTTAAAAATATGTTTTTAAACTTTTTGTAATGTTTATTTTTGAGAGAGAGAGCATGCACGCACGAGCAGGAGAGGGGCGGGGGGTGGGGGGGATCCGAAGAGAGCTCTGTGCTAACAGCTCAAACTCACAAACGGTGAGATCATGAGCTGAGCCAAAGTCAGACTCAACAGACTGAGTCCCTCAGGCGCGCTTATTTTTTAAACTCTTAATTTGACTTCGAATATGGCAAATATCGATCATGTGACCCATATGAACAAAAACCCTTTCAGGTCTTCAGTTTTTCAGAGTGTGAAGGGATCTTGCGAGCAAAAAATTTAGGAGACGCCACTACAGATAAACACTGAAGTTAATCAGCCCCATACGTAATACCTTGGTGCACAGGCGGAGGGAACACAAGATAATTATAAACACCCCTATTTGGAAAAGGAGAGGAGGCAAAACAGCACCCAATGGTCTGCAGGGTGTATGGAATGTGTATTGCATCCTGGAGGTGGAGAACAGCAAGGATGCCCTGCCTTGGGAGAGTGAAGCTGGTCTGTCTGCTCTGCCGTGTTGGCTGGTCTCCCCTATTTGTTGTAACTTTCAGGCCACATCTTAGAAGGATTGTGAAGATGTCCTGTTCGTATTGTTTGGAACTGAGACAATGCCCTAGGGGTTGATCAGTTGCAAGCTTTCTTGTGCCAGGATTTGTTTTGTGTGGGGTTTTTTTTGCAAAACCACTCCCTTAAAAGATGCAGAAGGTTTCTGACTATTCATATTTGGATAACTCTAGGGGTTAATAACCAAGTCAGAAGAATTGTGAATTATGGTCTCTGAATCTAGACCGGTGGGGGGGGGGGGGGTGTCTCTCAGCTGTGGGACCTCCCAGTGCTCAGCCTAGGGTTTCCATCCTCACTGCTTTGGAGCAACTCTGACCACTAGGCTCTATCCCAGTGGAAAGCTCTTTGCATAGGCTAAGTCTCCTGTTAGTGGGGACGGGCAGGAAGGGCTTGGGTGGGGCTGTGTTTCCTGCCTTCCTGCCTTTGTTTCCACTCAAAAAACTTTTTTTTTTCAAAGTTTATTTTTGAGAGAGAGAGACAGAACGTGAACAGGGGAGGGGCAAAGAGAGAGGGAGACACAGAATTCGAAGCAGTCTCCAGGCTCTGAGCTGTCAGCACAGAGCCCGATGCAGGGCTCAAATTCATGACCTGACCTGAAGGCGGCCGCTTAAGTGACAGAGCCACCCAGGCGCCCCTGTTTCCGCTCACTTTAACTTTGACATGAAGAGATGAGCTTTTTCAATCCTGCAAAGCACGTGACCTTCAGACTGTGTCAGCTCGGACTGCTGGCTCCAGGAAGTCTCTCTTGGCAAAGCTGTAGGCACACAAGGTCAGGGGCCAGGCTGCCCGGCTTCAAGCGATCATTGCAGCTCCCTGTCTAGCTTTGTGACGTTGGGTGAATGGTGCTGTGTCTCGATTCTTCCAATGTAAAATCGGGAATAACAACAGTACCTACTTCTTTGTGTTATTGTGAAGGGTCAGTGGATCAATATGGGTAAAGCTCTTAGAGCCCAGCACAGGATGAGTGCTTCAGAAATATTAGCTTTTTGGGGCACCCGGGTGGCTCAGTCAGTTGAGCGTCCAACGTCGGTTCAGGTCATAGTCTCGTGGTTTGTGAGTTCGAGCCCCACATTGGGCTCTGCACTGGTGATGTGGAACCTGCTTGGGATTCTCTCTCTCTCTCTCTCTCTCTCTCTCTCTCTCTCCCCCCCCCCCGCCCCTCTGCCCCTTCCCCATCTGCACATGCTCTCTCTCTCTCAAAGTAAATAAACTTAACATTTTTTAAAAAAAGAAACATTAGTTTTTATTATTCATTATTCTGTCTGCAAAATTTGTGTCTTTGACTCCGAACTAAAGGCTTGGGAAAACAGCCAAAACAGACAACCTTCTGACATATTTCTACCAAGTCCCTGAGCTCCTACCTGTGTTAGGTACATGGTCTGAGCTCCAAGAGACCCTGGCTGTACACCTGCATGGCAGGGAGTGCCGACCTCCCAGCCAGGGATGGGGAGATCCTCACTCTCTGTACCCTACCTCCCCCCTGCCAATGCCGTGTGTTAGGAATCACGACCAGTAACACCCCACTTCCTGTATTAGTCAGAAACTCTTCAGTTACAGATGACAGAATCTTAACAGAAGCGGGCTTTGGATAGGGAGAAAGAATTTGTTGGATTACGGCATGGGAAATTTCAGGGACTTCAGGCACGGTTAGATCCTGGCCCTAAAATGATGTCATCTGGTGGCTTCAAATGGTGTCCCTGTCTCTTGCCCTCCGCTTCTCAGCTCTGCCTTCTGCTGTGTGGCTTCAGTGTCAGGAAGTCTGTCCACATAGTGGAAGAGCCACACTCACTTATGTCCTTCCAGCTTAGGAACCTCAGGAGAAAGCAGCCTCTAGTTCTCCGAAATTCCAGAAAAGTTTGGGATTGCCTTGAATTTCTCCAGCTCTAGCTGTGTTCCTTAGCCTTGTAACATAACACCCTGAGTGACGTCGTGTGTGACTTCAGAGGACTGGAACCACCCAGCCGGGGAGGGGAGGAAGGATTGGTATTTATCAACCATCTGTTCTGTTGGGAGGCATTGTACGCCTTCTCCTAGCAAAGATTAGCCCCTTTGGGAAGGACACTAAATCTCGCGGCTGTCTTCATGTGCCTCCAAGCTGCGAGGGGAGGGCCCCTTCTTGTGTCCACAGCCAACCCTTCTGCCTGCCCTTGATTTCGTCCCTCTGGCTTCTAGAGATGGAGCACTGTTAAATCGCTTCCTCCCTCTCCGTATTTTCTCCCGAGGGTCCAGACGTGCATGAGTCTCTCCTACTACAAAAAACAAATCTCCCCTTCTTAGGAGAGATCTGTCTACCGTCTCTACCTCCTCACCATCCACTCACACCTCAACTACATGAACTCCATTTTCTACTGCGGCTGTCTTCCGAGATGGCTCGCTCTCAAGTCAGCAATCGCTTCTCATGTGACGAACTCACTTCTCGGCCAGCTTGACCTCACATGTCCGCTAACCGTGCTTTCCTTCCCGAAATTCTTGGGAATTTCTTCCGCTTGGCTTCTGCTGTCTTGCTCGTTCCTGGGTTCCCCTCGCCCCTTTTCTGGTTGCTCCTTTCTCTGCACGTGTCGGTGAAAGGTTTACGAGAAGAGAAAGCCAACTCTCCGGTCATTCACATCTGTGGTTTCAAATGCCATTTTGTCATTGGTGATTTCCCAGCTCCACGGCCCGTGTCTGTCTGTGTCTGCCCAGGCACAGGGTCCGAGCAGAGCCCTTGTCCACATATAGCGAGCAACGGATGAATTTCCTCCAGGGGAGGTGCCCGAGGAACGACAAAGCAGCATCTGCATCTAGAACTACACCCCAAGCCACTCACAAAGGCAGATGCACAGAAGTAAAGTTAAGCAGCATCTCCAGCACAGGCTAAGAGGTGGGGCAGTGGCCCTGCCCTTGCTGGATCCTTCTGGCAACACCACAAGCCTCAGAGTTCAACTGCACAGCGCCGGCAGCCTCCTCTGGTCCCTGCACCCATGAAGCCCTTTCTCTCTCATACTGCATGTGACACGGCCATGTCAGAGTGGAAAGACTGTGAGGTCTGGAATTCCAGATCTGGGTCTGTGGCTTGCTTCTTCCTCCTCCGTATGTTTTTTTGTTTATTTTTGAGAACGAGAACACAAGTAGGGAGGGGCAGTGAGAGGGAGAGAGACCGAATCCCAAGCAGGCTCCACGCTGACAGCAGCGAGCCCGATGCGGGGCTTGAACTCACAAACCACGAGATCGTGACCTGAGCAGAAGTCAGACGCTCAACCAACTGACCACTCAGGCACCCCCCCTGCTTTTTTTTTTTTTTTTTAATCTGGCTGTGACCCCCCCCCCCCCCCCCAGAAAACCAGTGGCCATGTTTGGGTATGCTCACGAGCCTCTTCAGGTGTGCAAGGAAGCGCCGTGCTCGGATGACTGACAGTAATGGGGGCAGTGGAAAGGGCAGTGAGGAAGTACGGTGGGCAGGGAAGCCATCCCGGCAGCCCACGCAGGTCCCTGGGGAACAGGAACGATGATGTGGTGACGAGCTCTGGGTGTGCTTCTAATGCTTCTGTCTCCCATGTCTGGCAGCCTCGTCTCACACAGGCAGTTGGCCTCCAGCACATCTAGGTTGTTCACAGCGGCACTTGGCTTGGGCCCAAATCCTGTGTCCAATCAGCTGCAGGAAGGTCGGCAGGGCTGGCTTCATCGGATTTACATGACCTAGATCGCAGTGATTCCATGAGGCAAGACCAGCTCAGGTCCACGGGCCTTGGGAGGAGGCTGAGGGAACCGCGGGCTCTCGGCTTCATGGAGAGTGTGTTGTCCTTATCATGTCTCAATTCCCTTCTTCATTTGACAAATGAAGGGGTTGGGTCATTGATCTTCAAAGGTGTTTCCAATTCAGACTTTCCAGGAGTTTATTATTATTATAGCTTGATTGCCCACCAGCTCTAGCAAAATGGCATGTCACGAACAGGCCCATTGGCCTTAGCTTACTTAGCTCACTTGATGAGAGGCGGTGTGCAGACAATGAATAAGGCATTCAGTAAGTTCATGGATGATGGTGATGATGATAAATGAAAATATTAGCTAATACATAAAGCACTTACTACAGTCTGGGCACTATTCTCAGTATTCATGTAATCCTCACAGTCCCAAATGATGAAGCTGAGACAGAGAGGTTAAATCATTTGCCCAAAGTCATAAGCTACTTAAAAGGTAGAGTTAGAAATTCCCATCCAGCCGTTCTGGCTCTGGAGTCTATCCTCTTAACCACCATGCTTGTGAGAGTACAAGCAAATTTAGAATAACGGGGAGGGCGGGCGGCTGGGTGACTCAGTCGGTTAAGTGTCCGACTTCGGCTCAGGTCTGATCTCACTGTTCGTGAGTTCGAGCCCAGCATCAGGCACTGTGCTGATAGCTCGGAGCCTGGAGCCTGCTTCAGATGCTGCGTCTCCCTCTCTCTCTGACCCTCTCCCGCTCACATTCTGTGTGTGTGTGTGTGTCTCTCTCTCTCAAAAATAAACAAACATTAAAAAAACTTTTTTTAGAATAATGAGAAGGAGGGATGTCTTTGGTTTTGTAATAATTTAATTTCAAGTTTGTGAATATTTTAGGCTTGACATTCATGGAAACAAGCCAGATCTTGATTTTCCACTGAGGAAAATCCCCGTGTCCTCTGTGATGGGAGGTTGCTGATCTGCTACGAAATGTGCAGCTCGTCTCCCCAGACGACGGAGCAGGGCTCAGTAGTAAGCCAATACCAGCTTCTAAAAAGAATAGGCCTTGCCAAAATCGCACAACTTGACTCCAACATCGTTAGGCCCTGCACCGTGATTCTCTTAGGGAAGTTTGCTGGCGTGTATGTATACACTATCCTCATTTGCCAAGGGGCTTTGCCCACCATTGGATCCGCTGAATCATAAAACCCACGCTGCTTACACTGCAGCCTATACCAACTGGGGAGCATCTTTTCTTCTTGGCCCATTGGAGTTGGTAGCCGTGTGAGATACTTGGCAAACAGGTCAGCGCAGCATAACCAAACGTGGCCTATTACCTCCAATATCAAAAGAGATCAAATTCTCAGGGTTTCTGAGTGGTGGCAGGCGTGCAGTGAGTGCAATAGCTTATCTTTCACTGTAGACATCCTGCCATGCTCCACACTATTGCTCTGGTTTCCTAAAAACTTCATGGAGGAGGAAGTGCCCTTAATCCCCACGGGGATTATCTCCCAGCCTCTAGAACACATGTGCTTTACCGAGGCATTTAGACACCTGCTACTTCCTATTCAGCCCAGACACATGATTTCATCCCTTGTAGAGCGGTGTTCTGGGAAACGAGATGACTTAAGTGCCTGCAGATTGGATTTCAACAGAGCTGGTGAGGTGATACGACCCAGATGTAGGACAGTAAGATGTACTGTTGGCCCTGAGAAGTGAAAAGTATTCTACTTTTGACGTTTTCTGCTCCTAGGGCTAGAAGAGAAGAAAGCATCTTCCAGGTCAACAGTTGCATGGCTGCAGGTGCTGGGGCAGGTGCTGACTTGCTTCATGGAGATTACATCTGAAATAACAGCTGCAAGTCCTGTACAGGGCAAACAAATAATTTTAAATGGGGATGAGATAGAGATCAATCAGCACTCCTGGATTTCTCAGTCTTTGACGCGGCAGCAGTATCTGTCATGCCCTCAGGGGCGCACTACTGCTCTTGAATTATTCTGGTAGGGAGGGACGGTTCCAGGGGCTTTTACTCTTCTCACCACAATAGCTTTAACTGTACAGGTCATTGTGAAAGATTCTGCCAGTTGCCAAGTATGTCTACAACAACTGTGACCACTCGAACTGGGAAGTAACCACAGGACGAATATGTGAGATAGACCCGGGCCAACATTCCTTTTAAATGGCTTGTTCCCCGGGGCGCCTGGGTGGCTGAGTCAGTTAAGTGTCTGGGTCTTGATTTTGACTCAGGTCATGGTCTCATGGTTTGTGAGGTCAAGCCCCACGTCCGGCTCTGTGCTGTCAAGCACAGAGCCTGCTTGAGATTCTCTTTCTCTCTGCCTCTCTCTCTCTCTCTCTCTCTCTCAAAATAGACATTAAAAAATTCTTTGATCCCCATATATTCGTTTGCTAGATATGTTATAACAAGTACCACAAACTAGGTGGTTTAAACAACACAATTTTATTGGGCTAGAAGTCTGAGATCAAGGTGTGGGCAGGCTTGGCTCCTCTGAGCGCTGAGGGAGAATCTCTTCCAGGCCTCTCCCCTAGTTTCTGGTGGTTTGCTGGCAATCTTCGCAGTTCCTTTGCTTCTGTTCTGCTGCATCATCCCGATCTCTGGCTTCATCTTCACATGACGTTCTGTTTTTGGGTCTCCGTGTCCAAATTCTTCCTTTTCACGCGACACACATCATATCGGATTAGGGGCCTACCTCCTCCAGTATGACCTCATTTTATGCAATTATATCTGCAACAGCCCTATTTCCAATAAGATCACATTCTGAGGTATGAGAGGTTAGGGTTCCAACACATACATTTTGGAGGACACCCCTCCAAACCTTTGATACCCCACAAACCTCAATTCTAACTAGTGGAACACAGACCTTTTTGGGGATTACTGTTAGCATAGAGCTAGTTTCTAAGTATTCCCTAAAGGCCTGGGTATTTCCATTCCCCTAAGCACAGGAACATAGATAAGTGGCTTAAGATTCCCTTGGGGAACACTGAAAGATTTGCAATTACAGTAATGGTTATATTGTTGGGTGCTACCTCCAGGGTACTCCGCACCCCTTTATTCAAGGACCTTGGGCCCGAGAATTTAGTGAGAGTTCGTAACTTTCCATTTTGGTGACTCAAAACAGGTCTCTTTTTGCCAGATCTGGAGTCTTGATTTGGGTTATACCAACCAAATAGGACCTTGGAAGGTTCTATTTCATCACTCCGGCTCTGTTGCCTTGGTACTGCCCCTTGGCTCCTCCACTCCGGGACCCCATCATTCCTACTGACGTCAGGGATTCCATTTCAACGGCAGCATCTCTTAGCTTCATTCCCAGCCTATGGAGGATATAAACTACAGCACTCTCCAAGATAAGGTGTTCCTCTTATCTACATACTTTCCAATTCCTTGGTGAAAGGAACATCCTCTGAGCAATTCTAGAGGGCAAAATTAGATTAAGTCACACATATGACAAATCTGCATCAACATTTCTATCTTCATGTTTTTGGATTTATCTTCTGCTATGCTAAGGAGTTTTAGGAGTTTCAATTTGAATGTACACCGTGTGCAGTCCAGGTTTCATCTAACCAACCAGCTAAGAGCCACTCGTAGCTGCTAAAGCCAATATACTGAATCCAGAATCTCTAGAATTTCCATATCCATAAATTCAACCCAAATGAAATAAAATTTTGTTCTTTTCTTCCTGGTCTAATTTAAACCTTTAAAACCCAGGTTTCTGCTGATTCAAATGAACCAAGTCTTACCATTCTTCTGTAAGACTTCCCTCGGATCAGACTTTGTTTGCCTTCCAGAAGCACATCGGGATCTAACTCTAGTTACAGATCTGGTGGCAACATGGGGTAGTGGGTTGGACATGAGTATTGGCATTCCCTTTCAAGGCAACTAGCCAAGGTCTCCAAGTAAGACAGGACCAGCCATATTAGTGAGGGGAAGAAAGGCTGTTTCTGCTGGTAAGAGACACTAAGTGGAATCTGGATCAGAACACTGGGACTTACCTAAATCCACTCAAATGTCCCCATTTCTCGTTTCAGGGTCCCATTCTCTCCCAAACAAGGTTCTAATTTTCACATGAGAGACATGGTAAGGCTATGAATTTAACTCAGGCTGTAATTCTGTAACCCAGAATCTCCTTCTGATTTTCATGTACATCGGCCTTACAGTTGCGAGAGACAAAATTCTTCTGGGGCTCTCCTATACATGCCTGGAGCTGAAAATGTAAAGTTCTGGGGTCTTTGGGTTTTTCGCTTTTTTTCTCCTTCACTTCTTTAGCATCGCCGCCACCATCTAGGCCCTCATTTCTTACATGATGGTCCGTAGTGGCAGCCATTTGATCTGCCGACGTCCTCCAAGAGACTTTTCGTTTCAACCGAAACACAAATGTACGTAATCGTTGTCTACTTTTTTCCAA
The DNA here is from genome assembly GCF_022837055.1 of Prionailurus viverrinus. Classification (NCBI taxonomy): domain Eukaryota; kingdom Metazoa; phylum Chordata; class Mammalia; order Carnivora; family Felidae; genus Prionailurus; species Prionailurus viverrinus. The sequence continues at coordinate 189,574,750 of NC_062568.1, read as the reverse complement.
TGGCAATTTATCCTCATTCCCTTCAAATCCAACAGTCATAACTAATCTAAGAGTGCCATCTTTGAGGGCCTACTGCCTATAACCACTTTCGGAAACAAACAGTTATTGGAGTTTAGTAGTTGCAAGACACAAAACCCTTCTACCTATTTTAAGTAGCAAAGGATTCAACGCAAGTAAATTCGGTGCTTGCAAGAACTGGAAAGCCTGAGCAGTGGGCTCTAGACTGGATCTCCAGGTCTACCCTGGTAGCATTCCCTCTGCCACCATCAAGATGAGGAATCATCAGGCCACCACAGGCTGACTACAAGAACACACATCACTGTTCTTTATGATCGGGAAGCCCTTCAACACTCACAAAACTACGGGCGGATATTGGGTACCACTGAAGAGAAACCCAAGGTCTTTAGATCCTTGCAGTAGCAACAAAGTAGCTGAAGATGGCCCCACAATCACTTCTTCCTTCCACATCTTATTTATACATTTAATTGGCAAAATTTAAATTATATTCAGAACCTTGGTTTAAGGAAGTTTAAAACCCATCGCTTTTAGCTTTCCAGCCTCTGGGTACAAGAAAGTGTATTAGAGGGGCGCCTGGGTGGTGCAGTCGGTTAAGCGTCCGACTTCAGCCAGGTCACGATCTCGTGGTCCGTGAGTTCGAGCCCCGCGTCAGGCCCTGGGCTGATGGCTCAGAGCCTGGAGCCTGTTTCTGATTCTGTGTCTCCCTCTCTCTCTGCCCCTCCCCCGTTCATGCTCTGTCTCTCTCTGTCCCAAAAATAAATAAAACGTTGAAAAAAAAAAAGTGTATTAGAAAGGGTCAGAATGAAGGAGTACGCATTTACCATATCCACGAGTTTCTTTACATGACCCCATTCAAGTGGGACTGGTGACACACCCTCTCCCAGTTTTAGCCCATTTGAAAGCTGACTGCAAGCATCCCATCTGTCTGGCTTCGAAGATTACCTCTCTTCCTGGACTCAGAGAAACTTACAATTTCCTGGTCTTCAGAGTTGTTTTGCTGATCTGTACAATCTCACCCCCAGCCATCTCTTCAACCTCCTTGGTCCACATATTCCAGCCAAATAGGTCTCTAAGCTGTGTGTGTGTGTTTTAAACAGGCTAAGGATGCTCCACCAAAGGGCCTTTGTGTTTTGTTCCCAATGCCTGCTATGTTCTTCCCCTAGATAGAAAGAACCATTTGGTTCTTTCTCACTCCCCTTAGGATTCTGATCAAATGTTCATGAAAGACGCCTATACTACCATCTGAAGTGGCTCCATCTACCACTCTCTTTACTCTCTCTACTCTGTTTTCTCCAGTGCACTTATCCTCATCCAGATCATCTATTTTATCGTCTTTCCCCCACTAGAGTGTACGTTCCACGGGGACAACAATTTTGTGTTTTCTTCGTTGTTGCATGCTACACTTGAAATGTAGTAGGCGGGGCGCCTGGGTGGCGCAGTCGGTTAAGCGTCCGACTTCAGCCAGGTCACCATCTCGCGGTCCGTGAGTTCGAGCCCCGTGTCGGGCCCTGGGCTGATGGCTCAGAGCCTGGAGCCTGTTTCTGATTCTGTGTCTCCCTCTCTCTCTGCCCCTCCCCCGTTCATGCTCTGTCTCTCTCTGTCCCAAAAATAAATAAACGTTGAAAAAAAGAAATGTAGTAGGCATTTCAAAACGAACGAATGCTGTACAAAGAAGTAGTTAAACTTTCCCCATTTTCTAAAGGAAGAACCAACTTTTCCAACGCATTACTCATGTTCTCCTCCAGGTGGTGCCGAAGGGCCTTTTCATCAGCTAACGTCTAGGCTATACAAAGTAGTGTTGCAAAGGATTAGAATAAGCTTAGTTTTTCATAGCCTCTGGCCTAGAGTTCTGGGCTTTTCTTAGATGACCCCCATAATCTCCCTTAACTTATTTATTCTTATTTCTGCAGGAGAAAAAAACATGGGTCTTTACCAAAAGCATTTCAGTACACCATGTCAATCTTTGCGACCCCATAATTAACGATTATTTTCCCCATTTTGGTTGAGTGACAGCAGACTCAAGAGGCAACTGTCCAAGTGTCACAGCAGGAAGAAGTGGAGCTTAGGTAAGAACACAGGTCTGGCTGCCAATTCTTGCCCCTCCCAAAGACTTCTTCGAGTTTATCAAAGTTAACTGCTGTCCTGGTAAGGCTTCAAGAGAACTGCAATCTTGAGCTGATAATTTGCATTTCACAGATTTGCAGACTGTTTGCCCCCTTTTCCAACAGTTTCCCTTTTTCACACAAGCACACCCTCCAGGGCACTTTCTTCCAGAGACTCAAAGTCCGCTAAGAGCATTTCCCATCTCAGGTGCAGGGAAATGTGCTCAGTCTGGCTGCAGTGCCCAAGAGATAAGAGTCTTCCAAGTTGTCTGTTGTCCAGACTCATCATCCTCATTGTGGTAAAGCACAGGCCAGGAAGACAAGAAGCAGGTGCATCTGTGGAAGGAAACAGAAAGCCATCTGGTCCTTAGGGAAAGGGTGTTTTCGATTCTTCCTCTGGGCCCAGGGCTAAGGTGCTAAAGAAGTTCCTTAAATATTGTGGAAGAGTTGGGGAAATTAAGAGCATGAGAGAAAAACTGACTCACAGGTCACAAAGTAAGTTACTGCCAGGTTTAGAATCTTACATCAGGTTTCATGAATCTTTTAGTTTTGCTGCTACACTATGTATGAGCTCTCATTTCTAAGGCCAAAACCCCAAGTAGTACTAACATAGCTCAATTCTGACAAATTTATAAGAGCAGATAAAATCAAATGTTGAGATTTTGATGGCATGTCTCCTATCTCCTTTCATTACGAGTTTCAGTCACATTCCTTAGTCCCTCTTACTCAAACTACATTGGCAAAACTAGGAAAGCCTTTGGGAACGGGGAATGTGTACCCGGGAATGTAACAAACAGTCGGGGTTATTGCTCGGTGATTATGCAAAACCAGTACCTTTCCTCCTCCAGTAAGAATACTCGGTCCCCAGCCTGTAACCTCCCATCATTCACTGGGACTCTCTGAAGAGTCACTGGCACAGCCACCCCTTCTCTCCTCTGAAGCACATTCCTACTGGCGGCTACAGTGCGGAAAAGAAGTAAAGCTTGAACAGGAAAACTGCAGGCTGCCTCCAGAGGACAAATGAGGTTCATTTTAATCTACAGCTTCTCCATACAGCTGACTCAGCTAATTCTGCAGTCTGACCCTGGAGTCCCAAACAAGCCAAGCTTCGCTTCCTGTCAGGCTCGGAGTCGTTGGTGTATAGGGGCTCCACTGCGGTCTAACTAGAACACAATGCTTCTTCCCTGGGATTAGGAAAACTCCCATCCTGAGACTGGTCTATTCAATCAAACACTTGGCTCTGTAGGACTGTCCCAAGCCAAGGAAAATGAGAGGAGTTGAATTACGACAGAAATCTTTATTAAAATGTGTTTCTTTCAGTAATATGTTAGCATACGTACAATATACACACATACATCTGTACACTCTTTGACACACCTCACGGATTGCCACTTTCAGTTTAACCAATAAATTAAAACTAAAACAAGGAGGGAAGGGGTTGGGGGGTGGGACGAAGGGCAAAAATTTCCATGTTTTACCTGGTAAGAAATAGCAAATTTCTCAGAATTTCCCTGGGGAAAACCTGTGACCAGAGAATATTTGAAATAAAATACATAAATTCCCGCCCACCCCCCTCCCCCACAAAAAAAAAAATTCCAAAAGATGCAGTTACAAGTGTGCTTCTCAGAACAGGAGCATTCATTCCACTTCATACTCTGCCTTCTGCACCTTCTGGCTTCAAGACAGTCTTCCCCTCGGCTGGGGCAGAGAGGTTCATATGGGCACTTGGGCTCGGTGCACCTTGGGCTCTGGGAGTGGAGGGGCAGGCTGCCGTCTGGGAGCGAGGGGAGCCACACTCATCTGAGGTGATGTCCGGCACATCGTCCGACTGCGTGTCCGAGCTCTCCAGGTCACTGCGGATGCTCTCAGGCTGGGCCAGGCTGATGTCCCAAGGTTTGCCGGCCAGGCAGTCTTTCTGTTCACAGCTTTGGTGTTTGCAGGGGGGGTCCTCTTCGTTGCCGACACTGCCGCCACCGCCACCACCTTCTTCTTCATTCTCTGCCATCTGGGCGTGAACGTGGAGTGAGTCCTCTGTGCTGCTTCCACTCACCAGCTGGTAGTGGCTTGGTTTGGCTTCAATGTCCACTTGGATCTCCATATTGTTGCATTCTCTGTGGAGACAAAATCCACTTTGCTGAGTCACGTACGGGTCATGCTATACCTGTTGGTACAAGCAGTTTGTGGGTTGAGAATTAGAAAGTCCGAAACACAGGCAGTCAGGAGACGAGAGCTCACTTTTGGCAAACGTAAAAATTTAACCTAACTCTCAAGTGAGATGGTGAAGAACTAGATCTCTTTCGATGATTAAAAACACATACGCACCTCTGCCAATTTCTTTATACAACTACAAAAGAGCTTTCAAAATTCAGCTAAGGGTCGGACCCTCACACTATCTTACTCAAAACATGAAAGTGAAAGGAGATTCATAGTGTTTTGCTATTGTGTCACAATTGGAAGGAACCAGAACCCCTCCAGCAGGGGGTGCTGCAATCACACCATGTCAGTTACACTAGTTCCTCAAAAATAAAGAGAAATAGGCAACGGGAGTCACATCAAGCAATGAGCAACATGAGAGCAGAAACCACAGACCCACAGACATCAGTGAACAGCAACCGAGCTCCTTAAGTTTCATGTGAATAATTATACAATAGCCAAAAAAGACCCAAAAAAGGGGAGGGGGAGGGAAGGAAGAAAAGGGAGAAAGAAAGAAATCTCTAAATATCAAGTGCTAACAAGAAGAATCAATCAAGAGATCTCAGACACTCCTATACCAAGAACCTGCCGGGTGAACTCAAAGGGCACACACGATATATCCCATCCGATAGCACACACAGCCCTAACAGGAGGCGTTGAGATTCTGAAGGCTTATACCCAACTACAAACTCCAACCTCTCCTGGGCATCTCTGACTGTTCACATACCTGTCCTGTGGGTTGTAGGAACTGATTATGGAACCGGCCATAGCACGAGTGCTTGCGTTGTCACTAATTGCACCAAGACTGGCTGTGTCTTTAGGGAAAATTTCCTTTTGGACATCGGCTTGAACTTCTAACCTGTGTAAAGAGGGGACGTTCACGTTAATATGAGACCTCGGTATTCTGAGACAGTCTGCTTCCTGGCACACATCTCTTCTATTATTCTCTTGCAAACTGAGTTGATCTGATCTTCTCCAATTGTCAAATAGCTCAGATAGATGCCCACATATTTTCTCTCTAGAATACCTATTGAAATCGTCCCCTCCTTTCTATCCCCATTGCTACTACTTAACTTTAGGTGCTCAACATCTCCTCCTTGGAAAACTGCAGTTGGGTTCTCTCTCCAGCAGCCCTAAGTCCAAGTCCAACACCTTCCAGATCAGTGCCAATGTGGACAAAGACCCGATCACTCTAACAGTCCTCTCTTGGTTCTCTACTGCCAACAGGCATTTAAAGTCTTCCTGATCTGCCTCCAAGCTCTCTCTCCAGTTTCATCTCTCATCACAGTCCTAAATCATAATCACTCTGAATTCTTTCTTTCCTTACACACCTATATACATTGTATACTCCATGACTTTGCACATACCATTCCCTCACTCTGGAAGTTTCCTTTCTTTATGTGACAAACTCATATTCAGTCCTTAACAACAACGGAGGTATCATCTCCCCTCATTCTTCCAGCAAACCAGTCATTTCCTGTTAAGTGCTCCCATAGCACCTACATACTTATTAAATCAATTCGTGCATCTCTCCTCCAATCATCTGTGAGCTCCGAAAAAAGGAGAGACCACATCTCATTTATATTACGTCTTGCACATGGGAACTCAAACACTTAGCTATCAAATTACCTCCAGGCGATGAGACTGAAGGACACAGAGGATCCGATCTCCCACAAGAGCAGCAAGCTTCCCCGATTGTGTCTCAAAGCTGAGAAGCCATAACAATTTCCCTTCTTGGCTGTAACACCAGTTTGCAGTTCACCTTAAGTATTTCCTCTTAATAGGTTTCACAGTCAAACCCACCTGACTCATGCACTTCCTATAAAAAGGCTTTCACAGAACTGGAACAGCTAGACTGGTTAAGCAGCAGTTTCAGCAAGTCAGTCTCCAATTATGTCTGTCTGCTTCTTTACAAGGGTGATGGTTTTAAGAAAGCCCAGCAGTGAATTCTCTGGCATGTGGGGGCAGGATCCCCTAACAAGAGACGGCCAGAGTCATGAGATACAGACAGGTCAGCAGCAGCCTTCAGCTGCACATTTGAGCAACCACCATCCTGCTGCCTATGCCTTGCTCTGTAGCTCCAGCCTCAGATGCCCTCAAGCATGTGCCACGGCCCAAGAGAATGAGGCGTCAGATCACAGACTTGGGTTCTAGTTTTGGCTCTTCCACAGATTCAGAGAATTGGAAGAGACTTTTCACAAACACCATCCATTAGGTGCTTCCCAGATGCCAGCTTGTACAGTGACTGTGCTAGAATCACCTGGGGAGCCTTTTCCAAACATAGATCCCCAGGTTCCACTCCAGGAGATTCAATTTATTCATTTTGGGATAGGGCCCTGAAGTCTATTTTTAAGAGGCTCCCAGGTGACTGACAGGTACTCAGGTGTGGGATCCAATCCATCTGTCATCTGTTGCTTGACTCCTTAGCCAAAAGGCCTAATAGCCAAATGGCCATCTGGTCTTACTTTAAATAGTTCCAGGGATAGGCAGCTCAGTATTTTCAAGGTTATCCAATCCAATCCTTCTTTGGATTTTTATATAGATTTTCCCTATAATCTCTATAATGAAACAAAATTAGTTTCCCTCTAACTTCTGCTAAGTTGCCTTAATCTACCTCTTGGCATGAGTCAGAATCCCTTCTTCCAACTCAAGGTCCTTCAGCTATCTGAATATGTTCTGGTTTATCTCACTGGTAAAATAACTGAGCAGGTCAAAACATTTTTAGTCATAAAGTTTTACATCGTCTCAACACATGTTCATAGAATTGATTTTCCTTATCTATCAAATAGGAGTAAGAAGGTAATAAGGATCACAACGCCAATAAGCCAACAACATACAGCATGAATGCTGTTCAACTGAAAGTCAGTGACGAGCCTAATGGGGAGTGCACTTTAGTGATTGCCACAAAAACGTGTGCTTTCCCTTCCAGAAGCAGGCAGCTTAATGTAGTAGAGGAAGATCTGAAGTCAGGATTACTCTTTACGAGGAGTCGCTATGGTGCAGTGGGAAGAACACCAAACTTTCTGTAATTCACTTAACATTTCTGAGCCCATTTCCTCATTGTGAAGTTAAAAACACAAAACCCCCCGGCTCCACTGGTGATTACATCAAATGAGATGATACAGGAGATGTGCCCAGCACAGAGAAATGACTCAAAACAGGTATTTTACTTCTTATGATTCCAACTGGTTCTGTCAGAAATTATCTATCTGCTTACCTGCTATATTTTCCCTTGCCACTGGAAAGAATGCCACCACTCAGCGTGCCCCCTGAGAGGGCTGCAAAGCTGGCTGTTTCGCTGTATGGACCCTGCATAACACTAAGTCCATCTGTAGGGCTTCCGCTGGTGCTCAATACACTAGTCAGACCTTCAATGCTGCTCTCCCCAATGCTGGGGTTCTTAAGGGCTCTCCAGGCATCTGCCACTGGGGAAGGAACGAAATATCTCAATTGAAGATAACACAGCATCAAGACAGAGTCTGTTATTTTCCTGTAATGACTCTTCAGAGTGGAGAGCATTCATGTAGAAGAATACTCGTATGTCCACTTAATGAACAGCTACTACATGCAGCCACTACATGTCAAATGCTTGAACATATGTTAATATTTAATCTTCCCAATAACTCGGCAATAACAGGCCCAATTTCAGCTGAGGAAGTGAAATCTTAGAAGTAAATGACTTGTCCCATTCATGGCTGGTCACACAAAACTACACTTCGGATTCTAAGTCCACTATTATACCACAGAGGCCATCTAATCAAACATGAAGATTTCAAAATACGTTCAGGTCACGTGCTGATACTAGTAGGAAGCTTAAAAAACTTGTGAGACTCTCTGTGCCCTAGCTTAGTTAATACGGTAAAGCAAAAACATCAAAGTAGAAGTTGGGGGGGTGGGGAGGCGGGGAAGAAGTCGAAAGACTTGCTCTAGTCCCAGCTCTGCAGAAGCTCTTAAACCCATTTAACAGATGTTGAGACAAAAGCTTAAAGAAGTTCCCATTAAATGCGGATGATAATAGCCCTTGCCTTCCCTATTCAGAGAGCTGCTATAAAAACCAGATGAGATAATAACTGTGTAAAGTCCTCTGAAAATTATAAAGTACTATGCAGGTATAAGACTTTATTATAATCACTACTATTACCAGCATACTTGGAGTTACTTGGAATCCTACTAGTTTGTACCTGCCACACAGAGCCAAGTACCAGAGGAATTAACCTAATAACTCTGGAACAAAGAAATGAAAAGCTAAAAATACTTTACCCCCTACAAAGCTCATTACCCAAAGTAATCCAATGACAATCTCTCTGTAAAATGTACAGAATTCTACTGATTTTTATCTTCCGTCCCATAAATTTAAAGGGAAATTAAAATTCTCCCTTTACCTGTGATTGGACCATCATCTTCATCAAACTCAATTTTCACCCCCTTTCCATTGGCTGTGCTAACTCCACAGCCACCTCCACGACAGAGAGAAATGGGCACAACCCCATAGACATAAGCCAGCATAATGGGGACACCAATACCTGGGGGAGGAGAAGGAAACAAGTCAGCAGGCCATCAGGTTTCAACCGCCCTAAATTTTCCTTTCCAGCCTGAGCACAGACAAACCATTTTATAAAGGGCCACAGAAAGACAGAAGATGGCTTATCCTAAAGAGGTAGGTGGGACTAAGAGACGATGACTGGACTTGGAATTAGGCCTGGATTAGAATCCTGGCTCCAATTTACTAGCTGTATAACCTCGGACATATCTTCCCAGGGTTGTCAATGACCACAAGAAAAGTATGTACAGTGCCCAGCACAGTGAGTACACGTTGCTTTCATTTTCCCTCTTCTACTCACTGCTGACATGCTAATCCAAGAAACAATCAATAATAAAACATTAAATAAGTGGGGGCTTAGAATCCCCACGCCTGCAGAGTGTTAATTCCAAAATCTTACTGCTGTGAGAGGCAGAATGGCTTAGTTAAGAGCATAGGCTCTGAAGTCAGACTGCCTTGATTCATGTCCCAGCTAAGTGACCTTGAGCAAATTACTGCACCTTTCTATTACAATTGTGCTGCTGTGAGGATCAAATGAATTAATACATGCAAAACACTCAGAACTGCTCCTGGCACATGGAGAGCCGTAATAAATGTTACTTATAATAGTCTTATTCTAGAACAAACCCTCATGCCTCTTAAAATACTATGAGGCATTAAGCAAATCAAAATAAAAGTAATTTTATTTTGTGGGTTCCCTGGCAAGTGGAGAGGAAAGGTGAAAAACTAGGCCTTAAAGTGATATCCTTTAATTCAAACTTTTCTATGTGCCAGATGGAGTTCTAGGCACTAATTTAAGAATGAAAGATCCCAAAGTGTGACAATTTAGTGCAGCTGATAATCACAATGATAGTGCCTAAAAGAGTTAACTCCCAAGGTGGGTTTCGCATAGAATGTAGGAGCCTCCGAGGTGAAGCATCTGGCCAGCTGGCTAAACTGCTATAGTTGGAAAGCGAGAGGTATGGGGGGGGGGGGGGGGAGGGGTGCTAAAGAAAAGAGAGGGAGGGAAGGAGAAGAGTTGTGGTCTCGGCTAGCTTACCCACACTAACTGCAGCAATGACTGGGGATGCAATGACTGACAAAGTCACTCCTCCTGTGATAGCCAAATTCCTCTTGTGTTTGGAGGTTTTCCTTCCCTCATATCTGCTGTGAATCTAAGAAGAAGAAATAAAATTCAGGTCAGCAGGTTAGGATATCAATCTTTTTGCTAGGGTGAAAAAAGACAAGTGAATATTCTATCTGTATTAAAATATATCCCCCACCCACCAAGAGGCCATCTTACTCCAATTTGAACCTAACTCAGACCAGGGTGACATAAAGTAATACAGAAAAAGTTAATCCAAGAAGAGACAAAATAACTCAGAGGAGTGAGGAAAAGTATTTCACCTTTAAGTCACCGAGACAAACCAGGCCCAGGATGCTAATAAGAACTTCCAGATCTCTCGGGGTTTATGAAAATCCATTTAAGAAATTAAGGTTATTTTTATCCAAGAACCAGCTGGTTTTCAGGAAGCTCTGAAATATAAGCTCCTCCCTATTTCCTTCAAACCTTTACCAGCAAACCTGGGGATGGAACATACATAGAACTCAGCATGTCTTACCTTCCTGCCAACATAAACAGGAATGCCGATGACCATGGCAGGAATGGCAATGCCAGCAATGAGGGATATCCCCACTGGAGCACCAATCAGTGTGCCCAGCTGCCAAAGAATTTTCTTCTTACGGCTCCACGGCTTCTTGCCCCAGAATGTGCAGCCAGAGGGGCTGCAGAGGAAACATGCTGAAGTTAATGGTAATATTACAAATGCAGCTATTGTCACCAGAGGGCTTACTAAGAGCAAGAGCCTTCTTTTTCAACAGGAATGATTAATAGTTACAAGAGGTTACAGGAAATGAATATATCATATGAGGGGGAGCAAAAGACAAGGTCAGATTACTAGAGCTCTGGGCCCTTTACTTTTTGTAAAGGTACGCTTCCAGCCTTGAAACCTCTTTCCTTTCTTTTCTGTTGAACTCTGTCCTCCTTAACCTATCAACACTGATTCCGCTTCCTTGACTGATATACTACTTGGGATCCTGAACAACCTACACACTCGATATCGCATCCAAAAGCACTGTGCCCGGCAGCTAATAAACACTGATTTGCATAGTTTTCTTGGCATCTGTCCTACCCATATCCAATAGATAGTGTAAACTATGTTCCTGGGAAAGGACATAAAAAGACTTTGTCACACCCTTTATGTCAGTTTCATATTGCGAGTTTGGCTACTTTTATACCCAATCCTTATGTGTTCAACCATTTTCGCTCACTCCCTTTGTCCCATCTTCTTGACTAGACAGGATAAGCAATTTTGAAAGTAGGGATCATGTCTTACACACTCATGTCACTGATAATCGGTATAGTGTCAGTACTCAATGCCTGCCATATTGGAAATGAAAATGCTTCATGCACACAATCAATGTTAAGTTGGTAAATATTAACCCCTTCAGGACAATATTTTAATATTCAACCTGAATCCTTTAGAATCCTTTAGGAAGTCATTACATGCAAGAAACTGTAAAAAGGTAAGTCCGACCTTAATAAACTTACGCAGTTTAGCAAAATTAGACTTGTATATGAAGCAAAAGTAGTGATGTTTATTAACAAACATTTAACGAATGCCAATATAGAAGAATGAGGCAGAAAAAGCTGGGGAAGGCATCATAGACAAAACGGCATTTAAGTGACCTCTGAAAGGTGAATAAAAACTGAACAGGTTGAGATAAAAAGAGGTTGCTGGGAGGGCGATGTGATCAGAAAGCATTCTGAGCAGAGGCAAGAACATAAACAATTATGAAAGAACATGAACAATAAGACAGCATAGAGCAGACACAGGGAACAGCAAGCCCAGGTTACCTGTAATATATAGCATGTATAAAAGCAACATGGAAAAAGCGAGAAAATTAGATGATGACCAAATTGTGGAAAGACTTAAAGCCATGCTAGGGAAACTGAACTCTATCTGGAAGGTAATGAAAACAGTCCCTGGAAGTTGCTGAACTCGAAAAAAACACGGTCACAGGAGTGCTTCAGAAGAACTTTTTATAGCTTCCTTACTCTGTAATGCGAGGACAGACAACTATGTCTCTTTGACCTCTGTTTTCCCCTCAATCAGTAAAAGAACAAGATTATAAAGCAATGGACACATTTGCCTTCTCACCTGAGGTAATGCAAGTCTGAGATCTCTTTCATACAAAGCCAACAGAATTCACAGCCACACACTGCACAGGTCATATGATTACAGCTCCCATCATTCATCTTGATAATGTAAGCACTACATCGTGGGCATGGCTTGATGTCATCTGCTAAGAGGGGAAGGAAAATCGGGTAGAAAAATATCCCTAGTTAAACCTAGTTTGATTTATTATTCCTAGGAATATATATAAAAAATGAGGAGGCAGTCAAAAACTCTCAACTAAGAATTCCAAATTGTGCAACCCACTTCACTGGAAGGCTGGCTATGTCTAGACCTCAGGAATTTTCATAAAATGGATCCTGTCTCATATTGAGCTGCCTATCCCCCAAACTGGCATCTTACACAGCACTTAAGCCACACTCTGAGCAAGAATACTTCCCAAGAGAGAAAGATCGTTCCAAGAAAAATGGAATTTCATCAGCCAATAGGCTGGCAGAATTCAAAGCAGAGTCCTGCAGGAGGAACAGTCTGCAAAAAAACTTTAGCTCAAGAAACTCGTTTCTCAGTCTCAGTATCATTGTGATTTGCTGTTAACACAACCCACAGACCCTTCCCATGATACTTTCAAATTCAAAACCTAAATATAAGTGGGTATGCTATGTAGCACACACCTAGTAATTTTCACAGCAAGCTAGGAACTATCCTATTAAAATGACAATTTAGGAGATTATGCTGTGCCAGGAAAAAGTAAATGGTAAAATCTTTCCTACCAGCCTCTCCCAAATGACATCAGTGAAATAAAATACATTTATAAAAGGCAATAAACTCAGTGAAATTTTTAAGTAGGTTTACTCTGACTTGCCAAGGTTCCTCCTTTTAAGGTTAATCATTAATCCATACTAATATTATTTCCTTTCCTTAACTCTGTACCCTACTTCCAAAAGCAGTGGTGCATTTAAAGCTGGTAGGAAAATAATAGAAGTTTAATACTAATTAAATGTCTTCCTGCTTACAATGAAGGTTTTGAAAAAGTCCTTAGCAGAGGGACCTAATTACTTTCCAATATGAGACATATTACTAAGAAGGTAGAAACTAGAGGGGCTCCTGGGTGGCTCAGTCGGTTGAGCGTCCGACTTCAGCTCAGGTCATGATCTTGTGGTTTGTGGTTTCGAGCCCCGCGTCGGGCTCTGTGCTGACAGCTCAGAGCCTGGAGCCTGTTTCCGATTCTGTGTCTCCTTCTCTCTCTGCCCCTCTCCCACTTGTGTTCTGTCTCTCTGTCTCTCAAAAATAAATAAATGTAAAAAAAAAAAAATTAGAAGGTAGAAACTAGAGAATTCAATTTTGTTGCATTCCAATTTTACCAATTTATAGGTTGGAAAACCTATAGTTATTAGAGAGAGAAGCTACATATCAAATACAACGTTGAAGGTATTACCAAATATGTTCTGCTCTCTGATCCCAGGAAACACTTGGTTATACATTAAGATAATCTCTCCTAGCTTTAGGCTCATGTTATGAAATATCAAATAAAGAGAAAAATGAGAAAATGCCAACTTATACCTGGTCCAGATTCTTGCCCATAACTGAGACCTGACGTGTGCTTGGTCCGTACTCGCAAAGTCTGTGCCCTCTGCTGACGGGCCATATCGCATGTCTGATTTGGATGCCATATTTGCTTGCAGTGGTAGCAGAACTCCGTTTGGCAGCCTTCCCTCTCACAGGTCAGCTTTGGGCAGCTGGCACAGCCATAGGCAATAACAGCATAACTGGGTGAGGACACAGGAAGAGAGATCAGTAAGGTAAGAAAGATCGGAACAAGACAGACATTATTCATCAGTGTCAGTGGGGTAACACTGACACTCCTTGTCACTACACATGATACAGAGAGAAAAGAGTACACATATCACACATAACATACAGACACAAGCATGCCGAACAAACTGTAAAACATATTCTGTGTGAGAAAGTAAATTTCTTCTTGAGATTCTAAAAAAACACAAATCACTTATTTGTGAAAAAACAGGGGAAAATACCATAGGTAGCCTGAATTCTAGCACATATTCAGTCACAGTTCAAGCTGCTTTAAAAGCAGTTTCCCACAGCAAGTTTCATAAATTACAGGGTACAAAACTATATCCTTTTGATGGTTTACTATATTTAGAGAGATTAGAATTTGTTTACATTAAAGGACAGAACATTTGTAAAACAAGCTATAGCAAAAACTAAAGTATACTTTTTTATTTTTAAGTTCCACAGTGAAGCTGGTCTGACCACACACAGCCTGAGACAAGAGCCACAGATGGATTATGACCAGCTTCTCCTATTGAAGCTCATTTTATCTTTCAAACTTTTTTTTTTTTTTTTTTACTCAAATCTATACCTTGAAATATCTACTTCCTTGACAGGCTCCAGAGTCCAAGAATATCATTCTTCTACCTTACTAATTAATACAGAATAAGGTTATTATCTCCCTCTCCTTCCTTCTCTCTTCTGATACACATTCTTAGTAAAGACGGGCAATTCAGAATCTATCTGCACCAACATCAACTGTTTCTTATAATTCATGTTTATTTTCCAAGAATTCTCTCTCACAATCCAAAATATTAATAACTATTAGCACTTTTGACTAGTTCTAAATATGTCAACTAAATGTTCAGATTACCCTAACAAGTGAATGCTTGTTTAAAATAAAAAAAAAAAAATTAAGTAATTTAAAGAAACAAAGAAGGGAAAATAGCAGTTGTGAAAGTTCAAACAATTTTTTAACAGGTCAATGACTGTAGGCTTAGGTGTTGCCATTGGGCTTTGCTGTCCCCTATTCCACTTTCTCTTCCAATTGCCAAAGACCTTAAACAACTTTTATGGAAGGCTAATAAAAGTTTTCTTGGGTTTCTTCTACTGTTTATTTGAATGTACATTAGATGTTCATAACAGCAACTCAAGTTCTCAGGTTTATTATAGATTCTGCAAGTTGATTTGAGAATGACATTGAAGGTATCGATGACATATCATCTATGTTACATAATATAGTCTGTATTAAATCTCTTCTCAGAAACAGCAAAGGGGTCAATGTATGAATGCAAATGATTCATATCCTGTAGGAGTTCTGAGCAAATTGACCCCACCTCGCCGCAAAATAACTACTACAGATAAACAATGTTTCTCCTGAAGAAAGTGACTTCCTTACTATTCTGGGTTATAGGAAAGGTACTGGATGGCCTCTGAAAAGTAGTCAACTTCTGATGATACAAATTACAGTCAGGAAGCCTTGATCATTTCCTGATCCATTCCTACCTCACATGGTGGGAGTAAATATTTATTAACAGAATCTTTTATTTTTTCTTTAAAGAACATTTGACAAGATTGATAATGTCAATTTTGGGTGTAGACTTTGGTTCTAAGGAAGTAAAATAACCCCAAATACTCACGAACACACAGCAATCTATTACCATGACACAGAATTACTCAGGGCACGAGACTTGGCATTCCTGTTTTTGGGCGCCTGGTCTGGGCTCCTTGTCCCTGACTCATACTGCATGACACTGAGCTAATTTAAATCTCCAAGCCTTAACCTCTACCCCAAAAATGGAGGTATAGGTGCTTGCCACATTTAAGTGGAACTACACATACTCTAAAACTGCATTTGAGATCTTGCCCTGAAAGGTATGGTATAAAAACACAGCACATTTTATCCTACTTCATAGCCTTTGCATAATCTACTCCTTCTGCCTAGAAATGTTCTTTCCTTTCTTCTTCTTGCCCTGGCAAATACTTTATCCATTTAAGAACCGGCTCAAATTTCATCTCCCTATAAAATCCACTTAATCTCTCTAGGCGGCTGGTTGCCTACTTTATGTCTATGTATGATTATTTCATATTACTTATCACATTATGTTCTAATTATTTGTGTATACATATGCTTCCCCAACCAGACTAGACTCAAGGAAAAGTATCATCCTTTTTTTTTTTTTAATCTTCAGGGTATAGTATACTGGTTCATGCTTAAAATGCTTGTGTTCAACGAATGATAGAGACCCTCTCCTGCTTAAGTTCTTTACTTTTCCCAGGCCATTCTAACTCTTCTCATGGACCATTACTCTGTCCTAAAGCAATCTTTAAACTTTATCCACATATCTACTGGTTTATTATATGCCAGGTACTATAACTTAGTCCTAAAACTTTGTCTAAGCCCATTTTAGGAGTAAACTCCTAAATTCTGAATAGGGTAATCTTCTTCCACAGGTAGTTGAAAAAAACTTCATCCTTGAGACCAAATCCACCTTGATGATCTTGTTCTTTCTCTTCCATATCCCACACTGGAGTCTCTCTCCCACCCTGCTCTTAGATTAACCAAGCACTCAGGCTTGCTAATTAGAAGCTAAATGGGGGGTGGGGAGGGAGAAGCAGCAGCTAAATAGGTGTTGGAAATTACATGCTGCTAAGAAAACAGACGTGTCCTTCTCCCTCCCCTTAATTTCATACAAATTTACCAATTTTATTCACTTCCTAAGTCTTCAGAAATATGTGTGACAGGCTAGACCACAGTATTACCTAACTTCAGCCCTGGAGAAAAAAAAATCCCATTATTATTTGATTACGTTCCACATACCCTAGTAGTTAAAGAAATGTGTTCCTGGGGCGCCTGGGTGGCGCAGTCGGTTAAGCATCTGACTTCAGCTCAGGTCATGATCTCGCAGTCCGTGAGTGCGAGCCCCGCGTCAGGCTCTGGGCTGACGGCTCAGAGCCTGGAGCCTGTTTCCAATTCTGTGTCTCCCTCTCTCTCTGCCCCTCCCCTGTTCATGCTCTGTCTCTCTCTGTCCCCAAAATAAATGTTAAAAAAAAAAATGGAAAAAAAAAAAAAAAAGAAATGTGTTCCTATATTATGTCTACACTTTGTAGCTCCAGGCCATGTAACTTCATTTACAAATGGACCCTGAGCATGTGTAAGGGTAGCAGATATGCACCAAGTTGTCATGAGCTGTACTCTTACTATCTCTCCCCCCTCTATTCCCACCCCCTTGGTTCAAACTCATGTCACCTCTTGGCCAGACAACTCTAAGAGTCTACTATCTAGTCTCCTTATTCTCCACTCCAATCCAAATTCCAATTCCAGAAAGTTATCTATCATGATGTTACTCTTTTACTTAAAATCCTTCAACGAAAAAGAAAAAAAGTCTTTCAAACCTAAACTTTGCATGGCTTAGATAGGGCTATCAACTTGAATCCAGTCTATATTTTCAGACTGATCTCTAGTTACTTTCCAGATCATGCTCTCCATATTGTGCATCCAGAGGCTGACCAAACTAGCCTCCAGACTTAGCATTGCATTTTTATACCTCTATGTATTTGCTCATAACCCTCTGATTTAAGATGCTTTTTTCTCTACTTGCATCTTTATTTGCCTTGTAGGAATTACTACTCATACTCTTCAAGGCCCAGATCAAATATTACCTGCTCTGCAAAGTCTTTTTTTTAATAAAGATTTTTTAATGTTTATATACTTTTGAGAGAGAGAGAGCACAAGCAGGGGAGGGGCAGAGAGAGAGGAAGACAGAGGATCTGAAGCAGGTTTCATGCCATCAACACAGAGCCTGATGTGGGGCTCAAACCCATGAACTGTAAGATCGTGACCTGAGCCAAAGTCAGATGCTTAACTGAGTCAGCCACCTAGGCAACCCTTTCTTGACACCCTCATACAAAACCTTTCATCTATCCTCTAAGAGGATTTGTATTTTCTTTAGGATGTGTTACACTGCATTTTCTTTCTTTCTTCTTCCTTTCTTCCTTTTCCCTTTCTTTCTCTCTACCTACCTACCTACTTACCTATCATCTCTTCTAACAGGCCAAACTCCCTATCAAGAGGACCATGTCTAAGTCCTTTTTGTAATACCCAATATTTACTTAAGGTTCAACACTTTATAATTCTCAAAAGTGTCTACTTAATGATCATCTGTCCTCTTCTTACCCTCCCCCTCATTATCTGCTTCTCTTCCAAAAACTGTGCTATTCATTATCTTTATCTATCTTCAACTATCTAAATTCAATATCCCATTCTTCTGAGATCTAACTGAAAAATTTTGTTCACAGTGTTGTGGAAAAAGTTGGAATACAGATATCCTAGTCTAGAGGAGCTCTTAATCTATTCAGAGTGCAAGATTCATTGTTAAATAAGGACACTAACAGAAGACAGAATAGCTGTTAAAGGAGTTGGAACACTGCAAATAGGGAAAGTTTCAGTTAAAGATGCCATCGAAAAAACAAAAACATGTTTCCTGTTGGTCTAAGTTTGGGGAAATTACACCAGATTGAAAATTACACTGTTTATTAGCAATAGCAAAATTTACAGTGTATATTAGCATGTTTAAAGGGTCCAGAAAGCTCAGAAATGTTTTTTTTTTTTTTTTTTTTTTTTGCTCAAGCTGGTATTTCCCAAGCTTATTTGGTCACAAAACGTTTTCCTTTCCAGTAATATGTATAATATACATTGGAAAATACTGTTGTAGGTGAAAAACGGAAAATAACATGAAAAGATGGTAGAAGACTATCATGGGGCTTGCATTATAAGGGTAGATCATATAAATAATCACTTCTTAAAGACATAAGAAGTCATCTTATATGTCAGGTATGAACAGGTTTTTTGTTTTTTTTTTTAAGTTTATTTATTTTGAGAGAGACAGAGATAGTGTGACTGGGAGGGGGGCAGAGAGAAAGGGAGATGGAGAATCCCAAGTAGGCTCTGTGCTGCCAGCACAGAGCCCAATTTCGGGCTCAAACCCATGAAACCTTGAGATCATGACCTGAGTCGAAACCGAGAGTCAGATACTTAACCGACTGAGCCACCCAGGCGCCCCAGGTATGAACAGTTCTAAGCAGGGGAGTGATCTAAGATGTTCCACTTTAGAATGAGTACTTTGGCAAATATGGGAAAGATATGTGGAGCTGGAGGATGATGCAGATGGACAATCGAGGGATGGGGGGCTTAAGAGGCTTAAGAGACTTAAGAGTTGTGAAATAGAAGGTACAGACATCAATTAAGAGAAAACGTCCAGATCAACTTTATCTCAATTTTTTACATGTCATACCAGAAAGAAAGACACACACACACACACACACACACACACACACACACACACACACCCCAAAAGAGAGAGATAAAAGATGTCCAGGAAGGTTGCAGAGAGGAAAAGAAAATCCTCCCTCATTGACTGAGAATTTTGTCTTGCTCATACGTGTGCTAGAGATGAACAGAAGGTTCCTATTTACAGGATGGTCCAGTCCAGTTCTCCAGGAAGACCAACAGCTGATACTACCTGTTGGGGTCACGTAGGAGGGGGGACTGAGAGAGAACCAGCAATGAGAGGCTGGAGTGGTGGACCTGCCCAAAGAATTTAGGTCAAGACAGCCTTATCTACTATTCATTCGTACAGAAGGTCTGCTGTTGTACACCAGGAATTTTCTTTGCCTCCTCTGCTCACCCCTCAGTCTTCCGGAGATTCTGAAAGGGTTTGAAGACTGGCAACACAGTACTTGACAGGAAAACATTATATATTTACATGAGGTGGGGGTTTCTGAAAAGACCTCATGCTTAAGCAGAGACTCTAAGCAGTTATAATCAACTGCACCACTTATTAGCACTGAGACATTGAAGCCCACACTTAAACTTCTCTGGGCTGGTTTCTCCTCTATAAAATAAATTTACCATAAAGAACTATAAAAAGATCAGTTATTTGTATTTTCAGTTACTTTTACCTATTAGAAAGTATGTTTTAAATGTACTTGGTAATGCTGTACTTAATAATATTAAATAATAATGTAAATGTTTCCCCACTGAAACTGGTCCTCTTATTTATGATTAAAATAAAATCATATTCAAGTATGGGAAAAGAAAAATTCATGACTCTTTGCTCTGCTCTACAAATACCTTGTAAACAAATAATTTTTAAGGTTTATTTATTTAAGTAATCTCCACAACCCACAAGGGGCTCGAACTCATGACCCCAAGAGTCAAACGCTCTTCAGACTGAAGTCAGCCAGGCGCCCCGTAAACAAATAATCTTTTAATATACAGTGTTCTCATTATCATAATCACAGTGAACCTAACGATCAGAACTCTGTAAGATCAATTACATGCCTCCTGGGGCGCCTGGGTGGCTCAGTCGGTTAAGCGTCCGACTTCGGCTCAGGTCATGATCTCACGGTCCGTGAGTTCGAGCCCCGCGTCGGGCTCTGGGCTGATGGCCCAGAGCCTGAAGCCTGCTTCAGATTCTGTGTCTCCCTCTCTCTCTGGCCCTCCCCCATTCATGCTCTGTCTCTCTCTGTCTCAAAAATAAATAAACATTAAAAAAAAATTAAAAAAAAAAATTACATGCCTCCTTCAAATACACACACATATACACACACAGAGCAAAGGGAGGACTTGATAAATCTGGCTGCAAGAAGTTGATTTATGAATAAAGGTGGTCAGGTTCAAGAAGAGAACTGGGGATTATGCTTCTCTAACTGCTCATCCAGAATTTTAACAGACATAGAAGAATAGAACCATTTGATTGAAACAAAACAAAATAAGCTATTTTTCTCCTGGCATTAAAAAGAGGTGGTGGGGCACCTGGGTGGCTCAGTCAGTTAAGTGGCTGCCTGACTCTTGATTTCGGCTCAGGTCATGATCTCACCGTTTGTGAGTTCAAGCCCTGCATTGGGCTCTGTGCTCACAGCACAGAGCCTGCTTTGGATCCTCTGTCTCCCTCCTTCTGCCCCTTTCCCGCTGATGCTCTCTCTCTCTCAAAAATAAACGTTAAAAAAAATTTTTTTTAATAAATTAAAATAAAAAGAGGTGGCAAAATCATTGGCCACATCCCCAGGGAACTCAGACACTTGTTTGGGAAGTGACAGAATTTTAAAGTTACTCTCTATTTATCTAACACCTCCAACTGCACACCTCAAAACACTTTGTAAACATTAATTAATAAGCCTCTCAAGTCAGGAAAGGATTAGGCCTATTTCAGATAAGAAAAAACAGATAAGTGGCTCTTCACAAAAAGAATCAGAAAAGAAACTAGATTCTAGCATCCTTGGCTCTTTCAATGTTGTCCTTAGGCTACAACATTTGACAAAATGATCCAAACAGTAGCATCCCCAATAATGCCAACAATCTCATGCTTTTAAAAAGAAAAAGCTAAGAGGAAAGAATATTGGCCTTGGTTGGAGTTAAGTGTTTCAAGCTTGGTTCCACCACCCACTAGTTATATGACCCTCAACAAGTCACTCAATTTATTTAAATTTCATTTTTCTCATCTGTAAAACTAGATCAAATCTATCTTACAATGTTGTAAGAATCAAATTCAATTATGTATGCCTGGCACATGTATACTCAGCTGCCAGCTTGCTTGCTTTCTCCAAACTCTACCTTCTTTAAACCCACACATAACACACTTAAAAATATAGTTATATAATTTTTATAATTCTCTTAACTAATTAAAAAAACTCTGGATGATACTAATCCAATACTTGGCTGAAATAAGAAATGGTCTTAATTCCTTAATAGCTTTCAGTAAAGGCTTACAGTTTACCATCAAGATGGTAAGTGAATTCCTGTCCATTTTTATTGATGTGAGCAAAGACAGTGACTGATTTCATAGAAAAACAAAAAGGGAGTTTTTCCAGAAAGATAATCAGTGATGCCACATTTCTCAGTTAAAATTCAGGGAAAGACATTTCAAAAAAGTAGTTTAATATACTATTCCAAAATTAACCATGCAATGTTCTCCTAATGTTCTTTTAGTTCAGAAAATAGATCAACAGTAGGTATGATGCCCGCATATCATATGTATATTAACCTCTAAAGGCCATTAAGATCACCAGACCACCAGAAATAAGAGCCTACAAGGTTCCCTCTGACACTTATTAATTGAAAGCGAAAGTGATCTACCATAGACAAACACCATACCTCTGACTACAACCCTTCAAAGTAATTTAGAAACTCCATCTCAGTGAGGTTAAATAACACACCCATCTCTAAACAAGTCTGGCAAAATAGAAAGAAGTTAACTCTTCTAGACACTCTTAAGACAGCTTCTTTCAAAGGAGACAAATAGCATCGGGGAAATCTTAAAACAGCCTTGATATACAGGCTACAATTAAAAGCCCTTCTTAACTCCTTTGAAGCAAAGGACCATGCAGCTTTTTACTGGCATTACATTCTCACACTGCAAGGAGTCCCTAGCATCTTTCTGCCCCCAAAGCATAATACACAAGAATAAAATGATCTGCCCAAGGTCACAGAATTGGTAAATGGCACTGTCTGACTCCCAACCACTTAGATAAGCTCTTCTTTGCTGCATGCAACCATTCATGGTTTGTACTGACAGTAACACACAGATTTTTTTTCAAGGGGGGGGGTGGTCTCCACTGAATACTTTAGATAGCAAAATCTGCTGGAATTCTGTCCCTGTAAAGACTGCATATTTTCTCACTGACCTTAACAATTCAGGATATACGGTGCATGAAAAAGACTGTCATCAAGAACTCACGATCAGAGGGGCCGGGTAACACATTTTCTCCTACCGTATCAACCTCTGGGCATCCTTCTTCTCAGTGCCCCGTTGCTTCTCTGGACAAAGAAAGGGCCCGTCCACCCCTCACTCTGCCCGAGGCAGCAGTGTAAAACCACAGCGGGCCTCCCAACAGCTTAGCACAGAAGGCACACGATGCCCCGGGTGCCCCAGAGCTGCCCGTGAGCTGTCTTTTCCCCCTTAGTGCCATTTCCATCACCTCCATTCCAACTTTCAGCCGCGGTGGTCAGAACACACCTTCTCCTGCAATGCTGCTAAGTCTGCCCATGGCCAAAGGGACACACCCCTCCGACTGCTGCGAGCCCCTCAGAATGATATTCTCATTCCATCCTTTGCCAGTCATTCCCTCCCAGCCCTCTTTAAGACAGGCCCCCTACACCTCTGGACAGAGGGGCGTTCACCCGACCTAAAAGCCTCTCCAGGCCTCCTGACTTGATGGACAGCTCCCTTGCCCTCGAGGACCGCTCAGCCCCCACCTCGAGCCCTCGGGTAGGGCGGGTGGTGGGTGCCTTCCCCCACCGGTCTGGGCTTGCCGATGGGGGCCGGTTACCAACCCGCCGCACTTGCCGCCTTCTCCTTCCTCCCGCTGTTCATCCCTCTCCGCTCCCTCGGTGCTGGGCCACACACGCGCACCCTGGGCGCCGCCGACCGCTTCTCCGGGCCGGCCACACGCGGGGTGGGGTCCGGTCCCCGGGCCCGGGTCCCCCTCCGCCGCAGCCCCTGCCCGGGCGGCCACGCCCCCGCGCTCACCCGCAGTCCGGGGCCGGGCACCAGCGGCAGTCGGGGTCCGAGGCCAGGTAGCGGCGCAGCATGAACTCCTCGTACTTGTGCATGAGCGGCGGGTCGGCGAGCAGCAGGCGGATGTCGTGCGGGTTGAGTCGCTCGCTGCACTCGGGGCAGCTGATGGGCACCCGGCTCTCGCTGATCTCCAGGCGCAGGTAGTGGCGGAGGCAGTCCCGGCACGAGCGGTGCGGGCAGCTGAGGAGACGAGGGGCCCGCTCGGGCGGCAGCCGCACCAGGCAGAGCGGGCACTCCACCTCCTCCGGGCCGGGGCCGCCGCCCTCCGCCGCCTCCTCATCGTCGAACCCGGGCCCGGCCGCCGCCGCGGCCTCCGCCTCCGCCTCGGCGGCCGGCTCGGCGGGCAGCGCCTCGGGCGGCGGGGCCTGGGCCGCGGCCGGGACCGGGGCGGGCGGCGGCGGCGCGGCCGGGGGCGGCGGCTCGGCCTGCGGCTTGGCCCGGGCGCGGCGGCCGCGGGCCGAGGCGGAGAAGACACTGTGGAAGGTGAGGCGCCGGCGCCGGCCGCCGCTGCGGCACTTGGGGTCGGGCGCGGCCGCGTGTAGAGATGTAGAGCGCGGCGACTCGGAGTCCTTCTCGGAGCCCATGGCCCCCAGAGGCCCAGGAGCGAGGGGCGCCCAGCGCCACCACTGCTCCCGCCTCAGCGCCCCCTCAACCGGCGCGGCGACCGCCGCCGCCTTGGCCGCCCTCCCCGAGCTAGAAGCCGAGCGGCCGCGTCGAAGTGATTATAAAGCCTCCGCCCCGCGCGCCGCTGCCCACTGCGCAGGCGCTTCGCTGAGACACCTCACAACCCGCACCGCCCCCCCCCGGAGGGGGGGGGGGCGCTGGGCGGGGCCGAGTGGGGTGGGGCCCGGCGCGCTGGGGCGGAGCTCCGCTTCCTCCCGGTCATGGGGTTCGGGGCAGCCATCTTGAGGAGCCACACATGCAACTGCTTTTCCCGGTCCCGTTCCCCAGTTCTGTACCCCCTACCGCCTTCATCCTCGAGATGGGAGTTTTCGGTTTGCCTTTCCTCGCGGATAGGCTGACTGCCACTTCCAGCAAAAGATACTTAGGTTACTTCACCTGTAAAACCCGGACAGGGGTGGATCAGGTGGTGATTCCCAACTGGTCCACCGCGCAACAATTCTTCTGTCGTTTAAGTTAACAGCATTAATTAATAAAGAATATAGTCATTCATGAAGCATCTACAAAGTGGAAGCATTACTAGATAAGACAGACAGGGTGTCCTGTCCGCAAGGGATTTGCAGAATAAAGTCCGAATTCCTTAATCTAGCATTCAGTGCTCTCTGTGAGCTAATAAACTGTATTCCTAGGCCCACCTCCCATCCTATCCTCCTGGTAGCTTGGTTACTTACAATTGCGGAAGGAGGCCCAGCTTTTCTTTCCCCCTGGAGGTGTCTGTCCTCTGCTGTACGCAGGCTTCCTGGTGGGATGTGAGCATGCAACTACGACAGCGACAGGAACGATCAGTTAGGATGAGGTTCAGTCGCAAATGACAAAAGAAAAAAAATAATAACTTACGATAGAAATTGATTTCTTTCTTCACAAAAAAGAAGTCCAAAGGTAGGCAGTTTTGAGCTGCTCTGCTACACTCAGCGCTTGGTTTGCAATCTTAAGTTTACCTCATTGTGCTCCACCTTTGGAAGCATGCAGGAGAGAGGGGGAAAAGTGCACCCTTTTCTTTTTAAGAGACTGCGCTGGAAGTCCCACGCATTTTTGCTGGCATCTCATTGGCCAAAATAATGAGCTACGATGAGAAATGTCGCCTTTTAACTAGGCGCAATGTGCCCGGCTAAAAATAGAGGCTCTGTGATTGATAGAGAATGGTAGAATGAATACTGGAAGGTACCAGCTGTCTTTCTCATGGGTGGCATTTACAACCACGAGAAAGGTCCCCAGGAATAAGCCCTAAGAAACTTCAAAGTTTTGAGGTAAAACAGTGGAAGAGGAGCCAGCAAAGGAAACTGAGAAGCAGGGACTGTGAGAGGAGAAAAAACAGACAGGTGTGATGTCACAGACACCAAGATGAAATGTTGCGATTGTCAATTGTGACAACTGCTGCTGAGAAGTCAGGAAAGAAGAGAGAAGTGACCAATACCGTAAGGAGGGGGCATGTTTCTCCTCAAGTAAGGAGGTTTGCTACTGGATGGCTAAAACAACAATTAATTTCTATATCTTCGTCAGAATAGGCTAGGCTCTGCTATGGTAACAAAGAACCCGAATGGCTCAACAGCTTAACCCAACAAAGGTTTATTTTTGTCACTCATGCAAAGCCTGATATGGCTCAAGGTGCTCTCCAGCCTACCGATCCTCTACTCCACTGGGTAACTCAGAGATCCAGGTCACTTCTACAACCTCAATACAAGGCTTTCAGGATTGCCTCAATAAGGGAAAGGTTGCTACATAGAAGGTAATGTACTGGCAATAAAAGACTTCAGCCTGGAAATGACACTCATTACTTCCATTCAGTCTATTAACCAGACCTTGTCACACAAGCCGAATCTAACGGCAAGGGAGGCTGGGAATTGTAGGGGGGGAAGCCATGGACTATTTAGTAAGCCATATTATCAAAGTCACAGCTCCCTAGAGTTGTTTTTTACTCTGTCCTCAGTGCCAAATGTCCTGATCAGTGGCAGGGTCCCTTCAAGGAGGTGTGTACCTGTGGTGGGGATGAAGGGTAGAGAAGAGGCTGCCTTGTTCCTTGGGTCAGATTGTGTCCGAAGGAGACAGGGACTCCTGATTCCAGGCAGACCCAGACGGCTTTTAGTTGTTTCTCCCCACACAGCTGTCAGAATCCAAGCTTGCTGAAAAGCTCAACACTGACTGTTTGCTTGTCTTGGCACTGGCGTCCAAACAAACTCTGCCTCAGCTCAAAGCTGCCACCATCAGTGCTTTGGCAGAAAGCTGACCTCTCATAAATGCCATTGAACTTTGCAATGGCCCCATTCCTTTCCTACTGGGTTTTCTTCCCTCCTGGATCCATCACCCTTGAATCGAGGGACTAAAGCAATTCCTCCTACTTTTTTTTTTTTTTCTTGTGTCTCCACTTGGTGGAGACTGAGTAGTGACTCAGGGGGATGGCACGAGAGAAAGAAGGATTCTTACTCATTTTTCACTCATTCAGTAAACATTTATGATTCCTTGTGCTAGGCTGTTTGTCAGGCACTAGGATCATGGAGATGAAAAACAGAGCCTAATGAGGGTTGCAGACAGGAAAGCAGGTCATTGGGATACTAGGTGACAAAGACATGGACAGGCCAGAGGAGGGCAATGGCAAGCCTTGCTCGGAGTAGTCAGGGATGGCTTTCCGAGGAAGAGCCCTTTGAGCTGGGTCTCAAATGAGGAGTAGAGTAGGGAGTCGACACTTGTCAGTAGGGGAAAGGGCAGAGGGAGTCTGGAGGAAAGGCATAGGAGTACAAACACAGGATCAGTCTGACAAGTGTGGACAGCAGCGTGTGACAAGAGTGGAGAATGTCCGAAAGGATGCGAGAGAGAAGAGAGAATGGAAAGCCTCTGTGTTATGACTCCATGGGATGCAAGGAAGAGAAACCCAACATGAACTAGCTGATGCTAAAAGAGGAGGTTGACTCAGGCAATCCTTTGAGACAAGTACTACAGCAAAGGGGCCCAAGGACCCACTGCAGCCAGGGAACCACCTGCACTCCTCCATCATTCATCTTTGCTTCTCTGCCTGGAAGCTCCTCCCCCTCCTCTTCCTCTTCCTCCTCCTTGTAACTGTGGTAAAGTATACATTACATAAAATCTACCATTTTTACCAATTTTTTAGTGTTTCTTTTTGAGAGAGAGAGAGCGAACGAGCATGGTGGAGGGGAAGAGAGAGAGAGGGAGACAGAGGATCTGAAGGGGGCTTCAAGATGACAGCAGAGAGCCCGATGCGGGGCTCGGACTCTCAAACCGTGAGATCATGACCTGAGCCAAAGTCGGACACTTAATGGACTAAGCCACCGAGCTGCCCTGCATTTTTACCAGTTTTATGTGTGCAGTTAGTGACATTAACTATATTCACGTTGTTTGTGCAACTTTTGTTACCATGCATCTCCAGAACTTTTTTATCTCTCAAACTGAAACCCTGTACCTATTAAACAGTAACCCTCTCATCTCCCTACTGTGGCTTTTCAGACCACTTTCCTCTCTAGGCTGGAACTGTGCCCAACAGCAATCTCCAGCTCATGCCTTCTAGCTCCCTCACCAGAGAGATGAGAAATTCTCTTCCCTTTGTTCCAAATCCCCAAAATCCCGCAGGAGGATTCTGACTGACCAGGCTTGGTCACATGCTCACTCACACCCTTGATCGTAGGGAATGGGATGCCATGATTGATGGTTCCCACCTGGAGCATATGTTAGCCCAGGGGAAGAGCAATTCTTGTTTTCCGAAGAAGGGAGGGGCCAAAAGTGACCAGGTGAAATATGAAACGTTCACCAGAGATAGGTTGGGGCCAGGTCACCAGGAGCCTTGAACACCAGGCTGAGGACCTCAGCTTTTATTCTGTTATGCAGCGGGGCATTGTGGGAACATTTTGATCAAGGAGAGCGATATGTACAATGAGGTTGGTCTGCGAAATCAGCTCTTTCTTGAGCCTCTATTTTTGACCTTTCTCTTGCCTTTCAAGGTTGCTCTGAAAGGTAATTTTTATTCAGATGTCACCTGAATACCAACTGGGCCCCAGCTCCTTCCCCTGGCCTCAGAAGTGACCCCTACTTCTTATGACCCCTACTTTTGACAGTCCAATCTGGGTCACCTCCTGTCTCCTGGGTTTCCTGGCCTCTCCATTCCCCTAGACGTTCTCCTGCCCCTGACCTGTCCTCCAACCCCCCAAGTCCAGTTCACCTCTAAAATGTTTCTAGAACCTCTCTTGGCTTCAGGCCTCATTATTTCTCTTGCCTGGACTTTGGCCCCAGCTCCTCAGTTGGACTCTTTTGTAAAGCCACCAACTCATGCCATTCCCTTCTACAGTTCCCACTGTCAGCCTCATCTCCTTCCATGCCTCTTAGAATTGAGCTATTTGACCTTTTTTTCCTAAGTAATCTCTACACTCAACATGGGGCTGGAACTCACAACCTGGAGAGCAACAGCCACAGGCTCTACCGACTGAGCCGGCCAAGCGCCCCTTAAAAATATGGGAGGCTTGGGGCGCCTGGGTGGCGCAGTCGGTTAAGCGTCCGACTTCAGCCAGGTCACGATCTCGCGGACCGTGAGTTCGAGCCCCGCGTCAGGCTCTGGGCTGATGGCTCAGAGCCTGGAGCCTGTTTCCGATTCTGTGTCTCCCTCTCTCTCTGCCCCTCCCCCGTTCATGCTCTGTCTCTCTCTGTCCCAAAAATAAATAAAAACGTTGAAAAAAAAAAAATATGGGAGGCTTCATGAATTTGTATGACATCCTTGTGCAAGCGGCCATCTAATCTTCTCTGTGCCATTCCAATTTTAGTATATATGCTGCCAAAACGAGCACCATTTGGCCTTCTTGATGCTATCTAGGCATGCCCAGAATTACCAAGTTTTGCTTCCTTTGCAGATGCTGGTCCCTCTGCCTCTTAAGCCCTTCCTGTCTCTCTTCACTTGGTGTAATGGCATGCATACTTCCAGGCTCATTTCCATGGTCACAGCCCCCCTTTCTACAGTCAGCCCCACCACCCTCCCACCTTTGTGTCCCCAGGGCACGGTGTAGATAACTCTAGTATCACACCTATTACTAGGATGACCATATAATTTACTGTCCAAGCCCAGGACACTTTGAGAACGAACGGGGACACTATTATTTTTTCTTATTTAATGTTTATTCATTTTTGAGAGAGAGAGTGCGTGCACTCAGGGGCAGGGAGGGTCAGAGAGAGAGGGGAACAGAGGACCCGAATCAGACTCTGTGCTGACAGCAGAGAGCCTGATGTGGGGCTTGAACTCACAAACCACGAGACCATGACCTGAGCCAAAGTCAGATACTTAGCCAACCGAGCCTCCCAGGATCCTCAGGAATGCTATTATTATTATTATTTTTTAATGTTTAATTATTTTTGAGAGAGACAGAGCGTGAGTGGGGGAGGGGCAGAGAGGAAGACAGAGAATCTGAAGCAGCCTCCGGGCTCTGAGATTTTAGCACAGAGCCTGACGTGGGGCTCCAACTCAAGAACCATGAGATCATGACCTGAGCCAAAGTCAGAAGCTCAACCAACTGAGCCACCCACGTGCCCCCAGGAACGCTATTATTAATTAACTGCCCTGGTTCAACGGGGGTCAGCTGGTCTCTTTCAGGAAAAGTAGGAGGTAGAGTCGCCCACCCATACCTGACATTGTTGTAAAACCTGGCACTTAACGTTTTCATTTGTCTTGTTCTTGTCTCTTAGATAGTATTATTATCCCCCATTTTTAAGATGAAAGGATGGAGCCTTTGAGAGAGAGGAGACTTGTGGTCACATAGCCAGAAGGAGACAGAGCTGGCCTGGGAAGCCAGATCATTAGATTCCAAACCCTGGACTCTTCTGACTCTAGAGGTCATTATATACCACCACACCTGACCCCTCCAATACCAGAGTCTTATTGTTGTTTAGGTTGGTCATGTGTGGTCCCCCTAGATGAAAGATAGAAATGGTGTCTTACTCATCTTGTGCACTGGCCTAACATAGAGAAGGCCCCAGGGCACGTTTGTTACACAGATGACTTCTTGAGGATAGAACTGTGTGTCTCACCTTAAATTCTGTTGTCCCTTCCACGGCTAGTACCTAGCACGGGACTTGCCGTGCATCTATTCATTTAATAAAAATTTATGAAGCACCTAGTATGTGCCGGTACTGTGTTGGTGATACAGTGATGAGCAAAACGACAAGGTCCTTGTTCTCATGGAGCTTACTGTTCAACAGCAATCACACAAATAAACATACAGTATAAACTGGGATAAATAAATAAGGGAAAATACCCGGTTCTGAGGTTTAAGAAATATTTTGGAGGTAAATTTAATAGGTTTCGGTCATAAATTTGATGGGGGATAGCAAGATGGACATGGCTATTGGGTTTTTGCTTAAAACAGATGGCGAAACAAAGAAGGAGCAGTTCGGGAGAGACTGCGGTCGGTTTGGATGTGCGGGACTTGAGGTGTCTGTGGGATTTCTAAATTTTTTGTTTAATGTTTCCTTATTATTTTTGAGAGAGAGACAAAGCGTGAGCAGGGGAGGAGCAGAGAGAGAGGAAGACACAGAATCCAAAGCAGGCTCCAGGCTCTGGGCTGTCAGCACAGAGCTTGACGCGGGGATCGAATTCACGAACCCCGAGACCATGACCTGAGCCCAAGTCGGAGGCTCAACCAACTGAGCAACCCAGGCACCCCCTTTAAAAAAAATTTTTTTTAATGTTTATTTATTATTTTAGAGAGAGAGAGAGAGACAAAGCGTGAGCAGGGGAGGAGCAGAGAGAAAGAGTGTCTGTGGGATTTCTATTTGAATCTTCCCCACTTCCAGCCAGGTTAACTGATTCGCCCAAAGCTGCAACATTGTGGCAAGTAACACAAACCTGCTTCAGCCAGTCCTCGCAAAGCTGGCCTCCAGGTAGCACGGTAGGAAAAGGGACAGATCGGGGAAGGCAGGAGAGACGCAGAGAAGGGATGTGTTCACTGAGACAATAATCAGACCTCCCAAGCTGCAGTGAGGATCTCGGCGAGAAGCCAGGGACCTGGCAGCGGTTAACAGGACAGAGAGCCCGGGCCCCGCCCTACCCTGCTCGGCGCTGGGCCAGAGCATCCCCTGCGAGCCCGGACACGGAGGAGGGGCTGCTCCGTGCCTGGAAATCCGAGCAGCCGGGCAGGCAGGGCTGCGGAACCGCCAATCGGGCTGCGCCTGGTGGCGGCGCCACGTGACCGGCCTCCTTCCCCCCCCCCCCCCCCCCCCCTTATCCGGCCTTCCAGGGAAGACGGGCATCCCCGCCACCCCGCCGCCCCCGCCCCTCGCGTGCCGCAGCGGCGCGGGAGGGGGCAGAGGCGAGGGGCCGGGATTCCGCCGCCGCAGTCTGCTGCGGCGCAGGGGAGCGGGGGGGGGGGGGGGGGGGGGGGGGGATAGACTAACGCGTTGCGGCCGCGGCGCCTGCAGTGTTTTGCGTCAAGGTCAGGCGTACCCGTTCCCGCACAAGGCTGTCTCCAGAGTCCCTCCCTTGCCATCGTCCCAGCCATTCCCACCGCCGCTCCTGGCCGCAGCGTCCCGGGCCCCCCTGGATCACGGCCTCAGCCTCTCGCTGGGCTTTCTGGGGGGACATTCAGAGGGATGGGAGGGTTTCAGTCCATCCCGTTCATGAGCTGCCCAGCCCCTTTTCTCATATGCACACCCCATGCCGTGTCCCTGCTCTAAACCCCACGCTGGCTCCCAGTGTCCTGTAAGAGAGCATTAAGGCCCTACAGAACCAAGCCCCAGTTTAACCCTTTACAGCCCCCTAGCCCAGAGACCCAGTTCCTCCGGACCCCTTGCCCTTCCAGGAACAGTCACCGATTGCATACTTAAGTGACTACTGTTGCCGTATCTTCTGCCTAGGGTCCCCTTTGCGAACCTAGCACATTTATGGACCCAATTTGATTGTAATAACGCAGTGGAGGGTGGAAACTGGTGCCGAAATGCCCTTTAACAAAGGTCACAAAGTTGAAAGCCTACAGGGATCAAGCAGGAGAAATAAGGCCAGTGGGTGACAGCACAAGAAAAACCTGTCTAAAGGGCAGAGACTCTGCTCTCCATTCAGGCCAACATGCTCCTTGGGAGGAATGTGGGTCCTACGATGACAGATATTACGAGTTTTCATGAAATGCCACAAATCCAGATTTTCATGTGTAATCTTTGAATTTTTAAGTGTTGATTTGATTTCTTAAGAACATCCCTGCGGGCCAGTTGCAGCTCATAGATCCTCAGCATGTGACTTCCTGTCCTAGAGAAGAGGATGGCTTTGGTTGGGAAAACACTCTGAAAAACTGTTGAGGGTGAAAGTTTGTTCTTGAAGCTCTGAGACACAGCTGCTGTGGAGGCAACAAGAAAGTGGACTAGGATTTGAATTTTTTCCTAAAACGACACTGGATGTTTTAAGCTACCGAGCACTCAAGAGAATCTACCAGAAACTGGAGGACTGGGTCTTGAAAATGGGGGAGGCAGGTCTGCAGCCAGCAGCTAGCCAGGGTCACCCACCCACCACCATCAACTACCAGGAATGATTGCAAACATTTTTTCCCTTCCTGTGGGGGCTATGAGAAGGTGGGAAAGGTACCCTGTGGTGCTTTACTCATGGGGGTGTAGTGGGTGGCTGGGTGAGGGAGAGATAGGAGGGAGAGGCAACCCTTCCAACCTCTATGGCTTCCCACCGTGGGATAATGCCCGGAATGGAAATTGGAGAGCTCCTTAGGAAGAGGGAATTGGAGACAATAGCCAAACTATGGCAGCTGTCCCAAGGCTGAAGGGCTGGGGACAATGGAAAAGGAAGCAGAAGAGAAGGCTGAGGCCATCTAGGGAACCAAGTTATTTTTAGTTCACCCTGAGGTTTTTTGTAACTATGATGTGATACCCTTCTCTGTCTCCCATCCCTGGAAACCTTCAAAAAAGCCTCCTATACTCACTGAGGCTGCCTAGATTGGGGTGTTGTGGAAATAGTGGAGGGGGCCAAGTTTTACATCTATTTTGGTATAATGTTGACCAAAGACAGTACAGGCTGAAGCAGGCGCCGGGTCAGGAGAGATCAAGTGTCCCAGGAATTTGCAGTAATCTTGAAGAGGGTTTTGCAGTGGGTGCTTGGGCTCATCTTGTGAGGATCTCAAGGGGTCAGGCGGCCCCTGGCTCACCTCTAGGTTGCGATAATGAAGAACCAGCTACAATTCACCGAGTTCTTGCTTGTGCCCCTGTGCCACACATATGCATTATGTCTGTTATCTCTGCAGTGATTGTGTGAGAGAGTCATACTCTCCTATATGAGGCATTCCTCATAGTCCCTATTTTACAGATGAAGAAATCAAGGCCCAGAGAAGTGAAGGGACTTGCCCAAAGCCACAGAGATTTAAAAAAAAAAAAAAAAAGTGGACTGGATCTGCTCTCCAACTGATTGCCCCCCCCCCCAAAGAAATTGTCCTCTTGTCTGGGGTTTTCATGGGCAGCACTTGCCGCGCAGAGTTATAAGTACCATTTTGCCTTGCATGCCTGTCCTCTCGACTCATCTGTGAGGGGACAGGAGCCATGCTGCTAATTGACGTGCCTGGCACACAGTGGGTACTGAATACATAGTAAGTCAGTTCATTTAAGGAAGGTCAAAAGCAGTGCCCTCAAGCCTCAAATCCCTGTGTCCTTGAGCCAGTCATACACCCTCTCTAGGCCTAGATGCCTTCTGTGGAATAGGAATTATATACAGACCTCACAGGATTATTGGTGGATTTACATGACACCAAGTCATAGAATTTCTGGAAATTGCCATACAACCGGCAGCTGTTGCTGCTGCTAATGATGATGATGGTGGTGGTGACTGAGGAAGGAGCAGGGAAGGAAACCAAGATCCGGAAGTTCCAGCACTGCATCAGCTCAGACGAGAAATTCTCAGGAGGGCCTGCCGGTGTGCAATTTCCAAGACTGCTGTGTCTTTATACGTTCATCATTGTTGGCAGACCTACTATGTGCCAATGCTTGGTCTCATTTCAATAAACACTCTGGTTTTCAGTGTGCTCTCGGCTGGAGCAGCTGCCCTGAGGAGAAGGCCATCCCACCTGCAAACATGGGGCATGTGTGACTCCAGGGAGCTACTTCTGCTGTGGTTCCCGGTGCTGGCAGTGGGTGGCACTGAGCATGTCTACCGGCCTGGCCACAGGGTGTGTGCCATCGGGGCTCCCAAGGGCCCCGAGTCGAGACTTTTGTGTAGCGAATGTACCAACCCTTCCTCACCACCTGTGACAGTTCTGAGCCTGCAGCACCTACAGGACTGCCTAAGGCCGCGGCCCTGGGCCAGCCTCCGCCAGCCTTCGCCATGCCTGCTGCCCTGGCTGGAAGAGGACCAGCAGTCTCCCCAGGGCCCGTGGAGCAGCAATATGCCAGCCACTGTGGCAGAACGGGGGGAACTGAGTCCAGCCAGGCTGCTGTCACCGCTCTGCAGGATGGCAGGGCGACACCTGCCAGACAGACGTGGATGAATGCAGTGCTGGAGGGGGCACCTGTCCCCCGTGATGTGTCAACACCGTGGGTAGTTACTGCTGCCAGTGTCGGGAAGGGCACGGCCCATCAGCAGATGGTGTGCTCTGTTTGCCCAAGAGAGGGACCCCCAGGGTAGCCCCGAACCCCACAACAGGAATGGACAGTGCGGTAGAGGAGGAGGTGCGGTGGCTTCGGTCAAGGGTGGATGTGCTGGAGCAGAAGCTGTAGCTGTTGCTGGCCCCACTGTACAGCCTAGCCTTGAGGGCCCTGGAGCACAGGCGGCCTGACCCCAGCAGCTTCCTGGCTCACCCCTTCCAGCAGCTGGACCGCATCGACCCTCTGAGTGAGCAGATCTCCTTCCTAGAGGAGCAGATGGGGTTCTCTTCCCGCAAGAAGGAGCTAGGACAGGCTTGGCCCAGGTCCCCGGCTTTGGCTACTGACAGCCCATGCCCACTGTGCTGGCCGGCACCCCTGCTCCCCCACCAGTGGGCCCATGGCTGAGGGAAGGTATGAAGGTCCCGTCGGGGGGCACCTCTGATCTGTGTCAGAATAAAATGACGGCTCAGGGGAAAATAAAGCTCTGTGTTATTAAGAACAGATACTCAGTTATTTTCATTTTACAAGTGAGAAAATGAGGTTAGAGAGATGATGTGACTTTCCCAAAGGGAGCACAGCTGGAAAGTGGCAGAGGCAGGATTTGAACTTGGATCTGTGTGGCTCCAACAGTCTTTCCTCTGTTCACCAGAACATTTATCAAGCATCAACTAGGTGCTGTGCCTCCTGCAGGGGCAGGGGATACAGGTCAAGTTGGGGAGGCAGACAACTCAGCAGACACTCACAATTCAGCATGATCATCTCTCTGCTGGGGGGATGGAGGTGATAGAAGAGGGGCTGTTGCCTTAGCCTTGCCTTTCTCTGGCCCATGGACCTCTGAGGCACAAACTTGCCAAACCTCTAAATCCCTCCACCCTAAAGTGAGGAGGAGGCACACCTTCATCCCTCTTCTCTGGGTAGAGGGGATTGTTGCAGTGGGGACCAGACAATAATCAACAGCCCTGTCCAAAAGAAATCCCCCCACAACCAGCCTCTCCTCTGTCTCTGTATTTCTGTGTCTGTGTCTGTTTCAGTTTCTCTCTCTCTCTCTCTCTCTAACACAAACACACTCCATGGTGACAAGAGGTAGGTGATGGGTTAATTCGGGTAGAACCAGTTTCTCCATCCTTCTGGCATGCCCTGTCTGGTGGTCCTTGGCACTTGTTGCCTCCGCTCTAAATGCAAAGTGATAGGAAACTTGCATTTAAAACCCCGTGATACATGTATTAAAAAGAAATCAGGAAGAAAAGTCGCCCAACCATCGATAGTGATTATCTCTGGGTAAAGTTACATGTAATCTCTATTTTCTTCTTTTTACTTATTTGCTTAAAACTTTTTTTTTTTTTTTTTTTTGCCATGGACTATTTGTGTAATCAGTAAAAATAAAAATAAAATTATCCTCCATTTTAACAATTCTGTGTGGCCTCACAGGTGTGGGAGAGGGTCTATTAGAAGCAATCTGACAAGGGGTTTTGCCCTGAGCACAGCCAGAGCTGAACAAGACAGCATAGAGGGCAGAGGGGAAGAAGTGAGAGGTCATCGAGGATTAAAAACAAGAACCACTGTTCCTGAGAGCTTGCTCTGAGCCTAGGTCCTTCCTGGCTCTTGATGTGCATAGCTCATTTAACTCTCAAAGCCAGATTAGGAGTTAAGCTGTCGTTTCACAGCTGAGGAAACCAAGGATCCATTTTATATGAAAAGAAACCAAGATTCAGAGAGGTTCCATTCCTTGCCCAGGGACACACGGCTAGAAAGTGATAGAGGCAGGATTTGAACACAGATCTGTGTATTTTTAATTCTGGACTTAGAGGCCACTGCAGGCCCTCCCAATGGCATAGTGCTTTCATATTCCCAGCGCTTCACACGCGCACACACACACACACACTCACATGTGCTCCCACATCCATGCTAGTACTGTGCAGAGAAGCAGGTGAATTGAAGATCATTGTCCCATTTTCCATGTGAGAAAATTAAGGACAGAGAGGGGGCTTGCTCATTGTAGTCAGCTGAGAAGTGGGTGCACTCCTAGAAGCCAGGCCTTCTTTCTCTTTTCTGGCAGTCCTCCTCCTCCTACTACCTTTTGCCAATTGCGGAGGCTTCCTTCTGGAAACAAATGACTCAAGGTAAATTGCTGACTGAACTTCCCCTTTCTTAAAACACAGGAAGCCTATGTTGTTTGCACTTGTGGGAGAACAATTTCAGGTCAGTTACAAAGTGGGTGGGGCCACATAGAGGATTGGGTCCTGCAGGGGCCTGGCTCCCTGCTACCTGAGCTGGCAAGAGATGTGGGGGGGGTTTCTTTCCTGGGGCTCATGTCAGTGTGTCTGCCAAAATTAGGTCTGAAGTTCCACCCCCAAAAGCTGACTGAACTATTATGGAATTTAGAAAAATGAGCCCAGTGGGTGCCTGAGTGACTCAGTTAGGTGTCGGACCTGGGCTCAGGTCATGATCTCATGGTTGGAGCCCTGTATGGGGCTCTCTGCTGTCAGCATGGAGCCCACTTCAGATCCTCTGTTCCCCTCTCTCTCTCTGCCCCTCCCCTGCTCTCTCCCTAAAAAATAAATAAACATTAAAAAAAAAAAAAAGAAAAAGGAAAATGACCCAGGAGGAGAGGGGAGCTTTAATAATAATAATAATAATAATAATAATGGTGATTATGATGATAGCTCAGGTTCATGGTACATTGAGCTTTGTACCAGGCACTCTGCTAAGTGACTGACACATGTGAACCCACTTGAGCCTCATAACAGCCCTAGAAAGAAGATTCTATAGCTTTGGAACAAAAACCAAAACAAACAAAAAAATTCTATTCAAATCACAGCCATGCTGCTTACCAGCTGCGTGACCTCGGGGGTGTTATTTACATTCATTCAACAAATATTTTTGAGCACCTACACTCACTACACTATGCGCCACACACCATTCAGTGAACGGAAGAAGGATCCCTGCTCTCTTAGTGCTTATATTCTACAAGGGGAAGCAGATAAACTGTAAACACAGTTAAGTTTTGTTAGAACGTATAAGGGCTAAGTACCGTTAGCATAAGTGCAGATGGGTGTAGGGGTGGAGAGGCGATCCAATGTTAAACAGTGGTGTCAGGGACCTCACCGAGAAGATGGTATTTATGTAAAGTGTTAAGGAGGTGAGGGAGTTAGCCATGTAGGTAACCAGGGACAATCTTTTCTAAGCAGAAGCCACGGCCGACGCAAAAGCTCTAAGCGTGCCTGGTGGTTTCAAAGAGCACCATGAAGGCCAACATGGCTGGAAGAGAAGGAGCCAGGGAGAGAGTCCTCATACCCCCAATAATGCCCCAGTCATTCTTCCTCATACCATGCTTTGTGTGTCCTTCGTCTCTCTTTTTTTTTTTTTTTTAATTTTTTTCAACATTTATTTATTTTTGGGACAGAGAGAGACAGAGCATGAACGGGGGAGGGGCAGAGAGAGAGGGAGACACAGAATCGGAAACAGGCTCCAGGCTCTGAGCCATCAGCCCAGAGCCTGACGCGGGGCTCGAACCCACAGACCGTGAGATCGTGACCTGGCTGAAGTTGGACGCTCAACCGACTGCGCCACCCAGGCGCCCCCTTCGTCTCTTTTTTAAAAGTGTATTTATTTTGAGAGAGAGAGAGAGAGCACAAGTGGGGGGCGAGGGAGCGGCAGAGCGAGAGGGAGAGAGAGAATCTCAAGTAGGCTTCGCACTGTCATCCTGGAGCCCGACCTGGGGCTCGAACTCACAAACTGTGAGATCATGACCTGAGCTAAAACAAAGAGATGCTTAACTGACTGAGGCACCCCCATCATCTCTCTTATCATAATTTGTGATTGTTTTATTTATTTGGGCATTTGCCTACTTCTTGTTTCCTCACTAGCGCTAAGCTCCTTATAAGCAGAGGACGTGTTAGTCTTGTTCAGTGCTCATCACAGAGAACATAGAAAGTGCTTAATTCTAGTTGAGTTAATGAGTTAAATCCATTCATCCATCCATCTAGTCATATTTATGATAGAAGCTCCCCATCACGTATAACACTATTTCTCGGGATACCTCACTCTGAGTTCCAGTTCAGAACAGTAGGGCAGAGGTAATAGTTAAGAGCATAGGCTCTGGAGCTGGGCCGCATGGCCATTCCAGGTTTCACTACTTACTAGCTGGGTGATCTCAGGCAAGTTAGGGAAGTCTCTCTGTGCCTCAGTTTCCAAACCTGGAAACTGGCATCATAATAGTATCTCTCCCCAAGACTTGTAAGCAGTACCAGGTGTTTAGTGCTCATATATGTGTTGGATATTGGTGTTCTCCTTCTTTCCTCCTGTACCAGATCCCCAAAGGAGAGTGAGAAGCGCACGGGGTGCCCGCAGCATCCCTCGTGCATGCTGCCATATCTGTGCTGTCTCTACTGAAGCAGCATTCAGTGGAGTAGCATTCAAGCAATGGTTCCTTGCTGTATAGCCTCCCAGAGTGATTCTCTGGCCCTTTTCTGCCTGACAGTCTCGAGTGGACTCTTGTTTATAATCGAGCAAGCTAACTGCTACAGATATCAATATTGAGTACCTACTTCTATGCCTGGTACTTTACCTTTCTTATTTCATTCACTCCTTATACAGACCTGAGAGGTAGTTATTAATAATCCTATTTTGCAGATGAGAGAACCAACTCAGAGAGGTGAAGTGACTTGACTAAGGTTGCGTAGCCAGGGCTCACGTGGGACTCCACACTGCTCTCTCTCCACATTGCTCTGGCACGATTTTCTCCTCCAGCACTTGCTGCTGTCTGTGAAGACAGCCCACAGCTCAGCTCTGCCTAGACAGAAGGAATGATGGGAGTCTGTCCCTAAGCCAGAAAGATAGACAGGTCTGGGCTGCCTGGGAGGAGTCCCAGTACCTGGAGGGGGACTATTTCTTGCCTGGGTCTGTGCTTCAACAGGAGAAGCCCTCCTCCCTGTTGCCCTGAAAGCCAGAAACATTTGGTCTCTGAGGTCTGAGCCCAACTGTCACTGGGTGGCCTGATTCCCATGGAAATGTGGAGAAGGAAAACATCTGGGCCTGCTGCAGTTGCCAGGCAACAACTAGCTACTCCCTCACTCTGACAGTCAAGGAGGTTGCCTTGATGCTGTCAGAGATTCTTGGATCTGATGCCTGGAGACCTTGATTCTGGTTCTGACTTGCAGGGCAAGTCCCTGCCCCTCTCTGGGACTCCGTTTCCCATCCCTTGTTTAAAGAGCGGTCAGACTGTGTTAGCCACAGTATGAGTAGACACTAGATAGCTGGAATCAGTGATGGCAGGGCCAGTCGTGGGGGAGAGCAGTGTCTGTCCTGTGCTAGCCTGCCCTGGCTCTGGTTACCAGCCGAGGGCAAGGGATGTTTCCTTTCTCCCCGCCCTCCCCCGCCGCAAGCAAATTCAGGCCAGCCAGACTCCATCCCAGGCCCACTCTTGCAGCTCAGTCTGGGAACCATCTTTGGCCTCGCAAGTTAGGCAGAGTCAGTGAAGCTACCGCCTACCCAGAGTAGGGAGTTTCCTCCGTTCCTGCCAAAATGAAGCCACCCAGCTCTGGGTGTTTCCCTGAACACCCATCAGAGGACCTTCTGATGCTGTTTGCAGAGATTGCATGGATGGTAAACCCTGAGGGTGGTGTGTTTTGCAGCCATCAGCAGAGTCAACACGTTCCATTTCACAACCATTACAAAAAATGACAGCAGTTGCCGAGCCCAGCAACACATGCTTTATGTCGGTGATCTCATTTAATCCTCATGCAGTCCAGGGGGATGGGAACAAAGGCCTGTGTTTTACAGATGAAGAAATGGAGCTTCAGAGAGGTGAAATGACTTGCCCAAGTTCCCAGTAAATGACGGAGTCGGGACTCACGCTCCGAGCCAGTGCCATGGTCTGGGGGTTCAAATGACAGTCCCTCTGGGGGAGGGAGCAGGAAAGGCTCAGCCTGCCCCAAGCCCCACTTTATAGATGGACAAATCAAGGCCCACAGGTCTGGACTGGCGACTGGCCCAAGGTCACATAGCAAGCCAATATGAGAGCAGATTCTAGGAACACTTTTGCCAAAGCTTCACCTCACCATTCCAGAAAACAGAAAGTGCCCTAGGCATAAACAACAAATCCCATCTTAAGGAATCCCCAGCATTTCCTAGGAAGTAGAACAGTGCCTGGGGTTTGAAAGACCAGGATATCCTGAGGTTTCAAGGTTAGGGCTGAGCGTCCTAGCGTTCCTCTAGGCAGCAAGGCGGCTGGCCATGTTGTGTCACTCTCTGGGGCCTACTGTGGAGATGTCATCTCTACTCACTCGCTGTGGTGGTTTGTGTGCCCAGGACATTCTCCCTCTCAGCTACCTTGGCTGGTTAATGCCCACCTGCCCTTCAGATGTCAGTTTAATGTAACTTCCTCTGGGAAGGGCTCTGTGAACCCCCACGGTCTCCTAACCATAGAGTCTAGTGAGTCTTCTCTTCTCCATAATTGCACTGACACCAGTTTGCCCTGTGGACTCGCACCAGAGGCACAGTTAACTCACACCAACTTCAGAACTCACCTTCCAGCCACTGACCTCCAGGTGCATCTCCAGAATCTGATATTATCCCCACGAAAGCAAACTAATCTTTTTTGGAGAGAGAGAGAATGAGCAGGGAGGGGCAGAGAGAGAGGGAGACACAGAATCCGAAGCAGGTTCCAGGCTCTGAGCTGTCAGTACAGAGCCTGGTGCGGGGCTCGAACCCACAAACCATGAAATGACCTGCGCCGAAGGCAGACGCTTAACCAACTGAGCCACCCAAGTGCCCCACAAACTAATCTTTTAACACACACTAGGATGATGACGCTTAATAGAAAAACAGATTGGAATCACCCCTGCTGCTGCCAGGAGCACTCCTGAATTCTCTGCTCCACCTCAATTCGTCCCTAAAGGTAGAGTCTTTTTCCTAAGGGGAGAGAAGCATTAATGTCCCAATATCTCAAGATGGCTTTAATTACCTCTTTCAGCCCAGGTCTCAGACCCAAGTATGCAAAAGATTCAGTGTGCATTATAGGCACTTTAAGGGCTTTTAAATATAATTTTGAATGCTATGCCCTTTCCACCTGAGGGCTGACTTTATAGAGGTAAACCTCCTTCAGAGACCACCCTCACCATGTGAGAGGGTATTGGATTTCTAACCCCCTCTCCCACTCCTAGACCAGAAACCCCACGAGGATCTGTTTGGGTCCATCTCTCTGTACCCATATCCAGCACCATGCTGGGCACAGTCAAGGGAATGAATCACATTTGCTCACTTGTGGAAATAAGACCAGCAGTGGTCTGTGTGGGTCTAGGTGACTATAGATGCTCCCCAAGGCTGGAAGCCACTTAAACATCAATTTGCACTCGCTCCCCTGCATACATAAGGCCAGCAGCAGTGTGAGTGTGAATGTGTGTGGATTTGTGTGGAAACTTATGCAAAAACCAGAGGCAATTACGTTTGAATCAATTTCCTATTGCTTCAGTAACAAACTACCATAAAGTGAGTGGCTTAAAACAATGACAGTTTCACTGTCTTACAGGTGGAGGTCAGAAGTCCAAAACGGGTCGTACAGGGTCTATAATCAAGGTGATGGCAGAGCTTCGCATTTCTTCTGGAGACCCTTAGGAAGAATCTGTTTTCTGGGCTGTTTAGCTTCTAGAGCTGCATTCCTTGGCTCTGGCCCTTCCTCCATCATCAAAGCCAGCAGCACAGCACCTTCAGACCTCTCTCTGTGCTTGTCTCCACACATTGCCTTCTCTCTTGCAAGGGCCCTGTGATTACAACGGCCCCACCCTGATAATCCAGGGTGGTCTCCCCATTTTCAAGATCCCTAATTTAACCACATCTGCAAAGTCACTTTTGCCATATAAGGTCATGTTCACAGGTTCTGGGGATTAGGATCTGATATCTTTGGTTGGCCGTTATTCAGCCTGACTTGCTCCATTGAGCAAGACACTCAACACATGTTTGGTGAATTGCATCATAAGAAAGGGAAGAATACTGCTCCAGCAGAGAGCCCACACATGAGATCCTAGATCCCCACCTCCCCCCAAGGCTTTGCTGTTGTTCTGCCCCCAGAATACTGGTAACTCCTGCTCCAGCCTCTTCCAGGCATCACAATTTTTATTCTTATTTTATATCATGAATAAACGGTTTATAAGTTTGTTACCAAACGACAGAATCTTGATTTCTATTTATCAATGAATTGAACAGAAGAACTGTTTTGGTTAAGCATGAACTTATCTGGAATCTGGAAGGCCTGGATTCAAACCTAGGCTT
Source organism: Prionailurus viverrinus (assembly GCF_022837055.1). NCBI lineage: Eukaryota > Metazoa > Chordata > Mammalia > Carnivora > Felidae > Prionailurus > Prionailurus viverrinus. Next base: position 189,531,855 of record NC_062568.1, on the reverse strand, counting down.
TGCCACTTACTAGCTGTCAACAATAATTTTAGGGGTGCCCGGGTGGCTCAGTTGGTTGAGTGTCCGACTTGGGCTCAGGTCAGGATCTTGCAGTTCATGGGTTCGAGCCCTACATCGGGCTCTGTGCTGACAGCTCAGAGCCTGGAACCTGCTTTGGATTCTGTGTCTCCCTCTCTGCCCTTTCCCTGCTCGTGATCTGTCTCTCACAAAAACAAACAAACAGAACAAACATAAAAAAAAACCCACCCCAAAACCCCAGTAATTTTACCTCTGGGAGAAGACTCAGATGATATACATTGTTTTGCTTGTTTTTTGATCTGTAAAATGGGTATAATAACAGAACCTCCATTGTAAGGTAGTTGTGACAAATAAGATAATGTATAATGTAATGTGGTTTTCAAAGTGTGGTTCCAAGACCAGCTCCATTAATATTACCTGTCAGTTAGACCCACCCCTGATATATGGAATCAGAGACTCTTCAAATGGGGCCCGGAAATCTATGTTGCAACATTCCTTCCAGAGAATTCTAGTGTAGCTCAAGCTTGAAAGCCATTTATATATATGCCTTTATGCCTTGCCTATATATAATTATATTATGTACTGTATAACATACCATATGTTATAGATACACTTAACATAGTTAATATGCTATATATTGTATTACATATAATGTGCTAGGTGTAAGGAGCCTGGCATACAATAAGCACTCAACAAATGGTTCTTCTTATTGGTTTTTGCTTTTTTTAAACGTTTATTTATTTTTGAGAGAGAGAGAGACAGAGCATGAGTGGCAGAGGGGCAGAGAGAGAGGAAGACACAAAATCCAAAGCAGGCTCCAGGCTCTGAGCTGTCAGCACAGAGCCCGACGTGGGGCTCAAACCCATGAACCGTGAGATCATGACCTGAGCCAAGGTCAGAAGCTTAACTGACTGAGCCACCCAGTGCTTACTATTGATAGTTCCAGCACGTTCCCTCTGAGATGTTGAGTTGGGCGTGTATCCCTCCCCCTTCATATCCTACAAACACTGTACGTGTTAGGGAGGTCTCCTAATGCAACCTATCACCCACACAGCTGCCCTACAATGAGGCGGTCTTCCCGCCTGTCCTTGCTCACTATTTCTCCAGACAGGTTAAACCGCCTGGTCAAGCCCTTCCCATACCTGCATACCCACTGTGCACGTGCCATAGAGACCTTCCTCCGGGTGTCTCTTCTCCAAGGTACCCCTCAGCGGTGCTTAGGGGCTCTCTAGCAAGTCTGAGCCTCAGATGAGGGTGCAGGGGAAGTTTCCTACTCCCATATGGGACCTATGTTTCTACTTGTCTGTCTAGCTTTGGCAGTTACTTCACCCTGCTGACTCATTCTGCTCTGAGGTTGACCAAAACCCCCAGGCCTTTTTCTTAGGAACTGCCTGAGGTCTGGTTGGTTGGGTCACCCCAGTCCTTGACACGTGCAGTTTATTTCTTTTTTTTTTATTTTTAAATTTTATTTATTTATTTATTTATTTATTTAATTTTTTTTTTTTAATGTTTATTTATTTTTGAGAAGAGACAGAGAGCAGGGGAGGAGCAGAGAGAGACAGAGACACAGAATCCAAAGCATGCACCAGGCTCTGTGTTGACAGCACAGATGTGGGGCTCGAACTCACGAAGCGTGAGATCGTGACCTGAGCCGAAGTCAGATGCTTAACCGACTGAGCCACCCAGGTGCCCCACGTGCAGTTTATTTCTTAAAAATAACATTTACTTTTGAATGACAAGAGTAATACATCCTTGATGCAGTAATTTAGGAAAGAGAAAGGGGAAAAAAATCACTGGTGATGGTCATTTTTATATGGACTGATTTAAAAAAAAATTTTTTTTATGTTTATTTATTCTTGAGACAGAGACAGAGCATGAACAGGGGAGGGGCAGAGAAAGAGGGAGACACAGAATCTGAAACAGGCTCCAGGCACTGAGCTGTCAGCACAGAGCCTGACGTGGGGCTTGAACCCACGAACTGTGAGATCATGACCTGGGCCGAAGTCAGATGCTTAACTGACTGAGTTACCCAGACGCCCCAAATATGGACTGATTTTTTAAAATGATCCCATATTTTTGCAATCAAGAAAAAAAAAACCCCACACTTAAGCAACTTTCATTTCTGGGGGAAGAAAAAGAATTGGAGAAAACAAAACTAGTGTACCTGGGGATAATTGTGAATTCTAGCCTATATAGATATGTCTATATATGCTAGAAATATATAATCCAAACGTATGTCAGTGTATAACAATGCCAACTCATCTCCCAGAGACTACCATTGCTAGTATTTGGGGCATAGCCTCCAGGACTTTACAGTTAACATCCTGTATGTTTAAACTTAAATTTAGGTCTAAACTTAGCATTGGATTTGGAGATAGACCTGGTTCAAATTTTGGCTCCTGTATTTATTGGTTGTATCACTTTGGACAATTTATTAAACCTCTTAGAGTCTCAGCTTCCTTGTCTGTAAGATGGAGGTATTAATATCTATCCTCCAGGATTGTGGTCAACATGAAAATTAATGAAAATAAAGCATACACTAAGAGCCTGCAAAGAGCTTATATTGGGGTTGTTACTATTATTAACTGTTCACCTGGCCAACTGCTGTTCCCTTCCAGATCCAGGTCAGTTGCCTTTTTCCTTTCTAGTCTTCCCCGGGGAAGCTCCCATACCTCCCACTCCCTTGTCTTGTGGCTGTCCCGCCACCATCCTTCTGCTATAGCGTCAGACACACAATGCTGTACTCCCTACACTCTTAAACTCCTCCAGGGCAGAGACTATGTTCGCCTTGTTCATTTCTGTGTCCCTAGGGCAGGGTCCAGCAGAAGGCATGCCCCAGAGTCGCTGTCAGGATACATCAAATGAGAGAATTAGAAGGGGCTGGATAAAGGGCACCTGGGTGGCTCAGTCTGTTGAGCATGGGACTCCTGGTTTTGTCTCAGGTCACGATCCCACAGTCCCTGAATCGAGCCCCACCTCGGGCTCTGCGCTGAGCATGGAGTCTGCTTAAGATTCTCTCTCTCTCTCTCTCTCTCTCTCTCTCTCTCTCTCTCTCTCTCTCTCTCTCGGTGCCTGGGTGGCACAGTTGGTTAAGTGCACCCAGTCGGTTAAGCGCCTGATTCTGGCTCAGGTCATGATCTCACTGCACATGAGTTCATGAGTTCGAGCTGGGGTCAGGCTCCGCACTGTCAGTTCCCCTGCTTCGGGTTCGGTGTTTCCCTGTCTCTCTGCCCCTCCCCTGCTCACACTCTCTCTCTCTCTCTCTCTCTCTCTCTCTCTCAAAAATAAACATTATGATTCTCTCTCTCTCCCTCTACCCTTCTCCCCCGGCTCACGCACTCTCTCTCTCTCAAATTCAATTAAAAAACAAAGAATTAAAAAAAAAAAAAAAAAGAAGGGGTTGGATAAGAATGTTAGAGAATGGATGAATAAACATGAGGAGACCAAACGCGTGAATGGAAGGTATGAATGAGTCAGGAGCCAGTAGGCGTCGTCCAGCAGCCCAACCCTCTTTTCTCGCAGAGGGAGCGAAACCCCTTCTCTTGGGTGGGTCTTTCAGGTGGGGCGCGGGGCTCCTGCCTGGCCCCGGCTGCGGCGACACCCTGCCCCTCACAGCGGGAGCGTCTCTGGGGGCGGGGCCTTTCGAGATGGGGGGGCGGGTGTCGAGGCGGGGCCAGCCGGGGCTGGGGGAGGCGGGGCCGGAATCTGTGCACCCACACAGCCAAACCCGTTCCGGCACACGCAGGTCCCACACTCTGCGGCCCCACCCGAGGCGTGCGCTCTGGCGGAGCCCCAGCCTAGAGGGCTGAGAAACTGAGGCTTTAGGGGTGGGTGGGTGGGAGGCTGCAGCCGGGCCAAGTCTGCCCCAGCCAGCCAGTTCACTTGCTGTGGAACCTTCGCCGATCCAGGTCTCCGTTCCCGCTCCCGTTTCCCCACCCCGGGAAACCCTTCCCGCTTTGGCGTGATTAAGTCTTTTAACTCTTTCCCAGGCAACCTCCCTCCAAAAAAATCTCCGAATGCGAAAGCAAAATCGAAACCTGATACCTGACACCACTGAGTAGATAGACCCTTAGGAGGAGCGGAGAGCTGAGTCAGACGCGGGGGGAAAAGAGCCGCCTTGCCCCTGGCTCCTTCCCTGCCTTCAATTTCCTTATTTGTAAGCCGGCGGCTGTCCACCGTAACCGTGCCACGCCCCCAGGACCGCAGTGAGAACCCAGGGCGCCGTTGCCTGTAAACTGCTTGCAAGCTGTGGGAGCCGGTTACTCTCACTCTCGGAGGCCCAGCCCTTCCTGAGGCCAGCACCCCGCCCCTTGCCCCCCAACCCTTGAATTGTGGCGAGGCGGGGTAAGAGGGCCCCCGGGGACATTCCTGAGCTGGTGTGCCCGCCACACCAAGAAGCTAGTGTGCGTCCTCCGTGCTGGCCTCAGGCCTACCGAGAAGGGAGTTTTTAGAGAAGGAAATGCTTGTGGTGAGACTGGGGGTGGTGGCGCAACTTCGCGGGGATCGGCTGAAAAAGCTCTCTGAGCTGGGTGCGTTCTTGTGGCGGGCGCTGTGACCCCAGCCGGCCCCCACCGCGGTCAGAAAGTACCAGGTGTTCCCCCGGTGCTTCATGGAGCGGCAGCAAAGCCTCAGCGTGAGGAGCCGCAGCCCAGCCCACTCGCCTTCTCTGGGCCTCAGAGCTTCTCTCTCTTCCGAGCAGTTTCCCAGGGTCTCCTAGAGGCTGGCCCACTAGCCACGCCTCTATTGTGCTCCTCCAAAGGCGGCCCAGGGAAATGGCCTTGGGAGTTAGATCCGGGCTTGTGCGGTGACATGGGAGGTTGTTTCCCCTCTCTGGATCTCAGTGCTGAGCGACAGTGGGTTGTATCTGGTTCTGCAGTGGTGTGGTCGTGAACCCAAGATCCTGTGGCCAAGTATTTTTGTCAACTCTGGGGTTGGGGACAGTAGAAAGGCCCAGCCCCGTGGACAGATGAAAAGACACCCAGGATAGTTGGAGGGCTTGATCACTATTCACTGAACAGCTTGGAGAAGACCTGGCCTTCCTGTGTTTCTACTTCCTCATCAGCAGAACGGGGACATTCCCTTTTAGGTCTCTCGTTCCTTCTCTATAAAACAGGAGGGGGATGGGCTCCAAGCATCTTGGGTACTGTGATTCTGCTTCCTAGCTGTGACCCTGGGCAAGCCACTTCACCTCTCCATCTTAGAAACGTCTTCATTTCGGGATGCCTGGGTGTCTCAGTCGGTTAAGTGTCCAGCTTCAGCTCAGGTCATGATCTCACAGCTTATGGGTTCTAGCCCCTTGTCTGGCTCTGTGCTGACAGCTCGGAGCCTTGGAGCCTGCTTAGGGTTCTGTGTCTCCCTTTCTCTCTGCCCCTCCCTCGCTCACAGTCTCTGGCATTAAAAAAACATTAATGTTTATTTTATTTTTGAGACAGAGAGACAGAGCATGTACGGGGGAGGGGCAGAGAGAGGGAGACACAGAATCGGAAGCAGGCTCCAGGCTCTGAGCCATCAGCCCAGAGCCCGACGTGGGGCTCGAACTCACGGACCCCGAGATCGTGACCTGAGCCTAAGTCGGACGCTTAACCGACTGAGCCACCCAGGAGCCCCATAAATAAAACATTAAAGAAAAAAAAAAAAGAAGAAACGTTTTAGTTTCTCCTTCTGCTAATGGGCTGTTTAGCCCTCCCCACTCTCAGGGTTACTGAGTTCAAATGGGGTGAACAGGACAGATAGAGGCACAGCCCAACTTCATCTCCCCCCACCTCCTTTACAGTCTTTGTAAAGCACACCTTGAATCTGGGGTGTGCTGTTCCCATGGTGCTGGCTGGAAGTGACTTTTGGGATCCATGCCCCTGAAAGACCTCCAGGGGCTCTCTGCCCAGATGGGGTCAAGCACCAACCTCAGGCTCCATTCAAAACCCTCTCCCGCTCAGATCTAATTCTCCTCACTCTCCAACATACACTAATAACTTCCTCAAGCAAACCTTCCTCCCCCAGCCCTTTACTTGTGATTTCAGGGTCCCAGCTGTATTTGTCATCAAGATCTGCTCTTCTGACTGTTCTCGAAATTAGACAAGGCTATCCCCACATACCCAGGAGCGGAAGCCTGGAACCTGGGGCGTATTATCCTCCTTTTCCTCACCACCACATTTACACTAGCCCACGTCATGAAGACTCTGTTCTCTGGGAGTCCATCCTATGTACCCTGGGACCTTGTGGAACATGTGGGGACATTACTGAATAGGCACACACCTTCCCTATGCTGGGCCCTGTGCTGCCATTGGAGGCACGGAGGTAGGTCAGTCTATCCTTAGGGCCCCCTGGCTGGTGGGGAGAGGGTCACATAACCACACTCCTGGACTCAACTATTCAATTTCTTTACGTTTTAAGCCCCCTACCCAGTAGAACATAGTGAGGCCTACAAACATGGGTCGAAGAGAACCGGACTGGCTGCGTGACCCTGGGGAAGCCTTCTCCCTTTCTGGACCTGTGTTTTGTCATTTGCTTAACAGTGTGGAATTGATTCGAAAAAAGCATGGCTGGGGGCTTTTCTAGTTCCAACAATCTTGGAAGCGACAACTCTCCAGGCCAGGCCATAGGAGGACGAGGGAGACAGCGGCGGGCTGCTCAGATGCCTGACTGAGGAGGCTTTCCCTGCTCCTGCCAGGCATTTTCTTGGAGGCCCTGCTCCCTTGCCCTCACCTCTCCTCCCAAGGTGGTGTAAAGCCGTTGTAAAGCTTGGCCTACAACAGAGAAGCTGCTGGTTGGTTCCTCCCGAAGCCCTGCTGGTCTATCTGACTGGCCCACAGCCCACCCTGGCTGGTGACTGTCTGCTTCTCTCCAGCTGGCATGGGGCTGGAGCCCAGGCTAGGAAAGGAGAGCCTGGATCTCTCTGTGCCCAGTGCCTGCTGCAGCAGAGTGTTCATAAGTCCCAGGCCTGGGTTCGAACCCCAGCCCTGCCACTTTTTAGCCATGAGGCTGCTATAGTTCATTTTATGTGTCAACTTGACCGGCTCACAGGGAACCCGGACTTGGACTGGCCCTATGCGAATACAGAGGCTTTGGGCAGTTTGCTGGCTCGCTCTGAGCCTCTGTTTTGAAATCTGCAAAAAATGGAAGCCATGATTCCTTGCACAAGTACCACTCCTTCCTCTAGAAGTCCCACTGTTTGTGGAGAACAGCTCCAAATCTTCTTTGCAAGCATGTCCACGCTCTCCTCCACCCTGCCCCCGGCTGCCTTGCCAAGACGCGTGTCCCCACCACCGACTGGAAGCGCTAGCCGGACACCGTTCCCTTTCCACCCCGTCTTTGCACCAGCTGCTGCTCCCTCTTGTGGAACACATGCCTTGTCTCATCTTTTATCTACCTGGTAAACTCTCACACATCCCTCAGGGGCCATCTCTGAGGCGTCCTCTCAGGGCCTTCCCTGACTCCCTTAGGAGTTGTCTCGCGGTGCCTGGCACACCTCTGGGCTGTCGCATTATTCGTGCCATGTTGGGGTTGTGGGTCTGTGTGTCTGTCTCCCCAGACTGTGAGCTTCTTGTCTCCGTGAATGAATGGGTGGCTTCCCTTTGAGTCGCTGCAGTGTTTTTCAGTTTATGAAGTACTTTTATAGATGCACGATTTCACTTAAACTCACAGCAACATGGGGAAGGAGGCAGAGCCAGATAAGAGCCCCCAGTTCATTCCCAGACAGGGCTTTTTCAGAAAGGAAAACTTGGATGGGGGCGGGTGGCGGGGGAGAGCAGGGGTTGGTTCTCTGGCTTCTCAGGCTTGCAGCTCAGCACAGGCTAGCAAGGCAAGGCTGGGTTGGATTGGGGAGGGTGGGCTAGCAGAGGGTACAAGGGCAGATAGAGACCAGAGGAGAGGGTCAGATCTGATTCCAGATGTGTCCCTCTCTGTGCAGTCCTGGGCAGCTCTCCTCACTTCTCCAGCTTTAATCTTTAGCTCCACAAAGTGATGCTTGGAAGGCCAATGTGGAGGGCACAAGATAGTCATGGGGGTGAGTGCTCTGGGGAAGGAGTGGCACCGAGGAACTTGACAGACACAGGAAATATGTGCACTCAGATTGACTCAGACACTCTAGCTCTTCCTGTCTTTCTCATAACTCATCTGTTATTGTGACAAACCCTCCCCTGGGGCCAGAGTATCCAAAGACCTGCTCATCAGAACCCAAAAATCCTCTCCATAAGGACCCAGAGAGACCCATCCCAGTTCAGGGCTTGAGGGCCCAGTGTTCAAGGGCTTAGAGCTTCCTACAGTATATAGGCCTTTTAATGGTGGTGCCCACATCCCCTGGAGAGGACTGTATTAACTTTGTGTGGGGCTCGTGCTCCATTTCATTCAATAACAGTCCTGCTTTTGCACCCTCAAGGCCAAAAAGAACTACAGTCCAGGAATCTGCTCTGAGTTCTGGGCTGCCAGCAAGGCTGGGAAATCTGCTTGGGTTCCTAGGCACCCTCAGGCTCCGCACAGGGCCGTCCCCAAGTCAAAAATCTCTCTTGAGCCATTCTTCTGTCCCTCCAAGAAGTCCTTTTCCAGGAAAGTCCCTTGGGTGTCTGTCATCCCAGGGCTAGCCTGGCCCAAGGCAAAGCCGAGAAAGACAGTGGCGATTTTACCATGTAGCTCAGAGTCCAGAAATGTGGGTTCTGACGCTGGTTCTGACTTGCTGTGTGGACATGGGCGAGTAATTTGGACTGCCTAAGGTCTCAGTTTGCCTTTGAGTGGGGACTGTGGGCCCCACCTCACAGAGGATCCAGTAAGATCAAAGATATGGACATTCTTTGCTGTTGACATTTGAAGGATGGGAGAAAATTATTGACGGGAAGGGGCTGTGAGGTGGTGGGCCGGGAGTCAGATCCCCCTACAGCCAGATGACCTCGGACAAATCATCCTGGGCTTGGGAACACTCTTCCCCTCCACTGCTCCACTGAGGAAGTCGCTCCTCCACATGTCAGGGTTGAACTGCAACATCACTTCCTTAGGAATAATGCCTCTCCCACCTGCCCAGAGAGGTGAGCTTCCTGTTATAAAGCTCTCCAGCTACCTATATTTTTCTAAACAACCCAAATAATCACAAATAGCTCATTACTGGCATGCTGACATGTTTAGTGTCTTTCCTCCCAGCCAGCCCGTGGGCTCCTTGCAGGAATCCTGTCTGACCTGTCCTCCAGAGGTCGACACGGGGTCTGACCCATAGGTGTTCAATAACTATTTCTGTATCACCTGGCAGGTTCTTTGAGTCTTAGCTGCCTCACTGGGCTGCTGGAGAAACCCAGAAGGTCAAGGATGAGGCCCCAAGCGTGAAGTGTCTGGGCTGCCCTGTGAAGGTCTTTCTCTGAGACTAGAGGGAGGGAGTGCCCTCACCAGGAGGCAGGATGGCTTTGGCATTGGGGGAAGGGAGGGGGTGGTGTGGGCAAGCTGAGGTTCCAGAGGCTTGGCACCCTGCTGTCCCCAGATGCCTGTGAGGCCCGTGGGGGGGCTCTGCTCTTTCTAGCCTAAGAACCTTCAGATGTGGCTTGGCGCCTGGTGCTCCACTCAGCCCCTTGCTGCCTCTCGCCTGCCCCTTCCGCTCGTCTCCTTGCGCCGACACCCACTCCCCCCACCAGCATCTGCCACGGGGAGCACACGAATTCCTCAACAGACCTGGTCTGTTCCCCCACCAGGGCTTTGCATACATTGTCCCCTCAATGGCAGTGCATACCCCTTCTCTGCCTGGAAGGTGCAAGACACGTTCGACTCCGTGCTCTTCCTGTTGGGAAGCCTTGCAGGCCACCACATGAGGAGTTCGCTGCTCCTGCCTTGGGCCCCAGAGCCGCTTGGGTATTTTTCTCTCTATGCAGTACAGCACCCACCACACTGGGCTGGGATTGGCTTCCTGTCTGTCCCCAACCTCACAACTGACTGGGAAATGCTTGAAGGCAGGGATCAGCTCAGCTCCTCACTGCAGCCCCAGTGCATAGCAGCACAGGGTCTGACACCAAGGAAGGTCCTGAGTAACCAGGGCCTGGGTTTCTTGGCAGGACAGACTACTTCGTGGTATCTACAGTACCTCACCATCAGGCATTATGTGGGAAGAAGATCAAGGACCAAGGACAAGGGCAACCTTATTCGTTCACCCGCTAGGAAACTGAGGTTCATGAAGGGGTAGGGATTTGCCCAACATCCCACAGCACATCAGTGACCAAGCTCGGCTCCAAACCCAGGGGTCTTGCCACTCGGTCCCCAGCTCTGGGCTGTAGCAGCCTCGTACAGTGTTCGGGCGTCAAGCCAGGGTGCCCGGAGGCCCCAGGGGCCCAGGCCCTGCAGCTGCTCATTCCACACTGGCTCAGCCCTTCTGGCCGGGCTCTCAGCCAACTGCAGCACGAGGCTCTGTCTGGCTGCCCCTGCCAAAAGGTCGCTGTCAGCAATTTGGGGAGGTGACTAGGCCACTTCCCACTGGGTGGTTCAGACACAGCGAGGCCTAGAACAGCGTCTCCACCGGACTGTGGGCTCTGGGCCTGGCCTTTCAGCTGCACTGTGTCCTCCTTGCCAACCCGATTAAAACTGAGTTAACAGTCTGAAGTACACAGAGCAGAGCCCAGCATGTCATATGCACTCAACATTCATTAGCATGGCATCATTATTATTACTGTGATAACAAGAACCCATGTGGCACAGTGACTAAAGGCACAGGCCCTGAAAGTGTGCCAGCCAGGGGGCGTATCCAGGCTCCCCTACCTACAAAGTTAAGCAAGGTACTTAGCTGCCTTATGCCTCATTTTTAAAATCTTTGCTTTTATTTTATTATTTTTAAAGTAGGCTCCATGCCCAACGTGGGGCTTGAACTCACGACCCTGAGGTCAAGAGTCAGATAGATGCTCTACTGACTAAGCCAGCCAGGTGCCCCCTCATTTTTTCAATCTTGCAAATAGGACTGTGGGAGAATTAAATCAGTTAATATGTAAAAGGTAATTAGAACAGGGCCTGTAACAGAGTGATCACTGAGTAAGTGTTAACTTGTTAAGTGGCCCAAATCCCTGGACGGATAGAGCGACTTCCTCATTGTCCTCTCTAACCCCTCTGTCCTCAACATTAAAACACAAACTGACCACATCAGCCCTTCCCTGTTTGAAAAGTTCCAATAAATGGGCTCAAGACCAGGTGTCCACAGACGCCTTGGCAGGAGGGTGCAGTTTGCTCCTCCTTTGCCCCCGGCTGCTTCCCTGGTCTCATCTCCCAGCCCCATTCCCTTCCTCCCATGCTCCAGCTATAGCAAACACTTGCTGTCTCCAGAGGCTGCTGCGCTTTTCCATGTCTCCGTGCCTTGTACGAGCTACAGTCTTTCCTTCTTTCACCACCCAGGAAGCCCCTGCTTGACTCTCCAGGCCCAGATGGGATGGTGACCCTGAAAGCCTTCCCTGCTGCGCCCAGCTGAAGTAGTTGCTCTGTCTTGTTCCCAGCGTATCACCCAACACTGCAATTACCTGTGAATGTGTTTCTCCCTGGACTGTGCCCTGCCCTTGTCTTTGTGCCTGGCTCAGCACAGCAGGCCAGAGCAGCTCGATGTTTGTGGAAGAGGAGGACTTCCAAGCATCCATCCAGATGCAGCTCTGGGTCAGGCCCTGTGCTGGGCACTGGAGGGGTGGGCGGGGGAGGCAGGCAGAGGCTGTCCTGGAAGGAGCGCCAGTCACCTGGGGAGCTAGGACAAGTCTGTGTATTTACAAGTCCGTGTATTTACGAATAGAAAAGTGCCAGGTGGCTTGAGTTGGGTGTGGGCCTAATCACAATTCCAGGAGATAAACTGGAGGTTGCCAGGTAGTGTGGGGAGACCCAGGGAGGAGAAATGGTGGAGTTGACTTCATGGACTGCCAAGTGGTTCCATTTTGCCAGAGCATACAATATAAAGGGGAGATGAAGCTCGCCAGGCCTCTGTGTGGCCGGCTAGTGAGTTCAGACTTTGCCCGGCAGATGATATCCCTCCCCTGCCCACTATTCTCAGCACTTTTGACCTGGGGAGGGGTTTCTAGGGCATTTGTTTCCCACAGGAGCAATGGGTGCTCAGGTAGGAGCCTAGCAGGAAAAGGCAGCCCAGTTTATAAAACATGTTTATGTGACACAAAAACTCTCTCCCTAGTGGCTGCCTGGTAAACTCCTAATCATCCTTCAAGCTGTGGCTCAGAAGTGAACCCTTCTCTGAGGCCATCCCCAGCCCACCTGAGCTAGGTTCCTCACTCCCTGCTCTGTTCTTCCCACTCTGTGTCTCTGATTTTACATGTGTCTCCTCTACTAGACTGGGAGCTCCTGGATGGCAGGCACTGTCTCATTCATCTTTGTTTCTGGGTCCAAGGGCCCAGCACAGACAAAAGGAAATTTTTTGCAAGTTTAAGGTGCACAGCATGATGGTTTGATGAACCAGGACTGAGCCCAGGTTTGGGGAGTCCATCTGGTGGGGAAAGAATGCATGGCTTCAGATGGCTAAGGTCAGAGCTTGGCACACTTTCAAAGGAATCATGCCTTAGTTCTGATCCCTGTTGCCTTGCCGATGGCATGCTTGAGGGAGAAGGGAAGAGATATATTGGGCACCTACTGTGTGAAGACCTAGCGTGGACATTCTCATATAGAGAATTCTATTTAATTCTGAAAAAGGTATTGTGATCCTCAATGTACAGGGAGGAAGCTGAGGCTCACCAGGGGGAAGTGACTTGTCCACCATCTCCCAGTCAGGGAGAAGCAGAGCCAGGATCTGAACTCTTGGCTCAGTGCCTCCTTGCCTGGGGCTCAGGGGCTCACATGAACAGGAGTAAGGGCCAGGTGGGGACTCTCAAAGGGGAAGGCTGTGTAGTTCTGTGGGGGACTGGGGCCTACTCCTGGGATTATGTCCTTTGGCCCTAGACCAAGGACCCTGCAATCTGGGCATCTGCCCAGTGCTGTTACTCGTGCTGCTATGCTGGTCTCCCTGGAGCACGTGAGGGACTGCACAGTTGCCACTGCGGCCTGCGGCTCTGGCCCAGCTCCAGCCTGAGTCCGTGTAGCTCTGCAGCTTTCCCCACACCTGCCCCAGCCTGAGGCAGAAGCAGGGGAGGCTCCGGGCCCAGCCTTATTGGCTTCAGACCAGAGGAGCAGCAGGGGGTAGTGGTGGCTGGGACCTACAAGGGGGTCATATCAGCCCTAGCCAGCACCCCAAGGGAGGGGGACTCTGGCCCACTCCCACCGCAAGGTCACATGACTTCCTTTTTGTCTCTTGGCTGCTCTGAGGAGAAGGTGTGTAGATTAGGGTGTAGAAGAGGACAGGACCCCAAAGGCCCCACTGGGTGGGGTTGGCATTCCCATGTCTCACAGGCTGCAACTCTGATAACAAACCCCCTCAATTCCTGCAGGGCCACCACGTGCCAGGTTCGGTGCTGAGAGCTCTATCCGGACTCATTTAATTTCTCACAACAGCAGACAGAGGACACAGGCTGGGAGAGGAGACTCTGGAAGCCGGCTTCCACTTTTCACTACCTTAGGCCACTCCACTGGTGCACAGACCTTCTGGGCAACAGTGGCCCCCTTTACTCACTAGCATTGTGGCTCCTGAGCCAGACAAGCTGGGTCGAAGTCCCACTTTCGACATTTACCATGAGATCCATGTTTGTTTCCTGTCTGTGAAATGGATGCGATGAGGATAGTGACCTTGCAGGTCACTGTGAGGATTCATCGAGATGATGCATACAGAGTTTAGCGTGACATCTGGCACGTGGGAAATGCTCAACATATTGTTGTGGGTGCCCTTCCCTCCTCTCCACATACCCCTTTCTCCTCCGTGAAGCCGCCCTTCTGACTGCCGCACCCCTCACTCACTGCGTCCTCCTCCTCCTGGGGCCCTCGTCTGTGCTGCATAAGTCAGCATATTCGGTTGAGTTGGATTCCTGTTGGTCACCTCTCCAGGTCGTCTCCCCACGATCTAGACTGCTCTTCCTTCTCCAGTCTCAATTCCCATTGGGAATTTACAGTTTCAGGGAAGCTGATTCTACTCCCACCTACTCTCTATTCTAAGGGTGAGACACATGCTCTGAGCTAAGCCACTAAACAACCTCTGCCCCTAGGGGTTAATCTACAGGTGGGCAGGTGAACTCATGTAGTCCACAGTGAATCTTAGGACTTGCTGGGAATGTTGGGATACAGATTCTATATTCTCTGCGGCTCCACATGGTGTGCAGTGCAAATGTGAGGTCTGGAACTGCTGCAGCCAGGAACTGAGAGAAGGCAGCCTGAGGATGATACTGAGGGTCCAGAGGTAGGACAGCAGCAGAGAAATGGAGTTCTGATCAAACCATGCCCGACTGCCAGGCTCCACTAGACTTTTCGGTTGCACGAACCAACAAACTTCCTTTACTGTTAAGTCGATCTTCTATTATTTGCAACTAAAATCATCCTGATTCAAACACTATCCAGTAAACAATTGTGTTTACCAACAAATATGTTTATTCACTTATATACCGACTAGGCCTCTGCTCCACACCAAGCACAATGTACTGATGTGGTCCTACCCTCCTCAAAGAGCTTACAGTCTGATGGAAAGCATCAGGGATTAAAATGCCTGTTTGGAGGGCTGGCTCTGATATAGGTAACCTGCTTAGCATTTATCCTCCCTCATTTAAATAGCAGAACCCTGACTTTTCTTTGGATGTCATCTAAAGGCTTGGCCAACTGACCACAGCAACTCATTCAGTGACGGGCATGAGAGTCAGCCCTGAGCCTGCAAGCTTTACAAACAGGTCCTGTACTTCTGCTGAGGGTGACTAATCTGGGAAAACATAAGACTGGGGTTTCCTCGAGCTGAAAGAGTGCAAGACTAGTTAGTCTCTGAGAGTTGGTAGCAGTAAACTTCTCTGACTTCACTCCTTCATTCAACCAGATGTCAGTGCCTCCTCCCACACCTGACCCTGTGCTGTAAGCTGGGGAAGGAGGGGTGAAGCAGACATGGCCCCTCTTCCGAGCTCAGTCTAAAGAGGACAAATGAGTAAGTAATCCACAGTAGCCATACTAGGAGTAATCAGCTTAGCCTGAAGGCATTCATTTTGGTTGTTGTTGCTGTTAATTACGTGATATGTTATACAGAGTATAACATATTAGAAGACCCAAGCAAAACTTAAAAATAAAAATTTCCTGGGGCACCTGGCTGGCTCGGTTGGTGGAGTGTGTGGCTCTTGATCTCGGGGTCATGACTTTGAGCCCCACACTGTGTGCAGAGATTGCCTAAATAAATAAACTTTAAAAAAATAAAAATCTCCCTTAGTTCCATGACTCAGCTATGATCATGCTTAATATTTTTTGTCTATAATCTTCCAGATGCTTTTCTGTGTACTATACTTAAAAAAAAAACCCAACTAAATGCAGTGTGGTATATTGAGTTGGATTCTGGAACAGAAGGGCACTAGTGGAAGAAATGGTAAAAACCAAATAAAGTCAGAGTCTAGTAACGTCCCAACGTTCATCTCTCAGTTTTGGTAAATACCATGATTATGCTAATAGTAGGGAAGCTGGGTGACGTGCATATAGAAACTCTCTGTACTATCTCTGGAACTTCCTGTAAACCTAAAATTATTCCAAAATAAAAAGTTTACTTTACAAAATGACCTCATTCTCTATTGTTCTGTAATCTATGTTTACTCACTCAATAGTTTATCTTGAAATTCTTGTCTTAAAAGAATCTATTTCATGATCACATACTATTCCTTGAATGAATCATCACAGCCTATCTCCCCTATTGTTGGAAATTTAGGTTGTTTCCAATTCTCAGTGTTATAAAAAAAGGCTGCACATCCTTAGTCATTTCCTTAGGGTACATTAACAAAGTGGAAGTGCTGAGCCAGAACTGCCAGCTAGGAAACAACATACTGAGCACCACAAGCCGTCAATGTCCTCCAGCCCTGGATATATGTGAACTTAAGTCCTGCCAGGCACACCAAGAAACAAGTACTGCTCTCATTCCTTTATTATAGGACAACTGTCAGAGGGTTTCAAAGGATGAGCCAACAAATTCTCACCAAAGATTCTCTCAGCCCACCGCAGCCCCTCGCTGGTGTCACACCCAGCTCAAGCACACATGGATCTACCCTGTCCCAACGGTGCCCTTCCGTGCTCCCTCCCATCCTGGCCTCAAGGAGGGCAGCTCCCTGCAGGCAGCCACTGCAGTGGTCTATGGAGTAAGAGCAGGTCCCGCTGGCCCAAGGTGTGATTTCAACAGCTCCTGTTTCCATCTTCAATAACAGAAGGTCCTCCTCGCAGTGACTTTTGGGTATTGTGGTCGTCAATACCCGGCAGGCCGCCATGTTAGGACAGACTGCTTCCTGTCCGCACCTCTGGGGAAGAGACTCGGATTCCCACCCCACCGGGGGCACATCTAGCAGCTCAGGAAACACCCCAGTGAAAAGCAAACTGTTCTGGGTTGGTCCAGCAGTCCAAAGGAGAGATGGATATGGCGCTGGGGAACAGGGACAAAGATACCCAGTCTGAAACACCTGGTAGCCATGGCAGGGTCTTTTCCTTGGCAAGGAACCATAGGAAAAAAAGATTAAAAAAAGGACTACTTATTGGGGTGCTATTTTTCAATTTGTATGGACTGTACCACCCATAGATGGGAGCTATGGTCATCCTTTTACAGAGGAGTTCATTCAGGCTTGGAGGTTAAGCAGCTCCCCAAGGCTACGTCAGTGCCAAGATCTAACCATAGGTCACCTCTGTCACCATAGAACCCGTGCCCACATCACTAGGCAAATGACTGAACATAGAGCGGACATTAAAACCGAGAGACTCCCTTCTTTTCAGTCCCACAGCAAAGGGCCACCCCAACTCACAAAGCACTGATGCTATGTGTTTGGGAGAGGTGGGAAGGATGGCACGTGGGCCAAGCTGAAAGTGGCCATCAACTCTGTCCACATAACCTTGCCTCTGGCTCTTCCGGGTTCTTGAGCAGAAAAACTTCCCTTCTGATGTCCCTATGCTGTTTGAAAAACATGGTTTCCAACCGAAAGCAGATTTCTCAAGTACCCTAGGGGTTCACTACATAAGAGCAGCCCTTAGTGCCAACGGCCTCCACCTGGAATGCCCCACCCTCTATGCGGAGCTGCCCCAGTCCCACCTCCTCCTGGAAACTACACGACCCTCTTCTCTGCAGCCTCACCTCCTGTACCACATAAGGAGCCCTTTCTTCACTCTCCGCTTCTCCAAAATAGACTCGAGGCAGTTTGGAAAGACTCAAGACATGTCCAAGCACATTAACACCAAACAAAATGACTGACATGGGTGAGGCGGGTAAGAATTTTATTACGAAACCCTGACGGAGGAAAAGCACAGTATCAAACACAAGGGGTTTCCTCACAGCCAGGGCAAAGAGAAAAACAGCAGAAAATGGAGCATTTCTTACCAGTAGAAGAATGCACACCAACTGAACAGGAAGGTAAGTGATCTCCTAGCTCTAAGCTCAGAGGAATCCGTCCCCAAAGCCTTTCTGTAAGGGACCCCATCCAATGTGATGATTTGCCCCCTAGTGATTTTACCCCCAAAGTGCAGATCTATTCAGTCTGAGGGTTACCTGCAGAGGATCTGGTCTTGCCCTTATCGTCCCATTGCCTCACGTGACTCTAAGCACAGAACTGCCATGTGCCTGAGATGCCAGTAGGGCAGTGGTCCCTCGGGGTTACGATCATGCCACGCCACTAGCTGTGTGGACCCGCGGTCTGAAAGGAGTGACCGTGAAGTGGAACCAGTACAGACACCCTCCTGCTGCAGCCCTTTCCAGAAGGTATTGGCCGGGAAAACGGGTTCCTCTCTCCCCCCAGGAACTTGCTCCTCTGGCCTTCTGGAACAGGAGTGGCTCCTAGAGTTCTGCAAATCCAGTGCACTGGGGCTTCAGCACCCACAGCAGGGAAGCGAGGGAAGGACGAAATAGAAAACTGTCTTACCTGAGGCAACACTGGCAAACGGCCTCGACTTTCTTCTCCTTTCATTCAGATGTATGGCTCGTGGACTCCTCTGCATCGTGAGTGCCTGGAGAGTCTTTCCCTGCTCCCAGCAACGTGTCAAAGCAACAGTGCCGTGGTAAGATGCCAGGCTGTGGAGCCGCCGATGGGCTCCCTCTCGGCTTTTGTCACTCCTAGATGTGCGGACCTCAAAATGCACAGACATCACGTAGAAGTAACAGCAGCACTCACTCCCACAGGGTTACTGAGTGAGATAGTGTATGCAGAACCTATCATACAGTAAGCATTAAGTAGACGTTAACCCGTGAGAAATCATGAGAATACGAAAATACAGAATTCTGCAGGCAGTTTTACAGGTTCATGGACTTCTAGTGGATCCTAGCTTAAGAGTCCTTGGCCTGGTTCCTGAAAGTCAGGAAGATGACAGCTGTCGCCAATGCTTGCATTTTCTCTCTGAACTCCATCATCATGTCCTGGGCATGTGCTGTGTACAGGGAATCCGGGTCACCAGTGTTGCCAGCACACCTGAGGGGCAAGGGTCATTTCTGTTCTACTGATGAGGAGATAACTCACCCGAGGCCTCGTGGCAGAGGAGGTGCGGCCAGAATCTGTCTTCATTTAGCGGTCTAAGAAAGACTGGTGAGGCTTCCTGAGGGCCAAGGTTGCCCTTCATTCCGTTCTGTTCTGTCTGCAATGCTCCGTGCCCACGAGAGGGCCCAAGACACATTCCCTGGGTCCTCCGACTGGCAGTGAGCATCCGTGAACAAGAACCCACCTGGAGGGGCCCGTCTTGTTGCAGAGCGCTGCACAGGTCACTAAATCGCTTCAGCAACAAGGTCAAGGGGACAGACGGCGGCGTCAGAGACTGCTTTTCGAGTGCCGACTTGGCCTCTTCCGTGTGACCTCGCTGCTCCGAGTCTTGGTTTCCTTACCTTAAAATAGGAGGACAATAGTTCCGACTGCCCCAGATGCTCTGGGAGGACTGAGCGAGGTCAGGGCTATTGCAGCCTGTGCACAGTACCTGGCCTGACACCGGTGCTCCAGGCAGGGGAGTGGTTCCCTTGTCCAATCGGTTTCCGGAGGAGGAAACCAAGCCTAAAGATGTGGTCTTCTCTCAGGCCATTCTTCTCAACCATACCACGTGGTCTCCTGGCTGTTTCACAAATATTTCCCCCAGTTTGTTAGATGATGATCAAAGAAAGGAAGAATACTTTCACAGGACATTTAAACAGCTCAGGGAACGAAAAGATCAGAGCAAATGAGTCGTGTTGGCACCTGAAATGACTGTACAGGTGGGGATGTGGTGAAGTGGAGGGAGGAGCTGGCTCAGGAAGCAGGATTTAGTATGCCTGTGACCACTCTGGATCTCTCCGGAACAAGAAAGCCTGAAGAATGGCGGTGTTTCCAGCACAGCTTCCTCTGATTTGGGGAACAGCAGTCACTTCTCAGAAACCTCACTAGCAAGGATGTGTGGGCTGGTTAAGCTTCCGACTCTTGATTTTGGCTCAGGTCACAATCTTGTAGTTCGTGAGTTCGAGCCCTGTGTTGGACTCTGTGCTGACACCACAGTGCAGCCTGCTTGGGATCCTTTCTCTCTGCCCCTCCCAACTCATGCTCTCTCTTTCTCAAAAACAAATAAACTTCGAAAGAAAGAAAGAAAGAAAGAAAGAAAGAAAGAAAGAAAGAAAGGGAGAAAGAAAGAAAGGAAGAAAGAAAGAAAGAAAGGAAGAAAGGGAGAAAAAGAAAAGAGAAAGAAAGAAAGAAAAAAAGAAAGAAAGAAAGAAGAAAGAAAAAGAAAGAAGAAAAGAAAGAAACCTCACTGGCAAAGGCAGCCCTTCCAAAGAGCATGAAAGCTTCATTTTGGCACTTTTGCTGAGGAAGAAATGGATTTACAAAGAAGCAACCAGGAGTGTTGAAGAGGCAGCCAAAAATCTGGCTAGGAATGAGAAGCACTGGCTTTCTAGGCTGTGGACAACTGTCCACTCAACAATTATCTAGCCCGGCATGAAGCAGATATTTTTGTATCTATTCGGATCCAACTAACATTTATCAAGAGTGTGCTGTGTGCCAGCCACCAAGCACAAAGCTTCTTTTTATAAACTTCATTTAATGCCAACAAGTCTGAGAAGGTGGCATCACGCCTCTCTTTTTTCAGACAAGGAAACAGGAGCAGAGTAAATGATTGGCCGGGATTCACCGCACATCCTCTGAGCTCCAGGCACAGCGCCGTCCCCACTAAGCCAAGCTGCCTTGTCCTCCGGTGCAAGAAAAGCCTGCATCTGAACTGAGGCTCAAGAGGGTGCGGCTCATCCTAAGAGCACACACTTGGACCTCCCTGTTTCGTGACTTCTAGTGACAAGAAGGCGCTTCCAAGCCAGATTCAGAATTCAATGCCATCTTTCTAGCCCAGATCCTCTCAAAAAATGCCACAACATGGGATACAAATTTTTAACATACTTTATTGACTTAGTGGCCAAACAAGGCAGCATTTGGTCAGTTAAGAAAGGCACCTCATTGAAAATAATACATCACAGTGCTGACGAGTGATCCCAGTCACAGGATTTGAGGATGGTAAGGACAGTCTTTGGATGATGTTGCTTAGGACACTTGTTCATTTATTAACAAGAGTCCCTTCACACGTTGTGGATGGAAGATGGCAAGAGTGTAGGGATGCTGGGTGGCTGCTGAGAGCTGACCCGTGAGAACGGGTGGCCTGGTAAACAGTGGTGCACTCTTAAGGAGGGAGACCAGCCCTGCCTTCCCCACAACTGCAGTAAACTTGATTGGCTGAGCACACCGCCCCCATGAACCCCATACCTGCCAACCCCCCCCCCCCCCCATCTCTTTCCCATGTGGAGATGATCTTTTGATCTCATGGTGCGGGGAACCAGGGTCAGGGACATTAGTCAAACCCTGTCTGTTCCAAGCTTTAGGAGAGACAGAACAGTTTGATTTCCTGCACTCTTAGGCTGGCAGCCCATGAGGTTCTGAGATAAAAGTTGAGGTCTTAGGGCATTGGCTTTAAAAAATATTGTCACGAATCCACAGTAAATCAAACTTCAATTTCTTAGAAACAATACTGCACTTCCCTATTTCTACTTACACACTCTAATCAGTTTAATTTCCCCCTTCCTCTGTACTCTTCCAGACTCCTCTATTATGTGTCAAGGAGACGGCCTCACTACCACATTGCTGCTCTTTGTTACTCCTTTTGGGCCCTCACCACTCTTCCCTCTCCATCCTCACCCTGACCACCCCTCCCCTCCGCCCAGCACCTAAGAGCAGGGATCACGCCGCGGAGTGATGAGCAGTGGTGCAGTCTCGCCTGGCCTTCTGTTACTAGGCTGAAACAGAGAGGAAACAAGAGAGAACAAAATGGGTTTTTAAAAACCAAGTAAATATCAGGGAAGGCTGGCATGCATGCCCCAGCAACCAAATGCATCAAACACTGGACATTTCTGTCAGGAGAAAGCTCTCATGCCTGCCGAGGTTAAGGCTCTGTAATTAAAGGAAGCAAAACTCTAAATCCTAACCACCCCCAAGAGGGCATATGTGTCCCACAGGATCTAGTTTCATCAGCAGCCCAAATATGCACATGTGAATGTATACGGATGGGTGACAAATATTTGAGCAAGGATCATGCACATCCAATTAGCAAACATTCAAAGACCTCAACTTTGAGGCCGAGTGCCTGCAACT
Organism: Prionailurus viverrinus; assembly: GCF_022837055.1. Classification (NCBI taxonomy): domain Eukaryota; kingdom Metazoa; phylum Chordata; class Mammalia; order Carnivora; family Felidae; genus Prionailurus; species Prionailurus viverrinus. The sequence continues at coordinate 189,510,193 of NC_062568.1, read as the reverse complement.
GTCCCCAGTGAAAGGGGAATCAACTCCAAGGCCTATGAGGCCACCCTCACCCAGAGGACTCCAGGCCCCTGCAGACACAGCTCATAGTTTTGGTTTCACTCCTCTTCCTTGAAGTCATATGCTTCCCAGAAATGCCCCGTGACAGACTAGGTTTCTGTTCTGAATGGGTGGGGTTAGGTGACAGCCAGGGAAACAAGGCAGAGCACAGCTAGCAGGCACTCACTTGAACCAGACAAAAGGGAAGCAAGATGGCCACATACCCATGCCCAGCTTCCAGATGGACAGGGGACAAGCCCTCTGACAGTTCCACAGACAGCAGGAGACTCAGGTCAGATGGGGACGGGGACTCTAGAGCCCAACGCACCAAGTCGGCAGATTATGCGGGGGCAGGTGGCATTATATACTGGACCTGCCCCTGGTTTTCCAATGGCTTTTCCAGAGGCCACTGTTTTGTGGCCCCTAACAGTCTATGAATTCATCTGTCTGCACAAATCAAACCAGAGCTCAAGAGGCACAGCATGGACCTCAGGAAATGCTTGATAGATGAGAAGCTGAAGTTAGGAATACAAGTTGGTTACTGTCATAGGTGGTCTTATTTTTGGGTGATCTTTTCTTGGGGAGTTTGTGGCTACCACCATCATGAAGTCAGGGGTGAAGGATTAGATCTGGAGGGGAGAGAGTTTGAGTTTAAAAGGGACACATCTGATTTGGGTTTCATATCCTGGAGAGACTAGGTTTGAGTAAATTCTAATAAAAACGAGGCCAAGAATAGATCACCTCCAAATTACTGTTTTGTTCATACTTGGAAACTGAGGCGAACATTAAAAATGAAAACAAACAAACCTACCCTGGTCTCTCTTTGGGAAGTGAACTGGCTGTTCTCAGATGCCCAGCCTGAATGTTCAGAAGACAGTCTGAATTCAAAAGGACCATCTGCTTGGTTTCATTCTTTGGCAACAATTCACTTTTCAAACACAGGTCCCAAATGATCCCTACTTTACAGCACTGTGATGCAGATCACAAAAATATTCCGACTTGGCTTGGACCTTTCTATGGTGATATCCTTTCCCAGTAATTTCTGGAATCTGTAACGTAAATGCCTTTTGCCTCCCATTTAGGGACAAAATTAATGATCCACAGCCACACACTGACTCAGGTGGCTTTCCACTGTGGGGCTAGAAAGCAAGCGGAACTCTCCGCCAACAATCTGCCATCAGGAACTTTGGCCCTGCAGTACTTTACGTGATCCCAGACTTCCACTCAGTCACTGGAGATGGAATAAATACCATGAGGTTTTAGAACTGGGGTGCCTGGTAGAGACCCGACTTAAGTTACTTTGGTTAAAAAAAAAAAAAATCAAGAGTATGGCTAAAGAAGCAAACAGCTGATTAAGCAACTTTGTCTGTATCTTAGAAAGAAAGAAGAGTGTCCACGTACTTAAAACCAACACACACACACACGACAGATGAGATGAGAGTTGCACACACACTAAAGATACATCAGGCAAGTGCTTTTTTAATCAATACATCAGATGGTATTCTTTCTGGCCTGAGGAAGCTTCCCTCTGCCTGCTCTGCAACCCCCACCACACCCTCAACAGGGATAGGAAGAAGACAGAAACTCCTTTTTTGGACCCAACGTTAGATAAACATAACCAAGTCTTTACATGTGGCTTTGGAGAAGGCCGCTAGGATGCTGGCGAACACGACATCGGGGGTCTGGGTGGCGTCGATGGTAGAGTGGATCCCTCGTTTACTGTAATACTCCACCAGTGGGGTGGTCTGAGTGTGGTAGGCCTCCAGGCGAATTTTCAAGGCCTTCTCATTATCATCTGATCGGCGGACCAAGGGTTCCCCAGTGATCTGAGAACAGGAAGAGGGCAATGAAAGTCTGGGACTGTTAGCAAGGTTTCCTTCTCTAATGCCGGATGCCGATTTGCGATGCTGTCTGATCTCCAAGTCCATCAGAGAGAAAGACAGACAATGTAGATTCCCCCCCACTAGAGAACTATAAAGAACTTTGCTACTCCTGGCAAGCCGGTCCCAGGAACAGACCAACCCGTCCAGAGAAGTTGGGGAGCCTGAGACAGCAAGCATGAGGAAAGGGGTTTGAGGGAGCAAGACGGGCAAGGCCTATCTCTCACAGCTTCTGCTTAGGCTGTTCACCCTCAAGAAAAATGCTTCCAGGATCAGAAGTGGAAAGTCAGAGGCCCCTGGGACCAGGAGAATACGCAATTGTAACTTCAGTCACCAAAGTGGTTGGTGTTTTTACTAGGGTGTCGGCCATCACCATTCTGAGAGTGGCAGGTGAAGCGAGAAAGAGCTCTGAATGGCAGAATTCCCAACCCTGTGAAATGTGACTAAGCTGACGTTATGGCTTTGAAACCTGTATGACCTGACAAACTTGTCTCAAGTGACAAAGGCAAACCCAGAAAATTCTTCCTACTGCATGTTCTAAAACAGACAAAATGGACTATCTATGGCAAATGTTACTGTGAACATGTACGAGACCCTCCCTTTTACATCTTTAAGCAACTAAAGACTGTCCTAAGAACTCAGCAACGTTAATCCAGCCCAAATAGTCTGATTCTGTAGGATACAGCAGAGTCACCAGAAGAAGACATTCTTCTGAAGTAGGACCAGTCAACACATTTCTCTTCAGTACTGTTCTCCCAGCTTGGCTCTACTTCTAGGCTTCCAAGCAGCCTTCTCCTGAGATTAGTCGACCATTTAGGCCACCAAGATGCCAGAGAGGGGCTGCTCTGGACAAAAGACAGGTATAAACTGGGCACTGTGAAGTAGCTGGTGCTGGTATCTACCTCAAACAATAAACCACCTGGAGAGGCGCTGTCTAGATAGATGAGCCACAGCCCATGTGATTTACGTAGTAGTGATACTTTGCATGGTTAAGTTATTAATATTGGTAGGAGTAAAGGGAAGATGGAAAGAACAAAGAACAACAGAAAGAAAGGAAGAGAGGGGAAGGAAAGAAAAGGCAATTTCCTGCCCTGAGTTTACATACATCATCTTTCATGGGTTCCTTTGGGGGGTTGAATTCCTCGTGGTAGGAACGGCCACTCAGGGGGTGAATCAGCCTGAAAGACAGCAGATGAACATGAGTCAGGTTGCCTGAAAGTATCCCCGCACCCCAGAGGTCTCCAAGTTGACAAGCAGTGACAGAGAAGCCAGATGTGAGGACTTGTGCCCAGCACAGAACCCAGCTGTAGGCATCGCTTGCTTGGGAAGGTAACGGGGCTTCCAGGAGAGCTTACACCGTAAGGAGTTACGTTTTCTACTCTGACCTAACATGGTCACTGAGTGTCTGGCTGCCGAGGATGGCCTATGTGCCTAACTCATCAGGAACTCGGTGCTGGTCTCACACAGCCATTCATTCTATTCACCCAACAAACATTTATTTACTAAGTGCTTAGTCTGGTTTAGGCCTTACACTGAATCCAGGGCTACAGAGCAGCGAGTCAAGATCCCTGACCACAAGCAGTGCTTACTTTAGTGGGAGAGACAATGGGGAAAAAAACTAAAGTACATACGATAATCCTTTAATCGAGATTTGTGCAAAGTGCTATGGGAGGACAGAGGACAGAGAACCTAACCGTATTTTCTATCGTAGTTGGTTATAAAAAGCAGGAAGGTGCAACAGGAACAACGTGTCCTGTAGGTGCAAACACCACTAGTCGGTGCAGCACACCTCCAGCATCGTGTAGATAAAAGACAACCCAAGCATCAGAGCGCAGTATGAATACTGGCACCAGGAGACACACTGACGCGACCAGTCACGGGGTGCCCAAGAATAAGCATTTATTTGGCACTGAAAATCAAGCTGGTCACTCCATCTGTACCATGTTCCTGACCAGGAGTTGCTACGCCACAGGAGCCCAACAACCTCAGAAGGGAAGAAGGCAGGCCAAACACTGCTTGGCAGCCAGCACCTATCTGGTTCCCCAATTTTGTGCCAACCAAGACTTCCTTATTTAACTGATGGCTGCTCTCCTTGTGAAGGTCTGCTAAACCAGAACTTCCCAACGTTTTCACCTCTTGGCAAGTGCAGAACAAAATATACAGTACTTGGGTGCCTGCCCCTCTGGAAGAATCCAGGCCTGCCCAGCCACTCTGATGGCTGAGGGGATTGATATCTCACCACATCAGCTGAGTTGGGAAGGTAAGTCTGAGTCAGACTATCAAAGCCTGGGCAGACACCTTTGTAAAGCGTAATAGTGAATTTTAATGACAGCACACTTTTGAAGGGCCAAGTGGTCCATTTACAACATTGGTGGGGGCAAGGTGAGGCTGAGTGAAGAAGCTCTACTGAGTGGCCTGGACGTGCTATCATGTGACAGGAGGTCTGGCCCTCTTTCACTGGAGTCGCTGGAGAGGTTCCCTGCGTGCCTCCACTGGGGAATGGCATCCATTGGGAGACCCAGGGAGAGGCCACTGATATCAGCTACAGCTTTCCTTGCGGGAAGGGCTGCGGGCATGAGACGTGGACCGTGATTCTTCACCTTCTGGAAAGCACAAGGCACACAGCAGCCAGGCTGCAGCACACACGACTCTTTTCCTCCCCAAGTACCTACATCACTATGCTTACTTGGACTCCCCCAGCCCTCCAGTTACACACAACACTCTGCTACTTCCCTACACATGGACTTCACTTTAAGGGGAACGCATGGCTTATTCCCCAGAGGGGAAATGAAAGAAAGTCCAAGTTCTGGAGGAGCCTGGGTGGCTCAGTCGATTGAGCATCCGACTTTGGCTCAGGTCATGATCTCACGGTCCGTGAGTTCGAGCCCCGCGTTGGGCTCTGTGCTGACAGCTCGGAGCCTGGAGCCTGCTTCGGATTCTGTGTCTCCCTCTCTCTCTGACCCTCCCCCGTTCATGCTCTGTCTCTGTCTCAAAAATAAACATTAAAAAAAAAAAAAAAAAAAAAAAAAAAGAAAGTCCAAGTTCTCAAAGTGGGGTTGGTCTCAGGACCAACCAAAACAGCTCTAAGAGCCACTGAGCCTGACCTAGAGGTGGGGGTGGCACTGTGGAGGGGATCAAGGCTGGGATTCTAGAGCCACTGCTGCCTTGAGTGTGACACTTCAGATGCCTGTTTTCTCATCCACAAAATGGGGATGGCTTGAGACATCAGGAGAGCCAACTGGTAGAATAATCAGGATACTAGAGAGCCAACATTGAATAAGTTAAAACCAAAATCCACCAACCATACATATTCAAGAAATAAAATAATGATTCATAAAATTGTCAGAAGTGAGGTCAGAGCTAATCAAAAAGATATTTACAGTGGGGTCCTTATGTCACATTTAAATAAGAGCTGTATTTAACAGACTAGATCCTGACTTTTTTTTCTTCCAACCATCAGTGCAGCAGACTAGGAGGCAGAAAGCAGGCTTTTAGTGCTAGTTCTGCCACTGATCCAGAGTGAACTTAAAGAAAACGCCTTTACATTCTGGCCTGGCCTGTCCCCTCCTCTGTGAGGGAGTGGGTCACATGACAACATTCACCCCCAAACTGAGAGACTGAGTCTTCTTCATCCTCTACAACAATCCTGTAGTTTGTTCAGAATCTCTGTTCCCCACCAGCCAACCCCAGTTGAAAGTTTCTGTAACTTCACGTGTGGATCAGAATCAGGCTCCTAAGTGGGTCTTGTCCATTTCTCCTTTCCCCCAATTTAGCCTGTATGCGAGGGCCAAACTAATGTTCTTACAATGCTGTTTCTGCCACACCTCACAGCTTAAGAACAACTCACGGGGGCGTCTGGGTTGCTCAGTCGGTTGAGCATCTGAATTTGGCTCAGGTCATGATCTCGTGGTTTGAGAGTTCGAGCCCTACACTGGGCTCATTGCTGTCAGCACAGAGCCTGCTTCAGATCCTGTCTCCCTCTCTGCCTCTCTTCCACTTGCACTCGCTCTCTCTCAAACAAACAAAAACAAACACAACAACAAAAAAACCCAACCAACATCCCAAGACTCCTGATGCATCTACCTCTTCTTCACTTTGGCAAACCTTCCCCAGTCAAGCCCTATCCTGCCTTTTTTTTTTTTTTTTAAATTTTTTTTTTTTTTTTTTAACATTTATTTATTTTTGAGACAGAGAGAGACAGAGCATGAACGGGGGGAGGGCCAGAGAGAGAGGGAGACACAGAATCTGAAGCAGGTTCCAGGCTCTGAGCTGTCAGCACAGAGTCCGATGCGGGGCTTGAACTCACTGACCGCGAGATCATGACCTGAGCCGAAGTCGGCCGCTTAACCGACTGAGCCACCCAGGCGCCCCTATCCTGCCTTTCTAATAGCGCTCACTCTACGACTCAGCCTGCCAGATCATTCCTCCAACTCTGGACAGACATTCTGCCACTAGCCCCATTCTCCCGCAACCTATACTCATTCCTGCCTCTACTCCCTTCCCAGAAAGCCCCACTGAAATCTTCTCTACCCAGGAAGCTCAAGTTGACACTATGAAGCCCTTCCTTCCTGCTCCCAGGCTCGCTCCTTAGGACTACCCACTGTGCTAAACAGCTCGGGTTCCATGTATGGCTTATAGACTCTCTGAGGTCAGAGATGGGCATATTGTTCTTCTGTACCCTTGCCTGGTCCCCTGCCCCTGAGTCTAGTACTGTGCCGCACACAGAGCAGGCACTCAGGAAGCTGGGCCGATTGAAGCAAAGGACCCCAGGGTCAATTAACATCTGCTTTGTACATTAGGGCTCCCAGCCCTGGTAATGTGTCTTCCTATCAACCTTACCACTTGTAGGCCTGCATCAACTTTGTCTACTCTGTGCCAGTGGGGATGCAAAAACCCAAAAGTTCCTGCACTGAAGGCACCTATGGAATAGCTAGAAACGTGAAACCTGGACATTTGGATAGAAAATTAATACAAGGTGGATCCCACCATATCTAATAAAGCCTCTCAGGAAAACACCTGTAACACTCACTCTGCTGTCTGTTTACATGTCTGCCTCTCTCCATGAAGATACAGACTGCAGACGCATGGAAAACATGTCCAACCTCATTAGGAAATCAAAGCCATAAAATTTACAAGAAAGCATTTTCCCTCGAATTAAACCCCAACATTTACATGTACTATGATGGTCACAGCATCAATTTAGTAGTAGACATCTAGAAAAACCACAACTGTACAACAATAAGGAGACAATTAAGTAAATGATGGCTCATCTACTGTGAAATACTGTGCAGCAATTAAAAATAATGGTTACGGATGTCTGGTTCAAGTTGGTAGGCTGACCATCTTCCTGAGACTCCGATAAAATGACAAGGGATATAAAAGCCATAGCCCACAATAAAGATGAGAATGGGAGGTCTATTAGTGGCTGAGAGCTTCCCACATATTTCTGGAAGGTGAGAAGCAGATGGCAGAGTGGACAGTGAAATAGGGTAGAGGAAACTGTAGCCTAAAGCAGTGGCGACCTTTCAGAGCAAATGTGTTCAGAAACAAAAACAGAAATATTTCTCTGTTCAATATTGAGAACGAGTACTTTAAAGATTTTATTTATTCTTTTTTTTTTTTCTTTTTAAGTAAACTCTGCACCCAATGTGGGGCTCGAACCGAGAACTGCATGCTCTCCCGACTGAGCCAGCCAGGTGCCCCAAGAAACAAGTACTTTGAAACAAAACATGTAACAAAGAAATAGTGCCTTTGGCTGAGACGGCTGTACCAGGAGCAAAATGTTCCTCCATTTCCTAAACTTTGCGTAGGTGGTCATATTATTTTCACAATTAATACAAAGCCTACAGCCAGGTACGGCAATTTCCAATGGAAAGCAGATTTCAAAGAGCCCTGAAATGGAGGTAACCATGTAAGGAGTGTAGTATTTTGGAAGCACCTACTGTAAGCAAGGCTCTGAACTGTGCACCTCGTGGTATCCAAAATGCACCACGGTTCCTTGCAGCCGGTGGTATTAACCCCACTCTATGTAGGAGAACCAGCCGTGGAGAGGCTAGGAAACTTGCCTAGGGCCGGAGTGAAAAGGTGACAGGACTGAGACACTGTCTGATTTCAAATACCTTGTTCTTCTTTCCACATATCCCCATCCCACGCCACCACATCAGTGGATGTCACCAAACGAGACCAATGCATGTTAAAATGGCATTAAGCTGCATGGCTGGGTCCGGTAAGAGCGGCTCTGGTGGTCTGACGAAGCTCTGAGGAGGCAGGACCAGAAGGGACCTTCAGAGGACAAATACCTTCCTGTGATTCTTCGGATGAGCAGAGAGTCTGGGATGCTGAATTCAACCACCGAGTCAAGCTTCTCTTTCCTCTTCTCCATGAGGCTGTCAAGCTGTAAGAGAGTATGTGGCCCACCTAAGCTACCAGAGCTTGATTGGAGCCATTTCCCTCAAAGGAATTAACAGATAAAGGGCCAAGCCTTCATCTTCATGCAACGGTGACACAAAATGCAAGGCACCCACCATTTCTGCCTGCCTCACAGTCCGAGGGAAGCCATCTAGAAGAAAACCATTTTTGCACTGAGGGGTCTCCAAATTCTTCTCAATGAGCTCCACTACCATTTCGTCGCTCACCTGGAAGTCAAGAACAAGACAGCCATGGGTTGAAATCTGTTAATTACATGACATGAGCCCATCTCCAGGGCCACTAGTTTGTGTCTATACAACCTGACTACTAAACAGCATATTCTTGTGGCCCCAGAGAAGCAAAAATCTGAGCAAATGTGGAATGGCTCCATTTGGAAAATTCAGTTTCGTGATTTTTGTGGCTGCCATACACACATTCTCTTCTCTTGAGATTTTCCTGTATAATCTGGGTGAAGAAGAGGATCCCACTCGCTGTCATCTGAACAGAAGCACTCCATGTGTTAGGTCCTGAGGCCCTCTCCAGACACTAATCAGAATCCTTTCCATCTGGGGCGCCCGGGTGGCTAAGTTGGATAAACGTCTAACTCTTGCCTTCGGCTCAGGCCATGAGCTCACAGTTCATGAGTTCAAGCCCTGCTGCGGGCTCTGAGCTGACAGCACAGAGCCTGCTTGGGGTTCTCTCTCTGCCCCTCCCCCACTCACATATTCTCTCTCTCTCTCTCTCTCTCTCTCTCTCTCTCAAAATAAATAAACTTAAAAAAAAAAGAAGAAAAAGAATCCTTTTCCATCAGATAACAGCTCATCAGCAAGCAGTTGTCCTCAAAGCACAAAAAAGGTGAGGGCTTATGGCTGAGTGCTCACCTGAGGAGGGTGTTGACCAAAATGCAGAAAGGGACCAACCTTCCATTTCACGGTTCTCATTAGGCTAACAGTTAAGTGGGCCAGGCCATCCTGGACATGAGGTAACAAAGAAGGCCACTGAACTGGCAAGACTGGGTCAGAACCAAGGAAGTGAGGCTCCAGCCCAACAGACTTGTAAGCCTCTCTAAAAGCCCCAATGAGGACCCCTCCCAGCTTTTGAAAACTGGTTTTCCTTCTGAGCTTTCATAGAAAGAGAAGTTCTCTACCAGTATGACAGTGAAGGCTGCCCATCTTGGTAGCTAATGCTCTTATCTCCCGGGACCAGCTGTGAACTTGGGGACAAAGTACAAGCTGTGTGACTAAGTAAAGGCTGGAGATAAGCAATCTCATGGCGATATCCCAATTTTTTCTCAGTACAAGATCTTCTGCCAAGACCCAAAGTCCAAAATATTCGGCTTTCTAGCTTAACTCAAGGTTTCACAAACATGAAGGGAAAGAGCTAGAAGTAAAGGGGCAGGTGGGCAGGCAGGGCACCACCGGATATGGCTACCGAATCTCAAAGCCTACCAGGAGGTATCTCAGGGATAAAGGCAAAACCCAGCACCTTCCTTAACGAACATTCTAAGATATGAAAAGACCAGAGGGCCAAGTACGAAATGACTTTAAAAAAAAAAATGTCTATTTATTTATTTGTTTTGATAGAGGGAGAGAGAGAGCACATGTGCAGGGGTGGCGGGGTGGTATACCTCAAGCAGGCTCCACGCTGTCAGCGAAGAGCCGGACGTGGGGGCTCGATCTCACAAACTGTGAGATCGTGACCTGAGCCAAAATCGAGTCAGACGCTTAACCAACGTCACCCAGGTGCTCCACAAAATGACTTCTGAAGGTGACTCCCGGAGGCCAGGTCCCAGAATAACTCAGTTCCAACTAATCTATGGCACTAATCAAAGAAGATTTAGTAGATAATAGATTGTAATTGTCCAATTAGATCAACTGGACTAAAGCCCTAAGAAAATGCTATTATATCCTCCAAGTAGGAAAAATTACTTGTTAATCGCCAAGCAACTCCTCTGTTAGAGACACAGGAACACAGAGCCGCAAAAATAGAGTTAAAACACTCTGTGGTTTCCCATGTCCTCTCTTGGATACATGCTTGAGCTCTGGCCTAAGGATGGCAGTTTAATTTCTGGCTCTAAAACTTGGGGGTATTATAAAATGCATCAGCACAAAGGAACCTCAAAAATATGGTGAATAAAATGCATGCCACAAATTCAGAATGAACCAAGAAACTCGCTCCTCTAAACATTCATAAAGTGTGCTGGTTTGTTAAAACACCCCACAGCACAGGGCTATCCGACAGAACATTCTACAGTGATGGAAACACCTGTGCTGGCTAACAAACGTCTGAAGTGTGGAGAGTGAGACCGAGAAACTGAATTTTCAGGTAAATTAAGTCTAAATTAATCTCCACGGTCACATGTGGCCGGGGGCCACCAAATCAGGCAGCGCAGATCTTGACGCAGGAAGATCAACCTTCACTGGTACCACCAAACCTACCAGTTTCCCGGCATCCATAGTTGCCTTCAGCTTTTTTCCCAGTTCTGAGCCAGAAGCCACCATGGCCCTCAGCATGTCCCCAGTAGCCAAATGGCAGACACAGAAGTTTTCAGCCAATTTGGGTGCCTGTGGAGGGGAAGACAAAGACCAAGACAGGGTTAACACGGCAGGCCGTGGCATCAGACTGCCTGGGTGTGAACCTGGCCCTGTCACTCATTGGGTGTGTGAACCCCGGCAAACGCTGACTTCCTTACCTACAATGGAGATAAGAGCACCTTATAGTATACGTAACATACGATTATAGGGTTATAAGAATTGTATGACGTAAGGCATGTAAAGCACTTAGAACTGCAACTAGCACACAAGAAGCGGGTCATAAATATTAGCTACTACCACTAATTCCACTAGACACACACTACTGACACAAAGGCCTCAGTTCATAAATGGGAAGAATAAAAACAGCAGTACCAGTCCTTCAGGACATGCGAAGTTTATTTTTACTTATTTTTTAAATTTCCTTTAATGTTTATTTATTAAACAAAAAAATTTTTTTAATGTTTCATTTTTGAGAGAGACAGAGAGAGACACACAGAGTGTAAGTGGGAGAGGGGCAGAGGGAGAGGGAGACCCAGAATGTGAAGCGGGCTCCAGGCTCTGAGCGATCAGCACAGGGCCTGACGCGGGGCTCAAACCCATGAACCATGAGATCATGACCTCAGCTGAAGTCAGATGCTTAACTGAGTGAGCTACCCAGGTGCCCCAATTTTTATTTTATTTTTCAAGGATTTTATTTTTAAGTAATCTCTACATCCAAGGTGGGCTTGAACCTACAAACGTGAGATCGAGAATTGCACGCTCTACCAATTGAGCCAGCCAGGCACCCCGGCTGCTGTGAAGTTTAAAGGAGTTCTTGTATGTAAAGCACTCAGCACAATGCCTGGCATATAATGTGTTGAATGAGCATTTGCCGAAGGAATGAATGTGTGCGTGTCAAGTACTGTGGCCACGGGCCTGGGAGGCAGCTGGGGCAGGGTGGAATGCAGGTCTCCCCCAGGCAGATCTGGCTTTTCTCCTTTCCTGTTACTAACCTCCCAGGGGCTCAGTTTCCTCATCTGTTTAAAATGAAGGCAAAAAGGCCCCATTTCAGAAAGTAGCTCTGAGGATCAGACAGGATGCATAAGAAGAACATTTGGCAAACAGTACACACTTGCATAGTAGTTTTAGGAGACAGTATAGCCTTTTGGTTAAGAGCTTGGGATTCAGGGGCGCCTGGGTGGCTCAGTCAGTCAAGCGTCCAGCTTTGGCTCAGGTCATGATCTTGCGGTTCGCGGGTTCAAGCCCTGCATTAGCTCTCTGCTGACAGCTCAGAGCCTGGAGCCTGCTTCAGATTCTGTGTCTCACGCTCCCTCTGCCCCTCCCCCGCTCACACGGTCTCTGTCTCTCAAAAACGAATAAACGTTAAAAACAAAAAGGCTTGGGATTCAGAGTCAACATACCTGGGTTTCAGGCACCAATGGCATGTAACTCGAGAAAAATGGTATTACCTTGCTAAGTTTCAAATTTCCTCTAAGTTAAATGGAAACAGTAGTTGTACCTCCATCACTGGGTTGATGGGATCAAATGGCACATGCACATAGTAAGTACGCAACTAGCTGGTACTGTAACCCCTGCCCAGATTCCATGTTCGTTCATACAAAAAGAAAACACTGATGCCTCTTCCAAGAACCCTGCTGGCAGCCAGGAAAACAAGAGATACGGACCCTGTCTTCTGTGAGCTCCTGGCTGGGTGGACAATACGTCAGAATAAAGACGAGAACCGGAAGCCACTCTGGACAGTCCAATGTTGGTTGTAGTGGCACCCCCCACCCCTGCAGAACTTACAAGGAATGGAATCAGTTCAAGAAGCTTGACACTTAGCTTTTTGGTTCAACTCTTTTATAAAATAAGTATGGCTGGATTCTTATCCAAACCAGTTCACTGGGAGTTTTCTTGTGATTCATGGGCTGATTCAGTTCAAGCAAAGAAACAACTTCATAGCAAAACGGAGTCCAGCTGAAGAAGGCATTAAAAACTACCCTTCAGAAAACCAGTGAGGGTCAGGACCCTCTGGCAGTGGAAAACCTGGTCCTCCAGGCTGGCGTGGTGGCCGCAGACCCAGAGAACTGAGCTTTTCTGCCAATCTTTTCCGTGGTTGTTGAAATTAACTTGGGGGAACATTTTGGAGATCGGGCTTGTTCAAGGCGAAAGGCTGATGAAAACACCAGAGAAGAGCTGTAACCACAGAACCTGTTCTATTTTTATCCCCCACCCCACCCCACCCCAGACTGCGGGATTCTTTATGTGCTGTTCCAGAGGACTGGATCCTACAGCTGTGGCTGTGTGGGAGAACACTCCACGAGGGAAGACACAAGTGAGGCAGAAGAATAACTCCTTCATTCTCTGCTGGCTGCACGGGAGTCAGTGTGGTGGCAAAGAGCATGGACTGTGGAATCAGTCGGATTTACAAAGGGATCCTGGCTAAGGCACTCAACGGCTGTGTGACCTCGGGCCAGTTACTTAACTTCTCAGCATCGGTTTCCTCACCAAACGGGGATGTCTGCTGCATTGGGCAGTTGTGAGGATAAAATGAAAGCAGCACCGAAAACATCAGACACACAGTAGGCATTCAATAAATAAAGGACCTCTCTCCATAGTCGTTCTCTTTGGCATTACTCTTTACTTGCGAGTGACAGAAGCAGCCTGATGAAGTAACTGAATTGTATGCCCCTCAACTTCAAGCTTATGCTTTAGAGTACTGCTTCCACTCCGAATCACCTGGGGGTGCTGCTAAAAGGCAGATTCTGATTATATAGGGTAGGACCTGAGCATCTGCATTTTTCTAAATGTTTATTTTTTGAGAGAGAGAGAGAGACAGAGCACGAGCGGGAGAGGGGCAGAGAGAGAGAGGGAGACACAGAATCCAAAGCAGGTTCGAGGCTCTCGGCTCTCAGCACATAGTCCGACGCAGGGCTTGAACTCACAAACTGCGAGATCATGACCTGAGCCAAAGTTGGAGGCTTAACTGACTGAGACACCCAGGTGCCCCGTGAGCATCTGCATTTTTTAAAAAAAATTTTTTTAACGTTTATTTATTTTTGAGACAGAGAGAGACAGAGCATGAACGGGGGAGAGAGAGAGGGAGACACAGAATCGGAAGCAGGCTCCAGGCTCTGAGCGGTCAGCACAGAGCCCGACGCGGGGCTCAAACTCACGGACCGCGAGATCATGACCTGAGCTGAAGTCGGACGCTTAACCGACTGAGCCACCCAGGCGCCCCGCATCTGCATTTTTAAGAAGCTTGCAGGCCTGGCTGTGCTGTTGGCCCCTGGACCACATTTGCTGCTGAAGCCCTGAGACACTTGTGTCTCACTGGCCATGGACCAAGAAATAGACTCATCACCTCTGCGAGAACCCTGCTGGGGAGGGGGTAGGCTTCCAGGGTGCATGGATAAGAAGGGCTAAAACCACTAGGGAGACAGCATGGCGGTTTAATGTTCTCTGTTTCCAGTGTATTATCACAGTCATCTGGGGCACACGCTAAAATTACCAAGGCAGGCCCACCCTTAAAGTTAACGGCTGACTGGTTCTCAGGCACCACCCTGGGACTCCCATGCACCCTTTGAGAAGCCCTGGGGCAGTGGCACAAGATGGGGTTTTTGGTGGTACAGATCTGGGCTGGAAACTAGGATCTACAATCTCCTCATTGTATCCCCTTGAACAAGTTATGCAGCCTTCTTAAGGCCTCAGTTTCTTCATCACTAGAGTGCAAATAGTATCTACTTTCAGAGCTGTTATGGGGATTTAATAAAAATGATGTATACAAAAGTATTCAGCATAGTGCTTGATACTTAGTGAAATAAAGGGGAAATTATCAGTTGCTGAGATCTGACTTAATCTCAAACCCACATGTTTTCTCACCTTGAAATTATCTTTCTGCCTGCAGTCTTTCCCACTCCCAGGTCTAGTGCTCCTGAATAAGCAGTTGTAATCATCTCCTAAAATACTACTGGGCATGGCCCCCAGCCCCCCAACACACACACATTCAGATGCCTTCCATGTCTCCTCAGTGCCACAGCGGAAAAACTACAAACATTTTAGCCTAGCACTCAGTGTCCTCCACAATAAACGTCCTAATCCTCCCAAGCTCTTCAAATTTACCTCTACAGTCCCCTGTCTGTATGTCCAGCACCACTGTAAACAGCGGCTCTATGTATGACACCCGAATACATAACACAAGCATCTCTGAGGACCTTGGCTCTTCTCTGTGCAGGAACGCCCTCTCTCTTTCCTCCAGTGGTCTAAGCTCTACCCTTCCCTGCAGGCAAATTCTGAGCATATTTCTGCCACCAAAAGTACTCCCAACTATCCCTTCTTCCTCTGATGAGGACTCGTATCAACATTAGCTAACTCTGAGTGTTTGCAACATGCCAAGCGATTTTTCCATGCGTTGTTCTACTGTATTTAGTATGTGTAATACACAACAAGCCCATGAGGAAGAAACTATTTTTATCTGCATTTTATAAATGAAATTCATATATAAAGTGCCCACCATCACAGAGCTAGTAACAGCAGAGCGGGCAAGCCCCAGCTCTTACCCATGACACTATGTGGCCTTATTAGAAAATAACAGTAACAACCCAGAGCCTTAGTGGCTGTCCTGGGGGGAAAATGTGTGTGTGTGTGTGTGTCTGGAAGGGAGCACAAGGACTTCACCATTATGTTTCCTGATATGGATGTAGGCTACACAAATGTAATTGTGAAAATTCACACTGAAAATTCAGCAAGCTGCTCACTTATAGTATTTGTACCTTTCTCCATGTATATTATACTTCAATAAAAAGTTTTCTGAAGAGCACAGACACCTGTGTTTGAATCTCAGCTCTGCCTCTTAACTTATCATGTAACCTCAGGCCGGTGATTCTCTGAGACTATTTTCTCATCTATAAACTGGGGATAGTATTACCAACGTCACTAAGTGGGTAAGAGGAAGAAAGGAATATTCTCAACAAATTATGGTTCTTGAACTACCCTAGCGTTTGTGACCCTGAACTACCCTAGCGTTTGTCAGGGTCACTCACCCGATACTTCCCACGTGGTACTTTGTACCAGTACGCATTGTTTGCATGCGTGTTTATCTCTGCCTCAACACCTAGATTCACAGCAACAGTGAAAGATGGTGACTCTGCTCAAGAATCCGTCATGAGTTCAAATGCTGCCTTTGCTACTACCTGGGAGTAAGATACAGCTTATGGGCCTCAGTTTATCAGTAAAAGGCATGGATAACAACAGGACCTACCTCCTAGGGTTGTAGGATTAAATCAGATAACACACGTAACTTCTTTGACTCGGGGCCTGTCAGAGAACTAGGCAAAGGGGGACTATTTTAGTATATTGTATCCTCTTGGGGCAAGGGCTGCTCTCTGCATCTCCAGCACCAAAACCATCAAACACCACATGTACAGGGTAGGAGAAAAATCGAACCCAGGGCAGGAGACAGCAACAGAAAGAGCAGGAGCTTTGGAGCCATTTGGACGCAGGACCTGCCAATTACTTCCTAGGTAAACTAAAGAACTGTCTCTTGGAACTTCAGGTTCTCTAACTGTAAAAAGGGAACAAGAGTGTGGGTCTTAGGTGTTGTGTCACTGCACGGACACAGCTGACGGAGCCTGACCTGCACAATGGCAGCTGACTGCTTGCACATGCCTGGCCATGAAGAACTGGTATAAGTTGGACACATGGAAAAAAACTGTGCACAGGGGCAGGCAGAGAAAACAGGAAACACACCCCGGTTATGAGATCTGGGAGCTGCTTTAAAATACTTTGTGAAGACGGGGCGCCTGGGTGGCTCAGTCAGTTAAGCGTCCGACTTCGGCTCAGGTCATGATCTCACCGTTCGCGGGTTCAAGCAGCCCTGTGCTGGCAGCTCAGAGCCTGGAGCCTGCTTCGGATTCTGCGTCTCCCTCTCTCTCTGCCTCTACCCCTCTTGTGCTCTTTGTCTCTCTCTCTCTCAAAAATAAATAAACATTAAAAAAACATTTTTTTTTAATAATAAAATACTTTGTGCAGAGAAGTGGATGGAGAAGGAATGGCCACCAGCTGATGGTTGCTGGGGCTGGATAATGGATACATGGGGACCCACTATGCCACCCAGTCTTCTTTTGGGTATTCAAACTCTTCATTAAAAAAAGTTAGGATGTATCTGTAGGCTAAATGCTGCTGCCACTTTGCACAACCTCTGATTTATGAACACTGTTGTTTTTTTCAACTCCAAAAGCTACCACCACCAGTATTCCTATATTTCCACCTATGAAAAGAAAGGTGTACAGACGTTAAAGAACTTGTGTTTCCTCAAGTCCCAAATACCTCTCCTCTACTTCCACAAAGCCTTCTCTGACCAACGCCCCAACATACGCACACCCTTATAAATCAGCTCATAAGTATAAAATTCTTCAAAACTTCCTGAATACGTTACCCTTTACACTGAAATACATCCGAGTTGGGGGGAAGGGAAACGTGGCATTAAGACGAAGGAGGGGCACCTGGGTGGCTGAGTCGGTTAAGCGTCTGACTTCAGCTTAGGTCACGATGTCACAGTTTGTCAGTTCGAGCCCGTGTCGGGCTCTGTGCTGACAGCTCAGAGCCTGGAGCCTGCTTCAGATTCTGTCTCCCTTGCTCTCTCTCTCTCTCTCTCAAAAATAAACATTAAAAAAAAAAAAAGATGAGGGAGTCAATAATTATTGAACACCTACGATGTACCAGGTCATCATCTAGGCACCTGGGGGTGCTTTACACATGTATATTAACAATATGATCTTCCAATATCCTTGTCAACTTTTTGGTCTACGTGAGTAAGGACCCTATCAGTCTTGTTCACTGCTCCACCTTCAATGTTTGGTGTTCACAAAATGTTTAAGTAAGATAGATATCGCCATTTTTCAGGTGAGAACATTTAGGCTCACAAGTTACAAAGCTTGCTAGACTATAAAACCCTCGTCTCAGCACTGGGATGGGTTGTTCATTACGCAACTACTGAAATTATTAACTTCCATATGAACTAAGAAAAAAGAATTGGTGATTTGAGCTACCCTGTTTATACTCAGTCACTCACAGCAAAAGTCTGCAGAGTCTGGACTTGCAGACTCAGAGTCTAGGCAGCAGTTTCCCTAATAATGAATGGTGGTGGCAACAGGAAAGAGGAGACTCCAAAGTTACCGAGGACAAGAGGATTAGGGAACAGTAGGTTCCAAGGATCAATCAGCCCCAGCTATAGAGAGAAAAGGAAAAGTGGTCGTTCTTGACCTAGTGCCCAGAGTCAAAAAGCATTTATCAGGAATGAGCTGAATCTTCCAGACTTCCTTTCTCATCACCCACATTATTCTGTGTCCTTCATCCATTTCCGACACCATCAAGTGCCAAATCATGTTCTGGGTGCCAGAGGGGTCCCAAGAATGAGTAAAACAAGATCTTTTCAAGTGCAAGGAAAAGTGGGCACAGAGCTGTCCCCAGAACACCATTCACTCAGGCGCTCAGACTTTCAGGAATTCCCTCTTTAGAATCTAAGAACAAGCAAGAACTTGTGGCCTGGGGGGCAATGCCAGGGACCTTGGGCAGGAAGGGGACATTGGTAATCCAACCTATGGGCTTCTTGAACGAGATCATAAATCCCAACCCTGATCTATGGATCCATTAGAGCCCAAATACCAAGTGAGGACCCACACTCTGCTAAGGCAGCAGGTAACTTTAGACTCCAATCTATCCTAGAGCCCCATGGTGCCTGAGGTTCCAGACTGCAGGAAGTCAATTTTGCTATTTTCAGAAAGTGACCTGACCTCTCTGGGCTTGTTTTCTTACCTGTACATTGAAGTACCTTCTCCCATTCCCCCAACTTAACTGGCTCAGGCAGGTCATACCTCACTTCTCTCAGTGCTCCTAATCAGCACAGGCCAGCTCCCACTCTGCCCCACGTGCTGGAGATGCTCCTCCGCCTAGTCATTAATCATTACAAGCAAGGTTCCCCTACACGGGGTGCCTGGAACATAACCCTGGTCAATCCACTCCCCACATCGCAGGGAATCTGGGGTCCCTGACTCTGCTCAGATGTAATCAAGATGCCTCAACTCAAGGCTCACCCTACCGCTCAAAGCCTCTCAGCTTCTAACCCTATAAAGGATCTAAATCAGTCCTTTGATCCCCCAACATGACACCTCAAGCCTAGGTGCCTCCAGAACTCTAATTCTAACTCAGACTTCCCCAACCTCCAATTGCACCCTCTCCCAAACGCCTTACCAGCACCCCCACCCCCTCCCCAGGCCTAAAGCCACGGTCCCGCTCCAGGGCGATCCGGACCTCGGCCGTCCTGACCTTGGAGTTCCACCGGCTCCATTGCCAAGCCCGGCCCTGCAGCTCACCTGGGTACCCTTGCCGGCTCCGGGCGGTCCCAGCAGCACGGCCCGTATGCCTTTAGGGCACTCTGGGGCCGGTTCGGCCGCGGGAACGTTGGGAGCCATGGCCGCCGAGCCTCTCACCGTTCAACCCGCCAGCACACACCTCGCAGGTCCAGCGCTTCCAGCCTAGCGCGCCGCGCACGCCACGCACGGTCCGCTCGCGCTAACACTGGTCCGTCTCCACGTCCGTCAAGTCGTTCCGCCCGCCCCGGAGCGCGACGGACACTTCAACTCACCAACCGCGTGGCGATACTGGGGAAGGCTGCTTTTGATTGGGCAAAATCAGTGAGAGTAAGGAAGGGGCGGTCCATCTTGCACCGAGGGGGGTTGGGGCGCACAGCGGGTGTGCGGAGTGGGCGGGAAAAAGTGAAACAAGACCAGAGGCCAGGCTGGAAGTTCCAGGTTGGCTTTGACAGTTAATGACACCGGCAACCCCGGTGAAGTCCTATGAAATTGCCTGTAAGAGTGCAAATGGGCGAAATCAATCTTACAAGACAAGTTGATAATATGTATCCAATATCCTTTGGCCCAGCAACTACACTTCCAGGAATTCAAAAGACATAAAGATATGCGTCAAGATTTGTGTAACAAAGATATTAATTGTAGCACTTGTAACAGCCAAAAAGGCCCAAATAAGCAAACCAAAGAACAAAATAAAACAAAAACAAAGGCAATATCCCAAATGCTCAGTGAGAGATAGGTTAAATAAATTGCAACAAATTTGTATACTGAATCCCCCCATTGTATAAAATATTTAATCACGTGGGAAAACGTTCACCAAACAGGATACAAAATTGCAGTTACAACAAAATCCCAATTTTGAGTTACAAGTGAGGATCTCTGTACACTGTGATTACAGGAGCGTTAAAAAAAATTTTTTTTTCATGTTTATTTTTGATAGAGAGACAGAGTATAAGCTGGGCAGGGGCAGAGAGAGAGGGAGACACAGAATCCGAAGCAGGCTGCAGGCTCTGAGCTGTCAGCACAGAGCACGACGCGGGGCTCAAACTCAAGAGCTCAAACTCAAGAGCCGTGAGACCCGAGCAGAAGTCAGACGCTTAACCTTCTGAGCCACCCAGGCACCCCTTTGTGCATTTTTACATTTTCAAAAAGCTCTGTAATTAATTCTATAACAAACAGATACTACTTTTATAGTAAGAAAATAACCTTTTTAAGTCAGGAAAAGGTACTTTTTCTCAAAAGAAACGACCTTCTCTTGGAGAGGAAAAGAATTTCTACAGCTTTTTGGTGTGTGAAAGTTTCATCCACACCCCCTATGAAGCAATCCCTGACACCCTGGCAAGAACAGCCTCCAAGGGCCCCTTTGGACCTTTCGTCAAGCGTGTTGATTATGAAACACTCTTGACACAGGACCCTAGCAACTCATTTTCTGTACCCTGGTAGTGATTCTGCTCTCCCTTCAGCATGGTCTCTTTCTTCTCTTTCGCATCACAAAACAGATTAACATTCATTCCACATCTGCACACTGGCCTTCTACAAGGTGCTTGACCTTGAAGGAGGCAGAGCTTCTTAAACCCATTTTTCAGGAAAATATGGTTACAGTGGTTAACCCAAAGCCACACAGTGGCAGAGTCACAATTAAGAGTGAGGCTGATTTAAGGCGCCTGGGTGGCTCAGTCAGTCAAGTGTCCAACTTCGACTCAAGTCACGATCTCGTGGTTCATGGGTTCAAACCCCATGACCGGCTCTGTGCTGACAGTTCAGAGCCTGGAGCCTGCTTCAGATTCTGTGTCTCCCTCTCTGCCTGCCCCTCCCTGCTCATGCTCTTTCTCTCTCTCAAAATAAATAAACATTTTAAAAGTTAAAAAAAAGAAAAAGAAAAAAGATGAGCTGATGAGCTGGTACTCCAGAGAGCACAGGATTTGTGGGGATGGGGGTGAGGGTGGGGAATAAGCACATTTTTTTTTTTTTCTGGTGGAAGTCTCTACCAGAGAGAGGGAGGGAGAGACTTCTCTCTATGTAGCGAAAATTCACTTCACTCCAAGAAAGCCAGAGTTCATCGTGATTTGCTGGGCCCAGGGCACTGGGCAAAGGTCATAGGAGGAGTCTTCCCTACCACCAATCCTTACGGTGATTTCTACCAGGCATGGATCCCTCAGGAGGAAAGGCAATTAAGACTACACATAAATACACAAAGTGTAAGGTTTATTCACTCAGTTTTTAATAATGTCCTAGTCTTTGGAGGCATACTGAAGATCATAAGGGGGATATTGACATCCCAAGGGAAGGAAGGAATACCTCATTCATTTATTCACTCGGTTTAATTTTAAATAGTAATTGCTACCATCTACCCATTATTGGGTACTGCATAACAGCCCTGTACTAAACACTTTACATGCATTACCTCATTTAATTCATACAACAAAGTATATATGTATTTACTTTATTATCTGCATTTTTTTTTTAATAGAGGAACTTAAGGCAACAGAGAGGTGAGCCTGTGGCTGCGCAGATCTGAGCCCAGGCCTGTCTGACTGGCTGCTGTTCAGCAGTGCCATAACAAGACGGGCAGTTTCTGTAGACTCACAGTGCAGCTGGGTTCCAGCTAGAGGGATCCTGGAGGTTTCTCCAGCTAGAGGTGAAAGAGACAGAGCTTGAAAGATACAGACGATTTGCCTTCGGGGTGGAGGACGTTTCAGGCCGAGAAAACATTCAGAGCAAACCATCAGAGGTGAGAGGGAATGAGGTATGCTGCAGATTTTCTCCAGTGGGCTTTGGGGAATTGGGAAATTTCTTAGGCAGAAAATCATGATCAGAGTCACATTTTATAAAGATCACTTGCAGGACAGACTGGAGAGTAGGGAAAGAAACGAACGTAAGACAAGCTGAGAAATATTTCTGTTCGTGTTTTGTGGTAGGCAGAGCAACCCCCCTGCCCCCAAGATGTTCACGTCCTAATCCCTAAAACTTGTGACCCTGTTACCTTACGCGGCAAAAGGGACTTTGCAGATGTGATTAAGTCAAGGATTTTGAGATGGAGAGAGATTATCCTGGATGATCTGGATGAAACCAATATAATCACAAAGGTCCCCATAAGGATAAGAGGGAGGCAGGAAAGCTGGAGAAGGAGACACAAGCAGAGGTCACAGTGGTGTGACTGCTGACCAGGGACCACAAGTCAAGGAACGATGCCAGCCTCTGAAGCTGGAAAGGCAAGGAAACAGATTCTCCCCTAAACCTCCAGAGGGCACACACCTTCCGCTGACACCTTCATTTTAGCCCCATAAGACCCATTTTGGACTTCTGACCTCCTGAACTGTAAGATAATAAATCTGTGTTTTTCTAAGCCACCAAATTTGTAGTAATTTACTTATTTATTTATTTAAAATTTTAATGTTTATTTTTGAGAGACAGAGAGAGACAGAGCGCAAGTGGGGGAGGGGCAGAGAGAGAAGGAGACGCAGAATCCGAAGCAGGCTCCAGGCTCTGAGCTGTCAGCACAGAGACCGACGCGGGGCTCGAACTCAAGAACTGCGAGATCATGACCCGAGCCGAAGTTGGACGCTTAACCGACTGAGCCACCCAGGTGCCCCCACAGTAATTTATTACAGCAGCAATAAGAAATAAATGCATGTTCTTCGGATGCAAGCAACAGAAACGGACTCTGGCTGCATTAAGGAAGGAAGGAATCCAATGGCAAGATACAGTTGTAGGACAGGCAGCCTCAGGAACGACAAGAGCCAGAGGGCTTTGGGTAATCTAGGTATCAGGAATTAATGGACAATGCTGAGGGGGATATGTATTCCCTCCCCTGGCTTTTCCCATGTGGAGGGACCCCTTTTAGGGTAACGCTCTTGCTTCTTGCCTCCCTGGGGGGAGAAGGAGGAGTGACTTTCCTGATTGCTGAGTTTAGGGAGAATGAATGAAGCTCAGTTCAGCTCTCCCCCCTCTTTCTCTTGTAGATCTGCCTGCCCACAAGAACCATGTTTTTTGTTTTTGTTTTTGTTTTTTTTCCTCTTCCTCCATGCTCTAAATTTCCCAGGGTCTGACCCGTACAGGGAAGATTGTGATTTTCAGTACTGCCTGACAGTGGGTGGAGAAGATTGGTGTTGTTGTTGTTGTTGTTGTTGTCTGTCTTTGGAATTCAGTATTAGTCATTTCACTTGTTTGTCAGACCTAAAGGTGCATCCCCAACAGCTTTGTCAGTAATAAAGGTAATATTTTGACCTCCCTCTCTTCTACTTCTGTAGCTACCTATCATGTGTTCCCAACTTGGGCGAGGCTACCCCCGAACCCAACAAATGGTTTCTCATGATGCTGTGATGAGGATGACTAACCTTGACTGTTTTCTATATGAGTGTCCTTCTGCTTCAGATTCAAAATCCTGACTTGGCTTGGATCTCAACGTTCATCCCTTGGCAAAGGTGGAGAGTACCTTGATTAATAGTTCCCACGGGACTGCAGGGATGGGAGAAGTAGTTCCCCCACATGATGACAGTTTCTGAAATAAGAGGGAAGAGCCAGAGGGCGTGCAGAAATGACAGATGTCCCCAGTAGGGAGTATTGCAAAGGTCCAGGGGAAAGGTAATGAGGGACTGGCCTACGGAGGTAGAATTAATGGGAACTGACACCAGACCAGATGGGGATAAAAATGTCCGAGCCTTGGGGCCAGGTGACTGGGAGGAGGGTGATGCCATTAATACTCATCTCATTAATTCTTTAATTGATTCATCTGACATATATTTAGTGAGCGTATATTATGTGCCCAGCACTGTGCTTGGTGCTAGGGATCTGGTGTTAAGCAAGGAGGGCAGGGTATCCCCTGTCATAAAACTTGCAGCCAAGGGGAGGACGAAAGACAAGGAAGGTAGCAATTTCAGTACAGGGATGGGGCCTGTGCTGGGGAAGGTACAGTCTACAGTGGGAACACAATGGAGGGGCACCTAGCTCAGATTTGCGGGGAAGTGACATCTAAGAGACGTGAAACCCCCAGGATGAGGAGAGTTTGACTGGAGAAGAGGGAGGGGACAAAGTGTGTGCCAAGGTCTGGAGGCAAAGGAGACCGTGGCAAGTTGAGGAGAACCGTGGTCCTCAGTGGAGGAACGCCTCTCATGATTGAAATCTTATATTGCAAAGGGCTTGGGGTGGGGGTTGGGGGGAACAGCCACGTCTCCTCCAACAGAAGCTGAAAGGGCAGAATGTTACCTGCCCTTCTGGCAACAGGGGAGTGAGCACATGACTGGGCCTGCCCAGTGGGATGTCCCTGCCCAGGACTTTGACCTTTGAGGGAGAGAGGCAACCGGCAGGGCAGGACTGTTCTTGGAGAAGACCTGGGAGTCTTGCAGCAGTGGGGGCCGATGGCCAGTAGTGTCTGTGCAACCAAGCTTTACCTGTACCGTGTCTTTGTCCGTGTTCTTAGCCCAAATGCTTTGGGTTCCCATCCATGTCTGGGACTCATGAGCACCACACGTTATTCAACACGGCCGTTCACTCGTTAGGTTAGCCACCAAAGAGATGGGAGAGAGCTGAGAGGGGGGTCAGCCTGCTGGAGTTACAACTCGAGAGGGCAGGGGAAGAAACAAGAGGGTGGGAGGCAGGGCTTTCCCTTCTGGTGAAAAGAGAGATGGCCCAGAGGAAAAGCTCCTTTCCTGCCCGCCTTTGGATGCTGAAGGAGGACACAATGCCTAATCTAACAGCCATCCTGGGGTTGTGAGGGCCGAGCTGAGAGGCTCAGAGGGAAGGCCCAGAGTCGAACCTCACTGTGCCGCTAAAGGAAACAACCTGATATCACCTCCTCTGGACTTTTTGTGGTGGGGGCCACGTTTATTTGGGTGTTCTGGTTCCTGCTGCTGCAAGGACCTCATGTGCACTACAAATCATCTAAATCGTCCCCAGTTTCTCTTTGTAAAGTGTGGAGGATGATACCTACCTCAGGATCAGAGCGAATATCGAATTAGATAATGATTGTAAAGTATTTAGCATAGTCCCTTGCTTATAGTAAGCTCTCAGTAAATGTTCACTATGACCGCCTGCTGTCAAAACCATGGGACAGATGGGTTTGTCCCAGAAGAGGGTAGAGAAATAAAATAAGGACTCAATCTGGGGAGCGAACATCTGAGGGGAAAGAGGTGGCCTGCAAGGGAGTCAGAGAATGATTAAAGAGCTAAGAAGAAAACCTGAAGTTTCATTCTACACATCACACTCTTTTTCATCTGGAAGACTCCTACTCATCCCTCAAAGTCCAGTTTAAATATCCCCGTTTCTATGAAACCTTCCTGTGCACTCAACCCGCAGTCTCACACTCTGAGTTAGTTGTCCTGATGCTCTGGCTCCCACGGCATACCCTTCTTTTCTTGCACTTGCCATGATTTGTGGTGGTTTTCTGCTTTTATATCTGTCTCCTGCCCCAGACCGTCAATGAATTTCCCTAAGAGCAGAGGTGCCCTGACTGCGTCTTCCAGCCCAACCTAGCATGGGGTCTGACAGCTGGTGGTAATAATAAAAGCTAACGTTTGGTGATGGGTTATCCCGTACCAGGCGCTGTGCTAAGTGCTTTACATATGGCAAATCATTTATTTATTTATTTATTTTTAATTTTTTTTTCAACGTTTATTTATTTTTGGGACAGAGAGAGACAGA
Organism: Prionailurus viverrinus; assembly: GCF_022837055.1. Classification (NCBI taxonomy): domain Eukaryota; kingdom Metazoa; phylum Chordata; class Mammalia; order Carnivora; family Felidae; genus Prionailurus; species Prionailurus viverrinus. Next base: position 189,484,348 of record NC_062568.1, on the reverse strand, counting down.
GCATGAACGGGGGAGGGGCAGAGAGAGAGGGAGACACAGAATCAGAAACAGGCTCCAGGCTCCGAGCCATCAGCCCAGAGCCCGACGCGGGGCTCGAACTCACGGACCGCGAGATCGCGACCTGGGTGAAGTCGGACGCTTAACCGACTGCGCCACCCAGGCACCCCAGCAAATCATTTAAATCTCATGCCAACTTTATAAGGTTGAAGAACTGTAAGAAGTGAGAAGTTATTTAAACTCAAGTGGTCTGTCTCTGTGGCCTGCATTATTACCTGCTACGACAAGTCGTCCCATCTCTAGTGAACATTGAAAAATAAGTGTTTGTTGATTGAAATGATGGAAGGAGTGTTACCAAAACCAAGGAAAGAGTTTCAGGAACGCATTAGTCAGCTTTAGGTAAGTGTTGCTGCACTGACAAATAGCACCCAAAATCTCAGCTTACAGAACAAGTCCCAGGTCAGCTGCAGGTCAGCTATGGTTCTGCCATATATCAGGGATACTGGCTGATCAGGAAAAGGCCCGATCTAGAACATTGCTGCTCTGAGGGGAAAGAGAAAAGATAAAAGGTATGCTGGAGTGGGCTCGTACTAAGGAAGGCTGATAATACGCATCTCTTTCTTTCTTTTTTTTTTTTTCAACGTTTATTTATTTTTGGGACAGAGAGAGACAGAGCATGAACGGGGGTGGGGCAGAGAGAGAGGGAGACACAGAATCGGAAACAGGCTCCAGGCTCTGAGCCATCAGCCCAGAGCCCGACGCAGGGCTCGAACTCAGGGACCGTGAGATCGTGACCTGGCTGAAGTCGGATGCTTAACCGACTGCGCCACCCAGGCGCCCCAATACGCATCTCTTTCTGACTCCATGCTCAGTGATATCACACTGGCAGGTTGAAATCAGTCATGGTGGGAGTATTTATACTGTGGAAAGCAGCAAATTCTTTTTTGCCCCCTAGAGGGCCTGTTGTTAAATATTTACCAGCCCAGCACTAGAAAAGAACAATGATGGTCGTCCTTAAAGCTTCTGCCCAGAAATGACACAGGTCATGGAAGCACCACAGGTCACACATACTCCCAATTTCCTTGCCAAAGCGAGTCTCGTGGCCAAGCTGCCATCGATGGAACCAGGAATATACTTTTCCCACCGGGACCGGCCTAGGAGGAGGGGCAGTGAATTATTTGTGAGCAATGAATCATGTAGTCTGCCTCTCTGAAGGAGTCCAAGATGAAGACTGAAAAAAAGCCTCTTGGAATTGGCCTTGAGGAGTTTGTCCGTGACCTTTAACAAGGGAGTGGGTTCAGTTGGAGGCCGGGGCGGGGGTTGGATGGAGGGGGTGAGATCCCTCATTCGTGAGGCTGTCCAGGGGAAAAGGAGGGACAGGTGAGTTGGTAACCAGAGGGAGTGGCCATTTGGAAGGCACGGTGCCTTCCAGAAACAGGCAGCCTATTTATCCGTGGGCCTGACAGTCATTTTTAGAATTACCCGATCTCTTTCTGCAACTATGTTTCTTCCACCTTCATGCTACGGATGACACTAGGGGAGGCAAAGGAGGAAAGAGAAAGAGTCTCATTCTGAGGGTTCTAAAAAGCTGAGGTCCTGGCCTAAATGGGAGGAAATATATACATATACATATACATATATATACATACATATATATATATACACACACACACACACATATATACACACACACACACATATATATATATATATATATATACACACACACATACATATATATAAAAGAAACAGAGTCTGTGCCACACTGCTGAAAACTAGACATCTCTGCCCGGAGGGGAGAAGAGAGTTCGAGAGAAAGCCAGCTGAACTGTGCCATTGCTGGGCAGAAGCTTTAAGGGCTAACCACCATGCTTGTTCTTTTCCAATGCTATGCTGATAAGTGCTTAACAACAGTCTCTCTAGGAAGAAAAGGTATTTGTTGAACTATCATGGGTCACTGAGAAGAGGGTCACTGTGGCTTGCCCCTCCTTGTCCTGAGTGGCTTGCGGACTGGCAATGATAGGATTCCCAGACAGGAGTGGGCAAATCCTGGAGCAAAAGAGCATCTGTCACTTTTCTGGTGCTAGGAAGGGCCCAAGAAAGAAAGCACAGGACCTCAGAGCCCCACCCCCACCCCACCATGCAGGGCAAGGCCAAGGACTTGAGACACCCCGTGAGGGTTCCCACATGATCCCGTGTGCTGCAGGGGCAGCAGAATGTGTTGCTGCCCATTGTGGGTTGGCGGGTGGTGGGCACTGGTGACAGGTGGACTAGAAGAGGCCTTGATGGGGGTATAGGGAGCTTGCAGCGGGGACCTCAGCGGAACGATGACTGGAAAACAAACTGGAACAAGAACGCGCTGTGTGCCCCCTTGGGAGGAGCCTGGTGCGGTGGTTAGCTGCTGCCCCTGCTGCTACTACTAAAACGAGCCCATAGTCCCCTAACTAAAACCAGAGCTGATTCAGAATTTGGAATCCTTGTGGACGTTAGACAAAGGTGACTCGGGCGCACGCAGCGCGCTCTGTAACACTGTTTAGTGTGGTCCGCAGGCAGCCCCATGTGATGAAATACCAGAGTATTTCTGCAGCAAAATGTATGGGGTACATAAAGATTCCAGAATCTCCTATTGTTTAAATCAGAATGTGTTTCAGGTCGAATTCTGCTGTCAAGTTACTTTTGATGCCAAATTTAAAAAATCTTTCCTGGTTCCGTCCTGGGAGTCAGCCTGACTCCTTCCTTTTCCTCCTTGCGCTCCTCCAGATCCAAGGGGTCAGCAAATACCCCCCATCCTTTCTCCTTAACACCTCTCACGTCCGTCTCCTTCCTTCCATCTCTGCTCCTGCATCCTGGCGCAGGTCACCTTCCCCTCTCACCAGGGTTATTGCAGCCACCTCCTGGCTGGCCGCCTGCAGCCTCCAGTTCTGCTCCATACTGCCCACAGAGGAGTTGCTCTGGAATGCAAACTTGGCCTGGCCGGGGTGTCCCGTCAGGGTAGGGATGTGATTAACTGAGAAATAGCAGCAGATCTGAAGAATGTCAACGTTCTTTAATGGCCCTGGGTGTGGAAACTTCTCTTTTGGAGTCCATTAAGCAAGAAACAATTGCACGCTCCCAGACGGAGGTACAGGTGGCTTGCAAAGTTCCACACTGAGATGTAAGCTGCTGCTGCTTTTCTGCAGGGGGAGGGTTCTGCTGGGTACAAGAAGCTCCCAGCCCCCCACCCCCGACTCTCAGGAGTCTGGTTCCATCCTGGCCCCTCCTGACTGCTCAGGCAGGAGCCGAGTATGTGCCTGCCTGCTTACCAGATACAAGTGATTTGTGTAAAACACATATCCCAGAGTCAGTTGGGGCTTCAGTTTGCCTGAGGGTTCTCCCTGCAACTCCCAAATCCAATGCTGACCCCCAGAGAGTGTGATTGCTCACATTCATGGCCCTGTGTCATGGGCTACATTGGCCCTGGCTGTCAAGAATCAAAGCAGGCTGGGGCGCCTGGGTGGCTCAGTCAGTTAAGCATCCGACTTTGGCTCAGGCCATGATCTTACGGTTCATGGGTTCAAGCCCCACGTTGGGCTCTGTGCTGACAGCTCAGAGCCTCAAGCCTGCTTCAGATTTAGTGTCTCCCTCTGTCTATGCCCATTCGTACCTCTGTCTCTCCTCCAAAATAAATAAAACATGAAAAAATAAAAATAAAAAGAACCAAAGCAGGCCAAGAAGCCAGCTCTCTTTGTGCCCACAAAAACCAAACAGGGTCCCTGGCCTGAGAAGCAGCTCCTGATCCCAGCGGTCTTATGTACAAGAGAAAAAACAGAGAAATGGCAACTCCAGGCTTTTTATTGTTCTAGCTGCCATAAGGCTTTAATTTTACTCTTGCCTGTGGTGATCAAGATTCTCCATAATTTAATTTTATCGAGCGAGCATTTATACCAGGCCCTATGTTCAGGTCTCTGTATGCACTCTCACTGGGTCATTACGATGCTCTTGCGACATGAGAACTATTACTATCTCTGTTTCGTGGTTGGGAAAACTGAGTCCCAACCTGGTTAGTCGGCTTTTGCTTGAAATCATCCAGTTAGTGAGAGCTCCTACCACCTAGCGTTTTCTTTTGTGAGGGATTTTTACTGTTTTCCACAGATATCTGATGTCCCTCCCTATTGATATCCTTGCTGTCTCGTCCTTAGGCCAGACCATACGACTCGCTTTGGCCAACGAGATATGAGCAGAAGTAACATGTGTGCCATGTCAGAGTGGAAGCTTTTGAGAACCAGTGTGGGCTTCATACACTCTCTTTCCCTGCCTCGGCAGTTATGGAAGCCTGTGTTGAGAGGGAGCCTCCATTTTCCTAGGTCTCTGACCACCTGCCTTGAGCAGAGACCCTTAGTTGATTCAAATGAGCCTATGTTATAGGCAAGGGACTTACTTTGTTGTTTTAAGCTACTGAGATGTTCCTGGTTGTTTCTTCCTGTATCAAAACCTAGCTAATATATATTTTTTAATTATTTTCAATGTTTATTTATTTATTTTGAGAGAGAGAGAGCATGAGTGGGGTAGGAGCAGAGAGAGAGAGGAGCACGTAGAATCCGAAGCAGGCTCCAGGCTCTGAGTTGGCAGCACAGAGCCTGATGTGGGGCTCGAACCCACAAACTGTGAGATCATGACCTGAGCTGAAGTCAGACGTTTATCCGACTGAGCCACCCAGGCACCCCAAAACCCAGCCCATCTTAACCAATCTCACCCTTATTTGGGGTCAGAATAAAGAGGCGGGACAGGAGACTCTTGCTCTATGGGCCAAGACCCACTTACTATAAGCTTGGAGTTCCAGTCACCTACACAGACCAATCCCTTCCCACCTGCCAGAGTGCACCCCTTCCTCTGTGCCCTTATCAGGCTTCACTATCCCACCGGAACTGGTACCCACTTCCCGATGTTCGTAACACGCTTCCTGCTCTTTTGCCAGTCAAACCACAACACCGAGATGTGGTTTTCTAAAGAACTGGCAAAGTCCAAGCCACCTGAATGAGAAGAGCCTTTCAGCTACTGTTTTGAGGTCACTGTGGCCAAACGCTGATTTCCATGAAAGCTACCAGTATTCCAAGAAGATGTTAACCGTGACAACTGCACACGTTGTTGGGAGATGCTGCACCCTGGACACTCCCCGTGAGGAAACCCTTGTGGAATGAACCAGAAGTTTCATTGGAAAATGATGGTGCAAAACAGAGGGCACCGGGTTGGAAGCGCTCCTAGAACAACATGTATTGCGTACGCACTTACTCTGCCTGACAGTCAGGACTCTGTGGTCCCTGTGTCAGGGATTCAAATGAAACAGACAAGTGTGGGCAGAGGGTGACGATACAGCGTGATAAGTGAGGCTGGCTGCCTAATTTAGTCATTTATTCATCGAATGCATATATATTGAACTCTCCTGATATGCTAGGGAACTGGGTATTAAGTGTAAACGAGACAGGGACTGTCTTTGCCCTCCTGACGTTTGTAGTCTAACAGCCCTGAGAGAAATAGACACAGAGTGCTATTAACCTAATCGGCCTCTTTAGCAGAGGCAAATCGCCTAATCTGGGGTGCGGGCGTGGTTCTAGGATAACTTTCTGAAGGACGTGACTCCAGAAGAGATTCCTGAAGGATGAGCAGGAAGGAGGCAGCAAAGAAGGGGGAAGGGCATTCCAGGCAGAGGGAACAGTTGAAGCAAAGGCCTAGAAGCATGAATCAGCTCCGCACATCTCCTAAGTGCAAGCAGCTGGGTATGACTAAAGCCCAGAGTTTAGACTAAAAAGGAACAACAGATCCAGTGAGCGACTAGGCTGATGGGGGCCACATCTGGCTGCTGGGTCTAGGTGCTTGAGCTTAACCTGAAGACGGTGGGAGCCGATGGAAGAGTTTGAGCTGGAGTATTTATTGTATTAGTTAGGAAATAGACTCAGCTGCTATAACAAAGACGCTAAACTAACAATGGCTTAAACAAGATAGAAGTTTACTTCCTGCTTATGTGGAAACCCAGATAGGCAAGCCAGAGTGGGTGTGACCGAGGGGCCACAGAGTTCTGACTCCCGGGCATAATGGGTGCTTAGTAAATGTTGTTCTAGGAGCACTTCTAACCCAGTGCCCTCTGTTTTGCATCATCATTTCCCACTGAAACTTCTGGTTCATTCCACAATGATGAGGGACCGTGGTTCCTTCTGGCTTGTTCCTTTGACATATTCAACATAAGGCTTCCGTCTCGTGGTCCAAGAAGCCAGCTCTGGCTCCTACCCTCACTTCTGCATTTCAGCCAGCAGGGAGAACTAAAAGGGATGGGGGAATATATACTCCTTCCCTTTACAGGCATAACCCAGAACTTGCACATGTCACTTTCATTTATATTACACCCCACAGAATCCAGTCGTATGGCCACTGCTGGGAGCCAGGGTGCTGGGAAATGTAGTTTCTCTTCTGGGCAGACATGTGCTTAGCTAAAAGGCAGAAGGAAGCTCTATTATTACCGAAGGATGGACGCTGGGAAACGACGATCCGTCTCCAACAGGGAGTGACAATCCTATTTGCCTTTTGGAAAGATCTCTCTTAGAATGGGTGGAGGAAGGACTGGATGGTAAGAGATCAGAGACAAGGAAATAATCTAAATGAGGGTTATTGAGGCCTGAACCCAGGCAGAGACATCTGGGGTGGAGGAAGTGGACAGAGGCTTAGAGAGAGTTGGAAGTTGAACAGACCAGGACATGGTGACCAAATGACCAGACTTCTTCTTCTTCTTCTTTTTTTTTTTTTTTAATGTTTATTCATTTTTGGAAGACAGAGAGAGAGCACAAGCAGGGGTGGGGCGGAGATAGAGGGGGACACAGAATCTGAAGCAGGCTCCAGGCTCTGCACTGCCAGCACAGAGCCCAATGCAGGGCTTGATCTCATGAACCGTGAGATTGTGACCTGAGCCAAAACCAAGAGTCAGACACTTAATCAACTGAGCCACCCAGGCGCCCCTGTCTTTCTATTTTTGAATGATAATCTTGTATTGGACTCCAAAGCCCAGCAGGCAGGGCTTGTGGTGGGAAAGGAGGTGGACATGGTCTGCCCTCTCCTCCCTGCCCTCTGGAGGGAAGGGACCAAAAGGAAAACAGGACCTGCTTCCTTAGGTGTCCCCTACTGGCCCTTGGCTGGTCTCTTCTTCACTGCTTATAAGGTGGCTGAGTTCCAGTCATCATAGCTGCTCAGCTCATTGTCTATAGTCCCCTAGCATGGAGCTGGGGACCACACAGACCATCCTGTAGAAGGACTCCATGCTAAAGAGCTCTCCTCTGCTGGTGGCCTCAGGCTCACCTCTTTGCCTCCAGCAAGACTGCTGCCCCCATCACATCTACCTTTTGCAGGCCCAACCCCGGGACCTATAGACATGGGCAGAATCTGTCTTTCTTCTTCTCGCCCACTGGCCACTCAGTCACACCCTTGGCCTTCTCTCTCCAGCGCCCTTTTCCCTATTTCAGTTAGCACCAGAGCAGGTCAGAAGTACCATGGCTTGGCTGACATCCATGGGAATGAGAAGTCAGTCCCTTTGGTGGCACCCCAAACCCAACGAATAATTCTCTTGGCTCTGCTCCAGTTATCTAGTGCTGTGTAATAGACCACCCCAAATTTCATGGCATAAACAACCATCATTTTATCATCCTCGTGGATTCTGTGGGTCAGGAATTTGACAGGGCACGGGGGGATGGTTGGACTCCAGTTGTGGTAGGCAGCCTCCAAGATGCTTCCCAATGACCCCTGCCTCCCGGTATTTGTGCCCTTGTGTGTCAGTCTACTCCCACTTTGTATCAAGGTGGGTCTGGGGGGCCAATAGAATATGGCAGAAGTGGTAGTATGTCACTTTTGAGTTTAGGTTATTAAAGATATCGTGGTTTCTGCCTCTGTCTTTTGGATCACTCTGGAGGAAGCCAGCGGCCATGTTGTTAGGCACTCACACATGGAGAGGCCCATCTGGAGAGGAACTGAGGCCTCCTGCCAACGGCCACGTGAGTGAGCTTGGAAGTGGATCCTCTGGCCCCAGAGAAAGTCTAAGATGACTGTAACCCTTGGCCGACAGCTAGACGGTAACTTTGTGAGATACTGAGGCAGAGCCACCCAGATATGCTGCTCTCGGATTCCCGACTGTCAGAAACTGTCAGCTGATACCTGTTTGTTGCTTGAAGCTGGGATGACTTGAAGGCTCTGTTGGCCTTGTCACCTGGAAAGCCTTCATGTGGCCTGTCCACGTGGCTTGGCTTCTCACAGCATAGTAGCTGGGCCCTGAGGAGCATCTGTAGAGTAAGCTTTCCAAGAGAACTTTTGGCCTTGCCTCAGAAGTCAAGCAGGGTAATTTCCACCGCATTCTGTTGTTACAAGTGAGTCACCGCAGCTAGTCCAGATTCCAGGGGAAGAGATTTGACTGGTTCTCTTGATGGAGGAATGATAAGGTCACATTGCAGAAGAGCAAGTGGGATGGGAGGTGGAGTGGCCATCTTTGCAAAATACAGTTGGAGCCCTGCTTCAGGGGGAGAAACCAATCCATTGGTCTGGCCCTCAAGAAGAAAGGGATACATGGCTTTTTACCGGCAACACACCTCCAGCCCTGGGGTTAGTGTTGATTCTGCTGAAATGGCAATTCCTATCAAACCCTGAGAGGAGCCAGCCATCCTCTGAGCTTGGAAGGTAGAGTACTTCCTGTGTTTTCTTCTCAGCTCTGGATTCTGGTGCTCATTTCTGGATAAACAAGGTAGGTCCCCCCGGCACCTTGTCCCACAGAGGCCCACTTCCTTTTCCCTCCCAGTCACAGTGCTTACGACTTTACCTCAGTCAATCCTGTGCTCACCAACTAGCTAGGAATTATGACCCCATTTTGCAGAGCAGGAAGTAATCTGACCAAGGTCACCTAGGCGGAAGCGGTATGCAGGGACTCAGCACCATGACCTCTAAGTCCATGCTCTAGGGTCCTGGGATTCCAGAAAGCCTACTGGGTGTTGGAGCCTTAGCCCTGGTCTCATCAGGGCCCTGCTGTAAGTGAGGCCAGTGTGAGCAGTGTGGGAAGGAGGGGCTCTCTGCCTGATGGTGGGGGCTAATTGTCAGGCGTGCTGTTTGGGTGAAAGGGCAGGAGAAACGAGAAAGGAAGAATCCATTTCAACTTTTCTTTTCAGGCCTCTCCCCGGTCAGTGAGTTTTTCAGTGGCCAAAGGGTGACCTCCAGAATGACAAGCCTGGACTCACTGCCCCTCTTCACTTGTTGGACTGAAACCCCCTCTCTGTCCTGGAACCTCTGCTTGGACAGCCCTCTGAGCTCCTGGGACCTGTGGATGCTGGGTCTTGGGGTGATTTCTTGACCAAGCGAACAGGTCTCTGTCCAGTGTCCATCCTGCCCTGCCCCGCCCCTCCTCTCCCTGCAACCCCTACTTCCCATCATGCCACACCCCTAGATCCCAGGAAGGGACAATTCCCAGCACCTATGGCCTGCCAGGCACAGAGCTCATGTTAGGGACCCAGAAATAAGTGAGACACTGGTCACAATCTAGTGGGAGGAGAAACATAAGGCATTATCTGCCCGATGTCAAGTTAAGGGCATGTTGAATAGGGTAAGAATCACACAAAGGAGAGAGTGGCTAACTCAGCACTAAAAAGGAATGAGCCATTGGAATATGCGACAACATGGATGAATCTTAGAATCATCATGCAGAACAAGAGTACAGACTGTATGATTCCATTTTCATGAAGTTCCAGGCCAGGTGAAACTATGGATGATACACAGATAGAAATAAGATCAGTAGCTTCCTGGGATGAGCGGGGTTGGCTGGGAAGAGGCAGGAGGTGATGGATGTTCTGCGGAGTGTGCTGAGGAGGAGGAATATTCTAGGCGGTGAAAATGTTCTAAACCTTGATAGGAGTGTGGGTCACTTGGAAATAGTTACTTGTTAAAGCTCATCTGTACACATAAGCTCTGTGAATTTCATGTAAATTACACCTGTGATGGGCAGTACTCAAAATAGCCCCCGGTGACCCCCCTCCCCCGGCTCCTGGTGTGCACGCCCTTGTGCAAACCTTGCCCCCTGACTTGTATCAGGTCGGTCTCTGTGGCCCATAGAATATGGCAGAAATGATGGTGAGTCAGTGCTGAGACTCGGTTATAAAAGACGCTGCTGTTCATCTTAGTCCTCCCTCTTTCATGGCTTGTTCTGGAAGAGACCATGTGTCGAGCATCCCCGTGGAGAAGTGCCTGTGGCCAAGATCTGAAGCCTCCTGCCAACAGCTGGGTGAGTGAGCTGACAGTAAGTGGATTCTTCAGTCCCCGTTAAAGCTTTCAGGTATCAGCCTCCTTGGCTCACTGCTTGACCACAAACTCACAAGAGGCCCTGAACCAGACCACCCAGCTAAGTTGCCTCCTGATTTTTGACTCTCAGAAGTTGTGTGGGTTAATAAATGTTTATTGCTTTAAGCCATTAAGTTTGGGGAGTCACTATAAATGATGAATACAATATTTCAACAAACTAAACGTGTGGGGGAAAAGAACTTCTAAGTGCTCTTGGCCCAGCTGGCTTTTCCAGGGACTTTCAAGTGCTTTCTGTGACTCAGACTTCTGGGCTCAGTCTCTGGAACCCAGAGGTGAGGGTCCTGGAGCTCTGTCTAGACATTGGGAACTGGTGTCTCCAACGTGGCCGCGGCTCCTACCCACGGCACCAGCCCAGAAACAGCTGCACACAGTGGCCAGCCCACACCTGCTGTGGAGAGAGGACTCTAGAAATGCTCCTCCTTCCTCTCTGCCTCATGCCCATGCGAACCTGCAGGAATCCATGCAGGACTCCGGAGCTAATAACAGCTACTATTTTTGGAACACTTTCTACGTGTCAGGTGATTTGCAAAGTCTTTTAATTTACTCTTCCCAATACTCCTGGAAATTACGAACCCTATTTTACAGTGGAGAAAACAGAGACTCGGCACATTGAAGCCACATTGAAGCCAACTGCCAAGGTCACAGAGCTATTAGGGTGTGGCAACTTTATTTATTTATTTATTTATTTATTTATTTATTTATTTATTTATTTTTAATGTTTATTTATTTTTGAGAGAGAGAGTGAGAGAGAGTGGGGGAGGGGCAGAGAGAGAGGGAGACACAGAATCTGAAGCAGGCTCCAGGTTCCGCACTGTCAGCACAGAGCCTGACGCAGGGCTCAAACCCACGAACCGTGAGATCACGACCTGAGCCAAAGTCGGATGCTTAACCGACTGAGGCACCCAGGCACCCCTGCTTTAGACTTAAATCCAAATTTGTCTAGTTCCCAAACTGAGAGGCAAGGAAGCAGCAACCCCAGACCTGAAAATACTTTTCTTATCTATTCCCTGTGAGAAAAAAACCCACGCATTCTTCCATCAGAGACAAGGCCGCACTCTCAACCCAGATTCCACAGAGCGATGGTATAAAGACACTGGCCAATGATACCTCAGCACCAAAAGTCTCAGAGACCATGGGAGTCACAGAGTCACAGAGGCAGGAACTGAGATCAGAGAGGGAAGTGACTTTTCCAAGGACTCCTGCCCAGGGATCTTTGGACCATACTGCCCTGTCTCTGTCACATAAGAGGGGAATGATTGCCAAGTGGGAGAAGCATAATAGGGTAAAGGATGGCTTTGGGGTAGGGGAATGAGAGAGAGGGAATTCACAGGTAACAATGGTGAAATTGAGATCTCATAATTTTGTCTTGGGTCAACCCCACAATGGCTAGGGGCTATATAAACCAGCATCACAGATGGTCCCATCAAGAGCCTAGGCAGCCCCAGAGGACATCACAGAACAGCTCCAGAACGGTGCCTGGCTTGCGGCAGGATCTGCTAACAAGCACTGCGTTACTCATTTGCTGTCACCTTGGGTTGCCCTATTCACTCACTCATTCATTCATTCATTCATTCATTCAATAAGTATTTATTGACCATCTGCTATCTGCTAAGCACTGTTTTAGGAGCATGGGATATTTCAGTGAACACAAAATCCTTGCCCTTATGAAGCTTAAATGTAATATATAAGCTTAAATGTAATATATAAATTCCAAAGTATCCTAGAAAGTGAAAGGAGTAAAAGAAGAAAAAGCAGGGGCACCTGGGTGGCTCAGTTGGTTAAGCGTCTGACTCTTGGTTTCAGCTCAGGTCATGATCTCACAGGTTGGTGAGTTCAAGCCCCACCTCAGGCTTTGAGCTAACAGTGCAGAGCCTGCTTGGGATTCTCTCTCTCCCTTTCTCTCTGCCCCTCCCCTGCTCGATCTCTGTCTCTTTCTCAAAGTAAATAAATCAACTTAAAAAAAAAAAAGAGAAGAAAAAGTAAAGGCGGGGGGAGGGGGGTAAGACCCAAGAGTGAAGACAGTGCATACGGAGGGGGTGGATTGACATCTTTACTAGGGTGACTGGGTCAGCCTCCTTGAGAAGATTTCTTTTGATCAAAGACTTGAAGGAGGTAAATAAAGTATGCCATATCCAAGTGAGCCACGTGGACATCCGGAGGAAATACGTACCCGGCAAAATACACACTGATATATTAAGGGTAAAGGGAAATTATGTCTGCAACTTACTCTCAAACAGTTCAGAAAAAAAATTATATGGGCACAGAGATACAGATGGACAGACAACATGTATGTGTATACACACGTATATAAATATACACGTACACAGAGAAAAAGAATGATACAAATAGTGTTAAAGTGTTAATATTTGGGGAACTTGGGTGAAGGGTATGTACTATTTTTAGAAATTTTCTGTAGGGACCCCTGGGTGGCTCAGTCTGTTAAGAGTCCGACTCTTGGTTTCGGCTCAGGTCATGATCTCACGGTTTCATGGGTTCAAGCCCCGAGTTGGACTCTGCACCGGCAGCGTGAAGCCTGCTTGGGATTCTCTCTCTCCCTCTCTCTGCCCCCTCCCATTCACGCTGTCTCTCTCTCTCTCAAAATAAATAAACGATAAAAAATGTTAATTATAGAAATTTTCTGTATGAATTTTCAAAATAAAAATATTTTAAAAAGAATTTATATTATTTAAGTTTCTTTATTTTGAGAGAGAGAGAGAGAGAGAGAGAGAACGCCCGCGAGTGGAGGATGGGCAGGGAGAGAGGAAGAGAGAATCCCAGGCAGGCTCCACGCTGTCAGCACAGAGCCCGATACACGGCTTGAACTCATGAACCGTGAGATCATGACCTGAGCTGAAATCAAGAGTTGGATGCTCAACCAACTGAGCCCCCGGGGTGCCCCAAAAGAATTTATGTTATTAAAAATAGAAGAGGAAAGGCACTGTAGCAGAAGGAACAGCCTGTGCGAACTGTAATTCAAAAGAGTGCCTGAGGGGCACCTGGCTGGCTCAGTCAGTAGAGCGTGCTCTTGATCTCAGGGTTGTAGGTTCTAGTCCCATGTTGGGTATAGAGATTACTTAAAAATAAAATCTTCAAAATAAAGAGAGAGAGTGAGAGAGAGCCAGAGTGTGCGAAGGGAATACTCGGTGCTAGCAAAGAGAGAAAGGGAATATACTGGTGTTTTAGGAAACAACAGCCTATTTTTCCTTTGGGGAACCACCCCTTCCCCACTCTCCTTCCATATTGATCCCATCTCTCATCTGGGGGAGCGGGTAGCTCTTGACCCAGCCTTGGCCAATCAAAGATGTGCACCTCAAAGAACAGGGCCAGCAGGACAGTCCCGGGGTCCAGAGCTTTAGTGGGGTGAGAGCCTGCCTGAGGAGGAAACCGATCCAGAGGAAGGCAGAGCTCAGACCCGAAGCAAAGTCTGTGTCTCAACTTGAACCCTTCAGTGGCTTCGTTACATGTGGCAAAAATAAATTCTCTTTTTGCTTGAGCCAGTGTGAGTGTTGGGAGTTTCTTACTCACAACAAAAAAAAATGTGTTGACTGATCCAAAACGTCTGGAACAGCATCTCTGAGGAAAGGATGCTTAAGCAGAGACCTGGAAGATGCGCAGTGGGACAGGTGAGGAGGTGGGGAAAATGCTGCAGGCAAAGGGCTCCAGGGAAGGAAAGGCCGTGGAGGGTTGGAGGAGCTAGAGGATGGGGGCCTGGTAGTGGAAGGGAGGGTGAGGAGCTGGGCAGAGAGGAGGCTGGAGCTGGGTCCCTGACGGAGGGCCTCACAGGCAGGATCTGGGACATTATCCCAAGAGCAAAAGAAAGTCTTGCAGCCTTTGAAAGAGGGATTGACTTAATTTGCATTTTGACATTATTTGCATTCTAATAACACTCTGGGGGCTGTGTGGGGACTAGATTCACTGGAGGTAAGAGTAATGCAGACCTCCAGGCTAGAGATGACGAGGACGACTCAGACAGAGTTGGGGCAGTGGCAACCACAGAGACTGGATGGCTTTTGTGGCAGCCAGTCTCCCAAGATGGCCTCCAATGAGCCAACCGCATCTGGGACAGCTCCATAACCCACTTTAACCAGTGGAATGTAGAGGAAATGACACTGTGCCTTTCAAGGGCAGGAGGTCTGGCGTCCATGTTATTGAGGACTCTGCCATGTGGCCTCTGTGAAGGGGCCTTCCCAAAGGACCCAGACTCTCTCCCTGGACGCTAGGTGTGGCCGGAAGCCTCAAAGAAGAAAGCACTCTTTGGCTCCCTCTGGAGTGGGTTCCACTGACCCTGCCTCTGACCTATCACCTGGGCGCAGTCTCTGTGTCTCTGATTTGTGCGTTTAACTGGAGGCCTAAGGATTCGGGGCTGTTTAGTCAGCAGTGGGGGAGGGGAGCAGAGAGCCCCCGGGGGTACAGACAGGGCTGCCTGGCTCCGCTCTTCCTGGGGGTGAGTGAGCAGTTTTCCAGACGAGAACACGACTACTACAGTGACTTAGAATTTAAGCTTGGGTGAGGCTTGCATGACTCAGTGCTCAGCACTCGGGCCTCAGTCCCAGTTTCTCTGGGAATGGAATGGAATGGGACAGAATTCTGCCACCCACCCCCTTACTCTGGGCTGTCTCTCCCTGAGCCCCTGCCCCCCTGCTGGGTGTTCCTCAGCTCGGGTCCCCAAACAAACCACCCTGGGGGGGGGGGTGCTGCTTCTCCCACCCCGCCCCAGCAATATCCTTCGGACACGTTTTTGGATTTTCTCCTCTGGTCTCCTGCATCCTTAGCTCAGGGTAACCACACTAATGACTACTACTTAGAATGCATTTGTTAATGTATGTGCCGGGCACTTGGCCAAGCTTATATATATACTCGTGAATTCCTGACCCCAATTCTAGGAAGTAGGCATTCTCATGCCCATTTGACAGATGAATAAAGCGGGGTTCACACAGGATAAGTAAGTTTGCCGAGGTCACACAGCCAGGAGATGGGCTGAGGCTTACGTACCCCTGAAATGTGTTCTCTTGCTACCTGGAGACAGTACAGCCATTCAGCTCAGGTTGGTTTTTGTCCCATCCTGCCTCTTGGGGACTCTCTCAAGAGTATACAGCTTTGACCTCTTGGCCTGCGGTGTTTCAAGTTCATTTAGGCAAGGGTTCTCCAAGTGTGATTCCTGGGCCAGCAGCCTCAGCGTCACCTGGGAACTTGTCAGAAAGGCATATTCTGGAGCCCGCCCCAGACTTATGGGATCCCAACGTCTGGGGTGAGGCCTAGAAGGAAGTCAGTGTTAACAAGGCCTCCAGGTGATTTTAATGCATGCCCGTCTGAGAACCACTGGAGAATTCGGGAGAGACGACAGCCTTTTCCGTTCCGCTGCCTGGGGCTGGCAGCTGGAGAAAGGGAGAATTTTCGGCTGCGCATTTTTTATTTGGTTGTCATTGTTTGCTTGTCACGTTTTGTCAGAAACAACTCAGGTCTGGCGCGAGAGAGTGTGTGAATTCCTTAATTGTCGCCGCTATTACGATTTTTTGCACATTTGTGTTCAGCCTAGAAGAGAGTGAAAATAAAGATATCCAAACTGCGAAATTCAGCATCTTAGCATCTTTGTCTGTCTAGGGAAGGGGTGTGACTATAATCCCATGCGCAGTCAACGCACTTGAATTTTGCCTCCTCAGTGCCTCATCCTGGACCTCTGTCCTGCCTGCCTCTGTGTCAGGGGACACAGACACCTCACTAATACCTAGAATTCCGGGTTCCAGGGTTTGGGTCCACAGTCTGCTCCACCATTTCAAGTTCCTGACCATGTACAGCCTTGAGGGTGAGTCCAGGCTCTGCCATGTGCCAGCTGTGTCCTCTTGGGAAAATCACTTGGCCTCTCTGGGCCTCAGGTTCCTCCATCGTGAAATGAGAGTAGTAATTCTCACCTCGCAGGCTTGTTGCGAGGACGGAGGAAATGTAGGTAGCATAGTGGTGCCACACATTTGCCGGGTGACCTTGAGCAGGTTAACCTCTTCTGCTTGTTTTTGCCCCTGTAATCCCCACAGCACATACCTCATAGGCCGTGAGGTCAAAGGTTATATCCATCTTACAAGGTCGTGTATTCTGCAATGTTAGCCATTATTATTATTAAAACAATTTTTTGATGTTTATTTATTTTTGAGAGAGAAAGAGAGACACAGAGCACAAGCAGGGGAGGGGCAGAGAGAGAGGGAGACACAGAATCCGAAGCAGGCTCCAGGCTCCGACTGTCAGCACAGAGCCTGACACGGAGCTCGAACTCGTGAACCGTGAGATCGTGACCTGAGCTGAAGTGGGATGCTCAACCGACTGAGCCACCCAGGCACCCCAGCTATCATTATTGTTAAGCACATAATACAGTGCCTGGAATCTAGAAGATGCTCAGTAAATGGTGGCTAGTGTTATTGTCAGTTTCCATTTTTAAAAAAAAAAATTTTTTTTTGTTTTACATTTATTTATTTTTGAGAGACAGTGAGACAGAGCGTGAGTGGAGGAGGGGCAGAGAGAGAGGGAGACACAGAATCCAAAGCAGGCTCCAGGCTTTCAGCTGTCAGTGCAGAGCCAGATACGGGGCTCAAACCCACAAACCATGAGATCGTGACCTGAGCCGAAGTTGGACACTCCACCTACTGAGCCACCCAGGCGCCCCTAGTTTCCATCCTTAACCTGCAGACAGCGCTGACCTTACGATGCCTGAGGCTGCTTCCCCTTCTGGCTTCTGGTGGCTTCGGGGTCTCCATCTCACTGATGCCTTCCTGGAGTTTGCAATTTCTGCCAGTTCATCTTGCGTCTGACTCTGCGTTTCAGCCTCTCTCGGGGTCTCCTGTCATTTGTTCTTGGCCTGGTCTTAGAATTCTTTGTTCTGGCTTCACGCCTCATTCCCAGGACCCCAGTCATAGGCCTAAAATTTGCCAGACCAGAGTTAAGTCGCAGCTCTGTTACTCACTAGCCATGTAACCTCAGACAAACGCTTTAGCCTCAATTTTCTCATCTGTAAAATGGGACTACTACTGTGTATCTTGCAGGGCTGTCCAAGGATTAAATGCAATCATTGTAAATACTCAGCATGGTTGGTGCCTGTCACTCAACAGGTGCTCCACAATGTTTATTTACTTCTCTGTCTGCTTCTCCCTGTGGTTCAAATCCTGGAACCGCTCTGAACGGGTATACCGGTCTGTAAAAGGGGGAAGTAATGTTTCCAGCCTCCATGTGATACCTAGTTTTTCTTTCTTCTTTTTTTAAAAAAAAATTTAGGGGTGCCTGGGTGGCTCAGTCGGTGAAGCGTCCGACTCTTGGTTTTGGCTCAGGTTGTGATCTCACAGTTCATGAGTTTGAGCCCCGCACCGGGCTCTGCACTGGCAGCACGACATTCTCTCTCTTCTCCCTCTGCCCCTCCTCTGTTCTCTCTGTCTCTTAAAAATAAATAAACTTTAAAAATATTTTTAAAATTTTTGAAAAAATTTTTAATGTTTATTTATTTTTGAGAGAGAGAGAGAGAGAGAATGAGTGGGGGGAGGGCAGACACAGGAGGACAGAGGATCCGAAGTGGGCTTTGCGTTGATAGCAGAGAGCCTGATGCGGGACTTGAACTCATGAACTGTGAGATCGTGACTTGAGCTGAAGTTGACCGCTCAACTGACTGAGCCACCCAGGTGCCCCTTTAGTATTTTTTTTTAAGTTTATTTATTTATTTTGAGGGGGAGAGAGAAAGAGAGAGAGAGCGAGAGAGAGCAAGTGAATGGAAGGGGCAGAAAGAGAGGGAGAGAGAATCCCAAGCAGACTCCAGGCTGTCAGTGCAGAGCTCATGAACTGTGAGACCATGACCTGAGCCAAAGTCAAGAGTCAGATGCTTAACCGACTGAGCCACCCAGGTGCCCTCTTCTTTAGTACAGTAAAACCTTGATTTGAGAGCAACATTCGTTCCAGAAACATGCTTGTAATCCAAAGCACTTGTACCTCAAAGTGAATTTCCCCATAAGGAATAACGGAAACGCAGACAATTCATTCCACAACCCAAAAATATTCATACAAAAGTGATTACGATACTGTAATATAAATACAAAATAATAAAGAAAATACAAAATATAAAGAAAACTAAATTCACCTGCACTTGCCTCTGAAAACCTTTGTGACTGGGATGAGGGAGAAAAGAGAGAGGAGGGTTGTGGTGGAGGACGACTTTCACTATCACTGACGGAATCACTGCTATCTGTTGGCTCAGTGGAATCTTTTTCTTTTCACGCACCTTTAACAAGGAACCTATCCAGTGACACTTGCTTTTGCCTCCTTTTGAGGATTTCACAGAAATGCGATGTTGCTTTGTTGTTAAACAGATTCCTCCCTCGCACTGTGACAGCCTTATTTGGGTGGTGTTTTCTACAAAATTTTGCAGTTTCCCACGTTTCACACGTCTCCCTAATCTCATTTGAAGTGAGGGATTCCTCCACCTTCCCCCCCTCCTCCTCTGCAGAGGAGATGTCCCCCATAACCTCTTGCTGTTGCCGGTGATGCAGATCCATCAGTTCGTGGGTGCTCGTCTCCTGGCCATGTTCCTCCACCAGCGCTTGAATGTCGTCCTCATTCACCTCCAGTCCCATGGTCCTCCCCAAGGACGCAATTTCTTCGACGGCTGGCAGCTCCTGTTCATGAGCAAGCCCCTCCGAGTCAACGAGGCCACAGTTTCCTCCAAGCAGAATTGAGGGTTCTCTTGCTGGCCCCATCCCAGGCTTTATCGATGATCTTCAGGCAGTTCACAATGTGGAAATGATTTTTCCAAAACTCTCAGAAGGTAAGTTTTGTTCCTTCGGTCACCTCGAAGCATCGCTGAAATAGTGCTTTGGTGTGAGGCTTTCTAAAGTTCGAAATGACCTGCTGATCCAAGGGCTAGAGGATTGGAGTGGCCTTGGGAGGAAGGAACGTGACCTTAACGAACTCTAATTCCTCCAGTAAGTTGTCCTCAAAGCCTGGAGGATGAGCAGGAGCGTTATCCATAACCAGCAAGGCTTTGAGTGGCAGATTATTTTAGGAAAAAAAATTTTTTTACACTTATTTATTTTTGAGAGACACAGAGAGAGAGACAGAGCGCAAGCTGGAGAGGGCCAGAGAGAGAGGGAGACACAGAATCGGAAGCAGGCTCCAGGCTCCGAGCTGTCAGCACAGAGCCCAACACAGGGCTTGAACTCACAAGCCGTGAGATCATGACCTGAGCTGAAGTTGGACGCTTAACCGACTGAGCCACCCAGGTGCCCCCATGGCAGATTCTTTTAGGACCAAAGACCTCGTTGGTCCTCTCAATGAACAAGATATGAGTGGCCCAAGCCTTGCTGTTGGACTTCTACATAACGTTTAACTGGCCCTTCTGCACCTTGCGTTTCTTGAAGGCTCGTGGATTCTCAGGATGATACATGGATTCTCAGGATGACTTGACTTTGAAATCCCTGCTTGCATTAGCACAAAACAAGAGGGTGAGATGGTCTTTCATGGGCTTGTGGCCAGGCATTGCATTCTCTTCTTCTGTAATGTAGGTCCTCTCTGGCATCTTTTTCCAAAAAAGTCCCGTCTCATTACAGTTAAAGACTTGCTCTGGCAGGTAACACTTGGAAACCGTGAGCTTCTGGAATTCCGTAGCGAGCACCTCAGCTGCCTCAGCGTCAGAACTCGTAGCCTCTCCCGGCCTCACGACACTGTGGATGCCACTTTTCCTCTTAAAGTTACCAGATCACCCCCTGCTTGCCTTGAAGGCTTCTTCCTTTTCTGTTGACGTAGTACGTGGTGGTTTGCTTACAAAGTCGACGTACGAGGCTTTTGCCTTCTCGCAGATAAAGTTCTTAGTCACACTATCGCCTGCTAGTTGCTCCTTGTGTATTCAAACCAGAACATGTGGTCGTTGCTTTGATGTTCTCGTGACTTCTTTTGCTGCGTCCAGCCCCCTCATTTCTTCTTTCTTCTTTAATATTGTGCCGATGGCCAACGTAGCCGTCTAATGAAATCTTGCAATTTCAGCCCCTCGCATACCTCACTCCTACTTCTCGGTGATTTCCCTCTTCACTTCCACCGTAATCATCTTCTTCTCACCGCCTTTCTTTTCTTTTTAAAAAAAAATTTTTTTTAACCTTTATTTATTTTTGAGACAGAGAGAGACAGAGCATGAACGGGGGAGGGTCAGAGAGAGGGAGACACAGAATCTGAAACAGGCTCCAGGCTCTGAGCGGTCAGCACAGAGCCCAACGCGGGGCTCGAACTCACAGACTGAGAGATCATGACCTGAGCCGAAGTCGGACGCTTAACCGACTGAGCCACCCAGGCGCCCCATCACTGCCTTTCTTTTCACCCTTCTTCTGCATGGGGGCCATTGTACACGCTCACATGGATGCTGACTACAGTACGGTATTAATAAACTCTTGTCATCGACTGTATTTAATGTAACTGACAATAAGGCAGCAGAGGAGAGGGTCTACATCAGCAGGCAGTCTGACCTAGAATGAAACAAAGTATTCCTAAGCTTACTCTTGTATGGAAAAGCAACGGACTGTCCATCGGTGCTTTGAAGTGACAAAAAATACATTAGTGCCAGTCGCGGGCACCTTCCAATGTTCTGAAAAGTCACTGATTTCTGCCAAACATCATGGCCTGAGACCGAACATCCAAACATGGGAGACAATAACCCACAACCCCTGAGAGAGAGAGAGAGAGACAGAGAGAGGGAAGAATCATTGGCTCAGTTGTGATCATGGGACTTTCGGCATCACGTACAACTCATATTGCAAGACATCGCTTGTTTATCAAGTTAAAGTTTATTAGAAATGTTTGCTCGTCTTGAGGAACTTGTAGAACAAGTTACTCGCAATCCAAAGTTTTACCATATTTTGACTTTATTGGGGTGGGAAGAAGCAACAATGTGTCCCAGCTAACAACTACGCCTCCCCCATCCCTTGCAGCTACGTGGCCCTGAGTATCTATGTTTTAGCCAATGATGTGAAAGGAAGTGTTGGGGTGGTGGGATGGGTCAGATTGTGTCTCCACCCTTACCTCCCCCCCCAATTGTGTTAAAGTTCTAAGCCCCAGCACCACAGAATGTGATCTTATTTGAAAATAGAGTCTTTACATAGTTCATCAGGTTGAAAGGTCATTTGGGCGGGCCCAATACGACCGGAGTCCTTACTCAAAGGGGAAGTTTGGACACAGAATCAGACACATACACAGGGGAGATGGTGTGAAGGCACACAGTGAGAAGACAGCCTTGTGAGCAGGAGAAGACTTTCCCCTAGAGCCATCAGAGGAGCATGGCACAGCTCACACCTTGATGTGGGGCTCGTTACCTCCAGACCTGTGAGACAATATATATCTGTTGTTTGAAGCCACCTAGGTTTTGGTACTTTGGTACAGGAGCCCTAGGAAATTAACAAACGTGCGATTTGGTGACGGCTGCCTGAAGTGAGCCTTCCTGATGCCTACGATATACAGCGCTGGTGTTTAACGTAGTTAACAATCAGTATGGAGATGGTCACTAATCAGAGAGGACACCGGGCATGAACAACTTGTCTGGTCATATTGGTTAAATGTTAGTCCTGGGAATGCTCTAGCAGCCATTTTGGGCCATGAGGCTAGAAGGCAGGAAGGAGCTGAGGATGTCAGAGTTGAAAGAGGGGAGGAGCCTTGGTTCTTGATGACTTTGTGGGGATGCCACACCAGACTTGGGCTGCCCACCTCCAGTGTTATATTGTGGACATGGTAGAATAAACCTGTGTTTGTTTACGGCTTTGTGGGTTGTGGCGTTTTATTTTCTTCAGCCAAACCTAAATTTACCTGATGTCCAATCCCACGAAGGACTGGGAAGCCAGAATGAAATGATGAACCAGAAAGTGTTTTGTAAACTCTCCAGTTCTATGCACACGTTAAGGCATTTTTATTATTGTGGTGTTTGTGACTAGAATTATGATTGGTTTAGGAAGAATGGATTGAAACAGACTGACATGATCCTGGCCAGAGACCAGAGGCTCTTTGCTCTGCTTCAACGACACGTCTTTGAGGGCTGTGCGCAGATAAGAGTGGTAGGAGAGCCTGGCAGGAGAGGAGCCACCAGCCTTTGGGTTGGATGCCAGCAGGATGACTGGGTGACTTTTGTTGAGCTGGGGCCAAAATGCTCAGGCACTGGTTGGCAGGTAAGCATAAAGGTTGAATCAGGACGGATAGGTTTAATACAGGCTCCACCTTCACTTGCTCTGTAACCCTGGGCAGGTTACCGAATTTCTCTGAGTTTCAGATTCCTCATCTGTCAAACGGGAACAATTATAGCCCCTATGACGTAAGGTTGTCAGGGAGATTCAGTGACATCCCATATCCAGTAGGGAAAAAGATAAATCCACAGTGTGTCGGTATCCTGTCCAGGTTATAGATTTTTCTGCTGTGACTACTAACCCTTGACAGATTACAAATGAACAGAGTGGATTCTAGCGTGTTTCTTCTTACCTTTATTGATTCATTCAGCAAGAATATTGAATGTGCTCATTATGTGCTTACTATGTACCAGGTGATGAAAAGAGGTAGCGAGGTGGACTTAGACCATAGTATCCAGGTACAGCCAGCTGTTCTCAAAGAACAACTAAAAAAAAAAAAGTTGTTTGAGTGCCCCTCCTCTTCTCTTACTGTCATCTTTTCTTGAGGTCTCCCTTCGAGGTTTCTGCCATGGCTATGCTGGTCTACCCCCTCCCCGTTGGTAGATGTTCAATTCAAAATAGATGTCACTAATTCATACTATGGTGCAAATGACTACAAATCTCTCAAAGCATGGACCTGCAAATGACCCATCCTGTAAAGCTGGCTGCCCCTGAAAGACTGTTCCTATGTATAGAAAGCAAGGAGGTTCCAGGCAGAAGGACCTAGAGAATTCATTCAGTCTGAACCCTCTCAGTTCACAGTGGGGTAATCAAACTAGGCACAAGTAACTTGGTCTAAGCAGGATGACCCAACCAAGGAGTCATGCAGCCAGGCTGAGCAGGGAGCAGAACATGGCTTTTCCATACTCCATGGTCTACACCATATGTGCGCTAAGCACTTTCTGATTAGGTTGTGCAGAATGCCCTAGGGAGATACCGAGGCAGGACAAACACATACATTAGAACAAAAGCCCTTTGGCTGCACTGATTTGAAATGCTGCCCTCATTATGTATCAAATCATCCAATACGCAGAAGACTGTTCTACAGCTGTCTCTTCCTGCAGAGCACCATGATGTTTTAAAGTCCACAGCTTTATAACGTATTTTGATACCTGGTAGAGGAAGTCCTCTTTTTTTTTTTTTTTTTTTTCCTCCAAGAATGTCTTGGCTGTTCTTATACAATCACTGCTTCAGATAAACTTTTAACTTCTTCTTCTCCTTTTTTTTTTTTTTTTTTTTTTAAGTAGGCTCCATGCCCAACATAGGGCTTGAACTCATGACCCGGAGATTAAGAGTCACGTGCTCTACCGACTGAGCCAGCCAGGTGCTCCTCATATGAACTTTTGAATTCGCTTTTGAGTAACACTGATCCTGAATCTTCGTCAGCACCCTTGTTTATACCGGTCACTGGGCACTCTGAGAAGTCAGGCACTCAATTCCTGCCCTTGGGAGCTCACAAAACAGCTGAGAAGTGTAACCAAACAGGAAGTGTAAAACAACAGAAATCCCATGCTCTGGGTAACAAGAGCCAAATGAGTGAGGGGGACACACAGATATAACTGCTGTGAGTTCCATTGTCCCTGCAGGCTAGGAAGGTCATGGGAGGCTCAACAGGGAAGGTGACATTATAGTGAGTGTACTTTGATAGGTGAACAGGAGTTTGTCAGGTATAGAAGAGAAGAAATGTTTTGAGTTGGGGAATTCAGAGAATGCTTCCTGGAGGAGACATTTCATTTGAGAGGTGAGCAGGCATTTGCCCCATTCAGAGGGTGGGATGAAGGGAGGGATTGCCCTGAGCTGGGAAGGTCACAAGGAGGCTCTCTGAAGACATGTTAGCTGGGTTTTGAGTTGGAGGAATCAGAGAAGATGCTGGAAGAGGTTAATTAAATAAAAAGGATTTTATTAGAAAAGGAGATGACAAGGAGATGACATTTGACCTGGGCGTTGAGGGTTGAGTGAGCAGATCACCAGAGGAGAGGAGAGTGGAGGTCGTCACAGAAAAGATTTCCCGGAGCAAATAGGAAACCTCCTGGCTTCCTGCCCCTCGCTAACATCCAAGATCCAGGATCTAAGCGTCCCACCGCGTAGGGGCTGGGGATTCTGAGGCGGCGGCCCTGCAGTTCCCATTTCCCAGTGTGGGGAGCCGCGAAGCCAGTCCGCTGGGAGGGCTGAAGCTTACACAGGTTTGCGCAGCGTGGCAGAGCTCAATGCTTTTTGTCGGAATCGACCAATGGGATGGCGGCACCCGGTTGCCAGGGCTACAGAGGGGGCCGGAGGGGCGGGGCCTGGGCCCAGGGGCGGGGCCCGGACGGGGCTTATATAAGCGGACGGCAGGCTGAAGGAGGGGCGTGGGGTCGGTGGCTGCTGGGCGGGCGGGGCGCAGGCCGAGCGGCCCGAGCTGGGGGGGGGGAGAGGGCGAGCGGAGGCGCCGAGGAACAGATTCACTCGCTGGGGAGACCTATGGGCCGAAGCCGTGTAAATGCGTTTTAAGGCGAGTGCGGGGAGTGGCTCGGGGAGCCTCCGGGAGCGGGCGCCCTCGGCTCCAGTGCTGACCTGTCCCCGGCCTCCTTGCCTCCTTTCAGCAGGGGCCTCGGCTCCGCAACTGCCACTCCTCCTCGGGGTGTTGCACAAGTTTCGAGGTCACCGGCGACCCCCCCTAGCAGCGCGCCTGGCTCTGGCCCCCGCGAAGGAGGACCGGGCTTGGTAAGGCGGTGTGGGGGGCGGGTCCTCGGCCCTGCACTCGGGAGGGCTCACCAGGACAGAACCTCAGCTTTCGGCTCCCTCCCGGGAGCCTGCGACCCCCACCCACCATGTGGCCCCATGCACCCTTAGAACCCTAGCACGTCAGGACCAGCCTGGCCCTCCATTTACAAACGGTGAAACTGAGGCTAGGGAGTACCCAATGTCACGCAGCAGAGGGCAGACTCGAACCTAAGCTCTTGCTCTCGGGCTGAGACTCTTTGGTGGGGCCACTCTCTTAGTTGGGCGTGGTCAAGACTGAGGGTCCCCTGAAAACTTCCCCACTGGAGCTTCTTGGCTTTCCTGTACCCTCTCGTTCTTTTCCTTTTTGCTAAAACCCGAGTTTCATAACTGGAAAGGACCTCCAAAATAATACATTCATTTTACAGATTGGGAAACTGAGGCTCGGAGAGGCAGTGAATGACATCTAGGCATGTAATGCCTTGTCGCAGTACAGGGTTCCTGATCGTCCCCACACTTCCCAGTGAACTCAAGCTCCCCAGGCTTGTGCTGGCGGCGGCGGGGTGTGACAGGACTGAGAGCCCTGGCTTGGGGGAGGTCAGAGAGGGCAGCGGAGGGCAACCCCCTCCAGCAGCTCCCTCACTCTACGCCTCCCCTCCCTGCAGTGTGTTGCATACTTTCTGAGGCGGCGGGGCGGCGGCTCCATCCAGCCCATCGGCTCCTCCTTCTCGGCATGGCTGGCTACGTGAGCGAAACGGACTTTGTGATGGTGGAGGAGGGCTTCAGCACCCGAGACCTGTTGGAGGAGCTCACTCTGGGGGCCTCACAGGCCACCACGGTGAGCCGCTGGGAGCGGGGGTGGGTCCCCTGTTCCCTGTGCAGGCCCAGCTGCCTTCTCCGAAAGGACTTCTCAGGCCTTCATCTTCCCTCACTTATTTGGTGTTCAGTCCTTGCTGTTGGCGGAGACGGGCTCATTGTATCCCCATTTCCTTGTCCTTGTCCCCAAACTTTGCCCTTCCTGCCTGCCCTGCCCTGATGAACCACCACCACCACCTACCCAGCCTTCTGGGTCAGAAACCTGGGACTCCTGCTTCCCCCACCCACACCCCTCTCATTGGCGCATCACCAAGCTCTGACCACCACCTGTGGTCTTCCAACACCCTGGCTTTGTAGATCAGGCCTCATCTCTCTAGAGGCCCTCTAACCTCCTCCCTGCCTCATCCTGCCTGCTCCCACTTTATCACGGCCACGCTCAAACTCAGAACTGTTTGGCGGTTCCCCGCGACCAGCAGGGCCAAGCCAGAACTCTCTGTCTTCACAGTCCCTCTCCCAGCTTTCCCCACCATCTATCGTGCTCCATCAGAGCCCAACCACTGCTGGTATTTTCCCCAGCAATGCCATGTGCTCTGTTATCACCCCATTTTCCTGGGCTCTTCCCTCTGCCTGGAATGCCCTTCTGCCGGCCTCTCTCGCTCTGTTTCTGTCCTTCCTCATTACTCATCAGTGTTACTTTTTCCTACTCTCCCAGGCGGATTTTTTATGTCCCTTTCTCCGTGGCTTCCACTGCCTTCTGTAGGAACTCCAGTCGAGTTTATTGAACGGGCTTGTAATTTCTTAAAGGGTTTTTTGTTCTCTTCAAGACCCAAGCCCTGTCTGGTCATCTCTGTCCCTTAGCATAATGTCAGACACCAAATGGGCTTCAGTAAAAAAGTCTCGCATAAACAGGAAACTGAGTCCCAATGAGGGTTTAAGTGATGCTGTCTCACCCACAGTCTCATTCATGTTCAGCCCTCAGCAAATCTGCTGCCCAGCTCACAGGCACGGGTTGCAGTGCCGTGGAATTAGCTCAAGGCTTCAGCGACCACCTATATGTGGAAGACAGTGGGCTGCAGGCCATAGCTTTGGCCCGCAGGGATTTATCAGATGAATGTGTACACGGTTCCGATACTTTGGAAGCGTGTGCAAAATGCAGTGAGAGCATTAAAGGCAGAATTGCTTTATTGGTTTGGGGGAGGTGGCATTTGAGCTGAAACTTGAAGGTGGATTGCCTTTTCGGAGAAAGGGTCTTCTGCGTGAAGGGCACGGTGAGAACCAGAGCTTGGAGGTGGGAAAACACTCCAGCGTGCAGCTGGAGCTTGAGCTGTAGCGAGGGGAGGGGCTGGAGCCAGATCACAGAACCCCTGAACGCAGGCTGAGGAGTCTGCCTTCTGTGCAGAGACTTTTAGAACAGTGTGGCTGTGGCGGAGCCGGGCTCAGGCTCGGGACAGGTACCTGGGAGGACCATAGATGGCCCGCAGCAGGAGGGGGCTGAGCGGGGCCTCACATTTACCCTTCTCGTGCAGGGTGATGTTGCTGCCTTCTTCGTGGCCGACCTGGGTGCCGTCGTGAGGAGGCACTTCTGCTTTCTGAAGTGCCTGCCGCGGGTCCGGCCCTTTTACACTGTCAAGTGCAACAGCAGCCCAGGTGTGCTGAAGGTCCTGGCCGAGCTGGGGCTGGGCTTCAGCTGTGCCAACAAGGTGAGCCCGTGCCCCCCACTGGCGCACTGCCCCTCGCTGCCTACTCAACACCCACATGGCTGGGCTGCTGCGGGTGGCCCCCCCTCACCCCCCCGCCGGGGAAGCAGGGGTGGCCTGCAGTTGGCCCCTGCCCTCTGGGAAGGGCCACCCACTTGGGAGGTGGTTAAGGGATGAGGGAGGGCAAAACAGGCATGGAAGTTCTAAATTGGAGCCTTGTGTGTCTCTGGGTAGGTGGGTCACCTTTTCAATGGAGATTTTCAAGCTTCTTGGCCTAGAGCGATACATGGTATAAAATGTTCGATTAAAATGAAACAAAACGAAAACACCTTTTATCATTATTTGTTTGTTTGTTTGTTTGTTTGTTTTATAGTCTTATTAATGTGTGACAGTACATTTTCTCAACTAATCCTTTGAGAATTCTGTTGTGTTGCCCATTTTGCTGCCCTTCTAATTCGATTAATGCTGTTGTCTTAATCGCCTCTCGCTGTCTCTAGATTTATTTTGCTTATTTACTATCATTCTCTAGTCGTTGAACTACGATGTGCTGGTCAATGTGTAAGTAGGGATGGCAACACAGTGTTGAGCAAGCCAGGCTCCCTTGTCCCAGAGTTGAGGACGCTTAGCTTATCATTTTCATCCTGTTCTTAGTTGATAAAAGCCTTTAAGCTATAAAATTTTCTTCAGAGCATAGCTATGGATATATTTATTCATTCAGCAAACCTTTTTTGAGCAACTCTCATGGGGCCAAGTCCTATTTCAGGTGGGGATTTAGAGAGTGAATGAAACAAACAAAACAAAAAAGGCCCCTCTTTTATGGAACTTGCTTTCTAAAAAACAAGTTCAACAATGAAAATCTATATTATTTTATAAGATGGTCGATGCTACGGGGAAAATTGAGGTGGGGAAGGGAAGTAGGAAATGTTGGGAGGGAGGATTATACTTTTATATAGTTTGGTCAGGGAAGGCTTCACTGACATTTGAATACAGACCTGAGGGAAGCAAAGGGTCAAGCCAGGTGGAGAACTAGGGGAAGAACATTCCAGGCAGAGGGGACAGCAAGTGCAAAGGCCCTGAGGTGAGAGCAAACCCGGTACGTTGTTGCTTTGTGATGTTGTCATTACTGTTATTTTAAAAAAAATTTTAAATGTTCATTTATTTTGAGGGAGGGGGAGAAGGACAGAAGGGGGGGTGGAGAATCCCAAGCAGGCTCTGCATGGAGCCTGAGGCAGGGCTCGAACTCATGAACTGCAAGATCATGACCTGAGCTGAAATCAAGAGACGCTTAACCAACTGAGCCACCCAGGTGCCCTATTACTGCTATTTTTTTAATGGTTAGTAATGATTATTTTTAGGGGAACTCCTTTTAAACCCTTGTCAGCAATATGGCTGCGAATTCATGGATCAGTTCTAGCAGTTTTTTGGTGGAATCTTTTGGGTTTTCCATATAGAGTGTTATGTCATCTGAGAAGAGTGAAAGTTTGACCTCCTCCCCATGACCTGAGCCGAAGTCGGGTGCTCAACTGACTGAGCCACCCAGGCGCCCCTGGGAGATTTTTGATTACTAATTCTATTTCTTTACTGGTTATGTGTCTGTTCAAATTTTCTATTTCTTCCTGTTTCAGTTTGGGTAGTTTATATGTTTCTAGAAATTTGTCCATTTCTTCCAGATTGCCCAATCTATTGGCATATAATTGCTCATAATATTCTCTTATTATTGTTTGTTATTTCTGCAGTATTGGTTGTGATCTCTCCTCTTTCATTCTTGATTTTATTTATTTGGGTCCTTTCCTTGTTAATTGTGATCAAACTAGCTAGTGGTTTATCAATTTTGTTAATTCTTTCAAAGAACCAGCTCCTGGTTTCATTGATCCGTTCTACCATGTTTTTGATTTCTATAGCATTGATTTCTGCTCTAATCTTTATTAATTCCTGTCTTCTGCTGGTTTGGGGTTTTATTTGCTGTTCTTTTTCCAGCTGTTTAAGGTGTAAGGTTAGGTTGTGTATCTGAGACCTTTCTTCCTTCTTTAGGAAGGCCTGGATTGCTATATACTTCCCTCTTATGACCACCTTTGCTGCGTCCCAGAGGTTTTGGGCTGTGGTGTTATCATTTTCATTGGCTTCCATGTGCTTTTCATTTTCCTCTTTAACCTCTTGGTTAGTGAGGAGGATTCTAGAAGGGGACCCTGGAGGAGAAAGAAGGAGAGCTAGCCTGGGCAGGATGACAGGGGTAGGAAGATTCTGGGTGGGAAAGAGGTGTGCACCATGGTGGAACAGTGAGAATGAGAAGGTTAACCTTTATCAAAGACGAATGTTCATGCTCTTAGTGAGTGATAGCTGAGTCCACCCCTATTGTCACTGCAAAGCCCCTTTGCGTTAGCACTTGCTTTGCACACCTAGTTTCGTGCGTGTGTCACATGAAGGGAGGTGCATGGGGAGAGAGATAGCCATTTTACAGTTGAGGAAACCATCGGCCAGCCACGCACAGCTTGCCGGTAGCAGGACCAGGACCTCCCCCTGCAGCACGCTGGGGGCTCTGCTCCCAGAGAGGAGGAAGGGGATCCTTTTCCAGCCTTCTCAGTCTAGGGTCAAGGACCTCCTGTGCATCTGGAAACCCAGAGGTGGTACACTGTGCTTGGCCCTCTGGCTCAGGGCCGGCCTCCACAAAGAGCAGGGTTGTGGGGTGTTAGGGCTCAGAAGGATCCTGAAGTCCACAGGGACATTATTAAAAGCATGTACCGTTGCTGAGTGCTTCTGTCGGGCCAGGCACTTTGCTGAGCGTTTTCTGTAGGTGATCTCATTTTATTATCGCAACAACCCTGTGAGGTAATTATTATTACCCTGATTCTGACAACAGCCCTGTGAGGAAGCATTTCACGTATGGGAAAGGAGGCACAGAGGGTGAGGGACTCACTGGCAACTGGCCGCTTGAGTAGGGCCAGTGGCAGGGGGGTGGTCTCCGGCTCTCTCACTGCATCTTTCCATTGTCCTTGGGGAGAGGATGGCAGAGCTGGGCCCCAGCTGGTGACCATTGCTTTAGCTAACTCGTGGGCTGGGAGAGGCCAAGGCCCGTCCCCGCAGGCGGGAAGATCACTAGCCTTTGGGTACATTGACTGAGAGGTGGCTCTGGGATGCACAGCTTTTCTTGAAAGGCCAAGGCTGCCCTCTTCTGGTGGGACATCACTAGTGGCTACGCCTGACAGCTCCACGCCTTGGCCAACGTTGGCGGAGGGTTGACGGAGGGCCGGGTGTGAGCGAGGGCCGGGTGTACAGTTATGCAACAGACAGGTCAAGGGCACAGGCCACGCCTCGCATGGGGCTACGGTCCACCCACCCACCTTCTCAAGGACCTTCTGTCACTTCCCCTGCCCCCATCCTGCCTTCTCTTGCAGTCTCTATCAGCATCCTCCCATCTTAAAAAGCCTTCCCGGGACTCCATACCACCCCCCTGCCCGGTCCCATGCTCCCACTTGACGGCCAAACAGAGTTGTCTACACTCGCCTGTCTGCGTGCACCTGGCTCTTTGCTTCAGCACCTGCATCTGAGCCACTGCTTCCCCACTGCCACTGTCACTACTCTGAGGAATCTCCTCTTACCAACGTCCCCAGAGATCTCCAGGATCCAGTAAGCACTTTATTTTCAACATTCACTTTGAATTATTCAAATAACCCGTTGATTCACTTACACACACACGTAGGCCATCGGCTTTATGTCTCCAGAGATAATCACCATTATGAGTTTGAGTTTGGTGGGTATGTGGTACTTAAAAAATACTTACAAATATGATCCATAGAAAATATACAAAATATAAAATATATTTATGTGGTGGGTACTGTGTCTCAATAGCTTTAAACTCAGCAGGTGTTGGAAATCTGTCCATGTTGATGCATTTAGACCTTGTCGGGGACACAGGTCCTCTTATTATCCTGATTCTCAACAGCATTCAGCACAGTGACTGTTTTTGTGATAATAACACTTAATGTGAGATCTACCCTCTTAACAAATCTTCAAGGGTACAATACAGTATTCTTAACTATAGGCAGGGTTCTACAGATCTCTAGGACTTAATTCATCTTGCAGGACTGGAACTTTATGCCCACTAAATAGCAATTCCTCATTTGTGACATATTCTTTTTAAAAACACTCAACAGTCACCTATGCTCCCAGTTGTAAAGCCTTCAGCAGCAAATCAATTGATGGGGGACACAGCTCCGTACCTGCCCCACCTCGCACGGGGGCCCTCTGACACCCGACACCCTTCTCCTGTATAGACATGAATTGCGAGGCAAGGTTTGCTGTGATGGGAGTGATGTTATAATCTGTGTATCGTTCCCCCTCTTCTGGACGCATTCTTTCTCCTTCCCTCTCCATAGGTCCCAGGTGCCGACTTCCTGCTCTCAAAATGGGAGATTCCTCTGGATTCTGTCTCAGGCTCCCTTTCTCTTGTAAACTCTCCTTCCTCTTATGGAATTTCATCTCCTTCCACGGCCCTAAATACCATCAATGTACCACCACCTCCCGCATTTTGATCTCCAGCCCAGACCTTCTATCCAGCAGCTGACTTGATACCCCAGGGTGCCCGGAACCCGGGTGTTCAAATGCGCTCATGATCTCCCCCTTCGAGAAGGGCCCCTCGGCCTGCAGGGCGTGGAGTCAGACATGCCCACATTGCAATCCACCACCACGCTTGCCAGCCCTGCCTCCAGAGCACAACTCCCCCATCTGTTACTTCACCCAGGGCAATGGTGACTGGTCCCTCCAGAATCCTCTCGGCCCTTCCTGAGCCCTGAGTTCACATGGTAGCCTGAGTGATATGCATTTAAACCTTGCATTTAAAATGCAAATCTGACCGTGGCGTTTCCCCTCATGAAACCCTTCAGACGGATTCCCGTGACTCGCAGGGTAAAATATAAATCCACATCAGCCCACCCCCCTGCAGCCTTATCTTCCCCCACTGCGCTCCCCCTGCCCAGGCCCCCCCAGCGCTCTCTCTTCCTTGACTAGGCCGAGCACATTCTGCCTCAGGACATCTGCACCAGAAACATTCTTTCCTTCCTTTTCCCTCTGGATATGACCTCCTGTGGAGCTCAGCTTAATTTTCTGACCCTCAGAAAAGCTGTCCTTCACTCCTCACACCTGGGTCTCACCATGCCACTTTCCCCAACCCGAAAGCTTCACAGGGTCAGAGACTTTATTTTACTCACCACTTGTTTTCTTTAGCACCAGTCACAGAGGCTGGCATGTTAATAGATAGTCAGTAAACACTTGTCAACTCAGTATTGAGGTTGAATTTCCCATTACAGCACTGTGGCTAGGAGCTGGTGTAGGCTAAAGTCTGGCAGTCCTGTCAGCTTTGCCACTCGAAAGCTGTGAGACTTTGGACAAGTCACTTAACCTCTCTGAGCCTCTGTCCTCTGTTTCCTGTCTCATAAGGTTACTATGAGGATTAAATGAAAATGTATATAAAATGTATTTTTTAATGTTTTTATTTATTTTTGAGAGAGAGAGAGAGAGAGAGAGAGAGAGAGAGACAGGACATGAGGAGGGGAGGGACAGAGAGAGAGGGAGACAATGAATCCGAAAGCAGCCTCCAGTGTCTGAGTTGTCAGCATAGAGCCCAATGTGGGGCTAGAACTCGTGAACCACAAGATCATGACCTGAGCCGAAGTCAGATGCTCAATCGATTGAGCCACCCAGATGCCCCATGTATATAAAATATTTAATGCAATGACTGGCATATGGTAATCCTTCAATGAGTAACAGTAGTTACTGTTTAAGTATAAATATGTATATATCTAAGTATATACTGTTTAAGTATAATCGAAGCTAAATCACAAGTCCCAAATTGCTACCATTGCTTCTTCTCTTACCTCATGTGGTGAAGCTGGGAGCAAAAACACATATTCATGTCCACTCAGACTCAGGGTCTTTGAAAGCAAGCTGTGACGGCTGCAACGCCAGCCCTGTCCCACTTTGCTCCTTACTACCTGTGTTTCTGTAGGCAGGTGGAGTCCTCTGAACTCGATTTTGTCCTCTGTAAAATGTGGCCAATAAATACTTCATAGGACAGTTACTGGCATCACATGGGATAAGTCACAGTAGTACCTCGTGCTGAAAAGTTGCTAAATTGACATTAGAGTCTTATTATAAATTTTTTTTAACTTTTATGTTTGAGGGACAGAGAGAGACAGAGAATGAGCAGGGGAGGGGCAGAGAGAGAGAGGGAGACACAGAATCTGTAGCAGGCTCCAGGCTCTGAGCTGCCAGCACGGAGCCCAGTGCGGGGCTTGAACCCATGAACTGTGAGATCATGACCTGAGCTGAAGTCAGACGCTTAGCTGACTGAGCCACCCAGGTGCCCTTTGAGTCTTATCAAAAACTCAAGAGTGGCTAAAAATGGCCCTGTGCCTGCTATAGCATTTCAGAACTGGCTTCCTCTTGACTTCCTTCCCTTAATCATGGAGAGTCAGACTTGAGTTTGAAAGCTGGCCCTGCCTCCTTGTTGCTGCATAGCCTCTCTGAGTACTAGTTTCTTTCTCTATAGAGTGGATCCAGTGCCCCTCTGATGGGGTTATTCTAAGGGGTAAATAAGATAGTTAATCCAAAGCAAGGGTTGGCAAACCATGGATGGTTACCACATCCAGGCCACTTGCCTGATCTTGTGATGCTTGACTGGGTCACATCCACGCTCGTTCACTTATGCACTCTCTCTGGCGGCTTTGCTGTTGAGGAGTTGTCACACAACCTACATGGCCCACGCGGCCTAAACCATTTGCTCACTGGTCCTTTACAGAAAAGGTTTACTAACATCGCATTCGGTGCCTGCTTGTGGTGGGTGCTCAGTGACGATGGCTGCTCTCATCGTCATCGCTGTCTGTACCATGAATGCAGCAATCTCGTGGAACGGTGTTCCGTAAAGGTGAGGAAGACGAGGCCCCTCGGGGACAGGGGCTTGCCAGGGTCCCCCGGCACAGTGGTACGCGCACAGCAGGACTTTGGATGTGGGATGACTTGGTTCGGTGAACTTTCCACCACATCAAGGGATATTCTTTAAATGTGAAATCTGTCAGGAAAATGTGTCACATGCCTACTGTCAGGGCCGTTATGACTCCATGTCATGTCTTTGTGTGAATTAGAAAATATATCCCTTAAGACAGTTGTTGTGATGAATATACTGATTTTGTCAGGATGAGAGGCTTTACTGCCGGGAAGTTGTAACAAATATATAAATCTACCATGTATCCTCTGCGGATGGGACCTCCCCCCCCCCCCCAACTGCACAGTGTGCTACCTGCATAGCTGGCTGTGGCAGCCTTGCCTGTCCGAGAATGGTGAACCAGCGTGAGTCCCGATTTTCATGTCTCTGTTGTGTGAAAATGAGGCCCCCTTCTTATGGACGTCCCCATGCGTAGCTATGACTTTGCCCCTCGTTTGTGCTTCTCGGCTTCTGTGGGCCCGATGGGCCCTGAGCCTCCTCACCTTCACCTTTGGGACCCCACAGGCAGAGATGGAGTTGGTCCAGCGTATTGGCATCCCCGCCGGTAAGATCATCTACGCCAACCCCTGTAAGCAAATTGCACAGATCAAGTATGCTGCCAAGCATGGGGTCCGGCTGCTGAGCTTTGACAACGAGCTGGAGCTGGCAAAGGTGGTAAAGAGCCACCCCAGTGCCAAGTAAGCTGAGGACCGCTCACGTGGGGGGCTGGGCCGAGTGTGAGGACAGTGGGCATGGGCGGGGTAGAGGTGGAGCAGAGGACCCTGCCCTGGACCCGGCCACACTCACGGGAGGCTGGGGCGGGCACTCCTGGACTGGACCCAGCATGCCAGGGCCTGACGAGGACAAAGGCAAGAATAACCATTACAGCCCGAGCAGAGCAAAGCCCACGGTATTATGGAGGTCAAAGTCGCGGGCCGAGAGCAACAGGGGGTGGTCAGGAAAGCTGCGCCAAGGAGGTGGCATTTGAGGTGCGCCCAAGGGGTGAAAAGAACTAGGAGGGCGCACAGACAGTGCATCAGAGTGAACTGCCGAAGCAAAGAATGCATGGAGGTCGGAAACAGCAGGGGGCGTTTGAGACATGAGCAGGAATTTGGTGTGGCTGGAACATACCACGTGTGCGGGGCGAGGGCAACAGGGAATGTTGGTCAACACGGTCACAGGGCAGGGGCCTGGTGCAAACGGGCTCTGGCAGGGGTCAGGGCTGGACATTCTGCTCGGGCTGTGGCTTGCACGTGGTCACTTGACACCCTGGGGATTCCAGGGAGGGCCTCCTTGGGATGATGGGGAGGCCAGGTGGCTGGACCACTCTGGTTCACCCAAAGCAGCTTTCATTTTGTCTGTTTTACATGATATTGGGGTTCTCAATAAGACTGTGTTTAAAAAGTGGTGCCTCTCATGCAAGAAAAGTTGGAAAAGTCCAGCTGGTGTGGAGGCTGGTTGAAGAGGTGGAGCTTCTGGAGAGGACTGAGGAGGTCGGGACCAGGGCAGGGGCCTAGGGATGGGCCAAGGGACGTTCAGAGAATGGACTTGACAGGCCCTGGAGGCTGACCGGCATTGCAGGGACATGAAGGGGTCAGGGACCTGCGGGGCGGGCAGCTCTGAGTTTACACCCCTTTTCTTGGAGAGGACGTGGCTGGGGTAGCGGGAGATGGGGTCCACCCGGCAGAGGTGCCTGTCTCCTCAGGATGGTTCTGCACATCGCTGCTGAGGACTCCCCGAGCCGCCTGAGCTTCAAGTTTGGGGCGTCGCTGAAATCCTGCAGACACCTGCTTGAAAATGCCAAGAGGAGCCACATGGAGGTGGTGGGTGTGAGGTGAGTATCTGGAGGCCCCACCTCCCCTTCCGGGCCCGCTGCCCCTTTCCCAGGAATTAATCAACTCTGTACAAGAGCCCCCTCAGGGCCTCCAAAGGAGGCCATCGAGTCCTGCCATCAGAGGCACAGAGTCCTCAGGCCACAGGCCTAGAGTCCTGCCATCGGAGACTTTCCTCTCTTTGGAAAGAAGGTTTGGAGTGTCCCGCTGACTCAACCCCATGGTCCCCACAAGGTCTTGTCCTTGGAGGTTCCCGGAGAGACCTGTCTTTGCAGGAGTTAGACCAGCCTGTAGGCCAAAGGTTATGCAGCCAC
This sequence comes from Prionailurus viverrinus, assembly GCF_022837055.1. Classification (NCBI taxonomy): domain Eukaryota; kingdom Metazoa; phylum Chordata; class Mammalia; order Carnivora; family Felidae; genus Prionailurus; species Prionailurus viverrinus. The sequence continues at coordinate 189,447,508 of NC_062568.1, read as the reverse complement.
ATCTTTGCTGTGCCTCTTTTCTTGCAGGGATATGGAAGAAGTCATAATAAAGGCCTAACAGTATAGTTTTCATTGATCCTGTGCTTAGGATATGCCAGGCACTGTGCTAAATGCTTCAGGTACATTATCCCACAGCCCTGTGGGATCTTATCCCCACTTTATAGATGGGGAAACTAAAGCACAGGCAGGCTACACCACTGACAGGTACATACAGACCTGGCTGACGGTAAGGCCCTGGTCCTCATCCCAGAAGGCTCAGCCCCAGTGGCAGCACAAAGGGATGGGAGGGACACCAAATACCAGCGGACCTTAGATCTGGTCTCTTGTCCACTCCTTACTTGCCACAAGACCCTTGGCAATGCATTTAACCTTTGAGACCCTCAGTCACTACATCTGTAGAATGGGCACAGTGTCCAATGTGCCTGTCCAAGGTTGCTCCTGGCTGGGGCTGAGCTGGTGGCACCTGGGGCCCTGCACGTAAGCCAAGTCTCTTCCTCCCTCCTCAGTTTTCACGTTGGCACTGGCTGTCCTGACCTTCAGGCCTACACTCAGTCCATCGCAGACGCCCGGCTTGTGTTTGAAATGGGCACTGAGCTGGGCCACAGGATGCACATCCTGGACCTTGGTGGTGGCTTCCCTGGATTGGAGGGGGCCAAAGTGAGATTCGAAGAGGTAATCCTGGGGTCAGAAGTGTGGTACTGGGCTCTGTGGGGGGTGGGGGGTGTGTACTGGGCACTGTGAGTGGGTCCTATGTGCTGCATACTGTGCTTGGTGCTTTACCTGGATTATCTTTTTTTAAATGTTTATTTATTGAGAGAGAGAGAGAGAAAGAGCAAGCACGTGAGTGGGGAAGGGTCAGAGAGAGAGGGAGACAGAGAATCCTAAGCAGGTTCTTCGCTGTCAGTGCAAAGTCTGATGCTTAACCTACTGAGCCACCTAGGAGCCCCTGAACTATCTTATTATTAGCCCTGTGTTACAGCTGAGCAAACTGAGGTTCTTGGAGGTTATGTCACTTTCTGAGTCCCAGCTCTGCCTGTCTCTAGCCCATGCACAAATTTGAAGCTTAACCAGTGTTATTTGCTAAGTCCTAAAACTCTTTGAGGGCCTGGTACGCTCTGTTCTCCCTTGGGTGAGCTGATGAGAAATCAAAGGGGAGGGCGGGAAAAGGAAAAGCCCACCTTCTGTGTACTCCTCTCAAGATGAAATCAAGAAAAATGTGTCACCGCAATCCCCACTCTAACCACTAGGGGTCGTTCTCCGTAGTAAGAGCCTGGTCCTGGAATATCCACATCCAGGGACTTACCCTAAGAAAATAACCCCTGATGGACACAAAGAGCTTCAAAGATGAGCATTGTTGCGGTGTTCATTACAAAAGTCCAGTGGACTTTCCTGGTCCATCTAACACTGGGGAATTGGTTAAATTATGAAACATTTGTATGACTTACCCACTGAGGTCATTCACAGAATCTGTTGAGTAAAAGGTTATGAAATATATATATCCCTATTATGTTTATAATAAAAATGGCATTTGTATGAAAGAGAAAAAAAAGAAAGGGACTACTCCAAAAAGTTAACAATGATTAACAATCTGCGTGATAGAATTAAGGGTGGTTTTGATCTTTTTTCTTCTCTTTATTTTCTGTGGGAAAAAAAAAAAAAAACGTGTCTTTTAACAGATTGGTCATTTATAAAAGAAAGTTCCATATCAGGGCTTCTGGAATCTGAGAATACCTCCTCCCATAATGTAGGCGTTGAGGAAGTTGACTTACATGAGTATAAGAGTCTTGACCCAGCTCTCTTTGCCTCCTACCTTCTTGGCCAATTGTCTGCAGTCCCCAGCTGGGAACTTAGCAGCTGCCAAGTCCTTCTTTCTGAAATCAAAGAAGCTTTCAAGAAATAGACTTGGAAGGGTGCCTGGATGGTTCAGTCAGTTAAGTGTCTGACTCTTGATTTTGTCTCAGGTCATGATCTTACGGTTTGTGGGATTGAGCCCTGTGTTGGTCTCTGCACTGACAGCATGGAGCCTGCTTGGGATTTTCACTCTGTCTCTCTCTGCCCCTCCTCTGCTGGTTCTCTATCTCTCAAAATAAATAAACTTTAAAAAAAGAGAAAAAGTTGTTAAAAAAAAAAAAAGAAATACACTTGGAGCTATAGCAAGTCCTTAGTATGTAAACCCCACATTTCAAATATGTAATTGTCTCCCATCCCCCTACCACCAGATTTGTTCTGTGATCAACTCAGCCTTGGACCTGTACTTCCCAGAGGGATGTGGTGTGGACATCCTTGCGGAGCTGGGGCGCTACTATGTGACTTCGGCCTTCACCTTGGCAGTCAGCATCATCGCCAAGAAGGAGGTTCTTTTGGACCAGCCTGGCAGGGAGGGTAGGTGCCAGGTGGGCGGCACAGCCCCATTTTTTCCTCAAGCTAGGGACAGTGGCTGGCCGAGCAAGGTCTGGTTTTAGGGAATGGGGAATTTGAAGGATGGATCCTTGCTTTAGGGAAACTTACAACCAAGTCCTTTCTTACCTCCAAGATACTTATTATTTTTTCTTCCTATGCATGTTTATATCTTGTGAAGATTGAAATCAAAACAACCTCAGGGAGAATAGATACTTTACTAACCCATTGTACAGATGAGAAAATTGAGAGCCAAAGAGAATACAAGTGAATTGCTTAATAGGAAAAAGTAAAGCCTGCATTTGACCTCATGTCTGTCTCCTCTCCAAAGTACAGACTCTTACTCATCCTACTGATTCTCATAACATAATGAAAATAATTAATAACAACTTATATTTTTCTAAGTCTAGTTATAGATGACAGAACATAGGCATAGAGAGGTTGAGTCACTAGCCCAAAGTCACACAGCTGGTAAGGGGCAGTGCCTGGATTCAAGTGCAGGCTGGACTGACTCATGGTTCTCTGCCCACACTGCAACATCAGCACTCATCTTTGCCTTTTCAGATAGATCAATTCTCCCATCAGCCTCTTGACTGAGTGGGGTCAGGGACTCTGATCTTGGGGCTTTGTCTTCTGCTCTAGGACCCCAGGCAAGAGAGCTGAGGTCTGTGTGTCTTCCCTTGAGAAACCATTTGGCAGGGTGGTGGGCTCCAGGTAGAAGGTCTTCTGTGTGTGCGTGTACCTGTGTGTGTATGTGTGTAGAGACGACATTCTTCTGGCTTCCTTTATAAATCTGGGTGATTGCCGTATCTAATCCAGCCAGGAGACCTGGTTTCTCATTTCAGCTCATGCACTTGCCCCATCATGTGTCTCTGAGCAAGTGGCTTAACATCTTGGGGTATTGAGTTTGGCTGGGCTGCTCTTTTGCTTTTGCTGGGCATCCAGGGGCTCAGATGCAGTTAGGAAGTATGTCCTGGGCAGGGTTGCTCAGCTGCAAGGGTGAGTGTGCACAACATGAACCTCATGTCATAGGAGGAGGCAGGACCCACCCCATAGTTGAGGAAGGGGCAACCTTTTTGCTTCAGTTACCTATCATCATTGCTGAGCCTACCATTGTGCCAGTTCCTCAGCCCCAGCCCCCCTCACACTGCTGCTTGTACTTCCCCTGACCCCTCCCCTCCCCACAGAGGAAAGCGGTTCCACCCCCAAGACCATCGTGTACCACCTCGGTGAGGGCGTGTATGGAATCTTCAACTCAGTCTTGTTTGACAACACCTGCCCTACCCCCATCCTACAGAAGGTGAGCCTACCCCACGTGGGCCTGTTTTCAGTTGTGTGTGTGTGTGTGTGTGTGTGTGTGTGTGTTTAAATAACATTTTGGGGGTGTTTTTATTTAATTTTTAAAAAGTAAAACATTCATTATAGAAGATAGTGGGATGAAGAAGATTATCATCCATAATCCTACCATGTAGAGATAGACGCTTTGAACATTAGATTTTTCAGTCTTTAAAAAATGTATTATATTTAAAAAAATAAAGTTGGATTGTATTGTTTTGTAACTGCTTTTTTTCCCACTCAATATGGGGTATAGCTCTTTCCATACCATTAGCTAATCATTGACAACATGCTTTTTGAAGACTACGTATTATTTTAACTAATCTAACCCTAGTGGTTTGGTTTCCTGTTTTTGAGCACTGCAAGTATATCTTGACATCCATCTCTGATCAAGCCCTGGAGTGAATTTCTAGAAGTAAAAAGAAACAGTTCGTCTTTAATGGGTTTTTCTAGGTTAACAAGGGAATAGGAATGGACAAAGAGGGGGAAGACAATCAGGCACACCGTTGTATTTTTGTCTATGTAGCCCCTTTCCTGGAAGGGAACTCAAGTGCCTAACCAGCACCTAGACCATCATGAGTGCTCAGTGTGTTTTTGTTTTGCTCTCTCTTTCCATCCTGCCTAGTTTTTCAAGACCCACTCAGATGTCAGCTCCTCTTTGTAGCTCTTCCTGCCCCTCGTCTATCACAGGCAGAAGGAGCCCTCCTACCTCCAGGTGCCCAGGCCACAACTTGATTGCATCCTCATTCTGTAGCTGGGTTGTTAAATGTGGTTTCCTCTGGCTAGTCTGAGTAAGCCTCCCTGATGTGCTTAGGAATTCACTTTTCCACTGTGATGCACTAGCCCTGCCTGCATTCTTGTGGTTTCCCACATCCTTCTGCACTGAGAAAGAACCAGGCTGGCCTCGGGCAGCCATGCCCCGCGTCATACAGGAGGGTGGCAGCTGCTTCTCAGTTCCTGTCTCCCTTAGATCCCCTCCGCCTTCCAGTGCACCTCTTTCTGGTCCATGCAGTCCCTGATCCACTCCCCATTCCCTTCAGCTCCTCAGATGAACGAGTGGGCCCAGCCCACTACCACACCCCCCATCCAGAGTCTCTGTTTTGATTAATCTCCAGTTGGTGTTGCTGTCTCAGGCCCCACGATGTTACTGACCCTCTTTGTGGTCTGTCCTGTTTCTCCTCTGGATGATGTTGAAGTTTCTTCCTTTGGGCTGTCAACCACTTACCAGGTCCAGCCATGTGACCAGATGCGGGGTCGGGCCCCAGTCTGGTGGTGGAGACAGATGACAGCACACATAATAAGTTAGCTACAATTGTGTTGGAGTGTGTCAGAGGGACCCAGGCTGGCTGGGGGTTTCTGTACCTTCTTCCCCAAGGAAGATCCCCTTCACTAGTCAGGATGGCAGCTTTGCATCCCTGCTCTTTGTTCCCCAGGACTTTGTGTTTGGACCTCATGTACAGAAAGTTATATTAAACATAAATCTTGGTTCAAAGTATACTTCTCATCACTGGAGCCTACTTGGCCCTTTTTTGTTTGGTTGCTTTCTTTGTTTTTAAAAATTAAATAAGGGGTGCCTGGGTGGCTTAGTCTGTTAAGCATCTTACTCTTGATTTCAGCTCAGGTCATGATCATGGTCATGATCAGCATTAGGTCATGGTTCGTAGGTTCGAACCCCACAACAGATTCTGTGCTGATGGTGTGGAGCCTGCTTGGGATTCTCTCTCCTCCCCGCCCCCTCTGCTCCTCCCCAACTTGCAGGCGCGCGCGCGCGCGCGCGCGCGCGCACACACACACACACACACACACTTTCTCTTTCTCTCAAAATAAAAGACATGAAAAAAATTAAGAATTTAATAAATATTTGAGTACTCTCAGTATGCAAAGCACTATGCTGAGGCCTGCACAGAATAGTAGGTGAGAAAAAAAGGTCTATGCTTCGGAAATACAATTCTGCTGGGTAGGGGTGTGTATGTGTGATTAGTACCTAGGCTACAACAGTGTCATGAGAAAAGTACAGAAAACTACAGAACAAGTATTATTGGAATTTTTTAAAAAATATTTTAGTATATATCTTTAAAAGGAAAAGACTTTTGGGGCACCCTGGGTGGCTCGTCAGTGAAGTGTCCAACTTCGGCTCAGGTCATTATCTCGCAATTTGTGGGTTCAAGCCCTGTGTCGGGCTCTGTGCTGGTAGCTGGGAGCCTGGAGCCTGCTTCGGATTCTGTGCCTCCCTCTCTCTCTGCCCCTCTCCTGCTTGCACTCTGTCTCTGTCTCTTCCTTTCAAAAATAAATAAACATTAAAAATTTTTTTTAATTTTTAAAGGAAAAGACTTTAGAAAAATCATAATGTCATTATCAAATTAGAAATGAACAATTCCATAGTATCCCCTATCATCTTGCCTCATAGATGGGTTTTCTAGTTGATTTGCTGAAATCAGCAGCCAAAAAAGGTTCACATACTATATTTGGTTGAATTGTCTCTCTACTATCCTATTAGTCTCGCCAACATTTTTTTTTAATTCTTTATTTGTTGATGAAACTGACTAAAACTGGTCCTAAAATTTCCTGCATTCTGGATTTTCCTGATTGGTGAATTCTCTGGATCCCTTCACTGCTATTGAATACGTTATACCGTGCCTTGTGTTTCTTTGATACTAGGTCGTTAGATTGAATGGTTTCATTAGATTCCCAATCAGTTTTGGGGTAAAAATGTTTCATGGGAGAACTTGTCTCTGTAGTATAATACAAAGTGTATTACTTTCTTTTTAGTGTAATAAGCATTCTTACCATTTTGCCACCTCATTCCTTTGTCTCTTCTCATGCAAAGTACCCATGTGTTGACTCATGTGTTACCATTTTTTCATATAGGTTTTTCTTTTTTTAATATAGTTTTTTTTTCTATTGTAGTAAGAACACTTAACATAAACATCTTGTAACAGACGTTTAAGTGTATAATACAGTCCTATTATCTATAGGCACAGCAGGTCTCTAGAATTTGTCCATTTTACAGAGCTGAAATTTTATGTCCATTGACTACCAACTTCCCATTTCCCCTCCCATCACCCCTGGCAACCATGTTTCTATTCTTTGTTTCCATGAGTTTGACTATTAGATACCTCATATAAATGCAGTCGTGCAGTATCTGAACTTCTGTGACTATTTCAGTTGACATAACATCCTTAACGTTCATTCACGTTGTTGTATATTGCAGGATTTCCTTCTTTTATGAGGCCGATAATATTCCATTGGATATATGTATATACAGCATTTTTTAATTTATTCGTCTGTCAGCGGACATTTAGGTCTTGGCAGTTGTTAATACTGCTGCAGTAAACATGAGAGCTAATACCTCTTAAAGACCCTGATTTAAATTCTTTTGGATAAATACCCAGAAGTAGGATTGCTGGATCTCACCATAGTTCTATTTTTATTTTTTTTTTAATTTATTTATTTTGAGAGAGGGAGAGAGAGAGAGAGAGAGAACGGGGTAGGGGTAGAGAGAGAGGGAGAGAGAGAATCCCAGGCAGGCTCCAGCTGTCAGCACAGAGCCCAGTTTGGGGCTGGGTCTCACAAACTGTGCAATCATGACCTGAGCCAAAATCAAGGGTCGGACCTTAAATTATTGAGCCACCCAGGTGCCCCAGGTGGACTTCTAATGTATAAACATTTTAAGCATTCATTGAGTGGTCTAAAATGACATATATTTAGGGTTAAAGATACGACTTAATAAATGTGAATTGGCACTTTATAAATGCAAGCTATAGTTGGGTGTAGAGAGGGGCCCAGATGAGGTAAGTACCACAGAAGTTTTATAAGAATCTTGGGAACCAAAATTCAGGGTACAAGCTTCAGTCACTCCACTCTACCTGAAGACCCTCTCTCTGTTGACAAGATTGGGCTTTCTTACTTGCCATTGTATTTTATTCTAGTGTTTTATGGTTAAAAAAGCAGGACTCTGTCTTGAGTGTATTGCAATAGCATTTGTCAAGTGTGGATCTGGTTAGTTTTTATCTTAAAAATCCTTAAGTAATGATTCCTAATGCTTTTTTTAAATTACTCTTTGCCATACTATACACTAGTTTTATTTTTTTTTTTTCGACTATGTCTTGTCTTTATCCTGACCTTTTGATAATTTTTTTCCTTGTTCAGCCTATTCCGTAGTGTTTTGACAATAGCTTTGTACTGTGTTTAGAAAACCAGTAGGGTGCCTTCTATTTCCAGCAACGTGGTAGTCTAGATACTCTCAACAGCCGCCCCACTGACAACAAAGAAAACGGTATCCTGACTTACAAGAAAGCAGGGGATCCTTCAGAGGTCAAAATTAAATGAAAGCAGGCATCTCCACTTAGAGTGAAAGCCAGTCTAGTTTCCACCCACTAACCAGAGAGATCCTTTAAAAATGTAAGTCAAATCATGTCTAGTTTTATTAAAACTGCCTAAAACCCTACTCTGGTTCCCATCCCGCTTCAGATTAAAGCCAAAGTCCTCCAGGGGCTTCTAAGGCCCTCTGTGACCTGCCCTGTCTCTTCTCTGATCCCCTCCCTCACCACTCTCTGGTTTTGCTCATCCCATTGCAGTGACCGCAGCCTCCTTGCAGTTCCTCAAACTCCCCCAGGCACATTCCTGCCTTAGCACCTTTGCACCTGCTCTTCTGCCCAGATCGCCTTTCTTCTAAGTACCACATGGGCTCACTCTTTTACCTCCTTTCCATCTTTGCCCAAAGGTCATCTTCTCAGTGAGACCTTACGCTTTATATAAAACTGCAACCTGCCCCCCCCACTCTGTTCTTTCTTTTATTTCATATCATTTATTATCTCCCAATATACTATATAATTTACTTCTTTATTTTGTTTGCCTCCCTCCTGCTAGACTGTAAACCCCATAGGACAAGGACTTTGTCTATTTTGTTTGCCAGTGTCTCCCAAGCACATAAAATAGTGACTATTCAAATATGAGTCAAATGAATTAATTAACCTAGAGAGAAAACCTAACTCTGAAACTGGTTTCTCTCTGGGAGTGTATGCTGAATCCTTGTAGCATTGATCTTCAGTTTTGATAGCTGCATGGGTTCCTAGGGACTCAGTCAGGATGGGGAATCTGATAGGATCCCTCACATAAAGCTGTGGACCCCCCAAAAGTACATCATCATCAGTGTAAGGGTAAACCAGAAAACACGTGTCCCACAGAGGAGGCCAGCAAAAACAACAACAACAACAACAACAACAACAACAACAAAACATGTCTTTTTGACCTTGGTAGTGGTTGGAAGAGGGCACAAAATTAAGAATTTACAGCCATAAGCCAGCCTTTTCCTGGCTTTGTTGCCCAAATTCATATTGTCTGATGTGTTGTCTGATAAACCTCAAGGCTAGAATTTATTTTATCTTGCAGAAGCAAACACAACTTCTCTCTGCAGTAGAAATATTCAGCCTAGGCTTCTAAGAATTCTCACAAGTGCCAAGGTACATGAGCTCACATTAAAAAATCACAAAACACAAAGAAATAGGTCACCCTGAAGGAAAGCCAGCAGAAGTCACAGACAGCAGAATCAGTCCTGCAATTATTTCATGTATTAGAATCATCATATGTTAAAGATAAAACAAAATATTTACAATGTTTAAAGAAATAAGAAACTGAAAATTACACCAAATAAGCAAATATAAAAATATTATCTAACAGATTTTAAAAGGATTAAATAGAACTTCTAAAAATGAAAAGTATGATAATTGCAATAGTGCACAGAGTAAGCAAAGCTATTAGAGACAGTTGAAGAGAGGATTAGAGAATGGGAAGACAGAGCTAAAGAAATTATGCCAATGTAGCACAAAGACATGGAGACAGAAAATAAGAAAGGCACAGGAAGTGGCAGATAGAGTGAGAAGGCATAATGTCTGAACTATAATCATAGTTTCAGGAAGAGATTGCATGAGGACACAGAAACCACACCAGTAATTTGAACAGGGAAATTTTAATATAAAGAATTGTCACCTTTAAATATGGTTAATTACTAAAAGGGTCAAAAGCAGTTACTACCACTGGTAAGAGAGAGTGAAGAAGGAAGCAACTCAGAGGAGTGCTCCCCCTTCCAAGGCTGAGGTTGAAACCTTTGAAGAAAGGCTGTGACTGTCACAGAGACATGCAGCCTGCCAGTGACAAAGAAACTTGTCAGAGGGTGCCCACCACAACTGACTCATAGGGGCAGCCTGCTGCTGAGTGGAGAGGAAACTTGCTGGAGGGTGTGGGCCAAGGTTGAACTGTGAAGGCCACTGAGGTAAGAACTACCAGACCCTCATATGCTGAGCCATAGGGGGCCACAAAGAAAAACAGCATACTAAAAGAGGAAAAGTCTTTTCTTCCCGATCTTGCCAGCAACCTCTGTTGACAAAGCCTAACTTAGAGCTACCTGGCAAATAAGGAAAGTCTATAGCATTCAGCTCCAGTACCACAAAGCAAGGCAAAGAAGGGTGGATTGGGGGCTGAGAGATAAAAAGTTAATAACTGGCAGAGAGTCAATAGACTGGGAGAGAGTAAGACCTATCTTCAGATTTAGGAAATCAAACAAATCCCAAACATTAGTGAAACTGAATACTATGGACAAAGAGAAGATCTTAAAACTAGTGAGAGAATTGAGACAGATAGAAGACTACCTGTAGAATAATGACAGACTTACAGCTTATTTTTCTCCCATAACAATGGAAGGAGGAGATCCTGGAGTAGCAGCCTTAACGTATCAACCTAGAATTTTGTATCCAGCAAAATTGCTTTTCAAGAATGAGTATGGAATGTAGGCATTTTCAGACAAAGCAAATACTGAGAGACATACCTTCACGAACCGAAGTTCTAAAGGATATACTTCAGGCATAAGGAAAATGATTCCAGATGGATGGTCTGAGTTGCAAGAAGGAATGGTGACCAAAGATAGCTAAATATTTGGGTATATCCAAATGATCATTGACTGTCACCACCACCCCAACAATAACAGTTAATTTGTGGGGTTAAAAATAGGTTTCAGGTGTGATTAGGTTCAGCTGTGAGTAGATCCCAACTTACATGACTTGAATGAAATACTGAGGCTTATTTTGCTCATGTAGATGTCTAGACGCAGGCAATCCTGAACTGGTATAGTGGTTTTAGAGTCATATGGAACCATATTGCTTCTACTTGTACCTATTTCTAGGTGTTGTCTTCATCTTGGTAGATACAAAATGAAGTGCCAGCCCTTACAGGAAAGAAGAAGAAGTAAAGCCCATGTGCCAGTTGTCTTTTAAAGAAACTTCCTAAAAGTAGCCACATAACACTTGTGTTTTTATCCCATAGCTATGGGGCTAAGATGTTAGTCCCATGGCCCTAACTACCTGCAAGGAAAGTTAGCAAATATGGTCTTTATTCTAGGTGGTCATGTTCCTAGCAAAAACTGAGGGTTGAATTGCTGGGGTAGGCAATTAGCAGTCTCTGCCACAAATAAGATCAAATAGAACACTGGACAACATGAGAATGTAAGTAGGGAGGTAAAGTGACCAAGTTGGTGTTCTAGGCTTTTTAACTGAGAGGAAGATATTGATTAATTTTAGACTTTAGACTTTAAGCTAGGCATGCCTGTTAAAAAGTAAATGTTTAGAGTAACCATAAAATAATAAAAATAGGTAATATAATGGATAATGTATATAATAGAAATATATAATATCTAGATAACTATATAATGTAATTACCAACACTGATGATAATTAAAATGATTTAGTTTGGACACCAGCATAAAAAAATTAGGCAAAAAACCACAGTTGAGAGCACAGGAAAGACCCATATATATCTAGAAACTTGATTTTTGATAGGGCTTGCAAAGAAGATCACTGGGGATTGTTTAATATATGATGCTGGGACACCTGATTGTCCACATGCAAAAAATGAAATTGAATCCCTATCTCACAGCACATGTGAATATAAATCCCAGATATCAATATAGGAGAATATCTGTCTGACCTTGAAACAAGGAAGAACAGTGAAAAATCTCTTAAAAACCAAAAAGGAAGAAACTGATGTTTGTCTACACTAAAATGAAGAGCTTCTGTTCATCTGTTAGCAAAAGGAAAGAGGCAATCACACTCTGTAAGAAAATATGGAAACACATATATAAACTGATAAGGGATTAGTAGACAGAATATTTGGAGGATTCTTATGTAAGAATCTTAAGAAAATAAGAAAAGCAATACAAAATAGAAAGCAACAGAAATAAGGCAAAAAGACTTTAACAGGCATTTCCCAGAAGAGGAAATCCAAATAGAAAATGAAAAAGTGCTCTACCTCCTTGGTAATCAAGGAAATACAAATGAGGAGACACCATTTTCTACTGACTAGATTAGAAAAAAACAAAGCATGACAATATCAAAAGTTGGTGAGGGTATAGAGTAGTTGGATCTCTTAGACACTGACAGGTAGGAGTTGGTATTTCTACTTTGGGAAACAAGTTGGCATTACTCAGGTAAAGTTAGACGTGTGTATAACGTATCTTCCAGCAAGTTCCCATATGTATTTGGGGAAAAATACAAGAATGTTCACAGGAGCAATTTTTATAATATAAAACATTGGAAACAACATTAATGTTTGTTGGCAGGGTAATAGATAAACAAATTACCGTGTATTCCATATAATGGATTCTATGCAGCATATTGTGAATTATGGCTATATATATATATATATATATATACATATATATATAATTAGTTGGATGAATCTTGGGAGTGTAAGTTTCAACAACAAAAAAAGCAAGTTGCAGAGATTATATACTCTATAATTTCATTTACATAAATTTCAGAAGTGTACAAAACTAAATACTATGCTTGTGGAAAACAAATCAAGAGAATAATGAAAACAAAATTCAGGATAATGGTTACTTCTGGAGGGGTTAGGGAAGTGGCATGTCACTGGGTGGGCCACGCGGGAGTTTCAAAGATATTATAAATTTTATATTTCTTTAGCTGGTGGTGGATACACAGATACTCATTTTATTTTTCTTTACATCTTACACATGGTATAAATATTATTTTGTAGGAATTAAATATTTAACAAAATTGAGTCTATCATTATTGCTTATTAGTATTCTTTGATAGGCTCACATTTATTCTTTTATCATGCCATTGTCTAACATTCAGAAAAATATCTTGGGGGTTTTAATTAGTAGTAGTCTACTTAATCTATTAAATTGGGAAGAATTCTCTTTTTTGCTTTACTAAGTTTTTCCAGTTAAGAGAGTGTAGAGCTCTTGTATTTTATTTCTCTCATTAAGGTTTTATTATTTTCTTTGAATAAGTTATTGTGGCCCAAGTACATCCAAGAATTTAATAACGTAATGCTTTCATTACTATTGTGAATGGAAACATTTCCCTGTGTTTTTGAGCTGAGATAATGGCTTGCATGTCGAGACTCCTTCATTTCCTCTAATAAATTACCTCCTTCCCTTTGGATCTTCCAGGTAAGCAAACATGGTATCTGCAATGTGATATTTTTTTTCATTTTCTATATACTATACCTTTTAAAATATTTTTTTCCTAATGGTTATTAGATGATTTATAAGATAGGAATGGTGACAGAAAGCTTCAGACTTGGAGTCAGAAGACATGGGTCCTGACTTTACCATATACTGGCTAAGTAACTGACCTTAATCTCAGCCTGTTTCTCTGGTTTCTTCATCTGTAAAATGAAGGGCTGAACTTAATTACTAAGGTTGCTTCTGGTTCTGAAATGAGGCCATCTAATGTATTTCCATTAAGTTAGAGTTGCCTCTTTATTTTAAATAGTTTCTCTGCATTGTGGGGTTTGATTTTGTTTTGTCTGTAGTTTGTTTTTGTTTTTTTTTAAATTTTTTTTTCAACGTTTATTTATTTTTTTGGGACAGAGAGAGACAGAGCATGAACGGGGGAGGGGCAGAGAGAGAGGGAGACACAGAATCAGAAACAGGCTCCAGGCTCTGAGCCATCAGCCCTGAGCCCGACGCGGGGCTCGAACTCACGGACCGCGAGATCGTGACCTGGCTGAAGTCGGACGCTTAACCGACTGCGCCACCCAGGCGCCCCTGTTTTGTCTGTAGTTTTAATCAAGAATAGACGGTATAGGCTATTGAATGCCATACTGACATGTACTAGGAAAATTAGATTTCAATTGTAGATCTATATTTTCCATATTATGATGAAGTCAGTGTTCGCCTTGCTCATATTGTCCCTGCCTTTCATACAGAGGCAAACTGTCTATATTGTTCCATATTGAAGGAAATCACTGAAGGTGATTCTTTGACTAGGAGGGCAGATTTGGTTAGTTACAGTTTCATTTCAGATTTTCCTGTATGTTCATAAGTTAAATTGTGACCATATGTTTTTGTTCTGCTTTTTCCCCTTTTTGTGTGCTGCTCTTGTTCATTCCATTTTTTTCCTTTTAAAATATTTTTGTGTACTTTATGTAGAATAGGGATTATTGATTCATTCTTTAAAAGTTGGGGAATTATGTGAGGACTCCATCAGGGCCACTAAACATTTTAAGTGTTTGATCTTATTTCTTCTGTGGATCCACTTACTTATTGGGCCTCTTTGAGGAAGGCAGCCCATTGGTGCAGCTAGGAGGCCCCTTGTCCAGGACTGCTCGGAGTTCTGCTACTAACATCCTCCAGAATCTGCAGCAGGTCACTTCCACTCTCTGACTTTTCCTATCTGTAAAATGGGAATTGCAGCTGCCTCTCAGATGAGCTGTCAAGTAGTGGTGGGCATGCTCTGCCCTCTCACAGAGGGGGGCCTCGTAGCATATTGGGCAGCTGATATTTTTACAGGTGCTTGTCCATTTCCACTCAGTTTCCAGACTCATAAAAAGAGAGAGGACTTAACAAGTGTGTTGCCACATGCTTTTGGAATATTTATTTTGCACATTTTTTTGTTTCTTTTTTTTTTTTTAATGGCTTAAAAATTTTTTTAAGTTATTTTGAGAGCAAGAGAGAGAGAGAGAGAGAGAGAGAGAGCACAAGTCGGGTGGGGTCAGAGAGGGAGAGAGAATTCCAAACAGGCTCTTGGACGACACTGATAGTGCAGAGCCTGACGTGGAGCTTGAACTCACAAACCATGAGATCATGACCTGGGCTGAAGCCAAGAGTTGGACGCTCACCTGACTGAGCCACCCAGGTGCCCCTAAAAAATGGCTTTAAATGGCAAAAGGATAGCTTTGCATTATTCCCTGTGAAGTTAATTTTTTTTCCCACTGATTTTTTATTTATGCCACTAATAAGAAGAGAACTCATTATAATGCAAGTGTGTCTTTTCTTTTTACTTTATTGTGAAAGAACCTTTGGAACCTCTTTTCTCAGGATCCTCATAGATTCATATATAGAATTTCCCCCCAAAAGCTTTAGAAATTAGCTTAATGTTTTTTAAGAAGTGGAGCTAAGGGAAATACTTCAGAGCAATTGAGATCAATTTTACTTATTAACAAAAAGCTCATAAACAAGAACATTAAGTTATATGAACAAGGATATATTTGTCTCCCTTTTTTAGAATATGAACTTCCCAGCCCCTAGATCAGAGCCTGGCACATAGTAGGTGCTCAATAAGTATTTGTTGAATGGATCAATTAATGAATATAGGATAGTTTGAATTTCTGACTTTTAATATGTGCATGTTTTTCTTTATTAATGAGACTAATGGCTTACTAACTTCTCATATACATGAATATTTTTTCTGCCTATGGAATCTATGGCTTTTCTTTCTCAATTTTATGCATTCCTGCTCCTGGCTAAGGAATTGAAGCACCTTTTCTTTTTCCTCATTGGTCTCCTCTACTACCTCCTTCTAGACTCTGGATGGCTTCTATTCCTCCCTTCCTTCCTTTCTTTCTCTCCCTTTCTCTCTCCTTCCTTCCTTCCCTTTCTCACCACTCATATTTGCTATTCATTCATTCATTCATTTTATTTAATTTTTTTCTTTCTTAATGTTTATTTATTTTTGAGACAGAGAGAGACAGAGCATGAATGGGGAGGGTCAGAGAGAGGGAGACACAGAATCTAAAACAGGCACCAGGCTCTGAGCTGTCAGCACAGAGCCCGACATGGGGCTCGAACTCATGGACCGCGAGATCATGACCTGAGCTGAAGTCGGACGCCCAACCAACTGAGCCACCGAGGCACCCCTTCATTCATTCATTTAAAAGATATTATTCATAAAAGCACCTACTATATGCCAGATTGCTAGGCATGGAGGAGATGGTGCGGTGAACAAGGAGGTCATTCATGATCTCTGGAGTCATGGAACTTATAGTCTGACAGGGAAGACAGGCCTGAGCAGATACATTTCACAAATACCTAATTATAAATTTTGACAAAGGCCATGAAGGCAAAGTTTGTGGGTGGAGCATGGAGCTTTAGCAAAGACTTTCACGAAGCCATTGTAGCTGAGATCTGAAGGAAAATTAGGAGTTGGTGGCGTTCCTCAGGGAACATCATGGGGTGTGCTGGGGCTAGGGGAAGGGAAACAGGGTTTCCCTGGGAGCCCAGGGCAACTGGAGTGACTGGAACATGACACAGCAGGGATGGACAAGGGGACTAAAAGGCAGTCAGGGTTTGCTCACATCCATCTTTCGGTCATGACTTCTCCTCCTAGGACCTGCCTGGCAGGATCCCACACTGTGACAAATTGCACTGGTTGTCAGCAAATGGTCCGTGTTACAGAGTTCTTTCCTGGATTTTTCAGTCATTTAAGAAAAAACATTTTATGTAATTGGTGGTTGTGTCTTTGGGCAAGCCACTCAATCTCTCAGAGCCTCAGTTTTCCTGAATGGGAGGAATTTCTGTCTACCCCATGGGGTCCTCTGTGACCTCTGCCAGGCCACCCTGTGATTATCTGTTGGAGGCCCATCTTCCTCCCCTGTCTGAGAGCCCAAGGGAGGGTGGGTTCTACTCACCTGTGTACTTCTGGCTTCTCCGATGGGGCCTGGCATGGAAATGAGAGCAACTGGGAGGCCTTCATAGAAGAGGGAGCCCCAGGGCTGGGCCCAGAGGTCAAGGTGGATTTGAGGAAGGGGGAAGAGCTACAGAGGTTCGGAAAGCGGCAGATATGCCAGTGAAGACTAAAGCGAGGAGGTGGTAACAATAACAGTAATGATAGCGCTACCTTACTGGGCCCTTGTCATGTGCCAGATACTGTTATGAATGCTTGACATATGCTCACTTACCCTTTCAGTAACCCTAGGAGATAGGTACTCCAATGATTCCCATTTTACAAATGAGCAAACTGAGGCACAGAGGGATTAAGTACCTTGCCCAAGGTCACACAGCTAGTAAGTCTTGGAGGCTGGCTTTAAGACCAGGCATTGTGGCTTCAGAATGTATAAGGCAATGAGCGCAGAGAAGCTGGAGGGCCTTACGTGCCCATCCAGTCTTTACTGAACTGGTTATGGGAGCCATGGAAAGCTTTTGAGGGAGGAATGCTAAGGCTGCGCTCAATGTGACTATCCCTGTCTCCTGCAGAAATCATCCATGGAGCAGCCCCTGTACAGCAGCAGCCTGTGGGGCCCTGTGGTCGATGGCTGTGACTGCATAGCTGAGGGCCTGTGGCTGCCGCAACTACACGTAGGGGACTGGCTGGTCTTTGAGAACATGGGCGCCTACACTGTGGGCATGGGTTCCCTCCTTGAGGGGGCCCAGACATGCCGAGTCACGTATGCCATGTCCCGGGTGGCCTGGTAAGGGGGCCCTGAGAAGGGGGTCGGGGAGGAGAAGGGAACAGGTAGGGAAAGGGGGTAAATCTGAGAATTGAGACTGGCTTGCATGTAATCCAGCTTGACAAGTAGCTCTTGGCTGCTGATTCCAAGTGAGGCCTGCACTTGGCACCTTGCCATGGCCATGAATGAGATGGAGCCTCCCCTGAGGAGCTCAGCACCCTGTGAGAGACACAGACAGGTAGACAGGCACTCCTCATAATACCGGGGGGCGAGGCTGGGCTGTGGAACCTGAGAACCCTCCCTGATGCCCAGACCGACTTCCCCAAAGGAAAGAAGATGGTAGATGAATGGGAGTTAGCCAGCAGGAGGCAGTAGGGGGCTCTAGGCAGAAGGAACAGGGAGTGAGCATGCTGCCTTCCAGAAACTGAGGCTGGCTGTGGCTGGAGAGGGAGCAGGGCTGGATCTGGGAAGGGCCTTGAAAGCCGAGTGAAGGGCTTTGAGCGGTGCAAAGCATGGACTGATTTGAAGCAGGGGAGTGACGTGGTCAGGTTTGGATTTTAGAAAGACCACGGTGGCTACTCGGGGGGGAATAAGGGAGGACAAGGGCAGATGTGGACTGAGCAGACCAGTTGGGTGGCTGCTCTGTGGCCCCGGAAAGACTTGCCTGCTGGCCGAGCCTCACAGGAAATGCACACACTAGCCCTGCTTGCCTCACCGGGCCAGTGCTGGGATTCAGGGTGGCAAGGGGGGGCACAAGGCAGACAGAAGTCACGTTTGTTGAGCCTGTCAGGCCTTAGGTCAGGAATCATATGATTATTTCCTCTCACCTGCACACAACTCTGCGGGATCCGTGCTATCACAGAGAGTTTTGGTCAGTGGTGAAGAGCCCCCTTTCAGGGCTGGGAGATGCCTGGGGAGGCAGGAGCCGTTGGGGGGACTTCCATGTTGGGCCTCAGGAGTGAGTGCTGCCTGTGTCCTGGGGGACACACTAGATGCTTGAGGGACCCCCTCCCCCCAACAATGTAGCAACCCCCGCTTGATGGGGCGCAGCATCAAAGTCACATTTCATTCATCCAGTCAACAGTCCTTGGTTGTACCTCCTCCCCGCAAGGGCACAGGATGGAATGATGCAGCCATTGTGACCTCAGGGATATTGTGACAAGGCCTGAAACAAACTTAAAAAATCTACCACACAGGCCTCCTTATCCCATCCCAGCCCCACCTTAAGCAAACAGAGGAGGTTGTGGGGAGTCAGTTTCTTCATTACTAGAAACAAAAAATTTTGATGTATTAAAATGACCATGCCGAAAAATTACCCATATCAAAGAAATCCCGGCAAAACATCCTGCTTTCAAGCCTGGCTCTGTGCTGGGCCCTGGGGGGAAAAGAGCACCTTAGACAGCATGGTGACCTGCACACGTGGACACTGGCGCAGAGGGCAGAAAGGTACTGGGGAGTGAGAGACGGCAGACTGGGGAGGGGTGGTCAGGGCTGATGGGTACGGAGGAGGCAGCCAGGCGCAGGAAAGCTGAAAGGGAGCAGTCTGGGCCGAGAGATGTGGGGGCTTGAGTCCAGTCCATTCACAGAGCTGCAAGTAGTTGTGCCTGACTGGAGTGGCCTGTGTGGAAGACTAGATGGAGGAGGGCCTTGCAGGTCCAGGTTGGACTTGATCTTGAAGGCAGTAGAGAGCCACTGATACTTTTTAAGAAACTGGGCCAATCCGTTTCGAGCGATGAGGAGACAGAGGGTGCTTGGCCTGGGGAGCCTTCCGCCAGAAGGGAACAGCCTGATCACCAACTGCACACGTCAGCAAAGAGGGAGGCCCTCCTGCAGGTGGGAGACTGGGCTGAGCAGCGTCTGAGAGCAAACAGAAGCTGCTGGTGACTCAAGGACAGGAATTTGCCTCCTGGAAAGACGAACCTGGGCCTGAATCGTGTGGTGGCAGGAGCAGAGCAGGGAGGCCGTGTAGCCCCGGCTAGAGATGGTGGCAGCACTGGGAATGGAGAGAGATGGGTGCCTGTGAGGGAATTCTGGAGCTGGGTTTGGCAGGGATGGACTGGGTGTGAGAACAAGATTCCCAACTTGTGGCTGAGCAGCTGGTCAGATGGTAGAGCCATTTATCAACCTGGGTAGGTAGGTTCGTAGGGATTTTGAGAGGGGGCAGGAGATGATTTTATTTTTTAAAGTCCTAAGCCTGGGCTATAAAGATTGTGGGATTTAGATGGAAAGAGTTGGGTTGAATCCTAGTTTTACCACCTTCTAAGGATGTGACCTTGTGCAGGTCACTTCTCTCTGGGTCTCAACTTCCTTACCGGTAAAATGGGGATAATAATGCTGCACTTATATGATTTGGAGGAGGATACAATTAGACACTGTAAGTAAAGTGCCTGGCACAACGTCTGGCATATAGTGTGAGTGCTCAATAAATGTGGGTTCCTCTCCCCTTACTGTGGAGGTGGACCATAGGGGAGAATAGAGCGGTGCGGGGACAGTTCAGCAGACCTGCCCCACTCCTGCCCTAGGCTGGGCTCCGGGGCCCATGTGGGAACCCTATACCGAGGGGGCTGGGTCTTCTGGTGCAGGGGCCTTCAGGAGCCCCTGGCCTGTGGGCCCCATGCTGGCTGCCTCCAGTGCCCCTCTCTTGCCTGCAGGGAAGCCCTTCGAGGGCAGCTGCTGCCTGCAGAACAGGACGAGGACACCGAGGGCATGTGCAAGCCTCTGTCCTGTGGCTGGGAGATCACAGACACCTTGTGCGTGGGCCCTGTCTTCACGCCGGCGAGCATCATGTGAGCGGACCCCGTTCCCCCCCCACCCCTGGAGAACTCTAGCGGGGCCGCAGAGATGCCTCTGGGAGACTTGGGGAAGGCAGCGAGCAGGGGCACCCTTTGGCCAGGACTCTGGTGCTCACTCTGCTGCCTCCCATGCCCCACCTGTAGTGTTTCTGCCCTGTAAATAGGACCAGTCTTACACTCACTGTAGTTCAAGTATGCAACATAAATCCTGTCCCTTCCAGTTGTGTCTGACTCCTCTGCAGCGCAAGGGGCCTGGTCAGCCAGGTGTGGGGGTGTTCTTGGGGGTCTCCCTTGGTCTCCTTCCTACTT
Source organism: Prionailurus viverrinus (assembly GCF_022837055.1). NCBI lineage: Eukaryota > Metazoa > Chordata > Mammalia > Carnivora > Felidae > Prionailurus > Prionailurus viverrinus. The sequence goes on along the minus strand of NC_062568.1, from coordinate 189,426,989 downwards.
TGTAAATATGAAGCAAATAAATATTTAGGTTTTTTTCTTTTAATACCTCAGTGGAATCTAGCAGTTCAATTCACAAAGCAGCCTGGGCTAGGCCAGGGCCTAGCCCACCCTACACTGATGACCCATGCCCTCTGCTTCAGTCCTGACCTGGCTGCAGTCTCTCCCACTGGCACCCAGCTTCTCTGACTCATCTCCTTCCTCTGCATAGGCCGCGATGCCTGGTGTCATGAGGAAGAGTGAGCTGTTAGGGTTGAGGTAGGGGTCAGAGCTGCCTGCCACCCTTCAGCCCTAGAGCTGCATCTCCTGACTGGTGAGGGGCCTCGATGTGAACCCAATACCCAACCTAAGGCCTGGCCCAACACAGGGCAACTGAATATCTGACACGGCTCTGGAAATACATACCAAAGATAAAGAGCAAAGAGATGGGTGTCTGAGAGGTCTTGAGGAGACCTGCACCCTTACTCTCCTTGCAGGTCTGCAAGGCAGTAGGAGTAATACAAATACATGGAGGTTGGGGTCACATACTCAGGCAGTAACTGCCATAACAGGGTGGCCCCGGGGCACTGCCACATCCAGTGCCAGGGGCCCTGAGAGTGATGTCTTCTCGACTGGAAGTCTATCATCAGGATAAAGCCTCCTTCACACTGCTAGGGTCCCAGGCTATGCACCTGGGGTATGTGAGTTGCTTAGCAAAGGAGTTCAGATTTAGAGTTCCCCTCGCTGCTACAGGGGATTCAAAAGATTTTTCTTCTGCAATTAAAAACCATTAAAATGTAATTCACGTGCCTTAAAATCCACCCTTTCAAAGCACGGAATTCAATGTTTTTTAGTATAATTCACGGAGTTTGTACAACCATCACTACTGTCCGATCCCAGAACATGTATATTACCTCAAAAAGGAACCCTGTGCTCATCAGCATTCACTCCTCTTTTTCCCCTTCCCCAGCCCCTGGCAGTCACTCATCTACTTTCCATCCCCATGGATTTGTCTGTTCCAGACATATTAATAATGTTTTTATACCTTCACTTGAGCTTCTCTCTGGGTAAGCCTGGTATGTGGGTTGTTGTTGTTTTTTTCCTCCCCCACACCGCCAAGCAATTCTCTGACACCAGCTGGGTATCCCACAGTTCAATTCAATTCTGACACTATCTGCTTAGAGATCACTTCAGATCCCATAGGTTAAGGGCTCAGTCCTAGAAGACTTCCTCACTGCCCCCCCCACCCCCACTTCAGATACCAATCACCAAGTCCAGGCTGTGCCTTGTGTTTGGACCAACAGGCTGTAGATTGGAGGTCCCAATGACTCTCTTCCTTGGGTTCAATTAATTTTCTAGGATGGGTCACAGAACTCAGGGAAACACTTCCTATATTCCTGGTTTATTGTGAAAGGACGTAACTCAGGAATGGCCAGAGGAAGAGCTGCACAGGGCAAGGTGTGGAGAAAGCGTGCACCTCCCTCCCAGCACCTCCATGTCGCACCAGCCTGGAGGCTCTCCAAACCCTGTCCTTTGGGTTTTTATGGAGGCTTCATTACCTACATGGGACTGATGAAATCATTGGCCACCGGTGATTGAACTCAATCTCCAGCCTCCTCCCCTCCCCAGAGTTTGAGGGTAGGGTATAACAAAAGACACCTTTGTCACTCTCATCGCTTAGGAAATTCCAAAGATTTTTAGGATCTCTGTGCCAGGAATGGGGGTGAAAACAAAATATACATTTATTATTGTAAGTCATAATATCATATCTCGTCATCCTGTCTCAGCATCTCAGCCAGTCCTGGGTCCTGCGTGTGGCTCTGAGGTCATCTAATGAGGCAGTGTGTTCTGAGTGAACTGGGTGCTTGTCAAAAGCAGAGATATCTTTTCCAGGCTTGGCCTACTTTTTGATACTTTGACACTAAATAGGCTGACAGGACACCAAGAGATTCAGAGACCAATCAGAAAGGGTCACTCTACTGCCCCTTAGTTATTCACCCACGACCAGGTTTTACATATTACCGTGCTGGGCTCAGCCTTCGTCTATGAGGCCATTTCTGAGACTTCTGTTTTGATGCCCAAGCAGACCTGGACCCACTCCTGCTTTTTTGGAGGAAAGGGAAGGAGAGGGCAAACATAGGTTCTTCTGCTGGAAGCGGGTGTCTGCTTCCAAAGGCAGCAGATGCCCTGCTAAGACCGCTGGCTGCAGTGAGATCTAGGCCTAACTCATTACCTTGTCTGAGGCAGGTTCACTGGGGAGATGCGTCTGTGGCTTTTAAAGTGACAGCAGCTGGCAGGGAGTTTGAACAGATTTCTCACTGGAGCCTTTCAAAAGGTTTCATGTTCCATTTGCTGCAAGAAATGTGTGAAACTTACTTTTCTGAGAAAGCTATACAGAGAAGTTGATGTGACTTACTTGGTAATAAACAGTCATTTCTTTTCAGTTGTTTTTGTCACTTCCATCTTTTTTTGTGTGTGAAAAGTATTAAACACGTGGAGAATGTTGAGGGCCTTTCAGGCCTGTACAGGGGAATTTGACCGGGGTCTCCTGGAGCCTGGGCTGCACAGGCATTTGCCTCCTTTGAGTGCCTCCCTAAGCAAGCCACTGGCAGTGAAACTGCGTGCCATGCTGGCTGCCCCAGAGGTCACTTTCCTGGTGGCCTCTCCCAACCCCATC